>NC_134835.1:47140122-47839269 GCF_004210375.1 Tachypleus tridentatus
GTAGAAGGTGTGAAAGCAACACCAAGCATGCAGTTTCCAAATATATGAAAATTAGAAACACACACCAAATACCCATTTAACACTCGATCACACATAAACAGTTTAGCGAAGACGTTTTGTTTTTACAAAAGCAAAGATGAAACAACTATCATATTAAATAATCCGAAATAATTAATTAAAATAAAATATGATTGAAAGGAAAGGAAAAAAAAAACATTAATTTACCATTATCATAGTCTTTCTTTATGTAGAGGCTAGTAAGGCTAAATAACTCTAACCAGCGCAGTTAGCCCTCGTGAAGCTTTGCGCGAAATTCAAAAACAAACAAACAAACAGCCCTAATCAACAGTATGGTCTGAGATCATCGACATAATTAACGAGCCATTCCTAATTTAGCGGTGTAAAACTAGAGGCAAGGTAGATAGTCATCCCCCCACACACACACACCGCTAACCCTTAGGCTACTCTTTTACCATGTTTGGTGTGACGGTGATTCCATCCCACAAACTTCATATCGGGAGTCGAGCGTTCTAACCACCTGGACATGCTGGTACAATGAGAGTCAGAGGTGATACAGCGGTTCTTAAGTATGCTCAGTCTGCAAAAGCGCGAGTTCATGGTGCAAAGAAAAACGTGCTCCACACGGTAGGCTATGAGTAATGATCAAATTATGTTCGGCCAAACAAGAGAAGGCTAAGGAAGTGATGGTCATATCCTACTGTTAAGCAAAACAAGATTAGACCAAGAAAGTGAGGGTCAAATCGTGCTGTTCGGCCAGACAAGAGTAGACCAAAGAAGTGATGGTCAATTCTACTGTTCAGCCAATCAAGAGTAGACCAAGGAAGTGAAGGTCAAATTCTACTGTTCAGCCAATCAAGAGTAGACCGAGGAAGTGAAGGTCAAATTCTACTGTTCAGCCGGTCAAGAGTACACCAAGGAAGTGATGGTTGAATCCAATTATTTGGCCCCACAAGAGTAGACCAAATGAGTGTTGACCAAATCCTGTTGTTTGGCCACACAAGAGTATACAAAGAGTTGACTGTGGTGTATTATCGACGAGTTTTCGTCCCTGTAGATCATAGGACCAGAACTAAGGAGAACAATGTACTGTTGGCTCTTCGCAATAGTTTTACTCGAAAGCTCTGGAACAAATAAACAAATTTATTTAGTGTGTCTGTTACACTTGCTACATTTTGTTAAAGTATTACATACTTGCGGCTTTAAATGTATTTAATTGTAAACTAAAGTTATGTATTTCGTTTTCTTATAAAAATTGTATGGGAACATTAATGTTTCTTAATAGTAGATTTAATTTAAAAAAATGATAAATCTATGGACTTCAAGCTAAAATCCGGAATTCAATTCCCGAGGTAGATACAGCAATTAAGTCAGTGTGGCTTTAACCCTAAACAAACGATTAGAAAACTTGGAAAATGAAGAATATACGTATTTTTTGTATGGTGATTAATAATACTTCTATTGTATCACTTTCAGCAACCTTCGATGAATCGTATATTCCATATCGAAGCCGTTGGTAGTTCGTGTATATTTGGTTTTAACATTGTACTAATCTGTTTGCAATCTTTAAAGTATTTATAGACTGTACTAAACTTATAAAAAATACAATTTAAATGTCTGTAATTCAGTATTGGAGTTAATAAGTAATTTGTAAGTATTAAAAAAAGCAAACAATACCTATACGTCTGTGTTTTTAAGTTTGAAAATCCCTAATTTTTTTGTTTTAAACAAATAAATATTAACCTCTGTACAGTTTCAAGAATATCTCGACCCGTGTCTTGCAAGATTTAACAAATTGATAAAACCCCTAACTTGGACTAATTTCACAGAGAGAGCTGGATGTGTTTAAAGCATCTCTTGCTACACGACGTATACCTCTACATTGGCTCTTCTACCTCGATTTCGAATGCACTGCGTTAACGGTATGTAAAACACGGCAAAATAAATCCATCATCTTCTCATTTCCGGTGATCGTCGCAGGAAACAAAGTGGTAAAAGAAACATCCGGGATACTGTGAATGAAAGACAGGTAAATACATTCGTGAAATATTTCTTGTCAGTGGTATGGTGAAAGTAGGAATTAGATACAATCGCAGAAACGATAGGTTGAGTCCTGTGAGAAGAAAACGATGAAGTGATGTCTTTTCGTAAGGTTAAAAGTAGGCTTGAGTTGTGTTATTTCGTCTGGTTTCTATTTTTAGTCAGTTTGTTTCAGATCGTGAAACCACACAATGCAAATAAGAAAAAGTAAGTATTTTGAATATTCGCACGTTTCTAAACACCTAATGCGCAGTAAGTATCTTGCAACAATGAAGTAAATATCACTGACATCAAAATTACTGATTCCTTGATGTTTTTACATAAACTCAAGTAAAACTATTTACTAGTCCAGTATAGAAAATTGATTAATGTTTTAATATGAAGTACATATAATATATTTGATTTGAAGACGAAAAATCAAAAGTAATAAGATGGTAATAGAGACGATAGTTAATTGATTCTGTTTAGTTACTTGACAAATTGTTGTAGATGTATACGGACATTTTTCACAATTGTGTTTGTTTTAAAAATAGGTGTATTTAATAGTTATTTTTCATTAAGCCCGTTTCATAACTCATAATTTTGTGTCTACGATAACTTACAACAGTTTAATGTAAACCAGGGGCGAAATTACGAAAGAACACAAAACCTTCATTCATTAATATTTTCTTTACCATCGTTTCTATGATGTCAGAAAAACTAACAGTATTCCTACTATTTAATAAATGAAAAAAAACAACAAAAAGGAAAACCTTTAAATATAGAAAAAAATCCCAATGAGACTGTGTATTTAACATCTAAATAAAACTAAAGTATTATACCCTAACTAAATCTAATATTATTCAACGAAATTTGAAAATAATGTTAGCATTTTAGTTAACATCATGAATTTATAGTATGATAACATTTCCGACCAAGGATATAGAAACATTTTGTCAAAAATGGAAAAAGAATAACTTTCATATTATGGATTATGTAATGGGAGTAGCAGATCTCCGTGTTAAATAAAGTATCAGGTCGTAAATATATATTATATTTGAACAAAATGGCGTGTATAAAGTTGTTTGAAATCATCTTAGGTATAAGGATGTTTGTAAGTCATTAATACTCGGCCAGATTGTTGCTGTGAGCAAGTTTTCTTTAATGTAAAGTTTAAGGTTTGAATGTCTTATGGTTACTTGATAAAATAGTTATATGAAATGATAGAACCTGTGGTTTCTGCTTGTTATAGCTGAGTGACTGGACTGGGTTTGAGTAACAGATGATCCGTTCTACTAATATTTCCCAACGTTCACAGACCCTAGTTTTCAAATGGTGTTTTGTTAATGTAAATATATATTAATACATGAAACATGAAATTAGGAGTATTCATATTTGATCTACACAATTAAATATGTTCTCTGTACAGAGGCATGTAGGTACAGATATTAATCTAAGTTCAATTTGCTAGTTTAAATTTCTTATCAAGTTATTTTGAATATTAAAGTCTCAAAACTCATAATATGACAAATCAGGACAAGGGAATTTTGGGACAATGTTTAAGAAAATTTGTTGTTAAGAAACGTACAAGGTACGTTGGTTTAAAAAGTCAGTCAGATAATTATGTTTGAACAGGCATTTATGTAAAACCATAATTTATTCGTATAAAATAGAGTAATTACAACAGTGATAAAAATAATTCTAAGAATAAAGTTTTCAAAAGTAAAGTTTAACATACGTTCACAGAAAGTATTTCTTTAATTTACTTTTTTCAAGTCGAAAATGTTTCACAAACTTTTGGTTTTAAGAAATTTCTTTTTTGTAACTCGTATAATATTTTACTTTAAAGATGTAATCAGTAAGCTAAGTCTGCAGTCTGTACTAATAATTAATTAGATTAAGGTATAATTTCTGTTCCAGTTGAATGTTTTTCCGATATAACTTAATTTACTTATTTAGAAGTTTCAATTTACGCCGATTAGCAAGAGAGTTTAAGACGCTGAAAAATTTAATAAATTATAATCATTAGTTGTAATTTGTTTTAATTGAAGATAACTTTAATACCATTTTCAGTACTACTCTTATTTTTCTTCGTAATACTCACTATTGCATAATTAATATCCATAACTTACGCCATTTTGATTTTTAGGTAAGTTATGCATATGTCTTTTATAGAATAACACTAGTCTTATCATTGAAAATATTTCGAGAACATCTCACTTTAACTATGCTTCTCTTGAAAATGTTGAAGTTTGTTAGCTTGAAAATAATTATTGTATTTTGAGTTTAGTAATTGATCTTAATGTTATAAGAAAATTAGTTATGAGTGAGGAGAAGGATATAGGTCGACATATTAATTGGGTTAAACAACTTCTAAACACTGTAACCAACTCGATATGAAGTTTCTACTAATATTAACCAGAATTTATATTCTTCGGCAAAAATAATTAAAGAAACGAAAGTTTTATACTGTTTTAAAATAATCGTTAATCCAAAAATCTGTTTTGTTAACTTCAGAAAATAGCTATTAGCACAGATCATAAACTTAGGTAAATTTCTATAGCACGAAGTACTTCTAGTTGTTAAAATAAAGCATTTCTAAAGCTTTTTGTTTGTTTGTTTTGGAATTTCGCACAAAGCTACTCGAGGGCTATCTGTGCTAGCCGTCCCTGATTTAGCAGTGTAAGACTAGAGGGAAGGCAGCTAGTCATCACCACCCACCGCCAACTCTTGGGCTACTCTTTACCAACGAAAAGTGGGATTGACCGTCACATTATAACGCCCCCACGGCTGGGAGAGCGAGCATGTTTGGCGCGACTCGAGCGCGAACCCGCGACCCTGAGATTACGAAGCGCACGCCTTAACGCGCTAGGCCATGCCAGGCCCTTTCTAAAACTACGTGATCGATATACTTTTAGATTGTGCATGTTTGTAAACCCCTCTCTCAAAACGTCTCCAGTGGGACAGCAGTATGTTTGCGGACTTAAAATTCTATAAACCGAGTTTCGATATCTGTGATAGACAGAGCGCAGATAACCCACTCTATAGCTTTGTGCTTAATTCAAACAAACAAACTCTTGATAAATTTGTGATGTTTTTGTTTGTTAATTCATCACAAAAAAATCAAATACTTGTATAGTAAAATAACTTATTAGACTTTATAATATTCTTAGATCCTGTTAGAATGAAGCAATCGAGTACGATTTCGAGAAATTATAAAATATTTAAAATTTGTAAACGAGAAACGTTTTATTGTCATAACTAGTTTATAAAACTAGGCCTACGTAAAGTAATGAAATCGTCTCTACAAATTTTAGGGCTTTTCATTTTGTAATCTACTACTGTACACAGTCTCAAAAGCGCACCATTGATTTGCGGTTAATATTTATTGTTCAGCGAAAAATATAAAATTGTTAGTTATATAACAATAACTCTGGTCTCGTGATACGAAGGATTCTTTCTTATTACACTGTGTGGTGTTGGTCTATAAATTACGTATATGTGTAATTTGACTAAATATTTTGAGAGCCAAAATCTCGACAGATCCGGTAAAAGTCTACTAGTAAAAGTAAATTCTAAATGCATAATGTGCTTTATTTTTGAAACTCTTGAAATGCACTTTAAATGTCTTAACCTTAAACGTTTTGCAGGTTATTTTAAGGATTTCAATAGCGTACATTTTCGAAAATAAATTCTTGAAAGATTGACGGTTAGTGGGTTGGAAATGAGGAAATGTAACAGTTAAATCGGGAAACTTGGCAGAAATAACAAAGTAGTTTTGTCACTTCTTGTTCAAAACACTTAATTTCACAGTAGAGATGTGGTTAAGATTTCTACTGTCTGAATTGGTACATTTAATGCATTAAGTTTAATAATTATATTGAATTTTGCTTATGCGGAAAACAAAGGAAGTAAGAAAAATTCTAAAAATATGTTAATTACGTAATACTTCAATAAGTTAGGCTTAAGCTTTCATTCTAGCCCTAGTACAAATTAAAAAAAAAGCGGGAAACTTTTTTTTCTGCATTCTAGCTCGATATTTTATTACTGTATATGCTGGTTACAAAGAAGTCAAAATACCGAAAATTTTATTTACAATTTTAGACTTGTAAAATTTTATTGTGGGGTAAGTTTTGTTCAAACTCACATATTTGCAATAACTACTGCAGTAATGATATAAGGTTTATTCTATAATATATTTTAATTTTTCAGTACATGGGAAAGTTGTTAATATGTTTAATATGAATTTGCTGGTTTTTTGGGTTTTTTTACTCCTATGTTAGCATAGTTTGGATTAGTTAATTCGTTTAGGAGGAGATGCGACAGACAAAAATATAATACTCGTTAATTACCACGCTGGTATGTCTATATATGTATAGCGGATACGTGATGAATGTTTGTACTCAGTTCTGCCGAACAACATTAGACACAGCTGGATAATAAACTTGTAATTTTGTGAAAAACAACAACTGTGTGTTTGAAATCAGTGGTCTTGAAACGTTAACAATATTAAGTGGCTTAATAAATAATATCAGCCAGAACCTAGAAGTAAACAAAATTAACATACCTAGAGAGTACCCAATATTAACAAAAATGTATAAAGTAAACAATATCGACAAAAACATAGAACGTAAACAATATTAACGAAAATGTAGAAAACAAACATCGATAAAACCTAGAAAGTAAACAATATTACCAAAAACCAAGAAAGTAAACAAAATTAACAAACCTAGAAGGTAAACTAAATTAATAAAACCTAGGAAGTACGCAATATTAATAAAATGTAGAAAGTAAACAATACTGACAAATACTTAAAAAGTAAATAATAACAGTAAAAACCGATAATGTGAAACATATTCATAAAAACCATAACGTGAACAAGAGTAAGGAAAACTGAAAAAGTAAACAATATTTATAACATCCTAACGATTTATTTCTTGTGCCATGTTATAGCCGTTCACTTTCTGAAATCTTTTCAATAATGAATTTTTATCACTCGTTCTTATTACAAATTGTAACAGTCGAATAAAAATACTTATTTTTATTTCTTTGTTTACGACAATTCTAAGTTTAATTGAGAATTTTATAAGAGTCATTTTGTGTTTACCTTATTCAACAAAATGCGAATTGTGTTGGTATAAATGTTTAGTTATGTTCTATATTCTTACGATAATTATTCTGATTTGTTAATGTATTTAGTTCTTTGAACTTAAAAATGAGTTTATAGACTATGAGTTTAATATTAGTTTATAAAGATTTTTTTAGTAAAATTTGTCTCAAGAGCAAAATTATATTTGATTAGATAACGAAAAACAGATAAGAGAAAGAACAAATACACAAATTAAAACAGTGATATCGTGGTTATTGGTAACAATGGGTTTGTATAAGGCTGTTCATAAAAATATGTATTCACAACTGTTCGTGCCAAAGATGAAAGGCGAATTTTGTTTTACATTCCTGACAGGAAAATTCTTTCTTTTCTCAACCTTTTTTGAATATATGTCTGTAGATTATATCTTCAAATGATTTTTTATAAAAACAGCCATAGACTGTATGTGGGCATAAATAAGTATGTGTAAAGAGTACTATGACCCATATTGGACATTCCAGAATGCCTGTAATGAACTATCTCTTTTGTGAGTAGTTTACTTCCTGTTTCCTTTGTGAGTATTGAATTTTTAAGCGATGTGAAAACGTCGGAAGTAGGCGTATTGTGAAACCTTTTGAGAATAGTGATAGCTGTAGTTATCGCTATTATTATGATAAGTATGTATAACAGAGATGCGTATACGATAGGCGGTAACTGGAAGTCATTTGATATGATTTAAAATTAGATATGTGCAAGTGCCAGTTCGACTATAACCACAGCCAAAATCTGTAGTCATTCGTGGGGTTCATTACTCAATCACCACTGACGACATAACCAAGAATTTGACGAACAAAATATTCCACACACACACACACGTAGAACACATTATATCTAAAATAACGCAAAAACCAACAAACCCCATAAGAGCTGACACTGAACACACTTACAACACTTTAAACTTAATCAATAATAGAATTATACTTTGGTATCAAAAATACCAAGTAGAGCAAACGAAAACTCTAGAAATTGTAGTACCACAATGCTACAATTGTCAGAGATATGGACATGTTTCAGCAGGATGTCAAGCAACACCGAAATGTTGAAGATGTGGTGGGGAATGTAATATATCACAGTGCAAAAAAGAAGAAAAACCGAAATGTTGTAATTGTGGAAAAGAACATACTGCAAACTGTAAAGGCTGCGAAAAATATAAACAAATAAAACAAAGAATTTACGAAATAAAAAACACACCATTAAAAGATAACGAAACAACAGATAACAATACACAACAAACAAAACCAAGTCTGAAGCAAGACAAAATAACATATGCACAAACACTTAAAGAAAAGCTATCACACAAGTACCAAAACTAAACAAACAGCAAAAATCAACAGAAGCAATAAACAACAGTACTGAGATAAAACAGAACAATTCCAATACTCCAAAACCACAAGACAACTATAACTCTGCCAAAGAAATAAACACCAAACGCAAAATAAACTTATTTATAAATGTAATTACAAATTTCAAAACAGAGTTTTTAGCCGAATACACAAAACCAACACAAACAATAAATTGCTTTGAACTATTGACAAACATAGCAAAAAAAAACAACACATAATATCCTTACATCCCACAATTATTAACAATACTAACGGAATACCTGCTCTCAACTTAAATTCACTGTTACCTATATCAACATCCAAGGAGCCCTGGCTTCCAAGAAACATGAGATCGAAGATATAATTCGATAAACTAACCCAAAAATTGTACTATTAAGTGAAACCCTATTATACAAAACCAGCAGATTTAAAATACCGTATTATATAACTATCAGGACAGACAGATTAAATAAACAGGATAGAAACAGATAAATGTTGCTGCTATACGAAACAAATCTTTCAGTTTATGAAATACAAATCAGCAGCTATAACGAAAATATAATTATAGATATCCTGTTAAGTAATCGCTCAATAGTCACAATAGCAGGAATTTATTGTTCACCCATAAAACAAATCGATTTAAACTTAATAAACAGCATCTTTTCCCACAATCAAAATACTATTTTAATAAGAGATCTAAACAGCAAATACATTAATTTTGGATGTAATTCAACAAATGTTACTGGAAGACTTCTACAATTTATAGATGAACATAACATGGCCTTCCTGAATAACGATACGCCTACGCATACTACGTATGCCACTAATACTAGTGACATACCAGACGTATGCCTAAGCTCGTATAACATGAGCTAAAAGCTAATACAATTTCAAGTGGGAAATGATGTAGACAACGACCATTTACCTATATGGTGTGTCTTCGATCTCATCCTCCATAAAAATACTATACATAGAAAAGAAAAAATTGATTACAAAAAAGCAAATTGGAAAGAATACCAAAAGCAATTAGACCATCGACGGCCAAACAAAACTATAACAACAGCTAAAAATAAAATAGATATTGATAACTATTGTCAAATAATTAAATTACGGAATGCCAACAAACCGCAGCAAATCAGACAATACCAAAATAACAATGTAAAACCATACATAACACTTGGAAATCATATAAACAACTGTTAACACTAATCAAGCACAGACGACAATTAAGAAGACAATACATGGAGACAAGAGACAGAGAATTAAAAACACAAATAAATAGAATAAAAAAACCAAATCAGAGAAAACGTTAAATTATTAAAACAAAAAATGGAACGATTTCTGCACCAAACTTAATGAAAAAACAGATCCGAAACAATTTTGGACACACCTAAAAAGACTAACCAGTGGAGATACAACAACAAGAAAATACCCGCCACTAGAACACAATAATACCACAGTAAATACAAATAAAGAAAAGCCGAAATATTCAAACAACTTGAAAACACGTTTAAAACACACAACTGCCCAGACATGAACACATACTTCTATAATAAAGCGAATAACTTTATAATGAATAATAGTGAACTATTCAAACCATTCTTCCCTGTAGAATTAAATAACTATCAAATCAACAACACAAACACAATGTTTACAAACACAATTTCAGCACAAGAACTCATAGAATCAATAACAAACACCAAAAATAAACACCAGGAGAAGATGGTATACAAGCCATTCTTCTTAAAAAGAAACTCCGAAATTATTTGAACATCTCACAGCAGTTTTTAATCTATAATTATATTTTGGTTATATCCCGATTTCTTGGAAGCATGCAAGTGTATTAATGTTCCACAAAGAAGAAACGCCATCCAATAACTCAGATAGCTATCGACCAGCTGCGTAAGCAAAATTATAGAAAGAATAATCAGTAACAGACTCTCCACATTCCTGGAGACAACATCAAAATTACCAGAAGAGCAAAATGGTTGCAGAAAATTCAGACAAATAACAGACCACTTAGTCAGATTAACAGAAACAATTGTTGATAGTTTTAATAAACGAGAATGCACTGTCGCTTACTTTCTCGATATTAAGAAGGCTTTAGACACAGTATGGCATAACGTTCTTCGGTTCTGAATGCAAGAAATGGGACTACCGCGGGGAACTATTCGCTGGCTATCAAACTTTCTGGAAAACAGATTATGTAGAATAAATGTTGAAAGGACCTTCTCTGAGAGTTTCATTCCTTAATCTGGTGTCTCTCAAGGAGGGGTAGTTAGCCCTATTCTATTCATCGTATACGTGAATAATATGCCTCTGAAAGTTCCAAATAATGGATACTCGTCACAGTTCGCAGACGATGTAGCAATCTGGAAAAGTGCACCAACACCAGCAATAGCAGCCACAAACATACAACCACAATTAAATATAATAAGTGAATATTGCCAAAAATACAGAATCAAAGTAAACACAACTAGTAGTATTCACTAAGTTAACTAAAGATAAAAAACACAACCACAGATCTATATGAATGGAGAACTACTCCAGACTGCTACATCAACAAAATTCCTGGGACTCGCGTTTGACTCAAAACTTACGTGGGTAAACCATATAAATAATATTAGAACAAAACTGTGGCAAAGAACAAACTACGATAGGAGTCTAACTGGCAAAAACAGTGGAGCTACGGCAGACAACATCATCAAAATACATGACATACATTAGACCCGTCATTAACTATGCAGCCTCTGCATGGATAAATGTAAGGAAAAAAACTACTTCAAACAAAACTACAAACAATACAAAATATATTACTCACAACAGCTTATAAAGTACCCAGAACAATATCACATGCATAAATACGCACACATGAAAACAATAGCAGATAGACTCCTACATAGTACAATAAACTATATTGACAAATATTGGAGAAAAAATGTACTAGTAAGCGAACTTAACAGGTGTTGTTTACATGATGATGATAGACTTAAGTACCTTTCCCCAGTGAATATATATTTTCTAAATAAATAAAAAAAAACAAATAAAAGGCCACCTATTAACTGTACTCCACATTAGATTAGGGATTAATTGCAAGACATTGAAAGGATTTTTTTTTATGTAAACGTTTTATAGTTAACACCTAACTGATGAAAGTGCAAATAATTTATGGAACTATAAGAGAAATGTTTTATTTGCACCAAGTATATGTGTAGATTGTACATGGACATTGCCCTGAAAGGGGCCTGAGTAAGTGAGTGTTACTCTGGCCCTTGTGTACCATATACAAATACGCTTAACAGTTATAAAACCAAAATTTGAAGGAAGGAGGAAGAGGTTAACGAAACCCGACTCTCCTGGGTAGATAAACATCAGTACTCAAATACCCATACAGAGAGAGAGAGTTCGACTATAGATTATTGTCTGATTGTTGAAGGTCTATGTTAAACTCAGATTAGTAACCAGTTTAATCACAGATCATTGTTTGATTGTTGAGATCTATGTTAAGTTCAGATTAACAACCAGTTTGACCATATATCATTGTCTGATTGTTGAAGGTCCTTGTTAAATTCTGTGAAATAATCAGTTGAACATATATCATTGTCTGATTGTTGAAGGTCTATATTAAATTCACTTTAATAACTAGTTCGATCATAAATCATTGTTTGATCGTTGAAGGTCTATGTTAAATTCAGTTTTATAACCAGTTCAACCATAGGTCATTATAAGATTGTGGAACGTCCTTGTTAAATTCAGTTCAATAACCAGTTTGATCATAAAGCATTGTTTGATTGTTGAGGTCCATGTTAAACTGTTTAAGTTATTTTCAACCTGATATTTGATGGATGAAAAGACTATAAACAACTCTGTTTTATTTGTCTCGACTCAAAATTTCTTGTTGGTTTTGTAATTTTCAGCTATTGAAATGAGACTTTACACCTGATAGTTTATTCTGAAAAAAAAAAGTTTAATAGGTGAGTTGCAGATTAATGTTACAGTTCGAAATTTATGAATTAAACTTCATACCAAGGTAGTTTTAAATAGGTGTTCGTTACTGGGTGTTAAAATAAATTATTTGTATAAGTAATTTTTGGTTACGAAATTAAAATGTAGTATTGTATATACACATTAATTTCAATTAAATTGTTGTATTCGTTTTTCCTCAACTACTATAAGAAATACCTTTAAATTTAAGTCTCCGACTTGGCTTAAGTGTTGCACAATATATCGTTTGCTTTGAATTTCGCGGAAAGCTACACGAGGGCTCTCTGTGCTAGCTGTCCATAATTCAGCAGTATACGACTAGACGGAAAACAGTTAGTCATCACCATCCACCACCAACTCTTGGTCTACTCTGTTACCAACAAATAGTGAGATCGATTGTATATTATAACGCCCCACCGCATGGTAGGTGGCGGATTTCGAAACCATTACAGCAGGTTAAAAGTGGAGGCCCTAACCACCAGGTAGTACCACGACTATAATGAATGTATTATGGTAACAAAGTTACGTGATGAAGCTATAAATCTAATTTTATTTTTATGTCAATTAACTTACAATACTGTGCATTCTAAACAATATTATTTCCAAATAGTGATCACATTCAATTCAATATTTTAAAATTAATTATGGTTTTCTTTACAGTAAAATTTTCAAACGATAGAGACCGAATACTACATTCATGACATTTTCAGAGCATTCGAGATATCAACCAACAGAACCGTAGCTCTTTTCTATTCGTCCTCTCTATACTGTTTGTTACACTGGTAATAAACTGAAAACAATTTTGCTTGAAATTGTTCCTTTTCATTTTTAAATAAACCTTCATAATATATATTAATGAAAAACAAATACTTTTTCTTACTTCATTTTTTACGTGAAACTTTACATTTTCGAATGTGTAACTTATTAAGAGTACAATAAATCATTTTACTGGTATTCTCTAAGTGTAAATAAATATAATATACTATAGAAATTCAGAAGCGAATTAAACTCTGTCAGTGTAGTCTATGGCTGAATATTGTTTGCAAACGTTTGTACACAGAGAAGCCTGTAAACTTATTTTTAGTGCATTTGAGCTCTAGGCTTCGACATAATTAGGTATTTTGGAGACAAAAACAATAAAACTATTACAAACACGGAACTAAATTCGTCTTTAGTACAAAAACAAGCTATTGGTTAATAATGACCAATACTTCTGGTTAAAATAAGTTGTATCAACTTAGAACTTTTTCTTCTCATTCTTTTTTTTTCGTAGGTTTTTTTCGTCATATACTAGAAATTTATCACACGTTTTTATTAAGACGTTAATGTCTTAAAAACTGTTTGTCTATTTCTTTCAGTTATGAGATCTTGCAGTGATGACCTTTATGAGATATGTAAGGAATTTATACGAGTTTCTGTTCACATTCATAGGTGTGGAAGCGATGAAAACACCCATAATAAGAACTCAAGATCAATACATATCGATCGACATCCTGAGGAAATGCATCATTTGTCTTTTATAGATAAGGTTCTGTTTGGATATGATAAGCGAGCTTGGCCTACTTACGGCATAGGTGAGATGTGCATTAGCAAATGATAATAGTATTTATGTTTGTTGAGATATATTCTGGATTCGGTTTAATATTACTGTTGTGCTATATCTATTGTGACTGTCATAGTGCGCATTTAAACAGCCAATTGTTCATTTTGTATTCATGTGAAAGATAAATCTGATTATGTTGTTTTGTCTCTCTTCAATTTAATGTTTTTCTCGTAATTTGTGGACACACTTAATTGTGGCTTTGTATACGTATTTTATATCTGCAAAATTTGGTGCTCTAGTGTTAGTACTTATGGCTTCAGTACAGGATATCAAAGATTTGAGCGACAATGCAGTTGAACAGGCTACGCACTTTCAGTTGTTGGCGCGTTATAAAAGTAGCTGTCAATGTCAGCATTTAAAAAACTGGGCATACCATGCGTAGCAGGTACTGTTGGCTAGCTGTTGATCCTTTGTTCAATAACTAAAGATTATGGTAGCTATATTTGAACCCTGGAGGTCTGTGACCTGATCATTCAGGTTTTCTATACTAATAGCTCAACTAGGGCAGAGAAAATCCAAATTATCATTTTTTTCAAACAAAATTTAACTGAAAGTAAACATTTGAAGTTCTGGTTATACGTGATTAGTACATGAATGATTTAATTAAGTAAACAAAAAATCACCATTTGATTTTATTTAATTCTCATTGCTTACAACATTTGGTAATGAAATATTATTATTCTATTACTTAACAATGTTAATGAAACAGGAAAATAATACATAAAGCCAAAGTTTGTGATGAAAACAAAAATTCTCTCTAAAATAGTCTTATGCTGAAGTAAATAAATCAAACTGATATAAACTTATAAGCCATTATCAGGCTTAAATAGTTTAATTTTATTTTAAAATGTTGTGTTATTCAAAGAAAAAAGAATAACTGTGTCAAATAAGTTGTGTATAGCTTTTCTTTATGAGAATAAAATAATTTGAATTTGAATGTTTGGTGTAATAGCTGAAGTTATTTTTAAGATAAATTTAGTGATATAATATATGATGTATTCTAATGCTAGTAAACATATTAGAATTATGATGTGTGTTTTTTCTCGCAGATAAACCGACAACTATCAAAGTAAATATTTACATAAACAGTTTGAGTTCTGTCAGTGCAGCGAATATGGTAAGTAACAATTTCAAAATGTATCTTGAATTTAACCATGAAATAAGTTTATTGTTTATACAATACTATTAATTGTTATAGTTCCATGACGCCTCAAAAATCTCATAAAATTATAACTACAAGTTAGGAATAACAAGTATTTATGAATATAAATAAAAACTGGAAAATTATTAAGAAAACGATAATTTCAGATAAGCTTCTAAAGTTTGACAATTATCAATGGTAAATTAGTGTTTTACGTGTTACTACTTTATACACTGAAGCAAATATCAATACTGAAAGTATTTAGTCTTTTATAAGTAGTTGTAGAACGTATCATTCTATTTATTCCTGTCCAAAATGTAATAACTTAAAACCAATAAAGTGTTTTATTCCTTTAACAAAGTGTTATGTAAGTATCAATAACCATTGTGTAAGTTTGAGAACATTAGTTTAGTTGGTATTAAAGTAACTGGTTAAAGCACTTTCGGAAAATTTACTACCTTCACAGTGTGTGTAAAGTCTCTTTAACTGTTTATCACAATAAACTTTCTTTTAAAAAATGGATTAATGTGATATTTGTAATTCTGATTCAAACAAATTGAATGAAAACTTACGAGTTATTCAAAAGTCTGAGAAATAGAAAAGGTATAATCATTAGGCATATCTTATCTAAAATATACCAATTTTAACTTCTAGATTACTATACATTGTTATAAACAATATTACATTTTTACTCCTACTGTGTTTATCAATGCTGAAAACAAATAAAAATTCACTTTGTAACTGAAATTATTATTCTCCAACAATATCCAATTTACAGGACTACGGCTTAGATATTTACTTTCGTCAGTCCTGGCAGGACCACAGGCTCCATCTAGCTGATTACGGATTGAATAAGACAGTAACTTTAAATGCCCAAGAACTTATTAATCGTATCTGGAAGCCTGATTTGTTCTTCATAAACGTGAAAGAAGCTCATTTTCACTTAGTTACTGTTCCTAACATGTTGATAAAAATTTCGCCAGAGGGTGATATCCTGTATAGTGTGAGGTATGTTAAGAAATAAGTGTTATTTTGTCACATTTTAATTGTCAATGATTTCACTTTTTGTTTAATGTTAAAAGACATAATACGGCTTGATGTAGGGTCACTGTTAGAAATAATTTAGGGAGTTTTTAAGCAATTTGTTTTTCCTTTTGTTTCTGTAATAAAAGCTTTAAATTTATTAAAAATAAATTTAATTAGGTGCAAAAGTTGATTTATTAAAATACAAAACCTGCAGAAATAATGAAGAAGAAATATTATCCGTTTCTGTCTTTCTTTTTTTCTTGCTTTTCAAATTCTTATCAGTCTTTCACGATGTAAGAAGTTTTTAAATTATCTTTATTAAAATCTGGTCTATACAATTGTCATCTAGTTGCTACAATATACAACAGTTAATATTCATAGCATCTTGTTAGTACGGATGTTGTTCCTGATTTATTTAATGTTATGAAATGGAAGGTCTTGGCTAGTTAACATTTTATCGAGTAAATTGAAACTTTGTTAGATATAACAATTGTTATTATTCATGATACTATTATGGAACTAGCGATTAGTTACGTTTTGATCACAACTGCTAATATTTCACTTTTACATGAAATATAAAAATTTCTTCAGAGAGTCTATAAACCTCTTCTAAGAATGTTCCCCTGCTGGGACAGTGGCAAGTCTACGGAGTTACAATGCTAAAATCAGGGTTTCGATTCACCTCGGTGGATACAACAGATAACCCGGTGTGGCTTTGCTATAAGAAAAACACAAACATATTTTTAGAATATTTTTGCAACAGTGTTGAAAGTCTTCACTTTAGTACAAAACCGTTATTTAAAAATTGTTTTTGTATTTTATTGTAATAATTGTTTTTGTACTTTACTGCAACAATTGTTTTTGTACTTTTAATAACAGACTCTCTTTATTATTTATTTCATAAAACCACCTTGGGCACACTCATCTCCTCCACAGTTGTTAATGTGTTTTATAACCTTTATTGCCAATATTCTGCTATCAACTTTTAACATCTTGTCACTTAATATGAAAATATTTAACCAGTTAAAAAAAATAAATATAATTTTCTTACGGGCATCAGTTCTTAAGTTTAGCTAGCCAGACTATAACATAAAAGCTCTCCATTGAGTTAACTTGTTATTATAGGAGAATACTTAGGATGCTAACAATTATTTGTTTTGTTGTATATCCTGCTAGAAATGTTTTTTTGTTTAGTAAGTCCAGTATTGTTCAATACATTTATTCGTTTTCTTCTACTCATGATATGTTTTTGCAGTTAATAGCTCAACTCTAAAACAGCTTTTTTTTCCTGTCCAATAAATACTTGTGTCATCATATTCTCATGCTGTATTTGAGCTGTCTTGACAACTTTCAGGACGCACATTAAAACCACATTGTAAACAAGATGGTGTTGTGACTGTGTATTTTGAAATACTAGTGAGTTTATATAATCATTATACAGGTCATAATACATCCACAAAATCCATTTCTATATTTAGGTCACATAAAAAAAATCCCAACTCAAGTAAATCTGCTATTTTCTCACCAGTAGAATAGAAATAGGTCAATTTTTACAGTTCACAACTTGGCATCATATTAAACTTTATTACTCAAAAACTGTCTGAATTTATTTTATACTTCAACATTTGTAGTGATAAGTAAGAATATTCCATTGTTTATACTTATAGATTTATTAACATATAACTCAAACAATTGCCCAGATTTATGGATAAAACAAAGCAGAAGGGCAACTGGATGATTTATTAGCATTTAAAAATGTATATATGCAACATATTTCTGATGTGTTATTACCATGTTAGTAATTTCTCTATGACATCATCACATTAACGTATCTTAGCACATAGCACCTTTGCAATACGATTACATTTTTTGTTAGTAGCTGTTTTTTTCTTAAATGACTATTTATAGCTGTTGTTCTATAAATATTTTAACAAACACAAACTTTAATATCCTAAAGATGGAAATTGGCTTCTGCAAGTGTTGATATTATAAGTAGGTACATGCACTGTAGAACAACATACGAACACACAGTTACATTAGCATTTTCAAGTTGTGTTACCCGATTTACCTTGTTTAACCAATTCGCAGATTAACATTACGGCTGACATGTGAAATGGTTTTCCATGATTATCCCCTGGACACTCAACATTGCCACGTCCTCATGAGTCCATGTAAGTATTACAATCATGATAGACTTTAGTATTCTGTATATATTACACAAGTTTTAATAGTGTATTAAGAGAAAATGTCTTTGCTAAGTTTTATTTACAAGACATTACACAGAATAGGGGTCACGTCTTCTCAATGACATATTGGTAAAAATAGTTAAATCATGGAAATAATAAACATCTGATTAGGTGCAGGTGTAAAACTTAGTATTTGCTCTTTTATAAAATACTTTGATTAGAAAATTTTCTTTTATAGTAACTAGTGGCTACTCGACAAAGTAATGGCACTGCTCATGTTTATTAAGATCTTTATACCTGCTTAAAGTAATGTGATACTTGTAATAGGTTCTACTGTCCTTTCGTTTTTAATCTACTAATTGTTTCTAGGATGCCGTGTATATTAATAATGTTAGTGGTATTGTTTTAGTTTGTTTCTTGTCTCGTTATTTTATTACTTAGGGTTGTCGCTTCTAGTGGCGACTGAAAGAACTTAGTTTTAAAACTGCAACAAAATAGAATTTGATAAACGAAGTTTGGTGGCGAAATGTTTGTATTATGCAGATAGCTCTCATTTATAGTACAACCGATGTATCATCGATAATCTATGGAATTTGCTATGGAAAATGCTAAAAATACCGGCTCGATACCTGTGGTTGTTGCAGCTGAGACAGCTCATTTTGCGTCTCATAGAAAAGAAACTATAATATAGTTCTCTGTTTTAATTTTATTAATGATTCGTAGTGTGACGTCTTTATGCAATTGATTCGACTGAAAAGCTTTAGAAGAGTTTGGTACGTTTTAGTTGAGCAATTTCAAACAATTAGAATGGTTTGGCTTAGAGATATATCACTTATACGTGGTATAACGTATCCATTTACTTTTTACAGTGATAATTTGTTTTATTAATTACTCTGCTAGTTAGCATGTAACTTCTAACGAAAACTGGTGAGAGACCAGCTCAAAATCTGATTATGTACTGACATACAATGCTTGGTCTACTTACGATAGAATGAAGTTTACAAAGAAGATTCACTTTTTTATCACCTTTTACGTAGTACTGTTTTTAGATTTACTACTGGGATCACATGGACTCTATCGGTTTTTTAAATACGTTTTCCTGACATATTTATACAATTAATTGTTTTTTCGGGGATCCACGTCTTTGTTGGTTGAAGGTTTTCAAATAACAGAAATATCGGTAATATGCAATTAATCCCATTAATACTTACGTTTCTTTACTGTGGGTGTTGAAAAACCAAACCTTTTCGAACGTTTCGTTACAATGAGTATTCTACTAACCAATTCCTTCTGGACATTTCTTACAGTAATCAAACCTTTTTGAACGTTTTTTTTTTTTTTTTTACAGTGAGTGTTGTAGTAATCAAAAAATAAAAGTAGTCAGTATGATGTAAACCCAACCGCTAGTGAATGGTGTGAAAACAAGACTCTAAACACACACAAATGTCTCTCGAGCCACACACATATAACGACTTTATATAGCATACCATCAAGCTAGTAGATGTATACAGTACTTGAAGGGTTAGCGATGCCACATACACATGAACACATACTAATTAATTAGTTAAGAAATTAATAAATGACAATTAAATATAAATATTTTATTTGAGAAAAAGTACGCTTCTCTCAGTGCTTACGACGGTTTCTTTCTTTTGAAGTGAAGCACAAAGCTACACAGAGGGCTATCTGTGCTCTGCCCACCACGGGTATCGAAAGCCGGTTTCTAGAATTGTAAGTCCGTAGAATTACCGTTTGCCATTTTGGAGTTACAAGGTATTAGGCTTCGTGTGAAATTAGGTGTACACAGATAAATATGATAAGCAAAATGGCTCACGAACTGAAATTTCTGGTATTTTATCTCAGCCCATAGGGATGCTGTTATTTTTGAAACATTCCTTGTTCCTATAGAAACTTAAGGACGAATTACAATAAGCCTTAGCTTTCTACTTAATATTAATTAAAAAGGTATATTGACTGATTAACTCACTAGTTGATTCAATGCTTATTACTGTATACCAATATCGTTAATAAATACTTTTTATTACAAGAATTTTGTGACAAATAAGCAATAAACAAACAAACATAAACCTACGAATTAAAAATTTTTTTGTAAATATTTATTTTTAACTAGCAAAAATAAAAAAAAAAAATCATATTAGATGCCTTGAATGACCAAAGAATTATCCTGAAGTGGACGAATAAACCAATTCAACTAAATCCAAAACTTAAGGTCCCGGAGTATGACATCGTTAATACTTTTCAAATCGGTTCTTCCCATACACACTATGGAGGTATAGGTAAGTAACGTAGGATAAACATATCAAACATTTAGACATATTAAACCCTATAGCGTTCTGGACACTTCCTAGCCCTAAATATTTACAGTCCACAAATTTGGAAGACTTCTTGGTTCAACAGATTTCTCCTTTCAGTCCGGAGTTCAATACATTGTTTGGGTAATCGTAATACGACAGACCATTATATACTCTTCAAAAAAAGAAACGCAAAAGGCAAAATATGAGACAAATTGTTAACAAGTTTATTCCGGGTAGTTCTGTATGACATGTGTGAAACTTTGCACATTCACTGCTGAACATCCAAAGTCTGCAAAGGCGAAGTCCAGGCTCACTAGGTGAAGTTTAACGTCACTCAACGTCAATAACGAGTATGCCCCCCGTGAGCATCAATAACTGCTTGGCATTTCCTGCCCATGGAAGCGATGAGATGACGAATCACATCCTGTAGAATGGCTGTCCACTCAGCCTGCAAAGCTGCTGCAAGCTGAGGTAGAGTCTGCGGTTGAGATTGTCGCCGTCCAACTCGTCTCAAAGATGTTCGATAGGGTTTAAATCTGGTGATCTGGAGGGCCAGCGAAGAACGTTGACGTTGTGGTGTCTCAAGAAGACAGTGGTGAGTCGGGCTGTGTGAGGATGAGCGTTGTCATGTTGAAAAACGTCGTTGACGTTCATCATGATGGGTTGCACATGGGGCCTAAGAATCTCGTCGAGGTATCGTTGAGCCGTAAGATTCCCTCGAATGTGCAAAAGGTCTGTTCTGGCATTGTAGGCGATGGCAGCCCACATCATGACGCTGCCACCACCAAATTTGTCAACATCCTGCACACAGTTTGCTGCAAAGCGTTCACCTCGCAACGGTAAACACGGGTCCTTCCATCCTGCCTACGAAGCAAAAAACGTGATTCATCACTGAATCAAACATGCCTCCATCGTCGATGAGGCCATACCCGATGAGCCCGAGTCCACTTGACGATGTTGCTGGGTGAGGATGACGCCTCGGACTGGACGTCGAGGTCGGATTCCTGCATCTCGTAGACGGTTGCGTACGGTCTGATCGGAAATCCTACGCAGCCCTGGTATGGTTGAGGCAATATACGTCGCGGTGGTGGTCCTATTCCGAAGGTGACGTAACCGTATGTTGCGATCTTATGCGGGCGTGGTCACACGAGGTCTGCCAGATCGTGGACGTTCACGAGTTGATCCATATTGTTGATGACGATTCCATAGCCTTGTGATGGTGCTTGGGTGGACATTCACAGCTCTGGCAACATCTGATCGAGATTCGCCTGCTTCCAAACTACCAATGGCGTTTTTGCGTTGTGCTTCAGTCAGTCTTGGCGTAACTGTATTGCGTGTCGGTGGCTTAACACTGAGCTATGGAAACCGAGAACCCGTCACTTTTATAGGGATTTTGCACATGTTGCGCTTGCAGAACATGCAGATCTCTCAAACAAATTTATTGGACACGCATGCGTTTTGGCGAAAAATCCGATGTTTTCCTCCGTTTTCAAAGTGCACAACTTTTATTGTCATTTTGGTCTGACAATCAGTGCCTTAACACGTGTAACATCACATACTCTGAGCTTGTAACGTTATTGCATATATTTCTCTTTAAAATAACAAAAATATCCCTTTTGCGTTTCTTGTTTTGAAGAGTATATATATCATCATGCTTTGTTTATTTTTCACGGAATATTTAGATGCAAAAAACAATTTCAAATGTTTTGGCAAGGCAAAGATTCAATAATGATGAAGATCCGTTACCTGAATTTGATGTTCACAGATACCGTTTTGTAAATGTCGTGTGTACTATTGTTCTAAACACATGCGCATGTGCAAGAAAAACAGATGAAAGTCGCGTGTTTAAAAAGCCCCAATAAAAATATCTTCAGAATAACAAATTATCGGTTCCTAAATTAATCCTGAACGAATTAATAGTCATCTTTCCTTAACACTAACTTAAAGTATATAACCTTCAAATATCATATCAAACTAAAGCTAAGAAGTGTTCTTTCTCTTTTTCACTTGTGTTAGTGCATTGTTTTTACTGTGAATCATTCCAACCTAAATGCTGTCTTGTTATCTTTGTTTACAAATGTTTGTGAATTTTATTAAAAATAGTTTATTAGTTCAGTAATTAAAACTGGAAAATATTAACAAATTTCGTAATGAGAAGAACGGTAATCGAACATTTCTTTCAAAGTTTTATTCCAAATTGATTGTGGAATTATGAAAGAACAATATTAGCATCAATTCTTATATAATCCAAGTGGCTTTAGCCAAAAGTACGGAATAAAAAAATCATTTAATTTTACAAAAGCAAAACGAATGAAAAAATTTGATATTTCTTTGAAGGAAACTTCAGTGTTTTAAAAATCACCTTCACGTTGAAAAGACAGAACGGGTACCATTTGATTGAGACGTATCTTCCTACGTTCATGATTGTAATGATCTCCTGGGTGTCCTTCTGGCTGAACGTAGACGCTGTCCCTGCTAGAGTGACCCTAGGAGTGACCACTCTACTTACACTGACCACTGTGGCAGCAGGAGTCCGAACTAATCTACCCCCAGTTTCGTATGTCAAAGCTATTGACGTATGGATCGGCGCATGCTCGGTTATGGTTTTTGGAGCCCTATTGGAATTTACTCTCGTGAACTTCCTTTCCCGTAGTAAGTTTCGATCTGATGATATTTTGAAGACTATCAAGGTCTTTCGAAGCACAGTAAGTAACTTTTGAAATCCACTAAAATACATGAATTCATTCAGAACTGTTATTTGTTTGTTGTTATGCACAAAACAATGGAATGGATAATCCGAGCTATGCTCACCAAAGGTATCGAAACCTGATTTTAGCGTTAAAAGTTCACTAACTTATTGCTGAGTCAAAGTCAAAAATACCTATCACTTTTAAGATACTACTACTTGTATACAATAAATGCTTATAACATATTTATATCTGTTTTTACATGGATTTAATTTTCAGCATAATATATTTCCAATGCACAGACACGTTATTAACACATATTTGTAATAAATACTTCTAATTAATACCGATTTTGCACAAATTTGTTTATTCTGTACTTAATATACCTCTGTGTTCTTGCCTTTATAACAGTTCTCCAGCGGTATATCCGCTAGAAACCAGGTTTAAATATCTGTGATGGACAGTGCACAGAAAGGCCATCTTATAGTTTTGTGCTTAATTGAGTTTGGGTTGGTTTGTTTTGAATTTCGCGCAAAGCTACTCGAGGGCTATCTGTGCTAGCCGTCCCTAATTTAGCAGTGTAAGACTAAAGGGAAGGCAGCTAGTCATCACCACCCAACCGCCAACTCTTGGGCTACTCTTTTGCCAACGAATAATGGCAAAATACTTAGAATACTTAGACAAAGAGACAAAAAATGAGCAATAATGGAATAATAAAGAGTTAAAAAGGATTCGAACGTTCATACATTAGGAAGTACGTTGTTTTAAAGTATTTGAATGTTCGTACATTAGGAAGTACGTTGTTTTAAAGGATTTGAATGTTATAACGCTCCCACAGCTGAAAGGGGTGAGCATGTTTTGTGTGACAGGGATTCAAACTCGCGATCCTCAGATTACGAGTCGAGTGCCTTAACCACCTGGCCATGTCGGGTCTAGTGCTTAATTAAAAAATACAACCTTTATAACGTATTTTAGAGTTTATTTAACTGATTAGAATTTGTTTGTTTTGGAATTTCGCACAAAGCTACTCGAGGGCTATCTGTGCTAGCCGTCCCTAATTTAGCAGTGTAAGACTAGAGGGAAGGCAGCTAGTCATCACCACCCACCGCCAACTCTTGGGCTATTCTTTTACCGTCACATTATAACGCCCCCACGGCTGGAAGGGCGAGCATGTTTGGCGCGACTCGGGCGCGAACCCGCGACCCTCAGATTACGAAGCGCACGCCTTAACGTGCTAGGCCATGCTAGGCCCAACTGATTAGAAATTTTTTGTGTAGACTGTAATTCTTCTAATAGTTTTATTTACCTTTTTCATCTTACTTGTTTCAGGGACCAAAAACCATTCAAGACAATCTAAATGTCCAAATGAGACCTACCAAAGAAATGGCCAGAAATGTGAAGAAAGCACGACATGTAGATCGCGTTTGTCGCGTATTATTCCCTTTTGTGTTTTTTGTTTTTAATATAATTTATTGGTTCTATTATGTCCTTCTTGAAATAAAATGATAATATATTTAATCTCTTTCAAGAGGAGTTGAAACCTTTTGTCCTTTAATTACAATGTGGCATTAAAGAAATTAATGTCCTCGGTGCATTATCAGTTGTGTTTTCCGTCTGTCTGTTTGCTTTCATCTTTCATAATTATAAAACGCTGAACACATAAATAGACATATTCTAAAGAGCTTAAATATTTAAAATAATGATTAAAAACTGAGAGTATGTAATTTGTAGTAGTCACTAAAATGTGTTTTCCTTTACATTTCTTTTTCATTCATAGTATACCCTATTTCAGCCTTCAATCAGTTAAAATATATCTCGATACTAAATATATTAAATTAACTGCATTATCAAGGATAAACGCCAAATAAAGTTGTTCTCTTTGGTTCATAATGTTAAATTACTTCAGCTTGCTGGTTGTATCTTCCGCACAACCAAGAGATATGAAAAAATGTATGATGTCAGACTCGACTAAAACAGTATTGTTAAATATCAAAATATTTAATACAATTTCAAATCACTACTGATGTAACTGAGTTTTATGTTTTAGCCTAATTCAATCTATAAATGTACTAAAACCTTTAATAAAATAGGATAGACGGACGAATTAAAAGTCAGCTATCTAATAAATGAAAAAACAAGCACCTTTGTGTAAATAATTTCATGTGAGTTTACCAGAATCCATGAAACCTCGTTTTAATGTATTACTTCAATTACATTTTTATTAGCAAATATATAAGCAAATCAATAAAAATACATTGTCGAGTGATTGTATCCCAATGTAAGATATATAACCTTAAAACATTTTCTGTTTTTTTTGTGTATATTTAAATCATTCGGTACTTCTAAAACATAGACCCTGAATATATTCACGGAAAGTTACGAAAACCCAATGTAAATAATGTAGAGTGTAAGATGTTGAAAGCGGGACTTTTGTGACAAGTGCAATGTTACACACTTCACTACTTACTGGACATTTTTACATCAGTTTTACTTCCAGTAAATAAACATTCGCGCCTACATTAAGACTGAAATCAATCTGCTTCAAGCAAGTTTTGAAGAATGTTTTATGTTAAATTTTAATAACTTTTAGCTTGCGACGTGAACAAATATATTTGAATAAAGCTTTGTAATGTTTGCTTTGATGCTTACAAAAAAAAGGTCAATATGAAGTGACTCTACTGATCTTTTCTAACTCCAACGTCATATTTCTTTTGATAAATCGTAGAAAATGAGAAGTGAGTGTCTGCTACTCAGTGTTGTTTCATCCGAATATTTAGTTTCCCGTAATTCCAGAGTACCAAAAAAAAAGCTGTTTTGTCCACATAGTATGTACTACAAACTTATATGCCTATTCACTTAATTTATTTACAACTCATCAAGTTTTAAATACTGAAATACTGTATATAACGAATCTCTTCTGTTCTCACTTTAACAAGTTTACTTTGTCTTGTTTAATCTAAATAACTAATTATATGTTACAAGTTATAACGCCGAATAAAGTTACCTCTTTACTGACTTCCAGATCTTTTAATCGTCATCGTTGAAGATGCACTGTTGGGTACTAATAAAATGGAATTGTTGTTTAATACTGATGATACAAATATAATAGATACTACTAGCTGTAGTATCTGTCCTTTAGACGAAATTTATGTAAATCCATGATTAATGAAAGGTTATCTTAGGGCATGAGAAGTTGCGTCTCTTTATATGTCATCGTAAAAACACACACAAATGCCTATAAAAACTGCTAAACACAAAAAGTGAAATCGCAAATTTGTATGTAGCTCCCAGACCAAAAACATCTTACCAAATTTGGTGAAGGTCCATCAACGGGGGCGAATTAGTGTCGAAATCGTTAAAAAAACCCAAAAAACCTAAAAAATGAAAGTTTGTATGTACTCTCGCATGGACCTAATGAACCTTCATGTCAGTTTTGATGACGACCAGTCCACACATGACGAAGTAGTTACATGGACATACAACAGACAGTAGTATTATATTTATATAGATATTCGTATTACTGAGAGTATAACATGTTAATGACATTAATATTAGTATTACTATATTTTATCATAGTTATAAGTTTAATATTTTTATTATAAATGACTAAAATAATTATCTATTTTTACCCAACTCTGATACACTTTTAATGTTAAAATACTAAATTTGTTGTTCGTTATTACGTACAAAGCTACACAAAGGGATATCTGTGCTCTGCCTATTCCTGGTATCGAAATCTGGGTTATAGCAATATAAGCTCGCAGACTTACCGCAGTGCCACTAGGAGGTAAAATATTAAATATTCGAAAGCAGTATAACACGCAGCTTAGAAACATTACGTATATTTATAGCGAAAAGAAACTCAAATGTGAAATAGTACACACTGAAGTGGAAAAGTAAATAAAATATTAAATATTTTTATAATTAATAATACACGGTTAAATACATTGTTACTTTTATTTTTTTAAAATTATACTAATTTTCCCACGTAAAGTACGTAGAGAATAAAAAAAAACCTGACATAAAAAATTCAGAAAATAAGGGCAAAAAATGAACATTGAAAGTAAAAGACTGACAAATAAAACTAATTTATGAACCAGAACTTAGAATTGGTAACATACATGTTAATAAAGAGAAGTATCTGCTGAAATATAACTAG
Source organism: Tachypleus tridentatus (assembly GCF_004210375.1). Classification (NCBI taxonomy): domain Eukaryota; kingdom Metazoa; phylum Arthropoda; class Merostomata; order Xiphosura; family Limulidae; genus Tachypleus; species Tachypleus tridentatus. The sequence continues at coordinate 47,167,732 of NC_134835.1, forward strand.
TCTATGATTATAAATATTACACAACTGATTTGTAAACTTAAACGTCTGAAGGAAAATATCATCAAGATACAGTGTTGTTGTTTCACCTTGTTGTCTTCAAATGTTAAAATCAGTATAAATGTTGTGAAATTTCCATATTATAAAGTGTTAATTTTTTACTCTTACCTCGCATCCTTTACTAACATTCTTTGACACTTCAGTTATAAGAAACAAACTGCTGGTTAATCATGTCATTTTGTGACGTCTATACTTCTCTAAGTTTTCTAGAACTCAAGTTTACAAATGAACATAGCATGTAATAAATAACATGAAATCAACTGATAATTGAATGCTCTTTTTACATGTTCGGGAACACTAAAACAAACTGTTTTTAGGCAACTCCATATGAAAGAAAATACTGCCGTCAAACGAAACGTTTTAACTATGCACATAGTTTTTACTTGATCAGAAAAATAAATAACAAAACAAGTCTAATCAGTAGCAAGTACACCAATTAAAAGCACTGACCACTGGTTTGCCTTGCATCGTCTCTGTACGCTTTAACTGATCCTATGGATAATGGTATGTGATAGCTAGTCATATTCCTCTGTAAGGGAATCTTCCAGCTTGGGTAAGAAAAAAGGCTAAAATAACATACACTAAAGAGATTTTCAGGCATGATTAATTGTGTTCATTTATGTATATTGAGTGGACTGCTTTATATAGATAGTAACCTTCCTATGAAGGAATTTCTCCATCTTCAAGTGTACACAACTGTTATTATTTATCAAGATGAAATTGTTACCAGTGATTTCACGTAAATGTCTAGGAGGGCCCGGTATAGCCAGGTGGATAAGGCTCTCGATTCGTAATCCGAGGGTCGCGGGTTCGCATCCCCGTCGCACCAAACATGCTCGCCTATTCAGCCGTGGGGTGTTATAATGTTTCGGTCAATTCCACTATTCGTTGGTAAAAGAGTAGCCCAAGAGTTGGCGGTGAGTGGTGATGACTAGGTGTCTTCCCTCTAGTCTTACACTGCTAAATTAAGGACGGCTAGCGCAGATAGTCCTCATGTAGTCTTGCGCGAAATTCAAAAACAAAACAAGACATGCATTCGTTTATCAAATTAAATAATTTAAAATGAAGCTATTTAATTAAATGGGCTTTTGGAGCCTTAAATATTGGTTTGGTCATCTTTTCATGTTAGTAGTTGAAAATATTTAAGTCTTGCAGTATGTGTGTTTTTGTTGTTGGATACCGATTTGCTGATTAGTGGATTTCATAGTACTGTACGAGATAAATGTTGATAATAACATGATTTCAAGAAGAAAATATCATTGAAAACTTAAATTAAGTTGGGAATTATTAGGGTTACCCAATACGTTTTCTAAGGAAATTTAAGATTTAACAGTAAATCATTTTGATGGAAATTTTTCTTTTAGCTCTAAAACAAGCTGCAATGTGGATTGTTATCTGATTGTTTTATATATTTGTTGAAACACTGTTAAAACAATGTCTTTTTGGTTCGTTAGGTAGTTATATGTGTGATACTGCAAATAGTAATTTTAATAGAAACAATTGTTTGTCGTCTATTTTGGATTTCCAATACAAAGAGCATAGTGTTTCATCAACTATGTATTCAGCTACCGTCGCTATGACAATAATAATTTATTAATTAGTCATGTTAGAGAATAATAAATAATTTCGTAATTCATATTAATATACATGTACCTTTCATATTTAATGCTAGCCTGTTGCTTTGAAAATTTTGCAATTTCCAAAATTAAGTGTTTTTAGCGGAGGCATAAAGTCTTATACAACGGTTTTCAGTTTTCGTTGTCTTTTCAAGAACAAACTTTTTACTCTTGACTGTGTATGCGTTTTCTTATAGCAAAGCCACATAGGGCTATCTGCTGAGCCCACTCAGGGAAATCGAGCCCCTGATTTTAGTGATGTAAATCCGTAGACATATCACTGTACTAGCGGGGGGCACTGTTGACTGATTTGAGATCTAGTTACAGTTTTCAACTCAGAAAGTCAAAATCATTTGAATGATGGATTTAACCACGCCCAAGGTCTCATAGATTAATTTATTCTAATCCTGCCTGAGAGACTTTCAGTTTTAGGGTAGGCTGGTAGAGATCCCGGTGAGTAATGAAATAAAATTGGGTATATGCGCACTCCACGATTGGTAGTGCTGGCGCACAAAATGTATTTAATATAAAGGAGAGAAAGGTCTCACAGATTAATTTACTGTATCTAATCCTACATAAAATAATTTCATGTACCGTGGCTGTTGAGAATTTCTTCTTACTTCTTATGGTGTCAAACCTCATTTCTATTACATATTTTACGTACGTCTTCGTAGCAACTCCGTGCAATATTATTATATTTATTGACCCATTGATTTTATTCTGAATAACACTTATTAATATCTTAGGAATGACCAAATTAAAAACCTTTTAAGTTGTGAATCAGATGATATGATGAATTACATTCAGTGATATTACACAAAACATTGTGGTTCATAATATGCTATTCTGACTCAAACCTATCCTACGGACAATTAAACACATTTATTACTTATCTCAGTGGAATGTTTTTGTATAAAATCGTAATATTCTGTTGTTTTTTTAAGAAACAAAACTAATAATAATCTAAAATTTCGTATTTCATATTTGAATTAATTATTCTAGTTAGAATTTTCTCAGTGTACATTCACGGTTTATTAATACAATTAACGGTAGCACGTAAAGTTTTTTTTTTTCTCGTTTATTTATTTTTCTTTTTGTACAGATTTTGAGCCGATGATGAAAAGTTTAGTAAACTTCTTATTACGGATCGTGGACTCAGTCAATGTTGTGTTTACTAGTTTCCTTTTGAAAGATCTCTCTATGCTGAAGAAAGAAAAGTAGATCCACCGTTTCCGACTTTTTAGGGAGGGGCGAGAAAGCAAGTTTTTCACTAGTATTAGAAGAAGAATTTTGCGAGCTTTCAAGTCTTACAGATATTAAATCCCTTCGCATATAATATCCAAATACTTTATAAAAGTTAGTGGAGAAACGATGTATGTGATTCCTGTTGACAGAAAGGCTGTAGGAAGGACGCTGTGAACTACGCGTTTGTATTTGTAGTTTTTAATTTTGTTTTATTGTATAACCAAAACTAATTTACTGATCTAAGAGAAGATACTAAGAGGTCGAAAGTCACATGATTGTCTCTGTAAAAAAAAAAAAAAGAGTTTATTAGTTGTGTTCTTTTGCTGGTATATAATTATGTTTGTTTTTGAGTTTTGCGCAGAGCTGCACTAGGGTTATCTGTGCGAGCTGTCCCTAATTTAGCGGTATAAGACTAGAGGGAAGGCAGCAATAATTATGATATTGAACAACTTTTACGTGTACCAACTGCCGTGTGTAAACTGTAACTTACTTCGACTTTAGCATTAACCACCTACGTTTCAGCATTATCCAGGGGCGTAGCCAGAAATGACCATTTGGGGGGGGGAGTAGTTTGAGTGCTTGATGCAAGCGCAAATGCATACTAGGGGGGTCCAGGGGTCCGGTTTTTTAATAAAAACACATAAAAGAAAAACCTCAATTATGCATTCTGAGACCACCTTTTGGGCAAATTTCAAACTTGTACACTGAGGTGTTTCTCTTAATTTTTTTAATCATAAATAAATGTACAGGCCTATATATATAATATATAACTTAAAGTTATCAGGCCCAGCAAAGTAGGCTTACATATGTATAGTGTCTATAATCTGTATTCAAATATCATGGACATTTTATGTTCAGATTCCCTGGATTTCAAGAATTAACTTCACAAATAAACAGTGGTTGGCACCATGGCAGGCTGACAGCACCATGACACTAACCTAGTACCACTGACGCCATCTATAGTGAATCATTCACTGTAGATGGCGCCAATGGTACTGTGAATGTGACGTTGACAGAAAGAATGTGACGTTGACAAACAGAAGTTGCGATAAACAATCATTCACTATGTCAAGCCTGAAAAAGCAAAAGACACTGCATGGGTTCTTTAAACCCACTCATGAGGCTGAACCTGATTAATCTGCTGGAGCCAATCAGGTTGAATTAGAATTGTCAGAGTCATCACCGTGGCCTTCTACCAGTACTGCCACTTCCACCTGAGGTCCAGTCTGGGACATTGGAAATTACATTTCTGATGATGTCAGCATTGGTAAACAGCTAAATCGACTCCTCATTATATTAATTTTGTAATAAAAATCATGCAAACACTGATGAGTTTTAGACTGAATATTCATTGCTGCTAGTGATTGTAGGCCTACAGCCACAGGATGTTAGGCCCGCTCTGTGAAGTACAGCTCTAAGCCTTTCTCTTGGAGGTTATTGTACTCTCATAACAAACTCTCCTATGCGCAAAATAACTTAATTAGAACTATGTCTTTATGTCTCTTTTAGATAAACCCTGAAACCAAAAAAATGCCTCCTTGAGAGTGCCTGGAAGCCAGGGAGTGATTATGTTTTCCCCCAGTGTGGTCCAAGAAAGCTGCGTTTTCAGCATCGTTGGCTTTCACAGTGGAGATGTCTACTCTACAGTCAACATGCAAAGGGTGCTTTCTGCAAGTACTGCTGTCTTTTTGCTCCTGATGGTTCTGGTGTTGGAAGCCAGAAATTGGGACAACTAGTGAAATTTCCATAGAAGAAGGCTGTTGAAGACTTCAAGGCACATGAATTGAAACAGTACCACCAAGACAGCAAAGAAAAAGCTAACAATTTTCTACAGGTCGTAAACACAAGTTCATCTGTGCACTTGCAGCTTGATGCAACTTACAAGCAAGAAAGTGAACATAGCCGGCAATATTTAATGCCTATTATTGATACTGTATTGCTGTGTAGGAGACAGAGTTTAGCTCACCAACAATGTTTGTTGGTGAAACTGATGAGGAGCCCATCAATAATGATGGGAATTTTCGGGCAATTTTGCGCTATAGGGCAAAGTGTGATGTCAAGCTTTCAGCAAGTCTTAAGAGTACAAAGATGAATGCTACGTATCTGAGTCCTCAAATTCAAAATGAAATCATTAATGCTTGTAATACTCATGTTCTTTATTCTTTGGTCAACAGGGTTAATGCTGCAAAGTGTTTCTCAATATTAGCTGATGAAACAACAGATATTTCAGGCATTGAACAGTTTTCGCTGTGTTTTAGATATTTGGATGCCAGTGACAACTCTGTTGCAATGAGAGAAGATTTTTTGCAATGTATACCTGTTTATGACGTGACAGACAGAAACTTGGCTGATGTTATCATAACCAATCTAACAAAATATGGTATTGACATGGCTTACCTGCGAGGACAAGGGTATAACGGTGCTGCCTCTATGAGTGGGAAATTCAATGGTGTCCAGAAACACAGAACTGATAAATTCACACTTGCACCCTATGTACACTGCAGTGCCCATTCCCTAAACTTGGCAATTTCTGAAAATTGTAAAGAAGTTCCTGTGCTAAATTATGGGAGTAATTTCTAGCATTGAAAACTTTCTCAATACACCTAAACGAAAGCACGTTTTAGCTCTTTCGGTGGAGAATAAAGCACCTGAATCGAAAAAAAAGTTTGAAAGGTCTCTGCCCCACCCGGTGGGTTGAGAGGCATGACTCAGTCATTGTATTTCTAGAATTAATCCATGCAGTTGCAGATGCCCTTGAGACCATATCAGGTTGGCAAGACAGAGATTCTGCCACGCAATCCAATCAATTGTTGTGTTCTATAACACAGCCAGAATTCATGATCACTCTACTTACCATTGCTAAATTGTTTTCCTTTAGTTTACCTCTGTGCAACTTACTGCAGCAACAGAACATTGATTTAGGTGCTGCGATGCATCACGCAGAAATAGTGGAAGATTTAATCCATTCACTCAGAAATAATCCTGGAATGAATTTAACAACATTTTCTGTGAGGCTCAAACTCTGTGTAGTGAGCTTCAAATTGACATCATAATGCCAAGGCAGGCTAAAAGACAGATGTACCGTGCTAACCCACAAACCACTAGTCCTGAGGAGTACTTTCGTATTGTTGTATTTGTACCATTTGTTGATCACTTTCATAAATACGTGACCGTCTGTCCAGTCAAAAAACTCTCCTTACAAACTTCATGTGTCTACTACCATCAGGATCTACCACAGAGAGGTCAGAACCTACAGAACAACAATGTGACTAAATTAAAGAGTTGGTCAATATATACAAGGGTGACATTGACAGCACTTCACTAGCTGCAGTAGGTGAACTTAGGGTTTGGTACAAATCACTTGCGAACAACAGACCAAAAAATGTCATAGATGCATATGCAATGTGCAATGCAGAAATGTTCCCAGTCATTTCTAGACTGTTGAAAATATTTGCTACGCTGCCAGTGTCAACGAGCTCAGTGGAGCGCTCGTTTTCAACTCTCAGAAGACTCAAAAGGTATTTGAGAAATACCACCACTGAAGATCGATTGAATGGTGTAGCCTCATTATACATTCACCGTGATATTAAAGTTGAACCAAACTGTGTTGTCGATGTCCTGGCAAGAACGAACAGGCGTTTCAGCCTTTCATAGATATTTGATTCTATTTCTTTAGTTCTGACAAAACTTGCTGTATTGAAAGAGTGTTCAATCAGAAATTTGCGTTTGACCATTTGTTGTGTGTGAAATTATCTGCCATGCAATTACGGATCTTTATGAAACTTCACAGGTTGCAACTGAACTTGTCTAAAAAGTTTCGGTCCATGGGGGTTTAACGCCCTCCTTAGCTATGCCCCTGGCATTATCCACCTTAATTTTAGTATCAGCCACCTTAGTTTTCGTATTACTAACTTAGTTTTACATAGGATTTCTTTTTATTCGAATAGATTATCAGATGCTTCATAAATCCTAGTTAAAACGTGATCCAATGGTTGCTTGTCACACTGTGAATCCAATGGTTCGTTGTTCACGCCCAATCACAAGATAATTTGTTTCACATTTTGATAAGCTTATTGAATTCAAGGACCTTAAATTGGGTTTGTTTTCATGTTTTTAAATAAAGTAACGGATCAAGTGAAATTTGGCTTAGTTTTTTCTTTGCATTCTAACTAATTGTTTTTTGTCATTTCTGTTTTCCTTCCGGAGTTCGCCACCACTAGTACAGCGGTATGTCTACGGATTTACAACGCTAAAATCAGGACTTCGATTCCCCTCGATGGGCTGAGCAGATAGCCCGATGTGGCTTCGCTATAAGAAAACACACACACTTCCGGAGTTCGACAAATAAAAACTACACTTTGTTTTTGTACATAACTGTAATTCTTCAGCTCTATCAAATATCATTTTAAATCATTCAAATGACAAAACTTGTAGGTATTTCTAGATATCATTATAATGTTATATTGTTACTTGAAAGTTATGTTGTATTTTTTACATCAGTGAGTTTCGTGTGTTTATGTGCTTTGATATTTAAAATAATACATTGTACCAACTTATTCTCCAAGGACATCTAATTTAGTTTGTATTGTCCATAGGAAGTAGATTATGTTCTGCTCAGAATAGTAAGCCTTTTATTCCATTCTTATCTTTATCTTATTTTTATCTCACATTCAAGATGATTTTTATAGTTATTCTCTTTTCATCTTGTTGTCTTATATGTTTTTAGAAAAATAAAATTTGTCTATACTGCAGATTTAGGAACTTCAAGAAGGAGTCATCCAGAATTTTTTTTACAAAAAATATAAACTTACTTGAAAATCCAACTAATAAGTTTGTTGGAAGAAAAGGATTTTATGTTTATTTTAATCTGAATTTATATTGAAAATTAGATTGCTAGAATAGTATACTTAGAAGAAATAGAATCACACAATAATAACCTTACTGTAAAAATGTAGACCTTCCAGAAAACAAACAACAACAACTTTGTTTTTAGTTATTCTTTAAAAATATAATAAAAATTAAGAAATTCCATGAAACGAGATCGAATGAAAGATAATTTGTTTAAATATTAATATAACATGCTCGGCACTGCGTTTGAAATCCCATAAATATTAGAAGTCTTTAATCCGGAACAGTATTATTGTTTGTTTGTTTTTTAAATTTCGCGCTACCTGCGCTACCCGTCCCTAATTTTGTAGTGTGAGACTAGAGTGAAAGGGCGAGAATGTTTGGTGTGACGGGGATACGAACCCGTGGCACTCGAATTACGACTCGAATGCCTTAACCACGTAGATATGGCGGGCCGAACAGTATTCTTATTATTATAAATGAACAAACGAGCATTCACAAAAAATTTTGAATAACTATTTAATTTTAAAATATTGAAGTATTAGTGACTGATTATTTGGAATTAAGCACAAAACTCCACGATGGGATATCTGTGCTCTGCCCACCACCGGTATCGAAATCCGGTTTCTAGCAGTATAAATCTGCAGACATGCCGCTGTGCCGCTAGGTTACTTGAAGTATTAACTACGAACCATAGGTTATGACTAATGTTAAGTACAAACAATGCGTCATGTCGCTTTTAGACATACGGCAGACAGTAATGATAACTACTAAAAACTGCATTTTGTTGCGTTTACAGTCAAAGAATAGAAACGAGTTCACTGGTTAATGAAATGAGGAAAGAAAGCTTTGTTCTACTCCAGATCCCTGTATCCATCACCACGATATGGTGTCCTACACCCTAACCGTTCTCTGTATCCATCATTAATTTTTTCCTATATTTCAACGTTTTCACTGTATTCATCATAACGACAAATGTGTTTTTATACGTGAACAATTTTTTTAAATATGTTGTGAAAACATCTTTTTGAGTACGAAAATACTTTAAATGTAAGTTTAAAATAATTCTAGCCATACCAATGTAGCAGATTATAATATCAGTATAATGATAAAATATACCAGTATCAATATACCGATACTATAGGATATCAGTGTCTCTATACCGATATGATACTAGTATTTATATACTGATGGCCCGGTATGGCCAAGCGTGTTAAGGCGTGCGACTCGTAATCTAAGGGACGCGGGTTCGTGTCCACGTCGCGCCAAACATACTCGCCCTTTCAGCCGTGGGGGCGTTATAACGTGACGGCCAATCCCACTATTCGTTGGTAAAAAGTAGCCCCAGAGTTAGCGGTGTGTGGTAATGACTAGCTGCTTTCCCTCTAGTCTTACACTGCTAAATTAGGGACGGCTAGCACAGATAGACCTCGAGTAGCTTTGTGCAAAATTGAAAACAAACAAACAATATATACTGATATGATATATATCAATATGTACAAGCCAGTATGATGGAATATGAAATTCTTATAAAACTTCTTATCTTTATTTTGTTTCTATATGTGTGTGTGGGTGCATATATATATATATATTTACAACTGTTTACATGAGAAGAGTATCGAACAAATGTCAGTACTAAAAAAAATCTGTTTTGATTTTTGTTTTAAATTTATTAAATTCTTTACCTTTCTAAAGATTCGTTAAGTTCATCAGTCGTAAATAATTCGTGCTTTGAAATGATAGATATAAACCGTTCTAAGGCTCGGTCTGGAATAAGTCACGAGCGGCCCAACAACTCTTTCATAAATCTTTTTTCTCTGAAGTTAAGTGTTAGTTTTATTTTCAACAAGATAAATTTTCAATTCATGCAGAAATTGTAAACGATTTTCCTTTCATATCGTTACTGTGCAATCATAAGGGAATTCAAACTTATTTGTGTAAAATTATTTTCTACCCAAAGTACACGCATTTTGAAAAAAATAAATACTTCAAAAACTAAGAGCATAAAAAAGTGTAAGGAAAAGAGCAGTACAGACAGAGATTAGTCTGTAATACATATGTAGCACCAGGCTAGATACAATTATATTCTACGTTGAACGCGAAGTTTAAGAAAGGGATCAAAAAGTATGCATTTCATCCAGTGTCATAAACTGTGACGGATTTACTATTATGTATTCATATAAATATCGATGTTTGCTTCAGTTACATATTTATTTAGAAATACATATAATCTACACTGTTAAATGTGCATTGCAAAATTTCCACCTAATTCCTAATTGTGTAAGAGATTCTCGAATGTAAGAATCAACAATATGTGGTTTACGAAAGTGTATTGTTGAACCAACTGAAATTTCTAGACCCTCGCTTTAACGTTTAACCGAAGCGCAGAGACACAGTTTTATATTGTTGGTTTGCTACATTTAGTACACTATAAACCTTGGAAGTTATAACTGTGATTAGCTCTTATTAATTGGAAAACTACAGATATTTGATCAGGAAAATTTATAGATTTGGGACATTACCAATCGTTTGACTTTAGCGGATTAACTTCAGGCGTTAGTATTTCTACGAAGACTTTGTATGACTTCAGTTGTAAACAAGGCACCTGTGATCAGTAAAGAACTAGCTAGTTCCCCGTTAAATGAATTCTACCTATATCTACTCAGAATTAATTCATTCATCGTAAACCGTCGATAAAACTTTCAGTTCCAGACCATGTAGAAGACTCATTATTGTTTGTCCCCCGCTGATTCAGTGGTGAGTCTACGAATTTACAACACTAAAATCAGGGTCTCAATTCCCCTGGGTGGACTTAGCAAAGAGACTGATGTGGTTTTGTTGTAAGAATAACACACAAACACGTGTAATATTGTTTGTAAGTTTACAAAACTTTTGTACATAAATTATTATTTGTAACATTATACATCGTATTATTCTTTTATCTTAAATTATATTTGTATTATGAAAAACTGTGTATATCAAATTTTATTGACAAATCTCATAAATGTATTACACATCGACATTTAATTAACTTTTGAATTAAAATTAAATTTAGTTTTAGACAGTTTAAAATTGTAATACATAGCATAATAAATTGGATAATTATCCGAGATAAATTTTAATACGTAACCAAACTTACAATATCTATCTATATTGTGACGGATTTACTATCATATATCTATTTTAATATCGATGTTTGTTTAACTGATACTGTTAAATGTTATTGCAAAATTACAGAACATTCGCGAGTGTAAAAAATCCACAATATATGTGTGTATTATCTGTCTTGTTGCATATGCTGAAAGTTCTAGAAACTTTCCTCACGTATATAAATATAACCAACACGATGCTCCAAGAAATAGTATGTATGTATGTTGGTATATTATAACGCTTATTAATCGGAAACTTCAGATATTTGAACAGGAACGTTCATATGTTTCGAATAGTACAAACTATTTAACTTTATCAGATTCATATCGAACATTAGTAGTTTTATGAAAATATTATATAACTTCAGCTTTGGATAATAACACATAATTAGCTATCTCATTGTTAAGTGTATTGTATCTACATCATTCCAAAATTAGTTCGCTCATCGTGAGACCTCGATAAGATATCAAGGAAGTTCCAGACTAGATTAAAAAAAAAAAAAAAACTCAATATTATTTGTAAATTTGTTAACCTTTTTCACATAGCTCATAATTTGCAAAACTGTTATTGTAAATTATGTTATTGTTTGCATACTAAAATATATTTGCATTATGAAAATTGTCTCAATCTTGTTGGCAAGTGACATAAATTGTATATATATCGACATTTATTTAATTACTCAATCTAAATTATCATTTAACTCAGTTTTAAGATATTCAAAATTGTAATACGATACGTATTAAACTGGAGGCTCGTCATATTCTCCTCGGTAGACCTGGCAAATAGCCCGATGTGGCTTTGCTGTAACAAAACACACACACTTGTCACATTCCTAGGTTGCTGGGCAAATTTCATCCAAACTTTGTGGGATCCTACTTTCGAACTAGGGGCATATTACCTGAGGTCCATAGCCCTCTCTACTTCAATATTGCTGTTATCGAACATTTATTATCTTAGATATAAGTTAACGTTAGCTGCTTTGATAGGTGGCGTCACGTTCTTACATCAAAAAATAACTTTATTAAATGTTATATAACACAATGTGGAAGAAACTTGTTTTGTTTGTTTGTTTTTGGATTTTGCGCACAGCTACACGAGGGCTATCTGCGCTAGCCGTCCCTAATTTAGCAGTGTAAGACTAGAAGGAAGGCAGCTAGTCAACACCACCCACCGCCCACTCTTGGGCTACCAACGAATAGTGGGTTTGACTTTATGACACCTTACGGCTGAAAGGGCGAGCATGTTTAATGTGACGGGGATTCGAACCGGGCGCGGGACCCTCAGATTACGAGTCGAGTGGTTTAACCACCTGGCCATGCCGGGCCATGGGAGAAGCACACAAGCGTCTTATATATCTCATTGAGCGCGTTAGCACTCTCTATTGAAGAATACAATTAATATAAGAGGAAATCATCGATAGCTGCGACACTTGAAATTATTTCAGGCAGGATTAGAGTAAATTAATCTATGATACCTTTTTATCGTTTTATTAAATATATTTTTGTGTGCCATCAATACCAAGCGTGGGGCGCGCGTATATCTGATTCGTATTTATTACTCATCAGAATCTCTACCATCGTACCCTCAAATTGAAATTATTTTAAGCAGGAATAGAGAAGATTAATTTATGAGACCCTTGGGCGTGGTCAAATATATCAATCAAAAGAGTTTGACTTCCTGAGTTGAAAACTGTAACTAGATCTCAAATCAGTCAAGAGTTAAAAGTTTGTACTTTAAAATACAACAAAAACTGAAAACCGTTGTACGAGACTTTATGTCTCCGCTAAAAACACATAATTTTGGAAATTGCAACATTTTCAAAGCAATAGGCTAATATTAAGTGTAAAAGGTATATTAATGTGAACGTACGAAATTATTTATTGTTGTCTAACATGATTAATTAAGAAATGATTATTGTCACAGCATCTAAGACATCGATGGTAGCCGGGTGCATGGTTGATAAAACACTATCTATATTCTTAGTGTTAGAAATCCAAAACATGGCAGCAAAAAAGTGATTCTATTAAAATTACTATACAACTATATAACGAACCCAAAAGATATTGTTTTTACAGTCTTTGACCAAATATGTAAACTAAATATACAAATTAATATATGTGACCTTGGGTGTGGTCAAATACATCAAATGAAAGGGTTTGGCTTCCCGAGTCCGAAACTATAATTGGATTTCAAATCGCTCAAGAGACGAAAATAAGTATGTGCTTAAAAACTCAGAGTCGTTGTGTTAGACGCTATGCCTCGGATAAAAATGGCCACCACTACTCCAATAATACATAAAACTTAGGTGAAGAGTTTACTTTAACATCCATCTTAAATTGATATGGGGGCCGTTTCTTGAGCTATATCCACTTCCTACTTTAACCGATGAACTTCCAAATTCGTTTTGTAAGTCACTTCTACGGCCAATGATCGTCAATTAATTAATCACGTGAAACGTTGTGAAGGACATTAATAGTTGTAAGCAGAAAGCGTGTTACAGAAGGCACCTCTGTAGCTGTTACTCTGGCCACTACCTCCTCCTACAAAGTCACCCTGAACCATGGAACAGTTTTAATCATATACATACTGAGTTCTTAAAGCTTATACGAGACTTCTGGTGAGGTAATAATAAGTACTCATATTTCCTCATAAATAAATTACGCGAAATTTAGAATTTTTGTGTGATTTATCATAGCATCCACCCACATATTTGTTTTTAAAGTTCATAACCTAGACAAAGGGCGAATACTTCAGCTTGTTACATATGATACTATAGTAAATATTAAATGAACATAAATACTATAATGTTTCGTTTTTTCCAGTAAAAATACGATGTTGAAGTTTTATATATAACATTCTATTAGAAATAAACAGGTCTCTTTTTTTTCACAAAAAAACAAAATATGTAAATTGCATGAATAAAACGCGCATAAAAGACGTCTAATAAGTTTATAAAACTGTACACAGAGACAGTTGTATCCAGTTAGTTTATTTTCTCTAAGTGTTCGTCCCAAATTCACTTGACACTCAATCGTTAACCAATTTCTACTTGTTATGTCAAGAAACCTTTCCAATTTTGTAATGATCGTGCCTTATTCATTTGATATCTTTTAACGTTACCTGTTAAGCACAGATATGTTATGTGTTCTATAGTTCTAAAATAGTCATTGATGAAATTTCTATACAGTACAAAACATAATCTGGAAAACAATGCCATTTACTAGGCTACTATTGTTTGCAATATTATTTTCACTTGTTTATTCTAGCATAATTAAATGTTAAGTAAAAATGTTGTGTCTTGCTAGTGTGATATGTCGATTGAAAAGCTATTGGTCATTTTTATCACTGTTGTTCCGCAACACTGCTTATAGTCGTATATAGTTGTAGTATTGCTATCATGTTATATATATAAGGCATGTCACGTTTGAACTAGATATATCCACCTGGACGGTTTTTTTTTTGTTAGCTATATAATGTTTCAAGTAACAGCTTTTCACGAAATCCAAGTACAGAATGTTAGAGAAAACTGGTTTCCTGAAACTTTACCGTCGTATGAAAATGTTCCCTTGACGATGTTTTTATGTAATATTTATCGCCACAAACCTGATCTTTCTCTCTCTCTTTTTTAACGAATTCAGATTATTTCTCTTTATCTTTACAATTTATCTGAAACTACTTGACGTAGGCCCAAGGCTGGAATATGTTCCAAAGTTGTTGTTTTTATTTTTCGGAGTTAAAGGTACAAATAAAAGAAGCATTTTGTTTTGAAAAACAAAACAAAATATTTTGTTCGAGCATACATAGGAAAGGAAGTCGTAAACATGATATATACAGTTGCTTCGGTTAAAATATTCCCTATTCGTGTTACCTGATGTTTTATATTTTGTGAACTGAAGTGTAAAGTACAGAAAGCTTGAACTCGAAGGAAATTCTTCATTAGATCAGTGACGATTAGGAAGAGAGTTAACTAAGAAGAAAGGACAGTGAAACTCTTTATCTTATGTCAACTTTTTTGTTTCTTTCTCAAGTTATCAGTAAAAGAGATAATCTTAAAAATGTAGGTTGTGTAATTAATTTGTGTTTGTATTCAGGGCTGTACCGATCGTTAAAGTGTTATATATAAATTCTACACCCAGTTATTAAAGAAATTAATATATCCTTGCCTTTAAAGATAGAAGTAAGTCTTCGGATTTATGACGCTAAAACAAAGGGTTCGATTCCCCTCGGTGGACACAGCGAATAGCCCGTCGTGGCTTTACTATAAGAAAAACACCCCCACACACTCAAAGATGTATATTTGAGCTCCCTACAGGTCGGCGGGGCGCTCTGTACGAGCACACTGCCTTGTTTTTATTATATGGATTTGTTTAACAATTAAAAGTTTCCAGAAATTGATATTGCGCCTATCTTGTGATACGAGTTATGCTAAACAACTACTCCCATATACACATATATGTATGTGTGTCTGTGTTTTCGAAGAGTTAAGATAAATGTCTTTTATTGAAAAAAAATTGTTTTAAAAACAATACAACTTGTATTCCTCTCGGACTTGAATGACCACAGAAAAGATTACGTTACAGATTTGTTTTGTTTCCAACAGAGATAAAATCGAAAATATAATCTGTGCTGTATAGGTCTAATGCGTCCTTTGACTGGTTGCGACCAATCGAAGACTATATAACGTCTCCCACACGATTCGTGACGAAACTCAACATAAAACGTAACTTCAATACAATAATATAATTAAAGAAAAACAACTTAGAATTAAAAACCGTACGTTATTTATATGTTTATATTTCTACAACGAACAGTTGTGTTATAATTCATACAAGTATGGGATTGGGAAACACAACTTGCGTTGTGATAACACAGTGCTCATGCTAATTTACAAAACAACTTTTATTACAGTGTACTACAGGGTGTTCAGAAAGTCAATGTGCACTTATATATTTATTAACAGACATGTTTCAATATAGAATACAGGAGGTAAATATGAATGACAATTATAAACAATGTTGAAAATGAACCCGGTTGGCATCAATACAGGCCTGGATCCTGTGTTTCTAAACACCGCTATAAGTTGCTGGCTTGAAATAGACTGAATAAAATATTATTACAAAACTGCACAGTGACTTTCCGAACACCCTGTACTAGTGTGATCACTGTTTTACTGACGATAGAAACTTTATTAATCTTGATTTGTTCTGCCACTTAAAACAATACAAATAAGGCAAAGTTTACTCGCGTGTAGTCAACTAATCTCCTGTCAATGAATGTAAACATTATAGTTGTATTGTGGTCCAAACCATATTTTAACTTCATATTCTTTTTGGAATTAGCCAGTTTCTTTTATGTGTGCATTTGAGATTACGCTGCTCGGAAACAAACGTTACAGACATTTTAATATCAAATCATCTTTAACTTAACAAGAAAAAAAATATCTGTATGTACGTCTAACATTTCAGTACTGCACCTGTTGCCCATAATGTTCCGTAAAATATTCCATTATTTTCTGATTCCTATTAAATAGGCCCGGCATGACCAGGTGGATAAGGCACCCGACTTGCAATCTGAGGGTCGCGGGTTCGAATCCCTATCACACCAAACATACTCGCCCTTTCAGCCGTGGGGACGTTATAATGTGACGGTCAGTCTTACTATTCGTTGGTAAAAGAGTAGCTCAAGAGTTGGCGGTGGGTGGTGGTTACTAGCTGCCTTCCCTCTAGTCTTAAACTGCAAAGGTATGGACGGCTAGTGCGGATAGCTCTCGTATAGCTTTGCGCTAAATTCAAATCAATCCTATTGAATAATTGTGCCTCTTATTAAAGTAACTGTGCATGCGTAAGATCTTCAATCATGATTGTTAGAAGATCAAACAGTGATCGCATCAAGGTTTACGAAAATAGGCTAAAAATGATTTACTAGCCGTCAGTTGAAGCAATTTCCCTCCTTTAGACAACGTAGTTTTCTTCAGACCATCAAATCTAATTCAAGTACAAGTGTTTACGATAAGCTCTATATTTGGCTTTTGAATAATAACTGGCCTTAGAACGCAGATTAACAACTCTTCTTAAGATACTTTGTTTGAAATTTTGTTTAATTCATTCTTAAGTTTGATGTAAGTATTATATAAATGCATGACTAAAGTGTCCAAATCATGAAAAATATATATATAATTAAACAAACATGTAACTTTTTAAAACTTATTTTATACTATGTTTATTTGTATCTTTCTGAGCAAGGTCAAATAGGTTTGGTTTGTTTTGATTTTCGCGCAAATGTACACGAGGGCTATCTGCGCTAGCCGTCCCTAATTTAGCAGTGTAAGACTAGAGGGAAGACAGCTGGTCATCACCATCACCACAAACACTTTTACCAACGAATAGTGGGATTGACCGTTACATTATAACGCCCCCACGGCTGAAAGGGCAAGCATGTTTGGTGTAACGGGGATTTGAACCCGCGACCTTCAGATTACGTGTTGAGTGCTTTAACCACTTGGCAATATCAAGCTGTAGGATTAAAATGAAAAAAAAACAACAAAAACATTTGAATACTAATCTCAAGAAAATATATTTATTAAATAATCGTTCTTTGTCAAGTTGTCGAATCGTCGTGAAATATCACTTAATATCGTTTTTAATATATATGATTTTTAAACTATATATTTTTAACTGTTACGATTATGAAACTGTATTCTTACAATGTTAGAGGAATAAAGTGAAATACAGAAATGTAACTTATAAATTATTTTTGTATGATAGTACGATTACCTACATAAGACCATTGTTCAATAAAAATTGTGATATTTAGAAAGACGCTTTACATACTGTTTATTTTGAATACAATTAATTCAATCCGTCATACCAAAATTTATTTTTTTTTAATACTGCTGTTTAGAGCAACAAGGTTTGTTTAATTGAAATCTTAAACGTTTCTCCTATTAAATTTTTATATAGCTGTTTGTTTGTTTTTGGAATTTCGCACAAAGCTACTCGAGGGCTATCTGTGCTAGCCGTCCCTAATTTAGCAGTGTAAGACTAGAGGGAAGGCAGCTAGTCATCACCACCCACCGCCAACTCTTGGGCTACTCTTTTACCAACGAATAGTGGGATTGACCATCACATTATACACCCCCACGGCTGGGAGGGCGAGCATGTTTAGCGCGACGCGGGCGCGAACCCGCGACCCTCGGATTACGAGTCGCACGCCTTACAATTTTATATAGCAATCTTATATTTAATTTACTTTTATTTACTCTAGTGGCAGTACTTCGTATCGTACTTTTAATCAGGTACAACTTATTTGTTTTAACAAAGCCTTATGATTAGACTGCTTGTTCCTTATTAGGCTCAATTCTGTTTTTGACAATTTACAATTTTCATGTAGAGCATTGTTTCAACAATATAGTGAACACTCTTCGAAACACGTTTAGTATTGTTGTTTTCTGCTTCCTAAATGTCTTTGTTCGATCGTTGTTCATTATAGAATCGAATCTACATTGCTTTTTATAACAATATTTTGTGTTAACGCGCTTCACGCGATACATATGTAATTTGGAATCTGGGTGATTTAACTCTTTAACGATTCTGTCTAAGCCTTTTTTTCAATGCAACATGGTTTAAACTGCCTGACGAAGAGTTTTTGCTCGAAACGTTGCAAATAAATATATTTTTGTCACAGATGTGTATTTTACCTATTTTAAACACTCATTCTTCATTAATTCTCATCACCACTCCTGTAAATGGCTGAAAGCTAGCTAAAAAAAAACAACAGGCATATGCCAGGTCGTTAAGGCACTCGACTAGTAATCCGAGGGTCGCGGGTTCGAATCCCTGTCACATCACATATGCTCGCCCTTTCAGCCGTTGGGGCTTTATAATGTAACAGTCAATCTCACTATTCGTTGGTAAAGAGTAGCCCAAAAGTTGGCGGTGGGTGGTGAAGACTAGCTGCCTTCCTTCTAATCTTACACTGCTAAAGTAGGGACAGCTAGCGTAGATAGCCCTCGTGTAGCTTTGCACGAAATTCAAAACAAAAAACAACAAATAAACAAAAAAGATGGTGCATGATGTTATCCAGTTTGTCAGAAACGTTTCTTTTATTGAAACACTTTCAGTTTTATTGAACATCTTACGTAAACAATAACATGTGTCAGATACTGATATATCTTTCAAAATTAAATTTTGGATTAACACTTCTTTCAAGCTTTTAAGTTCATTTATTTGATCTTTTCGTCAGGTGAGAAAGACAAGTTTAGGCTGTTACTCGTTTTCTTTCTTTCAACTCAGCGCTAAATCTGAATACTTATAACACCAAAACCTATGTTTCGATACCCGTGCTGGGCGGAGCACAAATAGTTTATTATGTAACTTTTTTCTCAACGAAAACAAACAGTCCTTCAAATATGATGTATATCGATATTGTTAGGAAGCCAGGCATGCAAACAATAACTTTAAAACGCTTAACGACCACAAAATCGTCGGTGTCGTGACATATGAGCACGTCACGTAAACCTATAAAATATGTCGTCTTTTCTCAAAAATATTTTACAAAAAAATGAAGATTTACTAGGAACTGTGTCTCAGGAAAAAGTTTTTATGGATGATACTTTTATTCAGGTAAATGATATATTTTCACGGACGATAACACTTGTCTTATGTTTGTCATATTTTGTTCTAATGTTCAATACCCTTCTATGTAAGTAAAATGTTCTGCGGGGTTTGACGAAGGGTGTGTGAGAAAGTCAAAATATTATATCAGTGATGAAAAACTGCTTTTATCAGGTTTCAAGGAAATTAATATACTGGTCTCACCACTTTCGAATGTTATATGGATTTTATCACAGTGTTCAAATATGTTTCAGATCTTTAGTCTCTTCAAGCTATTGACAAATTACTTAATGCTATGGTGAACTTTTATTTCCGCTTCAACAGCGTTACAATTGTACTAACCCCTGATCTGTCTGTCCTCTTATTAGTAGGCAAACGTTTTTCGAATGAATATGTGAGAAAAAAAGAGATAAGATCTGATAATAATAATAATAATATCTAATAATCATAATAATACGATCTAATCATAATAATAAGATCTAATAATAATAATAAGATCTAATAATAATAATAAGATCTAATAATAATAATAATAATCATAATCATAAGATATAATAATAATAATAATAATATCTAATAATCATAATCATAAGATATAATAATAATAATAATAATATCTAATAATCATAATCATAAGATATAATAATAATAATAATATCTAATAATCATAATCATAAGATATAATAATAATAATAAGATCTAATAATCATAATCATAAGATATAATAATAATAATAATATCTAATAATCATAATCATAAGATATAATAATAATAATAATATCTAATAATCATAATCATAAGATATAATAATAATAATAATAATAATAATAATATCTAATAATCATAATAATAAGATATGATAATAATAATATATAAAGTTCATATATATCAATTCTTTGCTGGCTTTTACGTAGCTCATTTTGACAGCCGAGTCAAGAAAATTTATTCTACCTGTTACATTTAATTTATGTTCGTGGATTTGTGCTTGCGAATCATTTAAGTTAACCTGTAATGAGGCATTCATAAAAACGTTTACAGTGTATAATGTCATCTATTAAACAACGTGAGAAAGCTAAACAGTTTTTAAAACGTATCTATCGATTTATAATTTAAATATATTGTAATTAGTTTTGGTATTTTAAAGTCGTGTTTAGAACTACTGAATCAAAAGAAATTTTCGGGTTCTGTTGTTACGAAGTTGTATTACAATTAATTGGTTTCCTTGGTTACTAAAACGCTTATTCAGTTGTTAAGAGGTTTTGATTGATTTGATTTGAATTTCACGCAAAGCTACTCGAGAGCTATCTGTGCTAGCCGTCCCTAATATAGCAGTGTAAGACTAGAGGGAGGCAGCTAGTCATCACCACCCACCGCTAACTATTGGGCTACTCTTTTGCTAACGAATAGTGGATTGACCGTCACTATATAACGCTCCCACGGCTGAAAGAGTGAGCATGTTTGGTGCAACGGGGATTCAAACTGTTGATCCTCGGATTACCAGTCGAGTGACTTTACCGTCTGGCCATGCCGGACCAAGCGGTTTGGAAACAGAATCACAGTTTTTAATTTAGTTAACACCTTTTGATTTAAACTCCGTAGATTTACATTTTTTATTAACTGTAGTGAATTTTATTTAAGCATCAGAAAGCAATAGGATGTTCTAGTCCGTTATACAAAGCCTATTTCTTGATTTAAAATAAACACAGAAATATCGTAATTCATTATCACGTTGGGCTATGTATATTTTATTTACTGCGCAGAATCAAACCACGTTAGGTCTGTATACACAAATAAGCTAATTTAGTTTATAGGTATAACTTTAAAAAGTGATAACCGTTTTGAAAATAGAATAGTGTCTACTTTTTTATTTTTAACAAACTGCACGCAAGTTTTATCTTTCGTTATTTTGAAAAAACTGTTCTTGAATCGAAACAAAGTAATTGAATTTTAGTTATATATATTACTAACAATCAGGATACAATATATTCTATAATTAATGTCAGAAAATGCTAAAATATCACTTCAAAATTACTTCTAAAACGAACTGTAACGGTTATGAGTTAAGTGCCAATATTCTATATAAAGTAAAAGGTACTGTTATAGATAGATATTCAGTGTTCAAACACTATACAAAATTATAGATTATGCCGGAAGAGTATAGATTTGCACTCCTACATGACGAGAAATATCGTGTATCGTGTTTAATTCGTGCAATGTGAATTGATAGCACTGTGTGATTTATTTGTAAATTTTTCTTTTATCTGCATAAAACGTATAATTTCAGTGAGGCGAAGAGAATCCGTGAATGACATACAGACCTAATCTATTTTTTAATTCGCTACTCCCTCTGCAGTAGACTAGTTTCGCCGAATTCACGTCTCCTCAGTACATTTTGGGAGAGCGAAGCAAAATATACATCAGATCTTATATTATGGTTATTAGTGGTGAGCAAATGACTATACAATAATGTCTACAAAGTATTATGGGATTCTAGATTTTTTCGTTAATTGATTAGGTATAGGACATTGATAATGAAACTTTTCTAGGACTGTATATTTATGTACAACGAAATACGTGGTAAATTTTATGGAAATTATGGGCGAGTGATAAGTGACTGTGTCCTTAGTTACACCGCTCCTAAAAGTATTGAAAAAATACTGAAATTAGTATTTCATACCAATATAATAGAGCTATGGAGACATATTTTTCTATTTGAAGGTCTTTATAATATTTACTAACCAATGACTTTCATTTTGTGTTTGAATTTAACGCACTCGACGCTACAACAGTGTAATGATGATTTCTAATTAAAGAGAAAGTTGCTCAAACTTGGATTCCTTAAAAGTGTTTTGTCAGTTCATTTAAGAGGTATTCTTATATTGATTTCATTGTTCATAAAAAAGGACATTATATATACATTCCACTAATTGTGAAATTCTATTTGTAGGTTACTCGCCAGGGAACTGTGCTTTGGGATATCACGTTGGGCAAGTAAATTGTATTTTTATTCTATAAAAATAAGTCCTGTTGTTACGTATTATGATTTCAAATAATCTGAAGCCAAGTTAAATTGTAATTCAAATGTAGAAGTTAATTCAGTGTAGAGATGTATCAAGTTTACGATATTTGCCTACAAAATTGATATACATTGTTTTCGTTCTTTCTTAAATACGAACATATTTTAATACACATATAATAATACAATTTATAATATCTGTTTGTACAACATATACAATAATTTACATACACAAGTTTTACAAACTTATAAACAATAATGATATTTCTATCTGGTTGGGAACTTAATATTTTATCGACGGTTCAAGATGAGCGAGTCAATTTAGAGTTGATATTGGTACAGTTCTCTTAATGGGTAGCTAGATATCTATCGCTGATCACACGTGAGTTTTTCACAGGCGAAGTTATATAACGTCACTGTAAAAATACTAACATCCGTTGGTAATCCGTTGAAGTCAAACAGTTTGTAATGTTCTAAATGTATAAACAATCCTGGTCAAATATCTGTAGTTTCCCAAGTAACGATCATTTATCACATTTATAGCTATCGAGGCTTATAGTATATACCAACTGTAGCAAACCAACGTTGGTTTATAAACTTTGGTGAGGTTCTCTAAATTTCAGTTGGCAACAATACTTGACGATACGCTAGTGCTTTCGTAAAACATATATTATTTATTCGTACACTCGGGAATCTTTTACAAATTTAATGAATAGGCGGGAATTTCGCGATATATATTTAACAGTATAAGTTACATGCATTTCTAAATATATATCTAACTGAATAAACACGGATATGAAATAAATATATCATATTTATCATATGATAAATCCGTTCAGTGTAGGCATGAAACATTATTGTATACTAAAAAAATCTCAATAAATTGATATATTATAAGCTAAACAGGTAACGTTAAACATACAATAATAAATTTGTTCTATTGTTACTATTCAGATGATGCTTCAGTAGTTCTCTGACCACTGTACGTATAATATATCAGTTGTTCTCTGACCTTTGTGCATATAATGCATCAGTTGCTCTCTAACAGACAAACCTAAAATTGTTTTCATGTTCTTTCCATAACTCGCCATCAAGTGATAGACAAACTTATGGTTTCACAAAAGAAATTATTATATGATGAAAAACTACTGTTAAATGTAGGTATTTTATATAATGTTTCAGCTGTGTTCTAGCAGCTCGACATACGTGGAATAAATATACATATGTGTGTAATAGAAAAGTAGTATTTTATATTTTGTGAATGAGAAAATAAGAGATAAGACCAAAAGCTATTTTATTGGAAGTTAATTTGATTATCAGATATTAGAAAAATCACACAAATGTAAATGAGGACATTATTAAGTTATATATATCATGTTTACTTTGAAAACTAATGAGGTATTTACTTGCTCGTAATTATCAGAAATCAATAGAAAATATGAATCATTATGCATTGTTATTCCAAAACGTAATTGGTAGATAGAGTGTATTTTATTAACTATATCAAAAATATACTATGTAGATTATGCAGTATCTCTCTGTTGTTGTTATTATAACAAATACACGTTGTAATGAATATTTGTTGAAGAATACAAAACAAATCAAGTAATTATGCGCATTGACGTTTTGTTTCTCTTGAACAGGTGTAACATCCAACTACGTGGTGTTAGCGACAGGAATAATATCGTGCAAGTCGTGTATCTCTTTATTGAGCACATCTTTAATGTCCTCCACACAGTGCCTGCTGCTCCGGTTCATTCCTCGTGATAACATTTATTGTTCAGTTGGAAAAACTAAAGAAATAATAGTTATTCAGACTTCTGAGTGTCCACATTCTGTTCTTTATTTCAAACCAAGATTTCGCCAGATAAAAGGATCACCTCATCAAAAATTAGATTCTTTCTTCAATCTTCTCAACAGTAGCTTAAACCATAAGGTTCATAAGAAAGGCGAGATTTCCCATGTTATTCATGGAAGTTATTTAGATGGAAGATGGGACGAAATAAATCTGGAAAATGCTGTGGAATTTTCTTTTTTACGAGGATCTTCACCAACTGCTAGACGATTAATGTATCTTTGTGAAAAAGAGGATGACTTCTTTGCTGCTTTCAAAACAGGAAAGTTTATAGTTGAGAAAAAAAACAGTTATCCAAAAGATGAGCCGACAGAAATTAGAAAAAAAGTTATGAAAAAACGCACAAAAATGGCGGAAGACTCCTCTCTTTTAAATAATGTCGTGTCTAGGTTTGGAAAAGAGGTTGATGATCCATGTATTTATAAACTCCTCTTATTAGACACAAACACGAAAGATTCAAGAAGGACATGGCAGGATCTGTACACTCTCGCTGACAATTGTCTTTCAATATGGGAAGAGGGTCGAAATAGAAAATACCAAAGCACTTTCCACTTGGAGCACTTTCAGTCATATCCTTTGTTGGAGGCAGTTCTAGTCACGCAAATAAATCAATATCCTTCGAGCATTTCCCACTTGCGAAAATGGAATTCTGTTGTCTATCTAAAAGAGATATATCCTATAAGTATAGAAAGCAGTCTGCACTCTAAATCATATCCCGTCAAATCAGTATCTTTAGACAAGTTAGATAAAATATTCGTCCCTGACAAAATCAAAACATCGATTCTAAGTAGTCGTGGCTCTAGAAGAACTACACGTCAGTTATCAAGAAATTCGTCGTCATTTCAAAAATATTTACTTTATCGCTTTTCTGTAACATGCGCCCAATTTTGGATGACAAACAACCGGTATATTGAACATTTAGAGATTATGAAGTATATGGACGGACCCGGATCCTTCAATAAAAATAAAGGTGGTTTTAATAACCTTGACGCCTCCTCTGTCGCCGAAGAATTATCTTCCATAAACACCAAACTCTTTCTTGCATTAGACTCTACAGAGCTTACCCGTGTTTTCTCTGAACCCAAGTCGGTTAATATGGTAAATATAAATATTTTTCTTTCGCTTCCATTTCTCTCTCAGAGCCATACATCCATGTTCTGACCGGCATGAGAACCAAAACCCCATCTTTTAGCGTCATAAGCCTTTACCATTCAGACACCTTAGGGGGAAGGGCAAATTATTTGAGCAGCATTTAGTACATGTTTGTTTTTCTTTGCTTTATTGTGCGATTATTTTATATACTATATCATTACAATACATTGCCTTGTAGCAACTATATTAAGGAGGATTAATCTCACTTTGTTAGACCGATATATGTAAATACTAAAACATTGACGAGTTGCTATGGACAACATGTTTAGCATTTGTATGTATGGCTCCTCAGCAAATTCTTGACCATTCAACATAGCTCTCTGAGTTATTTGACTTACGGCTGTAGTATTTTACTGAAGACGGATGTTCATTTCGAAAACATTTTAAATAAAGCATAGCCAAATAATACAAACTTTTAATAAGAAATACTTGGAAAAATAGAAATTAATATTCCACTTCAATCTGGATAAACATGTTTGTCCACAATGTGAAGGCCACGCTTAAAGAAGAGAACATTTGAACCGTAAAATTCATTGAAATGATGCTGGGTATGTAACGTGAAACCGTAATAAGATTACAAAAACCAAACCACATAGATTTGAAGGCGACATTGACCTAAAAATGAGAGAAAATATCACAAGATCCTAGCCAGGTCTCGAAATAGAAGGATGTTTTAACATAGCATAATGTTTAGAGACAAGAGACCTGTTGTTCCATTTTGTCTGTCCTATCCTCTAATCCAAAACTAAAATTATTTCAAAATTTAAAGCCAGCTTTTATCAAGCCCTTATGTATCTATCAAGCTTTCTTATAAATTCACTCAAATTTACTGCCACCACAACATCCGAAGGCAACTCATTCCATAGGCCAACAACTCTATTTTCACGAGAAAGGCAATTATTGAAACTAGTATTATAAGAGTTCCTTTCGACCACATAATGTCTGGCTTCCTAACAGGCTTGTGAGATCTGGTCTGCTTAATTTCAGTCCTGAGAATGACAACCATGCAGAGAAATTTTGTTGCAGCATTTGATCTAAAACTGAACTTATAAAATTGTACATAAGATTGTCATAATAGAAATTGCGATGACGAACCATAGTGTGTAATTATGGCCACGAAACTAAGCATAAATAAAGGCTAAGAAGTCAGTTTCAAATATAGGATTCATATATCATGTAATTAACCCTCAGAAGTACTCCCAAAGTAATATCGTTTTTCCAATACTGTATGATAGCCACCACTCGGTGTAACATAGAATTAACTAATGCTCAAATTATTGTCATGGTTAGCAGCCTATACGATCAGTTATGAATTAGTTACTGATATAGCTTACCATATATATTTAAAATACTTTATTCCATTGTAGCAGAAAATGTGCACGCAATTGGTTTACAAATTCCTTTACAGAAAAGTATAGTATTCAAGATCATCTGAAATAATCTCAAAAGTGTTGGCAACAGTGTTGACTACGCAATATAATTGAAACCACTGTGAGACTCTCGAGGCCAATTTCGAGCAATTTAAAATGCATTCACTGAATTATTACATAACTGACTCAGAAGAACCTCTATCTATCAGTGAAAATGTAAAGGCGCAGATATACCTCGTGTAGCTTTGCACGAAATTCAAAAACAAACAGAAATGTAAAGGCGTATGGTTGGTATAATAGGCAAAAATAACCAGGGACAAAGTGAGTGTTATTCTTCCTTTTAGAAATAACAAACTGTAAGTCTCTGTTACAAGTACGTTTAACAAACCAATAACACCACGTTTAGCAACTAGCACAGTTAGAACAGGATACTTTGGGTGAAGTGAGTTTTAATCCCAAATACTGCTTTATTCTAGGTATATAAAAGGGCGAAATGCGACTGACAGATTTCTGTCAGACCCTAAAAAGGCCAGTTTGTTGATAGTTTGTGGGTGTTATACTGTTTTTTCTTACCTACTCATTTACCTTGCTGGATACTATGGCTACTTCACCTTTCACCTATCTGATACATACAACGCCTAAAATTACCTTTATACAATAATTAGTGTACTTGATATCTAGATATACAATAACTACTTCTTGGTAGAAGTAAAACACCTTCCAGATGCACACTTTTCGGCGATCGACATTTTCAATGCCGATTGTTTATTTCTTCTTATCTAAATTACTGTCAGATATTTAGGAATTAGGAACACTCTAAATCAACTTTTTAGTCATTTATTTTTCACAATTTACATTATAAACTCAACTGAAGCCATTCTTTCCTGTTTGCGTGTGAAATGGGTCTTTTTTTGGATAAGTCGTTAGTTTCTACATGACAATTTCTGACGTGTCCTTTGCGTGGTGCAGTTGAACTTTGCCCCATTAATTGGCGTCTGCTGCACATTACTTGTCTATGATGTCGAGAAAACCCATTTGTAGAGAAATATATATGCAAAAACGGCTCGTTTGGGTTGAGAAAATATTTTACAAGTCTACATAACTGTATTTTTTCTCAGCAGGCTATATATATGATATATTATATATTCCTTTTCGATTTTCACTGTGAACAGACTGATGCGAGACATTTTTCAAAAGCTGATCAAAGAAACAGCCTTTAATAGCGACGTTTCTGCTAGAATACCAACTATCGTGTTGGTTTGAAGTTGATAAAACCTTTCAAATTTACGACGATAAGACTACATTTTCATATCAAGGGAATCACATAGTTCCTAAAGTATTACATGTGTACTTTGCTTCCATGATGTAAATGGATGAAGTGGTCTACAAACGTATGTAAGAGACCTAATAATGTGGGTAGTAAGTTTACCTTCCTTTCCTTGTTGTTATGTTGTTGCAACAAGAAGGAACTCTCGATTTTTTAAGGCAGGATTAAATTCATCTGCGAGACTTTTTTTTTCCATTTTGTGAGCTATGTTTTTTGCGCCAGCAGTATCGAGTATGGGGCATGCCCGATTCGATTTTATTACTTATCAGGATGGCCAAGCGTGTTAAGGCGTGCGTCTCGTAATCTGAGGGTCGCGGGTTCGCATCCCGGTCGCGCCAAACATGCTCGCCCTTTCAGCCGTGGGGACGTAATAATGTGACGGTCAATCCCACTATTCGTTGGTAAAAGAGTAGCCCAAGAATTGGCGGTGGGTGGTGATGACTAGCTGCCTTCCCTCTAGTCTTACACTGCTAAATTAGGGACGGCTAGCACAGATAGCCCTCGAGTAACTTTGTGCGAAATTCAAAAACAAACAAAACAAACATACTTATCAGGATCTCTTCCGGCCCACCCTCAAATTGAAATTATTTTATGCAGGATTATAATAAATTAATCTTTGAGACTTCGTGCATGGTCAAATACATCAACCGGAAGGGTTTATCTTCTGAGTCTAATTTTGTAATTATATCACAAATCGGTCAGGTCATGACGGAGCTGTGAGCTAAACGTATGCATTTGAAAGCAAAGCAAAACAAAAATAAACAACTTGGAGCCATTTTGTAAGCCACTATGCTTTGGCTAAAAATATGCTCTAAGAAGGTTTCATAAAAAACTATAAAATATTTTAGGAATTCAATATGATCTGAAACTAATGTGTAATTATATTTTTATTTTGCCCATCGGTGGGTCAGTAGTTAGTCTTAGGGCTTATAACGTTAAAAACCGGGTTTCGATACACACTTTGTGCTTTACAACAAACAAATATTTTATGGCAGGTTAAAATATCATAATATATACTTCAAAAATATAAAGTAATTCAGTTTCTATCTTAACATTATATGATGTAAAAACTATTTGTACGTGAATATAATAGAAGAATATTTTTTAAAGGAAAGTATCTGTTTTTAAGTACATTATTGTTACCACTATCAATCAGTATTGTGGTGAAGACAATTTGAGACCTAGTTTTAATAGCTCCTCTATGCATTAGGAAATATAAAATCTCAATTATAATTTACTAATTTTTGAGGTAATGTTTTTTGTTTTGTTTTTTAAAAAGGCATAATTTGTAATTGCTAGCAAACATGTCCAAACTTCATTCGTCTATTAGACTTTTCTCATCGAGTTGTCAATCTTGTCACAACTGAAATTATTCGACAGCCTTACGTGACAGGGAGGGCACAGGTTCTTCATAGATTTATTGAGGTATGTTAAGTGTGACAGAAACTTTAGTCTATTTTGAGTGTTCTTACCAAGGCAAAGCCACTTTTTTCAAAATACAAACTTTCTGTAAAATAGTATTGTCACACAAAGATAACGTTAACAACAATTTTACTATATTCAGACATTCATAATGTTAAAATAAGAGGTAATATTTCTACAAATTTTATAAACACAATATATATCTTAATACGTATCTTAATCATTCAAAATATAATTTGTTAAAAAAGGCATAATTTTGGTTTCATGTCTTTTCTAATTATTCGAAAAAGAATCATAATTCAACAACACTAGTAAGATCGTTTTTGTTTACCCGTCCATACTTTAGCAGTGTAAGGCTAGAGGCATAGTAGATAGTCATCACCGCTTATTGCTAACTCTTGAGATACTCTGTTACAACTGCACAGTGGGATTGACTCTCACTTATAACGCCCCTACGGATGAAAAAGTGAACATGACGGAGATTTGAACCCCCGCTCCTCAGATTACCCGTGGAGTGACCTTACCATCTGTCTATGCTGGGCCGTTTATAATTATAATCTTAACAGTTTTCAAAAGTATTAATTATAATTAACACGTAACGAAGAGTAGAATTTCATGGATTTTTTATACATTAAAGGAAGCGCACCATTAGGTTTTTAAGTTCTATGGTATCATAGTATGCAAATAACAATAATTTAATTATTGTTATTTTCCGAAATCTATAATATAGTGTAGTTTTCAGGGACTTTTTAAAATTAATATACGTATGTACGTTGTGGAATATGGTCCGGCATGGCCAGGTGGTTGAAGGCGTTCGAATGGTAATCTGAGTATTGCGGGTTCGAACCCCGATCTCACCAAACATGCTCGCCCTTTCAGCCGTGGGGGCGTTATAATCTGACGGTCAATCCCACTATTCGTTGGTAAAAGAGTAGCCCAAGAGTTGGCGGTGGGTGGTGATGAGTAGCTGCCTTCCCTCTAGTCTTTCACTCCTAAATTAAGACGGCTAGCGCAGGTTGTCCTTGAGTAGCTTTGCGCGAAATTCAAAAACAAACAAACAAAACGTTGTGGAATGTATTTCTCTATAGTTTTTTTTTTTAATTTATAAGTACTCTTCTCATTTTCGAAACAGGTAAAGTTAAGGTAAACTGAAGTAAGGGTAAATAAAATTAAACAACTTCTTTTCTGTTTATAGATTCTTACGTTCGTCTTGTCGCTGCAGGATTACCACTCTGCTGTTATTTTACTGGCTGGAATTCAAAGCCCGCCTGTTTATTGTCTGTTTCGAACATACCATGAACTTCAAGACGGTCACTGCGAAGCGCATAAGTATGTTCAAACTATAGCAATCTTACAGCTTCATTAAGAGCTGTTTCAAGGACCAACGTTCCTTATTTAACAGAAGTCTTTACGCCAGTCTTCGTGCTTGTCATGTAAAGACTATGCTATATGTTTATTTATTTTCAATGTAGCAAATATCAACTACTGTGTAAATAAGGTTTTGAGACAGTAGGGAAATAATTTGGATACTTATATGTAATACTGTTACTAAATGACTGGAAGATTTGATTATGAAAAATATTTGGAAGTGAAGTTTTTTACCATTATATTATTACTAGAGAGGTTTTTTAAGTACATGTATTATCAATAGGAGGTCACTAGGTGTATCAAGTTATTAGCATAGTGTTACTAGACGAGTATATTTTGTAATTATATGTTCTTACTACAAAGTCATTAGGTGAATAATTTACATGCTTCTCTATCATGAATACGAAGCCATTAGAAATATTTTTTGTTTGAGAATATATTATAATTACAAAAAGTAACTTTTGGTTTTCATGTGTTATCAATACCACATCACTAGCAGGTTATTCATGTATTCAGATTAAATATCATTAGGTGTGGTGAGAAGAATGCACACATTATGATACGAAACAAAAGCTACGAATACATACACACATTTTAGATTTATCGTAAGAGCATCGACTTGTTTGTTGTTAAGCGTAAAGCCATACAATGAGTTATCTGTGTTGTGTATGTCACGTTTTTAAACTTTTTTTTCAATGCGTTATAACTTTTCAACTTGCCAATGAGTTTGTTACGATATTATAATCAAAATATTAGAGGTGTATTACTTCATATTTTTGTTTGTCTTAATACTTATAGTCAGTTAAAAAACAATGAAACTAACATATTCAAGCAGTAATATAACTCTTTTGATAATTTTCAGAATGTATCTCGAGGTCTGCAAACACTTGAAGAGAAATACCAGGTTGAAGAAACTACAGACTTCAGAAACATGGATTTTGCCATACATAGGCGATGTTTTGCTGTGTTTACATTTGGAAGCTTCTTTGAATCAGGTTAGGCCTTCCAGAAGATGGAACAGATTTGACTCTTTGGCAGGTACATGTTTCTTCAATACTTCACAAAATCATTGAGATAGAATAAACAATGGAGAGTAATTTAGTAAGGCGTAACTTTAACAATGAATGAGTTACTACTGATCTATGGGGGCTTTTATAGACATTATAAATGGCTCTCTAATAAAACAGGGATTGGTCGATCTAATTAATACCTTGGCCAATGTTCACCACAAAGGACAACTCGTCCTTGACGTACTCTAGCTTACTTACTGATAGAGTTTCATTTACCAGAATAAGAGGCGCGCTTTCTGTCTTGATCTCATTATTAGTTTAAGCCATTTATTTTACATTGCAATGAATATATGATTTTCTTCTTTCTGTGATGATAAGCCACAGACAATTAATATGAAGTGAAGAAGAGCCATAGTACAGAATTATCCGATGTTTGATTAACAACTTTTATCCTATAATTGTGCTTTAGAATATAGCAAGTATGGTTATTAGTTTCTTAAACTTTATTTATTGCACCGTGTTAAATACTTCTTGCTTTTCAGGTTATAATTCATTTATTCCAAAATAAATAAAATGTGGAGTATGATGCTAACATTTACAGAAAAAAGGGATAGCAATACGTCTTCCAATAATCTTATGTATCTTCCTACGTTTTAACGTATTTTGCAGCCATTGTAAAGCAAAGAAATCTCTTTAAAACTACGCAACTACTTCTGATTGAATATTGTAGTTAAACGTATTTTTATAACTTTTTTCTTAGTTACTTGCTCTCCTGTAAACTTCTAACTACCATCAACTAGATGTACACTTTACATATGTTATCATTAGCTGTCGTTTTAACGTGTTATTATTTTAAATGCATTAGTGCCAACTGTTGATAGTGATTACACTTATCTGGAGATATTTAAAGCATTTATGTGATAAATAAGAATTCTGTAAAATATGGTTATAATAGTGCCATTCTTGTAATGACTGAAATGAGGTCACGATGAAAATATGTATTTTAAAAAGTGCCAACTTTACAATAGGTACGAAATACTCGATGAAAACGTGTTTTAAATAAAGTGTTAGTTTTACAATATACACAAGATACTCGATGGAAATAGTTTTGTTTAAAATATAACTTTTCAATAGGAAGTGTTCCCTGTTAAAAGTTTTTAACATGAGCTAAGTATTTGAAAAAATTAGAATTGAAATTGCTGTAGCTTGAACGGCACCTTATACGCACGTGAGACAAATAAGTCAATCGGTCCTAAAACTCAGGGATATTCGTTTCTAGAGCTATTTTTCAGTAAGCCAGCTGCACATACAGCCGCGAGGGTTTTGTTTGACTATTTTAACCGAGAAACGAAATAATGATCATGTCTGGAACGCGCTCAAAACCTTGTACGTTAACCATTACTCCAAACCCAGCCCTAGAAAACTGTTCAAAATTTGGTAGTTCGAAATTATACATCCTATAACTGCGTTTCCTGTAAGTTATAGAATATAAAGTTTATTTTAGTGGCTTAATGACTTCAGTAAACAACTCGCATTAAAAAGTCGTTTCTTGATTTTGTGATAATTAGATCCGTCAGAGTGTCAGAACAAAAAAACAAATAAGTACTTCCCAGTTGCCCGCGGTTCAAAGTCTGACAATCTATGATGAATTAGTGGTGTAATAAATAACGAGAACTAGAAAACGTTTCATCTTCGGTGTCAAAAACTTATCAAACCCTTGCCGTAACAACAATCAGTTTTAAAACCCAAAAGAGAGAAAGAGAGGTGGAGAAATAGAAAAAGAAAGAACACGAAACTTGAATGTATTTTGCAAAATGCGAACCATACGTTAGTTAGTTATAGTTAGGTATAAAGATGCACAGTGGGTTGTGTGTGCTTTGCCCATTATGGGCATCGAAACCCAGGTTCTAGCGTTGTAAGTCTTCAGACATACCACCTCGCCACTGGGTGGGGGGCGAACCATAAAACTATATAAAAACTTCTTAAACGCTATTCATGTATTTTAAGGCATTATTTTTACGAACACAATTGTTATCATTGTAAGCTTGGAGACTATCTGCTGAGCCTGTAGGGAAGAAATAGAGGAAAAGCAAACGAAAGGATTCTGTGATAGTGTATTTTTTATTTTTCTGTCTAACGTTTGTGAATTTATTTCTCATCGATTTTCACATTTTCGGTAAATTTAAATTATAGGATTACAGTTACAGGGGTTTTCGATTTTTTTTAAGGTTTTACATGTGTTCGTATTTCCTTCTGAAACTGAAAACCTTTTTTTTTATTGTTTAAATTATATTTTGTGATTCGCGAGTAATTTTGTAACTTGTTGATGAAGTTAAATTAAATTAATGAAACAACAACAAAAAGACGCGATAAATTACGGATCTACTTGGCTGAGTAGTTCTCAAATATTTGTTTGTAATTAAGCACAAAGTGACACAATGGACTATATGTGCTCTGCCTACAATGAGTATCGAAACCCGGATTATAGCATCGTAAGCCCGCAGACATATCGCTGTGCCACTGGAGGGAGGCGCATTTCTCAAAAGAGCATCAAAGAAACATAATTATATGATCGTTCTTAAATAAATTAATAAAACGTTATACAGTGTTTATCTCGTCTTGGGGTCATGTATTTGTAAGCTACGTAATTCATCTCTGAAGGAAGGCTTACACTCAGAAAGCAGTTGGGATATCGAGTTTCTTCTTGTGACTTTTTAAAAAAATTCTTCTTCTTGATTTCTTGGTATCAATATGACATATAACAAATACAAACATGTATATTTAAACAGAAAAGTCGGACAGGTTAAATACTGACCAAAGGAACAAGTCCTTCCTTTGGTTTTACACGTGATTTTCCTACAGCTGTAGAGAAGTCCGTTTTGAAGGATAATGATAACATTGATTGTTAAATGCTTCGCAAGCCATTAAACCTTCTGAATCAAACCTGGTATTCTACTTGTACCTACAAGAACCTAATAAATCATGTAAATAACTGTGTAAGTATGGTATAAAGTTCTTTGAATGTGATAATAGCATTAAATTCACAAAGCACTACATTTATAGCACGTAACAAATCACAATCCTGATTCCACTGCATCAAGTCACCACGTTACGTTCAATCCACAAAAGATCTTTCTTTACAAATGACGCTTCAAATAACGCATTCCTCTTCTGATGCTTTCTTTAAGATATATCTTGATGCAAAATAAAGTGTTTATTTATAACTTCGTATCTTGTTATGTCAAAATTGATAAAAAAAAATGGGATAAATCTAGTTGTTTGCCCTAAATAAAGTTTTCGAAGTAGTGGCTCTAAAAATATATTACGTTACTAAATCGAATAAACAATGGTTGATCACTGTGTACGATACACTCACCATCGGATAAAAAGGACGTGAAAATCTCGAACCGAACATTTGAAATAGAACATTTAAATTAGTATTTTATCGAGTTTTGTTTTTTATAAAAGCCCTGATCTGCGGCAGGTCTGAAGTCCTATACACTAAAAACCAGTTTTCGATAACCATGGTGAGCACAGCACAGACATCTCACGGTGTAGTTTTGCGCTTAACAACAAGTAAATATTTATTTTTAAGAAACTCAGTTTGTTTGTTTTGGATTTCGCGCAAAGTCACGCGAAGGCTGTCTGCGCTAACTGTCCCTAATTTACCAGTGAAAGGCTAGAGGAAAAGCAGATTAGTCATCACCCCACCCTCTACTCTTTTACCAACGAGGAGTGGGATTGACCGTCACCTTATAACGCTCCCACGGCTGAAAGGAACGTATTTGATGGGATGGAGATCTAAATCCGGGACCTTTAGATTGCAAGTCGAGTGCCCAAACCACATGGCCACGTTGGGACATCCCACTTTTGAGCGTCAGCAATAAATATACGGACAAGGTTATGAACAAAGCGAAAACATTCCATTCTGTAGCTTTGTACTAAAACATCAATAATAGTAAGAATTTAATTATTCCCTCTAATTTAATTTAAAAGAAGCCATAGTGAAAAAATATAATTTTTATGTATAATGAAGAGCAAATTAATCTTCTTTATTAGTAACAAATATTATTCTAAAACATATGTTGCATTTGAAAAAAAAGTTCAAGAAATTAAACTAATTCGTAGTATCCATAATAATTAGTAATGAAGTCAAATGAAAAAGCTATTTTACAGGGATTGAATACCAAATTTTAGCGTTATAATCCATTAATCTTACTCTCATTTTAAAGAGTGACATTTGTCTTTCTTTGAGATCTTGGTGTCTGAGAAACTGAATCATTACTTAGAAAGTGCAATTTATAAATTTCCCAACCATGTATATTTAACTTAAAAAACCATAAACATTTTGTAACCCATTAAAATGTATGGGAAAGTCTAAAGTTTTGCTTGAAATGTAATAAAATACATGATTTATAACTATAATTTATTAAACAGAAGGGGATACAATAGTCCCGCCTTTACTATAATTTTTTAAAGTAGTACTTATGTAGGCCCGGCATGTTCAAGCGTGTTAAGACGTACGACTCGTAATCTTAGGGTCGCGGTATCGCATCCCCGTCGCGCCAAACATGCTCGCCTTTTCAGCCGTGGGGGCGTTATAATGTGACGGTCAATCCTACTATTCGTTGGTAAAAGAGTAACCCAAGAGTTGGCAGTGGGTGGTGATGACTAGCTGCCTTCCCTCTAGTCTTAGACTACCAAATTAGGGACGACTAGCACAGATAGCCCTCGAGTAGCTTTGTGCGAAATTCAAAAACAAACAAACAATACTTAAATTTTACTAACTACATCTTTTTTCATTTCGCTACAGTAACTGATTGACGTGTACTTCATTTGTCGTTGGCCCCCCTCGTCTTGAACCATTAGACGTTTCCGTTTGGAAATACATCAAACATTTAGTTTTCGTTACATTTAAGACTGAAACAGAAGTTCACAACGGTACCACACTTAAAACGCGAAAAAGAAATGTTTGCCACAATCTGAGCGAAAGATTAACATTGTGTATTGATATCTACGATTCACACTTCGAAAAGCTTAATACTCATCACGAATGTTAGGCTTGTTGTTTTCTAATATTTTGCCAACATTCAGAGTTTAAACCGTAACTATGAAAGTAATTCTTAGAACAAACTTGGTGATGCTCAATTTTTGCAACGTCTTGAACGTTTTAATTCACTACTTCATCACGTTCTTCAGACGTATCTTGTAGTCTTTTTGGAGCTTTGCCCAGTTGGTGTGATTGGTGCTCCACCAATTATAAATATATCAAATTAAAATTAAAACTTCTATTTAAAGTATTTCCTAATACGACTAATAACTTGTATTGTTCTCGTTTGTGCCTTTAAACAGTTGGTTTCTAAATACCTCACCCAGCTTTCTCTGACATTAAAATGTTGCTTTCCTCAATTTGAAGCTACTAATGTGAACATTTTAATATCAGGGACACAAGTCAATGACGAGCAATGGTCATACACTTGAAAAGTAGATAATTTCAATATCTAGGTGACTGACTGGTCAGTAACGAGAAGGATATCAAACCTATAACTGATCAAGTACAGTTAAATCATTTAATAATTTGTAGAATGTGTAGAAATCAAATCTTTCCTGGGACCCCAAAGGAAGATTTTAACACCCTGGTGACTGGCTTGGCAATAAAGAGAATGACTTCAAATTTGAAACCTAATATGTGTTCAGCATGTAATAACATGTAAAATATGTGGAAGTCAAATCCATCCTTGGTCCTAAAAGAGGATTTTTAATATCTTGGTAGATGACTGATCAATAACGAGAAGGAAATCAAATCTGAAATTGATCAACTTTAGTCAGAATGAAATAACTTGTAACATACGTAGAACTCAAATTTGTCTAAGGATCTCAAAAAGAAGTTATTTTTTTCACTTAGTTGTATAGTTTTATTGTTAAGCGGGACTGAGGAATGAATGCTTATAAATAAACTACAGAGGAAGCGAGCTGTGTATATGTTCCACATACTTTCTTTCTAAGACCTTGTCTGTCTTATGACAGAAAAATCTACTAAATGCTAAAATAACATAAAATAGTAATTAGAGAGAATACATTATTAGCTGTCCTAGATGGATCAAGTTTGCAGATCATTGGGACGTAGAAAAAAATTGTTTGTGATTTCTGTGAATTGATGACCACAGTATGGACATGGAAATGATCAAGTAATGGTTTATTTTAAGATCATTGCAAACAAAATAGGGTTAAAAATCGATAAAATTGTTAGGCTTACGAGGAACGGGGACCATCGGGAAGTAGTGTTTGCACAATTTCCAGAAACTCTTTAAAAAAGACGACCATATAGATAGAATGAATGATGCACAATTTCTATAAGAGGGGTGTTCATGTAATTTAGGTTAGGGTTATTTTTTACAATTGGAAGGTTGTCATTTAACTACAATAATTTTTGTAGGTTGAAGTTCTTTGTGTGTTGAATGCATTTCTCTGATGTCTACATGTTATTAAAATTTAATCTTTTCCGTTAGATATTTTCTAATCCCATAATTTATTTTAGAGTAGTAAAACATCTTTCATCTTTTCCAATTCTTATTCATAATAATTTTATGTTCTGTTGTAGAATGGATCGATAGTGAAGTTTTGCATATGCAAGCTCTTTATAACAAGAAAAAATCAAATCCCATAAGGAAAATACCCTGGAAAAGGAAGTGCTTTCAGGCCTTATCGAAAATGATATCTTTAGGACACTTTAAATGTCTACCTATGCATTATCTAGAAGTGGATTCCATTCAACACAACAATGAATCTGCAAAACTTTGCTCCGAGAGAACAGATAAAAACGAATCTTCAACTCAACAGAATCAACACTTAAGAAACGTGTCTCCAACAATGTATTATTTATTTTCTCCACCACCGTCGCTCCTTGTACCCCATTGCTGTGCTTTATATCCCCAGAAAAAAAGAATTGTGAAAGAGACTGTGTCAAAGTCATTGGATATGATTCAGTCAAGAATTGCTGGGAAACATTTTGTGTCTACACAGAGAACAAGAAAATTTCTATTGTTTGCGAAATATTCAGAGCCCTCGGAAAATTTCCAGCGTTCTATTGAAGTAAAATTTCGAAAAGGAGTAGGCGAGTGAGAAAAATCAAAGTTTAAGTAAATCGCTTGTTCTGCATATGTTATACATTTAATTTTTAAATATTGTATTTAACAATATTATGGTTATGCAATAAAGTCAAATAAACTTTTATTAAATAATAGAATTTACTACGTGAACAATATTTATTACTAAAATATTTTTACCTGAGATGACGAATAAATATTTCATTCCTTTTTGCCCACTGGTACAGCGGAATGTCTACGGATTCACAAGGCTAGAAACCGGATTACCCCGCTAGTACAGTGGTATGTCTCCGATTTACAACGCTAAAATCAGTTCGATTCCCCTCAATGGGCTCAGCAGATAGCCCTATGTAGCTTTGCTATAAGAAAACACATGCATACACACTTTAGAAAAAATCCTGTATGATGGATTAGGTGCAATGTTTGATTAATGTTTACAATAGCAGACACTTTTATTCATAAGAATAACGAAAAATATAAAACACAAAATATTCTTCATGTAAATATCATCATACACTGTTTTCATTTTTGCATAATTAATTAATAATCGATTATTTGCTGTGATAAACTGAGATTATTGAGAAGTAATTTTCGCGTTGATAGAAAAAAAATATTAAAGATAAAAAAATTCTACACGTTGGCATTGCTAACATTAACTGAACTAAATATTTTAGGCTAATTTTAATAAGTAAATGTGTTTCCAGGTGAAATACTTTGTTAGGTATACATATCAATTATTTATATCTTCCATCTGTAACAATAAGAGATATTCAGTATATTGTTTATTAAAAGTAATATAATATTTTAGGTTCATTAATGCTTCAAATTATATCTTAAATCATTGAAACTATGCACGAGACTTTACCCTAAAGAGTAAGAACAAAGTAGGAGTTTTAGCTAAAACTCTTAAGACTGGGGTCGATAACCAATGAAAATTCACATTATCCTGTATCTGGGTGATATCTACATGACATGGAGAACAACTAACAATGATGTATGACCCCAGCAGGAACTTAACGAAGAGTCTTGAATACGTCTTGGGATAAATTTAGGAGAGGTGTTCTGTGTACCAGTTGACACCATCGCATGAATCAAACGTCTCTAAAGAACACTCATGTTTTGTACACTAGCTGACAGCTTCAGATGACTTGAATGTGTCAAGGGAAGAATCTTGGAGACGAATTTTATGTAACAGCCGACTCCTTTCCAGGTATTTAGTGTGTCTACGGAAGTATCTTGTAGACGAATTTCATACAGCTGTCTGACATCCTCGCGTGAATCAAAGCTGATTGAAGAACAGGAATGGAGAGGAATTTTATATAACAGTACAAATTCAGATGAATTGAATTTGTTTAGAGAAACGTTTTTGACACGAATTAGTTACAAGAGTTGACACTCTTACATGAAGTTAGTGTCAACAGAACAATTTTGAAGACGAACTTTATATAACAGCTAGCACCATCACATGAATAAAACATTTTTAGAAAAGAATCTGGAGGACTAGTTTGTACAACAATCGACATTCTTATGCGAATTCAATGTATCTTTAAAACATTCTTGGATAGAAATTCTGTACAACAGCTGACTCCTTAAGATGAATTGAACGTATCTGGAGTAGAATCTATGAAATAAATTTTATAGAACATCACATCTTGTTTGGTTTGTTTGTTTTGAATTTCGCACAAAGCTACACGAGGGGTATCTGTGCTAGCCATTCCTAATTTAGCAGTGTTAGACTAAAGGGAAGGCAGCTAGACATCACCACCCACCCCCAACTCCTGGGCTACTCTTTTACCAACGAATAGTGGAATTGAATGTCACATTATAATGCCCCCACTGCTGAAATTGCAAGCATATTTGGTGTGACAGGGATTCGAACCCGCGACCTTCAGATTACGAGTCAAGTGCCTTAACCACCTGGCCATGCCGAGCCTCACATCTTGTAGAGGAATTTTGTACAACAGCCAACACATTTAGATGGATTGGGGTGAGTGTATATAAAACGTTTTGATGAACTGGAGTGAGTATATATAAAACTTATAGATGAATTGGGGTGAGTGCATATAAAGCTTTCAGATGAACTGGAGTGAGTTTATATGAAACGGTAAGAGGTTAATGAACAATATTGACATTTAAGTATACTTAAATTGAACGTATCTGTACTAAGTGTACTTAGTGAGACATGTTAGGAAGAAACGTTAGAAGAAACATATCTTACCTACCTACGCAAACTATAGTTGTCTCGCGGATTTATGTATTGTGTTGTTTACCTTGAAGATGGATGAAAATGTTTTCTGAAAGGAAAAACTAGATAGTAAAATTAACCAAACTGAGCGTCTTTGTATCTTACACATGCTTTTATGTCATATCAAATCTCACAAACGAGAAGTCTGAAATATTAAATGAACTGTATTTTTAATTCTGATTTTTTTACACTGATAAAATGATTAAATTCTCTAACTCTTGAATCTATTGCTCATAGTTTGTATGAGTGAATGTTTTACGCTCAATGAACCGATTACGTTAAATAAGATCCAGACTTAACATTTGGAAGCAAGCCATGGAGATTCCATTGCGCATTCTCTGAGCAGTGAAATTACGTCCTGAAAGAAGAAAAGATAACGCACTGCCTACTTAAACACGAGTGGAAATGCGAGACATTGAAGTTAACGACAAGAAACAAGAAGAAGAAAAGCTTCTTAGCTGGAGTGGCACGACTTTATTAACTCTCTCACTTTAAGAAACAAATAGGAACATTTGTTAATACATATGTAGAACTGGAAGGTATTTGTTTCATGGTGATAAACATTATTGGAATAAAATATGTGCTATTTAAACTTAAGCATAGAATACTTGTAAAACAAAAACAAATATTATTCTAAATAACGTTTTTATATTTTTAAACCTTAAAGATGAAACTTTCTTCGTATAATTTTCTCTTTAAAGAAAAAAACACAT
Organism: Tachypleus tridentatus; assembly: GCF_004210375.1. Classification (NCBI taxonomy): domain Eukaryota; kingdom Metazoa; phylum Arthropoda; class Merostomata; order Xiphosura; family Limulidae; genus Tachypleus; species Tachypleus tridentatus. The sequence goes on from NC_134835.1 coordinate 47,209,844, forward strand.
TACAGTTTATAGTAATTTCTTGTTGGTGTGTATGTGTCTACCTGTTCTTATGAAACCTTGTTACGTTTGACACGACCTTACAAGATAATTACTTAGACTATTGCTATTATATTTTTCATCTTAGATCAGAACTAAAATGTGAAAAATTAATACAACACTTATTGTAAATAAACTTACAGGGAAGGCCTTTAAGCACATACATGTTTCTTATCTAGATAAGCTCCTTGAATTGAACGAAAAAGCCTTTTAATTATTTCAGTCTAATATTCTAAAAGATACCTAGATAAACTAAAAGATAATATACGTTTGAGTATTCCAAAGCTGGCGTAATACTATAACATGCAGCTTTTACTTGGATACATCTCGAGTCAACATTTTGTCAGCCCGACTGGGGTCTAAAGGCCCAAAGATATTGCGGCATGGATTATCAGCTTCCAAAGAAGTAAAGAATTCTGTGACCAATTCCTTAAAGCGGTCAATTGATAGACCTCCATGTAGTTGATCTTGCTCCTGTAAAATAGTTGTATGTTTCATTACAAAATAAATCTATAAACGTTTTCAAAATGAACATTTATCCAATTGTTGTACAACTTGTAAACCAAATGAAATAAATTATTTTGCTTATTGTACTCCACGTGTATCTCCTACAATATGTATCAGACAAGTGTTTGTGAACTCAATTCACAGCTTCACTCTTTTATATGTTGTTTCTATAAGACTGTTACTTTGAAGCACCTTTATAATACACTTCACACGTCGAAGAGCAGCAACACGGCCTAGTGGTTAGTGATTTGGATTCGTATTCGAAAAGTTGAATAATGAACTCTAGTCAATTGCTTCCATCTATTCAAGTGTATAAGCGCCAGCATGTATCTGAGGGTGAACCTGTTATGGAATTACATCCCACCTAGGAGGAATGTGTTACCATTTTTACCCTTCTGTGTAACAGGAAAGCGGAGTTATGCATCTTATGTGCCTTTCAACATGTCAAAGATTAACTTACACGTCGAATATACTAAATAAACTTATTTGAATGGCGTAATTCATAAAGTGAAATTTTAAATCTTAAAGACTCTTAAAAGATTAAAACCTTTCTTTTAATTTTCATCATCATATTTTTTTTATTTTAAACAACCAACTATCTTAGACACGGAAAGTGCAACTCACATTCAGCATTGAGTTGAAGGCGTCATCAATTCCTTTCAAACTTGTGACATAACACCACAGAACAGAACCAAAGCGATATTCTTCCTTGTCCCACATATTGTCACCTAGAGATCGATAGCGAGAAGTGTATATTTATTAAGTTATAAAGCATAGCTGAAGTAAATATTAGACGAGTTATAGAAATTCACAATAACACACTTAACATATGTTATGGGTTGTGGAATAAGAAAACTTTATTCAACGTATTCTAGAAATAATCAAGAAAAATGTTCTTTATCTACTTATGAAAATTAATAATAATAGCTCTTTTTATCGAGTTCTGTAACGAAGAAGAAATTTTATTTTAATCGGTTTGAAAAGGAAACAGAAAGAGAAAAAAAAAACTTTTATTTAGTCTCAGATAGATAAATAAGACAACTATTTTGTTGTTACTATGCTCTGGAATTTGTTAAATACTTGTTTTTACGGAACTCTAGTTGTTAACAGAGAAGTTTCTGTTCTTCCAGTGTTCTAGAAATGTGTATAGAAACCTTTATTTTATCAAGCACTAGACGTTGAGAGAGAGACATTTTTTTTTTCATTGAGTTCATAAGGAATTTGTAGATAACTTTCTTTTACTGAGTGTCTGAAACTATCCAGAATCATTTATTTTACTGAATTCCACAAGCTCAAAGAAAAAAACGTTTTTCATTTTACTTATTTGTAGAATTGCCAGAGAAAGGTTTCTTTACTTAAGTTTTGAAGTAAACTTACGTATGTAATTTGTTAATATGTGGTCAGCATTTTGGAATAAATACTATTACAAGTGTATTTGTTTTACTAAATTATAACTAACTAATCAAAAGATAAAAAGAAATAGATGACTTTTCTATTTTCTTCGTTTCTTTCATTTGATCATTTTAATTGAAATATGTAAGTTGTTTAAGAGAAACTATACAGTTTAAAGTCTTCAATATTTATTTTTATATTAGATATTTTAAAACAGATGACATAAAAATATTAATTTTTATTCAGTGTAATACATTCAGCAATACATTTCTTAAACTTTGTCTGCTAGTTTTAATTAAGTTCCTTCGTAGTTGTTCCTGTAAAAATTGAATTGAATAAAAAGTAATTGTAGCTTGTATTTTCACAAAAGTTTCCTATAAAAATGAATGTCTGAATTTCGTTTTAAGAAAGGTTCTTTACTGTAATTTGGAAATCTATCTATCTTTTACACGGTAGAAATGATTGATTTAAACACAATATGCTACAGGTAAACATAACATATAATTAAAAGTAGTTACCATTTTTGTCTACCATGTAAAACACCTCAGTAGCCAAATTTTGCAGAAAGTCGGGTAGTTCTTCAAACTTTTGCGTTTTGCTAGTTAAAACAAACATGAAATTCACAAGGTCTCTGAACTGAACTTGCCCTTCCTGGTAGTAAAAAAAATAAGAGATTTATACCAATCATTTTTTTTCAGTTAAATATAAGTTATGTAGACATTTATAATTTTTTAGGCTAAAAAAATATCTTTAACATTATTAGCCAAAATGTTAACACTGCTGTACTAAAATTACTTATTTATATTGTAGAATATTTATAACATATGCCAGTTACATCTCAATTTCATAATCATGGTAAATATACAAGTTAGAAAAGTTTTCCATTAAGGCAATTTCTCTTTGTTCTTAAGATTCTCTTCTACTATCTAGAATCTGGAAAAAAACATTTTCTGTACCTAGAATGAATTGTTCATAACCAAAATCTGTTATTTTAAAGTATAATGTTTTCGATAAAGATTAAATACTTTATAAATCAATGTATACAAAGAAAAACGTTAAAGTTAATTTTGCGAGGGCCTGGTGACTAGGAAGTTAAGGATTTTTTTAGACGTTTAAATTTGTCTAGTAACAGTATAAAAATTTAAAAAACTTAATAAGAATTCGGACATTTGTTAGAAGTTTCAAAATAACTGCTATAACATTTATATTTCTCTTGGAAATAGCTTCTCAAATAAGTCACAGCAATGTTATAATTTTCGTTCTGCGGACGTTGTAAGCATTGACTATTTTTCTTGTATTAATTGAAATATAAAATTATACTTATTGTTGATCTAGAAATTTTGTGTAATGTAACAGGTTTTATTTTGGTTTTAAATTCTATCTTTACTACTTGGTTAGAAAAACTCCTCAAAGACATTAGCTCGATCAAGATATTTCCTGTTTACTGTTTTTTTTATTAAATGTTCAGTAAATATTCAATATGAGAACAAACAGAAGTTAATAACATGTTACTCTGTAAGAGATATAAATAACAATTCAGTAAGACAAGGTGATCTTACAGTGTCTCCTCCTATATCAGAACACAAACTTTCCCACATTTTCCGGCTATGTGTTAGGTACTTCTGATGGATCCCCTCGTCGTATCTGCCACTGTTTTGTTGAAAAGTGGTCCTCTATAAACATGAATAAAGGACACAACAATTAAAACGTCCGTAAATACACAAAGCTTAGCAAGAAAACGTCTATACGACTTCACAGGTTTTGGTTAATAAATGGCTGGTATTATTCAGCTTCTGTACGACTTCACAGGTTTTGGTTAGTAGATAATTATTATTATTCAGTTTCTATACGATTTCACAGGTTTTGGTTAATAGATAATTAAAATTATTCAGTTTCTATACGATTTCACAGTTGTTAATAGACAACTGGTATTATGCAGTTTATATACGATTTCTCAGTTGTTAATAGACAACTGGTATTATTCAGTTTATATACGATTTCTCAGTTGTTAATAGACAACTGGTATTATGCAGTTTATATACGACTTTACAGGTTTTGGTATGGATATGACGATGATGAATTTTTATAAATACACGAAGTATACAGGTAATAACAACAACATTTCAAAGATAAATAATTGTGTATTTAATAGCCTAATATGTTTTCGCATGTTGATTAGAGCGCTTGACTCACAATCCGTGGGCCGCAGGTTCGAATCCCTATCGCTGAATATACTCGCTCTTTAAGCCATTGGAGCGTTATAACGTATAGACCAATCCAACTGTTCTTTGAAAACAGAAATCGTATCGCAAGAGTTTGTGGTGGGTGATGTTGACTAGTTGCCTTCCCTCTAGAGTATCACTTCAAATTCAGGGACGGCTACTTGGAGAGGAAATGGAGCGGTAAGTACCGAGAATTACTCATGACACGTGAGTATTTAAGGTGCCCCAACAGTCGCTCCTGGACAAAGAAAAGTTCTAAAAATTTATCATAAATAGAGACAAGATTTAATTAACTTGAATTGTTGCAAATAAAATAACAGTAAACTCCATAATATCTTATTTTTTACATAAATAGAATTAATAACCAAATATTTAAAGACAAAAGATGTATATTTAAGCATATGGTAAATCTTTAACGATCAGTAGTTGGACATGCTGAATGACACAGTATTATTAAATCTTGGGCCCGGCATTACCAGGTGGGTTAAGGAGTTCGACTCGTAATCTGAAGGTCGCGGGTTCGAATTTTGGTCGAACCAAACATGCTTGTCCTTTCAGCCGTGGGAGCGTTATAATGTTACGGTCAATCCAATATTCGTTGGTAAAAGAGTAGCCCAAGAGTTGGCGGTGGGTGGTGATGACTAGCTGTCTTCTCTCTAGTCTTACACTGCTAAACTAGGGGCGGCTAGCGCGAAATTCAAAACAAACAAACAAACAAACAATAAATCTTGTTAATAAAATTACCTAAATTATTAAATACATAAATTAAACACGAACATCAAATTTGAACCTGAAACTTACCAATGCCAGTAATTCATAGTCAGCCCAAGAGATATAGCCATTCTTATCAGCATCTGATAACGAAGGAAGTAAGAAAAATTCGGGATTATTAATTTTTTTTAGAAAAGAAATGAGTTTAAGCACTTTTTACTCTCTACCATCGTGGTGAAAATGTAGAAAAAATAACTTCAGTTTAAACGTTTGAGACACATAAGTTTTAAGTATGGTATTCCTATGTCGTGAAGATAGGTTTATTTTTAAAACTGAAACTTGGTTGGGTTCGAAAGAGATGCTGGTTGGTGTTGGTGCTTGTAATTAAGAATAAAACTACACAATGTACTCTGCCCACCACAGGTATCAAAACCTAGTTTCTAGCGTTGTAAGTCCGTTCACATGCCGCTGTGCTACTGAGGGGCCTCTGCAGATGCCCTGACCTGTTAAGGTATTGCACACTTAATACGTGATCCCTATATTATATTTCTTTGATTATTAGGAACGGATCATGGTTCAACATTGTCACAAAATTTTGTCGCTATTAATCTGTCATGTGAAAAACAATGGTTGTATCTAGTTTTCAATAAGTGTATATGATGCTTAGTTTACAAGACGTGTCAACGTATACATGAAAACTCTCCCATTTAACAGAGCCCAAGCAGCTTCTACTTTATCAGGAAAAATAAAGAAATAATATTAGAGCTACAGTTGAAGAAGCAATAGTCTCATCACTTGTAAAAACTGATTTCAAATGAAAGCAAAAAGGGGCAAGAGTATGAAGTAAACAAATTACAAAAATATTTAGTTCTGACTCATGGAAAATAATTTGTCCACTTTTGGCGTTTTGTTACTGTATATGGAAACGTAATTTTCTTTAAGAATTTTATATGCAAAAACGGCTCGTTTGGGTTGAGAAAATATTTTACATAGAAGAGCGAACAACGTTTCGACCTTCTTCGGTCATCGTCAGGTTCACAAAGAAAGAGGTAACTGACCGGAAGCTGACCACATGTTTGAAAGGGGTTGTGTAACTGTTTGTCGAAATGTAGAGGGCGGTATTACATGTTAGAATATATAATTTTGTTTATTTCATTATATTATTATAGATATAAAGGCGTTCCTTTATATTGGTTTATTTTGGGTTTAAGTTGTTGTATAAGTAAGGCTTCTTTAATTTTGCGTTTGTTTATGTTTGTTTCTTTATTTAGTATTTGAGTGTTTTCTATGGTTATGTTGTGTTTATTTGACTTGCAGTGTTCGAAAACGTGTGAAGGTGACTTTTTTATGTTCTTTGAATCTGGTTTCCATTTTTCTACTTTTTTCTCCAATATAGAAGTCGTGGCAGTTATCACATTGTATTTTATAAATAATGTTGGTGTGGTGTTTGTCAGTGTAGTTTTTACATAGTATAGACCTCAGTTTTGTGCCTGGTTTTTGAATAAATTTGGTATTAACTGGAATGTCATATTTTGTTACTAATTTTTGCCAAATGTTGGTCATTTCTTTGCTGATGTCAGGAATATATGGTATACAGCAGTATATGGTTTCGCGGTTTTTTGATTCGTGAGCTGTATTTACTTTAGTTGGTTGATTTTGCTTTCTGTCTAGGTGTGTGCGTATAATGCTTTCTACGGTTTGTGGAGAAAACTTATTGATGTTGATGAAGTATTGTTTTATTTTGTCTAATTCATCGTTAATCTTATCTGGTGAGCATAGTTTTATGGCTGTGTTTATTTGGTTTCTTAGTATGTTGAGTTTTTGTTTTGTTTCATGTGTTGAGTCCCAAGGAATGTATAGTCCAGTATGGGTGATTTTTTGGTAGATTTCTGTTTCGAATTTGTGTGTCAGTTCTTGTAATTTTGAGGTTAAGAAATGATATTTGATTGCTTTCTTCCTGTTCACATGTGAAGTTAATGTTGGGATGTATAGAGTTAATGTGATTGAAAAAATTAAGTATGTGTTCTGTAGATTTGAATCCCGTAACCGTGTCATCTACATATCTGTACCAGTATAGTGGTGGATGTAATGCTTTTTTACGTAGTGGTTTTACGTAGGTAGGAATAAAGTGTTTGTTAAATTTAAAACCGACTCACGCACACCGCAAATATACGGCATCCCCAAACCTCATAAACCAGATTGTCCATTACGACCAATAATGTCCACATATGAATCGTTTAATTACAATCTTGGTAAATACATAGCATGGGAATTCTCCAAATATGTAATATCAGCCAGCTCATTCATAAAAGACTCTTTTAATTTCAAGTCTAATCTAAATCAACTTAATCATAAAGCCTTAATGGCCAGTTTCGATGTTATATCCCTCTTTACAGAAGTTCCAACCACCGAAGCCTGCAAGATAGCTTTAGAACTCTATATCCGAGACCCTAACCCAACTATAGAAATTCCCAGTAACCAGTTAGCAACCCTCATAGAATTCACCACGATAAAGACAAACTTCATGTTCAACAACCAAAACTATATACAAACAAATGGCCTAAGCATGGGCAACCCAGTATCACCAGTTCTAGCCAATATTTTTATGACACAAGTTGAAACACAAGCAATTAACACAGCATTACATCCACCACTATACTGGTACAGATATGTAGATGACACGGTTACGGGATTCAAATCTACAGAACACATACTTAATTTTTTTCAATCACATTAACTCTATACATCCCAACATTAACTTCACATGTGAACAGGAAGAAAGCAATCAAATATCATTTCTTAACCTCAAAATTACAAGAACTGACACACAATTCGAAACAGAAATCTACCAAAAAATCACCCATACTGGACTATACATTCCTTGGGACTCAACACATGAAACAAAACAAAAACTCAACATACTAAGAAACCAAATAAACACAGCCATAAAACTATGCTCACCAGATAAGATTAACGATGAATTAGACAAAATAAAACAATACTTCATCAACATCAATAAGTTTTCTCCACAAACCGTAGAAAGCATTATACGCACACACCTAGACAGAAAGCAAAATCAACCAACTAAAGTAAATACAGCTCACGAATCAAAAAACCGCGAAACCATATACTGCTGTATACCATATATTCCTGACATCAGCAAAGAAATGACCAACATTTGGCAAAAATTAGTAACAAAATATGACATTCCAGTTAATACCAAATTTATTCAAAAACCAGGCACAAAACTGAGGTCTATACTATGTAAAAACTACACTGACAAACACCACACCAACATTATTTATAAAATACAATGTGATAACTGCCACGACTTCTATATTGGAGAAAAAAGTAGAAAAATGGAAACCAGATTCAAAGAACATAAAAAAGTCACCTTCACACGTTTTCGAACACTGCAAGTCAAATAAACACAACATAACCATAGAAAACACTCAAATACTAAATAAAGAAACAAACATAAACAAACGCAAAATTAAAGAAGCCTTACTTATACAACAACTTAAACCCAAAATAAACCAATATAAAGGAACGCCTTTATACCTATATTAATATAATAAAATAAATAAAATTATATATTCAAACATCTAATACCACTCTCTACATTTCGACACACAGTTACACAACCCCTTTCAAACATGTGGTCAGCTTCCGGTCAGTTACCTCTTTCTTTGTGAACCTGACGATGACCGAAGAAGGTCGAAACGTTGTTCGCTCTTCTATGTAAAATATTTTCTCAACCCAAACAAGCCGTTTTTGGATATAAATTTCTCAACAAGTGGGTTTCTCGACATCACTGATTATTTCTTTAAGAATGTTTTATTTTCTTGTATTAGACAAGAGTTTGCCAAATATTTGGACAAAAACATCGATTCCATGTACACTACATGACCAAAAGTATGTGGACGCCCGACCATCGCACCCATATATGCTTGTTGAACATCTCATTCCAAAACCATGGGCATTAATATGGAGTTGGTACCCTGTTTGCTGCTGTAAAAGCCTCCACTCTTCTGAGAAGGCTTTTCACTAAATATTTCCTTTCACTGGAACTAAAGAGCCCAAGCCATGAAAAACAGCCATAGACTATTATTGTTCTTCCACAAAACTTTACAGTTGGCATTATACATTCAGGCAGGTAGCGTTCTCCTGGCATCCGCCAAACCCAGATTAGTCCGTCAGACTGCCAGATAGTAAAGCGTGATTCATCTCTCCAGATAACGTGTTTCCACTGCTCCAGAGCCCAATGTCGGTTTGCTTTACACCACTCCAGCTGAAGCTTGGCATTGCGCATGGAGATTTTAGGTTTGTGTGCGGCTCCTCGGTCATGGAAACCCATTTCATGAAGCTCCCGACGAACAGTTCTTGTGCTGACGTTGCTTCCAGAGGCAGTTTGGAACTCGGTAGTGAGTGTTGGAACTGTGAGCAGACGATTTTTAAGCGCTACGCCGTTCGGCACTCGGCAGTCCCGTTCTGTGAGCTTGTGTGGCCTAATGCTTCGTGGTTGAGCTGTTGTTGCTCTTAGACGTTTCCATTTTACAATAAGAGCACTTAAAGGTGACCGGGGCAGCTCTAGCAGGGCAAAAATGTGACGAAATGACTTGTTGAAAAGGTGGCATCTTATGGCAGTGCCACGTTGAAAGTCATTGAGGTTTTCACTATGACCCATTCTACTGCCAATGTTTGTCTATAAAGATTGCATGGCTGTATGCTTGAGTTTATGCACCTGTTAGCAATGGGTGTGGCTGAAATAACTGAACCCCCTAATTAGAAAAGGCGTCCACATACTTTTGGCCATGTAGCTTACTCTCAAGTCTGTAATTATAGGGTTAAATCTACAAAGAAGCAAACCATATGGTAATATGGAACGTGCAAATTATATCTTTCTGTGGTGTTGTCTTTGCTGGTCATTTTGATCAACGATTTATCTTTCGTCTGTAGAGCATCGCGATTAGAATTCATTTAGGAGATCTTTGTAAAACCTTTTGATACAATAATCACCTCGATAAACGAGTAATAATTTTTTCAAATAACACAAAAGGAGTTTTATCAAAACTTAAACAACTAACTCAAGGTTGAGTGTGGCATAGAGGTTATCGTACTTGAACTTTGATCAGAGGGTTCACAGTACACAGCCTCATGCCGCAAAAACTTGCCTCGCAATTTGGCTAGGTAGGTTATAAAAATGACGGCTAATTTTTTTCACGGTATGGTCATAAGAGAGTAACTCACGAGCTGGCGACGACTATGTGCAGGTAGTCCTCAGGGAGAAACTTCTGAAACAAACAATAAATATAATGGCACATAAAATCGTCTTTACTCTTTTGTTTTTTTTAACTCACGAAGAAACTATGGCAGCTTGCGTATGATACTTTAGAAACCACCATCAGCCAAAGCTGAATTATTAACACAGACCTTATTGCAGTCTGAAGTAATCTCTGTTACGTCCAGGGCCGGATGTCAGTATAAAGGAAACAGACGGTCGCCTAGGGAGGTTGATTTATAAGCAACTAAATGCATTTCATAAAGAAAAAAGAGCGTTATGATGTCTTATCCTATTTTATAGAACTGTACTGTCCAGGCTGTTCTACTTTAACATTGAGTTTTGTTCTTCTTTAAGCTCATGTCCATATTATCTCTGAATTCTTGATAAATGTTGTATTAACATCACTAATTAACGGTATATACGAATTCCAAATAAAATAATTCACAGTAAAGGTACGAATAAATAATCTAAAGTTCAAACATTTTTTTGACATGGAAGGAAAAAGGATGTTTGGTACATTTCACTCACGTGATTAACGCTGCTTTATCAGGAAAATATGTGGTGTTAATCTACAGAGCTGTAGTTATAATCCAACTAAAAAACTGACCTTCATAAGACTAGACAGTGTATGTTTCATAGCTTTAAAAACACCTTCATAAGGCCGCATAGTGTATGCTTCAGCTTTAAAAACACCTTCATAAGACTGAACAGTATATGTTAATACATGTTTTTTGTTTTCAAAACATGACTTCTAACTTCATCTCTATGCAAAACTGTTTTTAAGTCAAGAGACATCGATATTAAAATTCCATCAAGTGTGACAACTGCTTGCAAAGCGTTGGAAGGTATAAAAAAAGAAACGTTTCGATTGTTTGTATGTTAAAAAATAAACATGGCGCACGATTTGAGCATGTTCCTCTTGCAGTTACGTGTTACATCGATAAAATTTGTTTCTACTTATTAGCTTTTGCTACAATTGAACGGTACTAAAAAGTAATTAATTTTGTCAGTGATTCTGTAATTATTTTCATGTTTTCTTTAGCAAATTACTTTTATAAATGCAAAATGTTCAATGATAATTTTTACATTAAATTATCTTTACACATTCATATATGACACAAGCGCAGAAAAATAAAAGATATATATATATGAAGTTACTATAGTCTACTTCTTGGTTTCTAAACTGTCCTTATTTCTACGCAACTCTAGAGTTACATCCGAGTTAGGAAATAGTTTGTAAAGTTAATTCCTCCCTGTGGCTCAGCAGTAAATCTGATGGCTGAGAACACTACAAATCAGTTTAGATACCCATGGTGGGCACGGTAAAAACAGTCCAACAACAAATAAATCATTGAGGTTTATTGCGGATCGTCCGTGTTTCTGTCTCATCTCTCGGTGGGAGTGAGAAACAAAAAGAAAACTGTCAAGTGTAGTTGACTTATTAACATACCACGTACATGAGAAATGAAAAGTGTTCAAGTTTCTGGACTGACAAATAGTTCTACGTCAGGTTTAACAGAACATTAAAGAATCAATACCAAAAAACCCATTCCACGTCTTGAGAATTACTTAATATTAAAGTCTATATTTCATGTGTTTAGCGAAAGGTAAGGAAGTTATGCTCTTTATTTTGTATGAAGTGGAAACGGTGATATTCCAATAATAAATAATGAAAACTCTTAAAATATAACTAAATATGCTAAAAATAGTTTAGCGTGCATGTAACAAACACCATGATATACTTAAGGTGGTATTTATGAACAAACAACTCAACTTAAGTACCTGGAGTAATTTCATGTGGTTGTAGTATATACTGCTGAAGTAAAGGTTTCATGATGGGTCATCTGTTACTTAACACATAAAAAATAGTGAAACACTAGTACGAAAATTAGTAAAACTATACATGTTGAATATATAAATATGTAAGCTGTATTGGATTGAAAATAAAACGTAAAAAATGTTTAGCCCTATTTAGGTAATTAATGGAATGCGTTGTTTCTGGTTTTCTTTCTTTTAATAATTGAGTTATTTTTTTATGCGAGCACAAACACTACACAACTCATTTCGAACATCAATAGGAGTAATCTCTAACTCATCGATTTCATTCTAAGGAACTGGAATTACTTTTTAAGATTTTGGCAACGAGTACACGATACTCATTTCACGTGAAATTGATACCAACCAGTGTTCTGCTGTCTTACCTTTCATGTGTGTGATTTATCTGCAATGAAAACCATGAAATTTCTATGTTACTTAATATGTCCTTCTGGATCAAATAACACGATATCTTTGAAATATTGTTATTGTTAGGAAACAATAAGACTGGCGTTGTAGATATTTTCACTTGACTACATACATTCAATACACTAAGTCGCTAATAACATTAGAGATACAGTAGACATGTTTATTTTTTGTTTCACTACCAATAAAAAATGTTTCTATTAATCTGATATTTTATTGGATGATTCAACGTGTTCTTGTTTTACCAGAAAACTAATTTTAGGGGTGAATCATTTAAAACAATCATTAATTCAAGGTAAACAATACTATACATGTATGTGCTACATCCATTTCAATTATGTTTGTTATTTGGTGAAATAACTTTCACAAATTGACCAATCTATGAACTGAGAACAGAGAAGCATGCATGATTAATAGTAATATAAGCCATTTACTGTGAAGTAAAATATCACATGAAATTAATCTCTCTTTTAAGGTTATTATTATTATTTTCACTTTAAGCAAAAACTAAGACATAAATTTCAATATTAATAATGACTTTTAATATATTATAAACTAAAAACCTTTTAAGTTTTATATCTAATACTATTGAATAATATTCTTTATGTTAATGTATTTTTGTGATAAAATTAAACAACCCTAAATATTGCAGTTAAATTTAGAATACGTTATATTTTTAAGGTAATAGTCAGTTGATATTAAGAAATAATCTTAATATTTTATTGCACGAGTATTTGAAAGTGTACAAGACTTTTATCGTGTATAACCTTAACGTTATTACTTATATAAGGAATAGAAAAGATTAACTTAAACTACAAGACAACTAAAATTGTTTAACATCTCCAGATAAGGAGAGCATTTCTGTTGATACGATTCACAGTGATCGATTTGCTCACTATAAAAGTTTAAGACAGTTGACAACTCAAATGATGCAACAATCACGAAGTCTGTAATTACGGAGTAACATCTTCTGTTAAAATTACGTCACGATTTTCTTCTACTTTATGCTAGAATTGTTTAAACTATGTCTATAAAACATTCACCAATACTATGAAACTGATATGAATTATTCAAAAGCGAATTAACACATACGTATATTTTATATTAAAAAAAAAACAAGAGCTAAGACGGCATATATTCTATAAGAAAGTAGAATATTTACCTAATTTTTCACTAAAGAAGATGGTCAAACGGCGTTCATAGTCTTCTCGACCCATCTGATTCAGTATTCTTCAGAACTTCGACACAGAGCTGTAGTTAGTTCAGGAGATGTGTTCTGTGGAATAACTGGAAAAGGAAAGGTCTGAATTAACGTCTCTATTGCAGTTAAATGTTTAATCATACACAGAGAGAGATTAATTCTCTTATAATTTATATTTCTCAAGGATAAAATATTAATTGCTAGAAACATATTTATATTAAGTTGTATTTATTAAATATGAAAAGGTTAAGCCAATTCGATTTTAATCAGATTCACTTGAATCACATAATACTATTAATCTCAATCATTGAATAAAAAGGAAATATTCACTTGAACGACACTTATGTTTTAAACTCATTAAGAAAATATTAGGTGCATTCCATATAAAGTATGTTTATAACATTCTTAAGTGTTTATTCTAAATAACTCCTAATTGCTAACACAAAAACCGAGTAGGACCGTCATAATCATACGTATTGGATTAAGTACCGAAGAACAGGAAGACACTGTCAGCACAAAGTAAAGAGACCTAACGAAATGGTTACCTTTCAGCATAATCTGATCCTTGATTCTGTCGTTTGGTTTTAAAGCTTCTCTTAAGCTATATGAACGAATCTTGAGAAACTAGTTTTAACATTAACATAAAGTTACTTGATACTTAGTCTATTGCATTAAAAACTCTAGCGGTAACTTTAAACGGTTACTAGTAGAGGACAGCTGACTGATTGACGTGGGAACCATTGAGAGTGACTGGGTTTATACTGGATGAGAAAAACACAGGGTCACCTGAGCAGGTGATCGCGTTTCTTATAAACAATAAGCAATTATTCTTTTTTTTTTTTTGCATACAGATTTGAGGAAATTGGTTATCAATTTTCCTGTTTTCTACAGGAGTAGCAATGCAGACGAAAGCAATAAAAAAGAAGGATTCCTAAAAATAACAAACATACACAAATGAAATCAGAGGTAGAAACCCTAAAGACATAACTAGATTTTTTGTGTAATATTATGCTTCATCCTATTAATGTAGCTTAATTAATACTAAATTAGTTGTTGACCATTTTTCAATAAACTACAGACTTAATAATGAAGTTGGTAAAATCTAATTGACTCATTTCTTGAAAAATATTGACAAAGTGTGATACTAAAAAGATTAAGAAGGAAGCAATGTGATCAGTGTAATTTAAGATTTTGTTTAAAACATGATGTTCGTGTTATTTACATACATTTAAATAAGAGACATAGGATGGTCTAAACCACATTGCACTTAGAGAATATACTCTTTTGTTTCTTTATTGCTATTTGCAATCTGTGTATATATTCACTGCAGAGAATCGACCTCTTAATGTTATAATTCCGTAACTGCACAACTATTATTTCTGACATAGAAATTATTTTCTTAAAGGTAAATCAACGAATAAATTGCACAGTTCTAATGCTTGTTTTGACTCCAGCGATGTTTATTCTAGATTATTTGTCAACATGTGTTTCATTTCCAATGCTAATAATAATGAACATCTAATAATATTAAAAACAAACAACAGCTGAAAACTGTGCTTATTTTTCCGACTTTTGAACCTAAGCCATAACTGGAAAAGTTTTTGTTTGCTGTTTGTAATTAAGCAGAAACTGCATATTGAGTTACCTGTGCCCTGCCCACCAAGAATATCGAAACCGATGGCCCGGCATGGCCAAGTGTGTTAAGGCGTTTGACTCGTAATCCGAGGGTCGCGGGATCGAATCCCAGTCGCACCAAACATGTTCGCCCTTTCAGCCGTGGGGGCGTTATAATGTGACGGTAAATCCCACTATTCGTTGGTAAAAGAGTAGTCCAAGAGTTGGCGGTGGGTGATAATGACTAACTGCCTTACTGCTGCTAAATTAGGGACGGCTAGTGCAGATAGCCTTCGAGTAGCTTTGCGCGAAAATTCAAAACAAAAAAAATATCGAAACCCGGTTTCTAGTGGTATAAATCCTCAGACATACCGCTTTAACTAGAGAAAAAAGAGTAACACCTTACTTCACCAAGTATTGATATATTCAGGTCACAAAAACAAGGTAAAATAAATAGTTTTTGTCATTATTGTAAACATAAAACTCTATACATATTTGTGATTGTGAATTTTGTTTATTAGTAATATCGCATTATTGGTTTTGTCGTCTAAGTTCATATTTGTTTATTTTACTGTAATGGTTTCCTTTTCGAATCCAAGAACCCCAGTCAAGATTATAACTGATGTCCAGTTAGTATGTTTAAAAAAAAATTTCGTCGCAAATTGTTATGTATCAATAAATTGTAGTTGTAGTAATGAGACTACAGAATAAAAATATTTACATTATCGGGAGATATTTGAATTTAAATGTCTGAGATATTTATTTATGTGTATTCAAGTAAATTACATAGGATGATAGATGTCCATGCCATGGTGGTAAAGAACACTTGCCAAGATACAATAATCTACATGGTTATAAAATATAATTTGTGTGTACCACGTTCTCTACAGTGACACTCCTTGTGTTGGTCTGGAAACTTGTGCCACGTTAGACAGAAATTTTGTTTTGTCAGAAAAAGAAATCTAAAATTAAGAAGAATTGCCAGTAAAATTATCTCGACTGTCAAAAAGGGACGCGTGATTGGTTCAAAATTGTGTTCCAGCTTGCATTAATTACCCCACGCGCCACAGAGTATTTCCAATGGAATGTTCATCGAAGGCTAAAATGGAATCCAAAGCAATGGGTAGAAAGGTTTGGTTTTTGGATTTTGCGCATAGCTACACGAGGGCTATCTGCGCTAGCCTTCTCTAATTTAGTTGTGTAAGACTAGAGGGAAGGCAGCTAGTCACCACCAACCCACCCACAACTCTTGAGCTACTCTTTTACCAGCGAATAGCGGGACTGACCGTTACATTATAATACCCCAAGGCTGAAAAGGCGATCATGTTTGGTGCGACGGGGATTCAAACTCGCGACCCTCGAATTACGAGTCTAGTGCCTTAACCACTTGGCTATGACAGGCCTGGTAGAAAGCAAGCGAGGATTTGAAAACAATTATTTATTTTTTATGAAGGCATTAAGCAGGAGACACAAAAGAGAAACGAGTAAAAAAAGGCTGCCTAGTCATCGTCTCTTTTATCGCACATTTGTAATTTATACTGTTTTACCACCAGAGGGCTAAGCGCTACCTAGAGATTAATGTTCCGGCTGTGTATCTGAAGTTCTATGGTTCGTACTTTAGCCACTACAATAAAATAAAAAATCACGTTCCACATTTTGAATACGTAGGAGTATAATAAGAATGACGGTCACATCCCACTATACTGATGAGAGTAGCCCAAGAACAGTAGGATGTTTTGACTAGCTGCTTTCCCTCTAGTCTACATATAACTTAAAAATCAGGAATGACCAGTGTAGAAAGCTTTTGAGTAGCTTTGTGCAAAACTCAGTGAAGTAAATCGATTAACTCCACGATCTTGCACTAAACAACACATTTTTCTTTGATTTCTTAGGGTCTTCTGACAAGCACTCACCATCAGAAATGATATAGTTCATTTCAATGTCAAACCCTGAGCATTTAGTTTGTCTTTTTTGATTCTCGTTGAGTTTGCGACTCTAATGAATAGCTCGAGATACGTATCATGAAATCTGATTGTCAGTTCGGGAGCCTTTTCTAATAGTTCTGACATTACTATGCAAAGAATGTTTTCCTGCTTCGTGATGGATGCTTATTCTTGCTTCTGTTCCGGTAACAAGTGAACCACTCTTCTAAAATTTTAAAAAAAAAGTTGGGTAGGGTTTCTCTCATACTGAAGCATTAACAAAGGTGTAGCTTACAGTAATTGTAGTCTGAATTAAGTCTGAAACAACAAACTCTACTTCTGCGTGCTCGATAATATTGCCCATTTGGGTGCTTTTCAACCAAAACTTTGTAATTAGTTTTAATTTCTTTGGTCGGACCTTCCAGAAGAAATTTCAGTAGGCCAAACATGCAACTTTTGTTAATTATCTTCTTCCATTTATTATACAAAGAATGTAAAAACGAATTTTCTAGTATGACAATTGGACATCTGTCAGAATTTTGAAGAGAATGTACTGGACTCACTTCAGCGAAGAAGCTTTATTCACGCTTTGCTCTTTTCTCATGGAATGCCAACCAGTCTGGTTAGTATTATAAGCTGTTTAAAAATAAAATAAATTTACTTCGAGCGTGACTCTATTACCCCAAGGTATTTTTTGTTTATAAACAACCCACAATATTTCATCTCTAGTGCAGATGAATCAAGAACGTTTGTTAGTTCTTTCTAAACAAAGTTACAAAACAATCTTGCACTTACACAAAATTTAATATCATGCTAGTGTGTAGAAAGTTTAAGATATTAATGTGAAGAATAAAAACGAAACCACGATTTTTGTTTATGTTCCTTGATAGACCATATTTATCTTGTTTTTAAATGTACCTACTAGATTCTTTTTTAATAATATAAAGAAAAACACTGCAATAATATTTTCACTCAACTTTTAAAGAGAACTTTTACAAACAGTTTTTTTTAAACTTGACCGCAATCAAGCTAAAATATTTTCAAAAACTACATATTTTTACATATATAAATATATACCATAATGTATCAGTTTCCATACTGTTCTTATAAATTACAAGAAACAAGAACAATATTTCTTTTTTCCTAAGTAAAGATTCTAGTCTTGCCTAATAATACATGTCAAAGCACGTTTGTTATAGAAACTTCTCAATTTACAATTTAACTTGGAGTGTATACAATTTCGGTTATTATGAGCATGAGAACATGTTCCATCTGAAAATACAATCGGATTCCGTTCTTGTAGAACGAAATATCGACTCCTTATTAAAGGATATCAGACTTTGTTTCGCTAGTTACATCCCCGTCGCGCCAAACATGCTCGCCCTTTCAGCCATGGGGGCGTTATAATGCGACGGTTAATCCCACTATTCGTTGGTAAAAGAGTAGCCCAAGAGTTGGCGGTGGGTGGTGATGACTACCTGCCTTCCCTCTAGTCTTACACTGCAAAATTAGGTACGGCTAGCACAGATAGCCCTCGAGTAGCTTCATGCGAAATTAAAAAAAAACAACAATTCGCTAGTTACAGATCTACGGCGACTCTCATAACCTTGCCCTAATACGACTTAAGACTCATTTCTAAAATATATTGGAAGAAAATAGAAGCTTTCAAAGAGTCGCGTTCCAACAATTATGGAACTTCCTATACAGCTTGCGGACGGAAAGTTTGTTGGTCATCCTTCTGTTATAAAACTTAACACTTATTTTGTTTAGTTGAATTTTACGTAATCGTAATTTTGTCAATATTACAACTGAATAAGGCTATATGTGAATTTCGTGATAACGAGTTTATTCCAGTTTTACATTGTTTTAATAGTTTTCTCATAATATGAAATGAAATAATTACACTTTGAATAATTTGGTTTTTAATCATACAAAATGTGTGATTGATCGATATTCTTCAGGAATTAAGATAGGGATGTGCAGAAACTATGGACCCTTACTACAGTTAGGAAGCACAAAGTAATAAACTTCATAGATCTCATGAAAGGAAGTCAATATTTATTCCACTATTAGTTACAGATTTACATAGGGTCTCAAAACCTTGATCTCATATAACTTAGACTTATTTCTAAAATGTATTTGTCCCGTTAATGGAAATGAAAGGGGAACTTAGTAGGATACAGAAAGGAAACTAGAGTAGTTTGTAATTGTAAGGAAATTAATTTTGTTGTCACTAACAGTTTAATTATGGATTCTACTTGGGATTAGCACGTTATAAAACGGGTGGTTCTTTTAACCACAATGATATTTTTAGCTTTTCTTTTGTTGACATTTACACATATTATGTTTATATATGTTAAAAACAATGAAATAAGTAAGCGGTAAAATGAAGAATGAAAACAAAGTAACAATGCTGGCATGGTCTACAATGGTTATCGTGCCTAGCAATGAATAAGAATATTCAAGGTTCGAGACTCAATAGACGCTGAATTTAATGCGCATGCGGGAGGCATTATAACTGTTGATAGTTGTGGGTACTACTTCGGTTTGACAATATTTATTTAGATATTTTGAAAACATTTTAAAAGCCCCTCAGATAAATGTATGTGTCACTTTAATTCAAATAACATCACGAGATTCTTACTTGACACTCTTAATATTTGTTTGTGTTTGAATTTCGCTCAAAACTACATCAAGGCTATCTGCGCTAGTTGTCCCTAATTTAGCAGTGTAAAACGAGAGGAAAGACTGATAGTCATCATTACCCACCGCCAACTCTTTGGCCACTCTTTTACCAATTAATAATGGATTGATCGTTACATTAAAGCGTCCCCACACATGAAAGGGAGTGTATGTTTGGTATGACGGGAGCTCGAGCCCGTGACCCTCAGATTACGATTCCAGCGCTCAAACCACTTGGCCATGCTGGTCTCTCTGCTTGATTTATTCATGTATTTATATCGTGTGTATGTTTCTTTTGTTTGTTTGACTGTAATTAAGTACAAAGCGACACAATGGGTTATATTTGCTCTGCTCACTAGAGCGTATCAAAACCCGATTTTTGGCGTTTTAAGTCCGAAGACATACTACTGTTTCACTGAGGCATGCGTGTCTCTTAGTTTTGAAAAACTTCAAGTCGCATGAATGTTCGTCATTATTCCATTACGTTACGCTATAACTTGATTAAATACACTTCTATAATGTACGAATAAAACGTTGGTAGAGAATTTGGATTTTTAATGATTCTACGAGGGCTGTTCAAAAAATACACGGATTGACGTAATAAAACAAAATGTACTTCATTTAGAAGTTACAGGTCTGGGACCCCTTCAAAGTACTCTCCTCCCCAATGCACACACTTATCCCAACGGTGTTTCCACTTGTTGAAACAGTCCTGGTACGTTTCTTTTGTAATGTCCTCCAGCTCCTTCGTCGCATTTGCCTTAATCTCGGGAATCGTCTCAAATCTTCTTGCTTTCAAGGGTCTTTTGAGTTTGGGGAACAAGAAAAAATCGCAAGGAGCAAGGTCAGGTGAGTAGGAGGGGTGGGGAAGAACAGTAATCGAGTGTTTGGCCAAAAACTCACGAGTTCTGAGGCACAAATTTCGCAGCAACGCGGTGCATCTTCAATTTTTCGGTCAAAATCTCGTAACAAGATCCAACTGATATCCCACACTCTTCAGCAAGCTCCCTGACAGTCAGGCGTTGATTTGCCCGCACCAAGGTGTTGATTTTGTCGACGTGTGGGTCGTCAGTTGACGTGGAAGGACGTCCAGGACGCTCATCATCTTCAATGGACTGTCGACTATCCTTAAAACGTTCATGCCACTTGAAACATGCCGTACGCTTCCTAGCAACATCACCGTAAGCCGTGTTAAGCATAGCAAAAGTTTCAGTCGCAGATTTTCCAAGTTTAACACAAATTTCACAGCAAGTCGTTGCTCCTTCAGGTCATTCATTCTGAAATCCGCCAAACGAGAAAATCGCACTTCACTTAAAACCGCGTAGCTAATACACAAATGAAGATATCTGCAATCGAGAAATGGCGTCGTAATCAGCTGATCTGTGCAAACCTAGCTACACCAAGCGGATTCCCCTGGAACCAACTGGAGCCGCGCAATTCAAACAGTCCGCGTAATTTTTGAACAGACCTCGTATATATGTTGTATCTAAATAAATTAATTAATTTACAAATTATTAATTAAATTAAAATAGTTTTAATTACTGCAGAAGTGTGTAATAAGTTTTAGTAAAAAGATGTTCACAGTAACTAGCAAATAAACCTATAAAAGAACTTTCTCTTCTGCACATGTTTTAAAGATCAAAAGTATTTTTATTAAAATCTGGAATGAAACAGTACATCTATACTTACATTTTTTATTTATGGCAAAGCCAATAAGTCTATATCCAACATATTTAATTTTGAAATACTGGCCAGAATTCTTTTTGAAACTGTTTTTGTTAAGTATATAATAACAAACGTGCAATATTGGAAATAATTACAGAAACGGTGAGGAAAAAACATAGTTAGAATGCAACCATTCAGAAAGTATCACACGAACATAATGTCTATAAAAACTTAAGCAGATACACTATTCCCAATAGTATTGTGGTGAAGTCGTTCATGACCCCCAGAAGAGAAATGTAATCTGACAAAAAGAGTAAAAACAGAGTTTCGGCTGGTGAAGGCTACTCCATGCGACAAAGTGAAGCGAAAGTTCACGTTTCTTTAGAATTTGTGAGAAAACTATAATTTTTAATAATAGATGTGTTCGAAGTAAAAAAGCATAAGATTTCCAAAAGAGAGGCTAAGTAAGTCAGAGTACGTTGGTTACGAGATAGATGGAGTCAGAATAGGGGTTGTTACCAACATCGGTGTGAATGTTACTTTAAAAAAAAGTACGGTAGAAATAAGGGCTAAATGGTCATATAGTTGTTCACAAAAATCTACTGAGGAAAGGTAACCAATCTATAAAGTTAAATGAGCAAAGATCGTGCAATGTGTTATTTATAGATTAACCAAAGTTCTAATTCTGTCAGTACCTGACAACAACAGTTTGTTCAACGGTGGAAAGCAGAAAGTTATCCTCGTTAATAGTTAGCATCTACAGTGATGTACAAGTTTAAGGTTCCATTTCAGTCAACAGTGTGTGTATGTTTTCTTACAGCAAAGCCACATAAGGCTATCTGCTGAGCCCACCGAGATGACTCGAACCCCTGATTATGGCGTTGTAAATCCGGAGAATTACCGCTGTACTAGCGAGGTACAGTCAACAGTGTCAATTTTATAAATAAAACTTACGCTACCCTGACTGGTAACGTGCACAAACAAGTTCTGATCCAGGAACACGAAAATGTTATTAAACTGTATGTGGATGGTCAAAAGTATAGAGGAGCATTCATAACCATGACTTGGTCTGCACAGAGTCCTGATATGAACATTCTTGGCGCTGTATATACAATATACTTAATATAGAACTTGGTGAATTATACGGTGTAATGAAGAATGTTTAGAAAACGTTCAACTAGCATGTGGTATATCTTTCATGTGGTCCGACATGGCGAGATGGTTAAGGTGCTCGACTCGTTATCTGAAAGGTTGCGGGTTCGAATCCCTGTCGCACCAGACATGCTCGCTCTTTCAGTCGTGGAGGCGTTATAATATGATGGTCAATCCCACTATTCGTTGGTAAAAGAGTAGCCCAAGAGTTGGCGGTGGGTGGTGATGACTAGCTGCCTTCCCTCTAGTCTTACACTGCTAAATTAGGGACGGCTAGCGCAAATAGCCCTCGAGTAGCTTTGCGCAAAATTCAAAACAAACGAAACCAATTTTTTGGCATGATATCAGGAATGTATGCATCACCTTTATGTAAACATTTGAACAAAACTCACTCATACCATCCACCACCAAAGTCTGTGACCCAGCATGGCCAGTTGACTGAGGCATTCAACTTTCAATCTGAGGTTGGTGGGTTCGAATCACCGTTATACCAAACATGCTCGCCCTTTGAGTTGTGGGGGCGTTAAAAATGTGACGGTCAATCTCGCTATTCGTTGGTAAAAGAGTAGCCCAAAATTTGGCGGTGAGTGGTGATGACTAGCTGCTTTCCCTCTGGTTTTACACTGCTTAATTAGGGACGGCTAGCGCAAATTAAAAAACAACAAACAAACGAAAGTTTGGTGTTCTGAAGAATATAGGGAATCAGGCAGGACCAAAACCTTTCTCAACTAATGACACTCAACAGCCAGGATCAGTAGCAGCGGTAGAGGCTTTACTGGACCGAATCAATTGCCAGACAATATCGATTTGCGGACTAAATAATATAGTCAGCCACTAATTCCAGATTTTGGCAGCGCACTGGAAAGAAACAATTCTACCTAGGAACGTGGAAAGGGTGCACTGAAAATGTCTACAACTAAGTAAACAGATTGCCCTAAGAAGGTTGAGCTTGTCTTCATATGAATAGACCTAATAAAAGCTCAACATAGTGCATGTGAATATCGACAGAAAATCAGTTATTACTCTGGAGAATTTTCGCTTCTCATAATGTAAACATTTTAGTTTCTTTTGTTTGGTTCTTATATTCATACAATTATTTATTATGCTAATTTTCCATTAAACGTGTTTTAATACCGAGCCATAGGTTTTGTTTGCTGGTTTGTTTTTGAATTTCGCGCAAAGCTACTCTAGAGCTATCTGCGCTAGCCGTCCCTAATTTAGCAGTGTAAGACTAGAGAGAAGGCTGCTAGTCATCACCACCCACCGCCAACTCTTGGGCTACTCTTTTACCAACATGTTTAGTGCGAAGGGGATGCGAACCGGCGACCCTCAGATTACGAATCGCACGCTTTAACCCACTTGGCCATGTCGGGCCTGGTTTTGTTTGGTGTCTAACAGTGTTTCGATTTAACGTCAATCTTAAGTAAATAACTTATAATTTCGTTGATTTTGTTGGTTTCGAATTTCGCGCAGAGCTACATGAGGGATACCTGCGATAGCCATCCCTAATTTAGCAGTGTGAGACGACAGGAAAGACAACTTGTCATCCCCACCCACCGCCAACTCTTGGGCCGCTCTTTTACCAACGAATATTGAAATTGACTAAAACATTATAGCACCCTTACCGCTGAAAGGGCGAACATGTTTGATACTACGGGAATTCGTTGATTTGAAAGAGCTGTATATTGACCTATTATGAACCAAACTAATTCAAAGAAAAGTCCTGCTTTGCATGAGTAGCTGTGATGATTTTGACTTTTGTGAATACACTGATTCCAATTTCACTTATTTTTGCAATAGTATTAATTCTAATTATATTCCGAATGGTTAAATTTGACATTGTAATTATTGTTCTTATTTTTTGTTTACTTCAAAAGTTTTATTGACATTGCTAGCGTATATCATTTTATTATAACTTGTGACTATTATTGTTTCAAGAGATATATTAATTTATGTGTTGTATCTACTACTATTTTATGTTATTATTATATTTTGTTCTATGTTATAGATTCATATGTATAATGTATTATAGTATTGCAAGTTTTGTATATTGCTTCGACCCCTCATTGGAATATAAGTACGTATGCGGACTTATACTACAACTAACTGGTGCAGATAGTCACTGGTGCAGCTTTGTGCTTACTAACAGACAGAAATATATTGCCTTGGTATTTGATGTTTGTGATTTATGTGTTTTTTGTTGGATAAAGCTAGGATCATTGAAAGTTTGGAGTGGTAGCAGAATATAATTTTAATTCGGTAAAAGAATTACGTAAGAAAAAAAAGAGGGTAATACGATAAACTATGCCTTCATACGGTTTAGGTTGTGATTGTAGTATGCCTTCATACGGTTTAGGTTGTGATTGTAGCATGCCTTCATACGGTTTAGATTGTGATTGTAGTATGCCTTCATACGGTTTAGATTGTGATTGTAGTATGCCTTCGTACGATTTAGGTTGTGATTGTAGTATGCCTTCGTACGGTTTAGATTATGATTGTAGTATGCCTTCATACGGTTTAGATTGTGATTGTATTTAAAAATCCAGTTATTTTCCACTATTCGTCTAATTCAAGATTTCCACAAAGATGAATCTGGACACTGTCCTTTCTGAACTGTCTCCTGATTGGTTCTTCTGGTTGGTTTTTCGTTTCGTAAAGATATTACGTTGTCTAAAAGTCTATAAAACGTAAACTTGTCTTCTACTCTTCTATTATACCATTTATTGTTCATTTATATTCAGTTTCAGGTAAAAGTATTCTTCAACAAAGGACACCATATAAAAATAAATACATTTAAAAGAGCCAAACCATACGGTACGTTGTGTAAAAAATAAATAGACATTTTCTTCGTCAGGAATCAATAAAACCTTAATATACATGATGATATGAATCAATAGATCTCAATGTTATGACCTGAAGATTTTGAATAGGTGTACTGTTAAAAATGCTTAATTACAGCGTTAATAATATGAAAATAAACACCCGAACAATACTGAAGAGAAGAACAAATATTATCAGTGTACTCGGTATACGTTTAATTAACAAAAGCATGGAGTGTATAATGTGAATAACCTGCTTATTTTATTGTATGTATTGCGAAAAACAAGTTCACTTCGTTGAAATACAGTTGTTATGGAGAATAAACACACTGTTAGCATATGCATTGTTAAGAATCAGGAAGTGAACGTATCGAAATAACAGCGATCGGATCGACTCATCAAGCCGTAAAGAAACCAACAGAAAGATGCACCTATATGTTAAAAATGTGAAGAAACCAACAGAAAGATGCACCTATATGTTAAAAATTCGATGAAAGAAATCGTACTTATTAGGAAAAATCACACTTTTATACAAATTTAACGACCGTTTGTATGTAGTTTATTTTAATTTACCTTTGTCACATGTGGAACATCCTTGGAAAATAAACCGTGAAACTCACGCGATGGCGCCACTTCCCAATTACGAATGAAACTTTAAGGCTTGAAGACTATTTTGTTTTCTTTGTAAGTCTAGTATCTCATAAAAAATTAGTTAGATGGGATGAAGCTGACATGAGTTTTTTATGGTTTGTACCTAAATAATATATTTATCTATTGCGTAAATAAAAAATTGTATGAGAAAATTTGTTTCTTGAGTGTGAATAATTATTTATTATTCAATGACTGTCTACTCTGACAGATATTAATTACTACAATAAGTAATGTTCTATCTATTTAACAAAAATCCTGAAAATATCAAGAACCGAACTAAATTTAGGTAAAATTATTATTTGTTTTTTAATATTATAATAATAATTATACCCATGAAAACTTACTTAGAATACCACAACTGAACAGTTTAATGTAAAAAAACAAATGTATGACTTCAGAATATTTTTAAAACAATATTGGGATAGAAAATGAAATATAGTTTGATACGTAAAAATATCTGTAAGATTGTACGAAGTTTCTACGGTACCATATTCTTAAACCTCACACCGAAGTGTGGTTTGGTTTGTTTGAATTTCGCGCAAAGCTACACGAGGGCTATTTGTGCTGGTCGTCCGTAATTTAGCGGACTCTTGGGCTACTTTTTCCTGACAAATAGTGGGAGTGAACGTCATATCATGCGCCCCACTGCTGAAACGACAAGCATAATTGGTGGGAGAGGGATTTGAAGCTACGATTCTTGGTATACGAGTCGAGTGCCTTAACCACTTAGCCATGCCCCAACTGTGTGTAGGTTGTCCTCTACTTCCCTGTTTGTCTGAAGGATTCGGTGACACCATTCTTCAAGTCGATTTTTATTTTTGTAATCTGTTCTCCAAGTGTCTTGGAATCTGTGAATTTCTTCATGACAGTCTTTTGTACATTTATATTCAGTTTCAAGTCTATTCATTTCGCTATTGTAAACTTCACCAATCAAATAATTGAAATTCCATGTTTTGCCTGTGAAATAAGCACTCTACAACAAAATATGATTGTGTAAAAAAAAAAAGTCTTGCAAATATAGTGCAACGAAGCCAAATTCAGATAAAACTGTTTGTTCTTATTTAGTTAAGGAATCAAAAACTATTTATGTGTAACTAAGTTATACATGGGAGTATGGAGTTTGATCTATCCGCTTGTATTTACACTGATTATAAATACAAAGACTTTCTCACGTTAAATGCGGTTGTTAATTCGAGTGAAAGTATACAAATAATGATAAGTTATGCGTCTGAATTACTTGTATTTTTGTCTCTCAAACAAAACCAAAATCAACAAAGTTGCAAATTTAATGTAAAGAAATCGCTCTTTCAAACGGATTATATAGTTTCTAGACATGTTTTAAATTTTTTGTCTTGTTTTTTGAAGTTTAAAATGTGATTAGTGTTTTTAAACCTAAAATGTAATATTTTGCATTGCGTATAAAATGTAAATAAAAATCATATCAGCTGTTATGCGACAAAGACATTTTGATAACTAAGGTCTGGTGGTTAGAGATCACATGAATTCATACAAAGTACCTAAAAATGCCTTATGGTAATGAAAAGGGCTAGAAGCGGGTGCACAACTAAAACCACACGGAATCGATTCTCATACCTAAAGCTCATTTAACTCCGTCTGATAGCAGTCCGTATTATCGACCTTGCGGAGCTGATGAGATCTGATATATCTCGAACTTGCACTCATCATCTGCCCAAAATATTGGTTTTTGCTTTTTCACGTGAACTGATTTATTTCTAAGTTTTGATGAAATATCTTAAATGAACTGTAAAAGAGAGCAGCCTAAAAATACGACTTGGTTACAAACAAAAAAAGGTTGAACCATACATATATATATATATATATATATATCCATATATACATAAAACAAGAATAATATTGAAAAGCTGCGAAAATTAACCGGACATCGTACATGATATCAAAAGGCCCGACATGACCAGGTGGTTAAGGCACTCGACTCGTAATCTGAGGGTCGCGGTTTCGAATCCCTATCACACCAAACATGCTCGCCCTTTCAGCCGTGGGGGCGTTATAATGCTACGGTCAATCTCACTATTCCTTGGTAAAAGAGTAGCCCCAAAGTTGGCGGTGGGCGGTGAGGACTAGCTGCCTTCCTTAGATCTTACACTGCAAAATTAGGGACGGTTAGCGCAGATAGCCCTCAAGTAGCTTTGCGCGAAATTCAAACCAAACCAAACCCTCTAGTGTTACACTGCTAAATAGAAACAACTAACGCTGTTAGTCCACAAAAATCTTTATAATTAAAATTATAAAAAGTATTTTATCTTTAATCATCCTTTACATGCAGGTCCTAAAATTTCCTTGTAGGTTCTTGTTGGAAGTATTTTTCATTATACATTGAATAATTTTCCTGCTACAAAGCCCTCTCACCTGTGGCACAGCGGAATATCTGCGGACTTACAACACTCGAAATCGAGTTTCGATACTTGTGGTGTGAAGAGCACCTTGCTATAAGGAAAAAAGTTCTTCTTATATAAATTTGGAAGTTGTTTTCTTGTTCAAACTATTTTCTAGTTTGGAAAAAAAAAACATCCTTTACTTGTTATCAATCACGTAGTCTATTTACTGCGAAGTGTAACTGATTAAACGTTGACTCAAGTACTAGGAGAAGCGATATTGAAAAGAGGGATCACAATGTTTTGGTATAGTTTAGCCTTTCTCGAGTTTGTACATTTTGATCAATGTTAAACCCTTGGTAAATGTCACTTTTTGGATAATGACAGTTAAAATTATTTTTATTACTTTAATATGCGATTTCTAAACACCAGTAAGAATATTTAGTTTTATAGATTCAGGATGGTTACTAAAAGTTGTTGTTTATTAAGTACAAAACTACTATCTGTGCTCGGCCAATCACTGGTATCGAAAGGCGATTAGTTTCTATCAGTATAAATCCACATACATACAGCTGTGCTACTGGGATGAAGTGTACTTACATATCGATGTCTATTGATTTGGTTTGTTTTAAATTTCGCACAAAGCTACATGAGGGCTATCTGCGCTAGCCGTCCCTAATTTAGCAGTGTAAGATTAGAGGAAAGACAGCTTGTCATCACCACCTACCTCCAACTCTTGGGCTACTCTTTTACCAACGAATAATGGGATTGATCGCACATTATAACGCCCCCACAGACGAAAGGGCGAGCGTATTTGATGTGACGGGGATTCGAACTCGCGAACCTCAAGTTACGAGTCGAGTGCCATACCGGGTCTCGATATACCTATATAAAATAGTTAAAACTTATAGAAACCATAAGCCACAATTTTTTGGTTTAGTTTTATATTCATTAAACTACTTATTTATTTATTTATTGTAAAGCGCAAACGTACACAATGGGCTATCTGTGCTTTGACTACCACAGGTATCAAAACCCAATTTATAGCTTTATAACTTAACGCTGAGCTATGTGACCATATTTATAAAAACAATCAAACAAGATAAGATTTGTTTTTCTTATAGCAAAGCCACATCGGGCTACCTGATGTGTCCACCAAAAGGGATCGAACCCTTGATTTTAACCTTGTAAATCCGAAAACTTACCGCTGTCTCAGAGGTGAAATTAGGTGTAAAGAACGTCGGTTAAAGTTTAGAGAAGTTATGAGAGAAGATAGAGATCGGCTGGTTTTTGATCAGTTTTTTTCAAGAATTGTGGAGATCACAACACATATAATGATTGAGTGAGCAGCCGATTTAATTGGTGTTGAGATTACAGGAGCCCTTATAATCCTAATTACGGGAAACACATGTGAAAAACTCAGTGTGAGTTTGAGAAAGGAATATAAAAGTCAGGAGTTTGAATAGAAGAAAGACTTGGAAATGTGAGAGAGAACGAATAAACTTAAAGGACTAGGCGAAGGAAGAACATAATATTTTGTCAATAAGAAACAAAACCTAATTCTAAATCTAGGTAATATTCATTATAATAATAAACAGAAAGAAACTTGTCATGTTTACGTTATCGAGTCAATTCCTGATAAAGATAAACTAAATAAAGTAGATAAAATGAAGGTAAAACAAAGTGTAAGTAGCAAAGTGGTGGCAAAATGATTTGTAACAAACTCAAAGTAAATTCTCTACTCTCATTCATACCATTTAATAATTTTAAACAATTTTTGAATCTTTATAGCTTGCGGCTATTTTACGATGAGTGGCTTGTACTACATGAATGATTTATATATCCTCCATAGACTTCGACTGAAATATACTACATCACCTCACATTAGTACGCATGTTCTTTTGCATCAGTGCATCAGGTAGAGCACAGACATCCCGATCTCTGCTGCGCGCATTTCATTTTGAAGGGTGAATCATGGAATTTGAATGCAGCTAATAAATACAGTATTTATTTTAAACTGCAGTTCTTATGAGTTGGAAAGCCTTTAATATGTGTATGTGTGTGTTACAGCAAAGCCACAATGAACTATCTGCTGTACCTATTGATAGGAATTGAACCCCTTATTTCAGCGTTGTAAATCCGTAGACTTATATTTGTTCCATGTGGAAGGATCCTTAATGTAAAAGAAATTTTGTAGCTTCAGTATTCGATCATTGCCTTCCGAAATGTTCCTTAGGCTCTTTAAAACATTTCTGAAGTGGTTTTACTTAAAATATATTCCGTTTCCTCTTCAGTAAAAAATAAATAGTTATTAAATTGTTTAGTTTGTTCGACGTATAATTAACAGATTTATCTTTTACATTCTAAAAAACACACAAAAACTGGCCCTCAATAGAAAGTCTCTCATAACTGTTACATTTATGAAGACTTTTTAAAACCATATTACAATGACTACACTATATGTATAATTTTTTTCGAAAACTCCTCTTATACTTCCTTCATTTTTTTTATTGGTTTGGTTTGTTTTGAATTTCGCACAAAGCTACACGAGGGCCATCTGCGCTAGCCGTCCCTAATTTAGTAGTGTAAGACTAGAGAGAATGTAGCTAGTCATCACCACCCACCCCCAATTCTTGGGCTACTCTTTTACCAACGAATAGTGGGATTCATCGTCACATCATAACGCTCCCACAACTGAAAGGTCGAGCATGTTTGGTGTGACAGTAATTCGAACCCGCAACCCTCAGATTATGAGTCAAGTACCTTAACCATCTGGCCATGCCAAGTTTTAGAAAAGAAATATGAACACCCCGAGGCCAAAAGTTTCATTTTGTTCGGACATGCTTTAGTGTGGGTATAGGCTACCTTCGAGTACGTCCAGATGTAACATGCTTTATTTGTCTAATTATTCATTTTGCTTATTACTTATAGATTTATAACTTCGACGAAGGTTAGAAATATTTAAAGCCAATCTTTGCAGGTTTTTTTCATAAATCTTGTATTTTGCCACGGTAAAAATAAAATTCACAGCTAGTCTGATGTCGTCGAAAGTAGACTTCATTAATTTGTCGAAGGAAGATTCATATTTATTCCACATAAGATGCAGCCTTAATTGTATTACTAACAATAATAACAAGGTTCAGTGTGAGATGCACTGATAGAACTTAGCTTTTTTTTAATCTTTCGTTTGAAGTTGTTATAAATAAAATAATAAACTATTGGTTAGTGCAATTTTTGTATATTCATTGTCAACAGAAGGTAAGAGACTTAAGTCGAAGTTCACAAAAAAATGATTCTTTATGGGATTTTATCAAAATCGTGGAGAACCAGTACTGACTTAAAAAATAGAATTACAAATTATAATATTCAGTGATGTCGAGAAAACCCACTTGTAGAGAAATATATATGCAAAAAACGGCTCGTTTGGGTTGAGAAAATTTTTAGGTAGAGGATAGAACAACGTTTCTCTTTCTTTCTTTGTGAACCTGACGATGACCGAAGAAGATCAAACGTTGTTCGCTCCTCTATATAAAAATTTTTCTCAACCCCTACCAGGCGTTTTTACATATACAAAGTGACACATACGCATACGCTTACATGTTCACCTACTGGAATTATGTTTTAAACATAAATGCACAACAATGTCATTTCCGCTGTTACGTTAATTAAAAACACCATAAGAAATAGACTGTCGAACTTTAAACACAACTTATAACATTTCACGTTGGAGAGGAAGTTTATGTGATTAGCCACAATCCTTCTATGTAGAATATTTTCTCAACCCAAACGAGCCGTTTTTTGCATATAAATTATAATATTGTAAGAGTACATACATTTTTAAACTGAGAAAGGTTTAGAATTCAAAGCTGCATGTGTTCATAGGCCTAACAATTATTTAGTGACACTGATATTCATTAACATTTCTTGTATTTTCGAAACAGCGAGAAAAAAAGGAATTTTTCTTTAAGAATTCCGTCTTAGGAACAAGAAACTTACATAATCAAATAAAGGATTTTCGACATTTAAGAGCTTAATTCTCGAAAATGTAAATATCCACAGGAATGTCTTTAGAATAATTTCAGGTGGCAAGTAAGTACTACAAATCTTTAGAGTCTGTTGACAAAATCCTGTGAAAATGTTTTCTTATATGCAAGGAAATTCTAAAGCACAAGAACTGACACTTTTTATTGTAATATACTTTAACTTTATAAAAGGATTAATTTTTAGTGTACCGTTTTTACTAAAAACTACTTATTAATAATAGGTTGCATTAAAGTGTTATATTGACTCTCCAGCAAGATGGACAATTTTTCTTATAATCCGTTGCAAAGACACAAGCAAGTTAAGATTTATACTACTCTATTATACAAATGAAGGGCACATAACAGTTAAATGTGATTTATTGAAGAAGATAGACCACAAAGTGCTATAGAAAGAAAATTTCTGTATAGTATTTCAGTGAGATGACTTTCGAATGAGAGTAACAGACATAATACCATGTAGAAATAACTCTTAGTGCAGAACTTTTTAAGGTGGTATGAGAAAATTTTATTTCGTCAAAGAATAACTATTGGAAAATTACGTCCAGTACATTTCTCTCCTGTAAGTAAGTGGATTTGTTTTGTTTGTGTGGCCTGGCATGGCCAAGCGCGTAAGGCGTGCGACTCGTAATCCGAGGGTTGCGGGTTCGCGCCCGCGTCGCGCTAAACATGCTCGCCCTCCCAGCCGAGGGGACGTTATAATGTTGCGGTTAATCCCACTATTCGTTAATTAAAGAGTAGCCTAAGAGTTCGCGGTGGGTGGTGATGACTAGCTGCCTTCCCTCTAGTCTTTGCTAAATTAGGGACGGCTAGCACAGATAGCCCTCGAGTAGCTTTGTGCGAAATTCCAAAACAAACAAACAAAAATTTGTTTGTGTTTTAAATTTCCGCACAAAGCTGCAGGAGGGCTATCTGCCCTAGTCGTCTCAAATTTAGTGGTGAAAGACTAGACTCTAGAGGGAAAGCAGCTAGCCATCACCACCCACCGCCAGCTCTTGGTTATTCCTTTACCAATGATAGTGGGATTGGTCAAACATATAACGTACCCACGGCTAAAACGTCGATTGTAAGTATACACCATATACCAGCACATACAAAACTGGAACTTACTTCTATTGGGTAAAACTACCGCATGAAACCTAATTGTTGCACATTACCTCATGAATATATTTCAGTTGTTTTGTTGGTGTGTTTTTTTAAATAATGCTTGAACACAAATGACTAAATTTTCTTACGTGTTTACCGAGCATGTTTGGCGCGACAAAGCTACTCGAGGGCTATCTGTGGGATGCGAACCCGCGGCCCTTTACCAACAGATTACTGAAAGGGCGAGAGTCGCACGTGACCCTCTTAACACGCTTAACACGCTTACATGCTGGGCCCATTTTTACCGATTAACGCTTGGTTTCAGTATAGTCTTAAACATTTGACCAACTAGTATTTAGGCTAATTTCATAGTGTTCACATTTTCCCTATTAAATGCTAAAAAAGTTTTTTTATTTTCCCTTTTCCTATTTTCATCTGTCGAAGCTGTTCTACTCAAATATGTGGTTGAGTCTAACAACGCAAAATGCATATTTTTTCTTTATGTTCATTGACCTTAAGATTTTTGCCAGCAGTGTACATTACAAATGTTATAGAAATACTGTTTTTTCTTTGTACACTCCTTTATTGCTTTTTTCTTGTACTTAATTAAAATTTTGCAGATACAAAGATATACATGTTATTAATATGTACAATGGTTTACAGAACAAAACTAAATGAAGTTCACAATAATGTAATGTAAAAAATATGCCATGACTTAATAAGGACTACAGTTTCTAGCAGCATCAATTGCTTCAACTTTTAGGAACATTGACAAATAATTGCATATGTAATCGTAATTTTCATTAAAATATTGTGATATGAAAATCATTCCACAAACACTTGTATAACCCGTCAATCAACGCCAGTATTTAGACATGTCATCAAGACAGAAGTAACA
Organism: Tachypleus tridentatus; assembly: GCF_004210375.1. Taxonomy (NCBI): domain Eukaryota; kingdom Metazoa; phylum Arthropoda; class Merostomata; order Xiphosura; family Limulidae; genus Tachypleus; species Tachypleus tridentatus. Next base: position 47,244,321 of record NC_134835.1, read on the forward strand.
AGTAGTATATAAGCCATACACACCTTAACAAATCTGCAGATTAAAAAAAAAAAGACGTATTTCCGTCGCTCTCCCCAACATACATTCCCAATACACTAAAATAAATCTTTATAGCAGTACTTCTTAACTGGTAAAACTCTGCTTGAAAAACAGAGTTTATGGTAATTACAATAAATTGAAGTCAATACTATAAATATTGTATGACATTCATTGTGCTACAGAGAACATATCTCGCTTGAGATTGTAAGTCATGGTTAAGACGAGTGTATAAAACTGAAAAATAATCTTTTTGCAAGTTAGGTGTTCTTTATATACGAGGCTTCTTCAACTATAAACACATTAAAAGTAAGGTAGTACCATAAAGTAGTACACGGTGTGCGTGTTTTCTTACAGCAAAGCCATAGCAGGCTGTCTGCTGAACCCACCGCGGGGAATCGAACGCTTGATTTTAGTGTTGTAAACCCGTAGGCTTACCGTTGTAGTAGCGGGTGGCAAATAGTACAACCAAAGTCACTTCTTCTAGCATATGAATAGATAGATATGTGACTGGAGATCTATAAGTAACGTGGAAAAATAATCAGCTGTATATGTCTAAAATGGATTAGTTTATATGTCAATAAATCCAAACATCAAAGGAGCCGTTAACCCTAACACTACGGCATATACAGCATATCAAATTTCAATATTTAAAGTAAGAATGATAATTTTGACTCAAAAATAATTTTAACTCAAGAAAATTTTGCGGTTTGTTGCTTGTCAGTTTTTAAGATTTAATTAATATAATTCGTAAAGAAAAAAAATTAAAGGCTGAATGTTTCTATTGAGCCTCAAGGAATCTCCCCAGTAAAAAACGCAGTTATCAATTTCTGTATAATTGTTTACCCATCCCTAAGCACAAAAAGTATTTGCTAAGAAACTATTATTCCTATGGAATACAAACATGTACGTCTTCTATCTTATGGAAGTTGTAAAAATGTGGGGAGCTTATATCTACAGTTGTTTGTAGGCCCGGCATGGCCAAGTGATTACGAGTTGAGCGCCCTAATCCTACAAATCCATCCTACTATTCGTTGGTAAAAAGAGTGCCTCAAGAGTTGGCGTTGAGTGGTAATGACTTGTTGTCTTCTCGCTAGTCTTAAACTGCTAATTAGGGACGGCTAGCGCAGATAGCTCTAGTGTAGCTTTGCACGAATTTCTGAACGAAATAGTGACGTACTATGTGTCACTGAACCAGTTCAAATTGCAAACTTTATGTGTTCAAAATTTAAGTCAGATCTATGTGCTAATACATAGCTATTACTATTTCTCCATAAAGAATCAGTTCGATGGATGTATAATGAGCCAGTTATGTATATATATATCTTTATACAAACACACATACACGCATATATAATGTCGTCAGTTAAATATAAAAGTCGGCATGAACCATGAACCATGCACCCACTGTAAAAAATACCATGAAACTCATGTTCCATTCCAGGTGATAAAAACAAACAAAATAACACTAATTTATAACAAATATTAATAATTTTAAATGCGTGATACACATTTAAATGCTGTATATAATAGGTATACGTTTCCTTTGGGAGATTGGAAGGCCTTCAGTGGCAAAGCGGTATATTTACGATCTCACCAGCCAGAAATCGGGTTTCGATAGCCGTGGTAAGCAAAATACCGATATACCGTTGTGTAGCTTAAGTTAAACAAACAAAATTAGATCTGAAGACTTGTATACTTTTCTTTAGTACTAAAAATGACAAAATTTAATATAGCTATTTATGTTAAATGCGCTTTCTGCTGCGGAATTATTTGCGCCATCTACTGCCCATATGCTCTGCTGTTCTTTTAAACGAGTTAGCTAAATAGTTCGTAACCGTAGCCTTAAAGCAAAAGAGTGTAGTGTGGGGTGTTTTTACCAAACTAGGAGACCCCGTAATTTACGAAACCTGTTTTAACCTCACCATTATTACCCCAATCCAGATTTACAACGATATAGTTACCATATTCTCCATAAATATTCAAATTCATAATTGATAATCTAAGGAGACCAGATTGGGCAGGGTAATTTAAAACCTGGTCACAGGATTTTGAAGATCTGTGGCGTGCTTATCCCAAATATATAACATAATGTTTAGGAACAACAAGAGACCTGTTGGTCTATTTCGTCTTTCTCCCCCTCTGGACAGAACTAAAACTATTAAACAAATAAAAGAAATTAAAGCCAGCTCTTATCATTCATATATCTATCAAGATTTCTTTTAAACTCACTCAAATTTACTGCCTCTGCAATATCCGAAGGCAACCAATTCCATAGGCCAACCATCCTACTGGAAAAATAAAATTGTCTTAGCCGAAGATGGCTTCTATCTTTCCTACATGTAAATGCTTGGATGACTTAAGAGACTGATCGACCAGTACACCATGATCATTTTCTTTCGAGACACTGTTGAGGTTCTTCACATTCAATTTATACTTGTAATTCAAATTATGATAACCCACGTGCAGTATCTTGCATTTATTATCATTAAACCCATCTGCCATTTATTTATCCAACTCAATAAATCATCTAAATCCTTTTGTAAAGTAGCAGCTTCCTCTTCAGCCAGCAACACCCAAGACGTTAATATCATCAGCAAACTTAAGTAACTTATTGATCATACCTTCATCTGTGTCATTAATATAAATAAAAAAAGGATAATGGTCCTAAGACTGGGTTCTGAGGTACACCACTTACAACATTAATCCAGTTATCTGAACTCCATTTATAACAACCTTCTGCTTACTTTTATCTATCCAATTAGTTAACTTACCCCCACACTTATAGAGATAAGTGTCTTTACTAACCTTTTTTGTGGCACTTTGTCAAAGGCTTTCTAAAAATCCAGATACACCAAATCTACACCATTACCCTCATTTACATATGAAGTAACATTTTTCAAAGCATGTCAAAAGATATGTGAGGGAAACATGATGACTATCTGATAAAATACTAAGCTTAGCACGTTAAATAACTTTATAAAGTATCTTTTATCAGGCTTTCCAAAATTGTTCCCACAATTATGGACCTATAATTACTGAGACAATTGTTATTACCTCTCTTAAAAAGAGGAGTGACATAAACTGATTTCCAATCTGTTGGTATTTGTCTACTATTCAAGGACTTACAAAAATTTGTGGCAAGCGGCTCACATATCCAATCCTTTACCTCCTTTAAAACTTAGTTATATGTATAATTATAGATATCATGACTATAAATTAACTAAATGTACCCATAAACAACCAGTTATATGTATGCCGATAAAGAGACAGTTACTTCTCTAAGAGCCATTTTCATGTGTTAACTCAATAGCCTTGTAAGCGCCATCTTTACGTGTTTAAAGAGCTAGTTCTATATACATCCACAATGAGCCTGTCTTCTACCTATATAAAATTATTTACATATATTTGTAAGTAGCCAGTCATACATATCTCTTTAAAGAGTCAACCTGAAATGTTTATAAGGTAGTTTCTCAATAAAGCGACATGTTTATGAATGTGGATTACAAACCACCATATATATCTTAGGAATTTAGCAATGAAATATTTTCTTTGTTGTTTTCTTAATGCTGTAGTGTATGGCAACAACTTCGTATTTTTCCATAGTTTTTTCACCCTGAGTGCAATGAAAAATATGTTTGCTTCTTCACTTGATATTGAAAATAAGACGCCATTTTGAATAATGTCGTTTGTTTTGAAACATGTATAATGAGAATAAAGCCAACCCAGTTCAATCCACACATTGATCAACATGTGTTATTGTGTTATACCAGTTTAGGATAATTCCTCTACTCATCAGTAACCCTGAATAATAACTTTATTTATTATATCTTTTATTGTGCGACTGTATAATGTAAAGAACTGAAAAGTTTCTAATTAATACGTATTATTCACTTCACCTATCCAGTGTGTAGGTTTTTTTTATAGTGACTATAAAGCACGTTCACACTAATAGCGTATTCGTCTGATGTTTGTTTTTCCTGGAGAATTTTCTCATATTCATCAAATGTTAGATCAGCATTTCATTGTTGCTTAACGGGCAACTCCTCTCATTGGTTAAGAGCACTCGTACGTCGACATTGTCAGTGACAAACTTTCATTTCAGCATTACAGTTGTTACTGGAAGTTGTATTTTGGAACATTGCCTTGTAATTAAACATTTCACTCGGGAGACAGTCATTATTAATTCATGTTAATCTGTTTTCTCTGGTTTCACTGATTAGTATTAGGGACTTTTAATCAATAGTAACACAACTATATACATTGGAATTCAAACAATTTAAAATATAATAAATTAAATAATTCAAAATAATGGTAACATTAATGAAAATAATCCAGTATAACGTCAAGTTTAATGTCATAGGCCAACTGACCAAAGAAAACTATAATGATTATTGATCATATTGAATCACCACTTGGATACAATAGCTGTTAACGATATTTTTGGCTGTTCTCTACTTGATTACAGTGAATCTATCGTAAATTCTTATTTCTTTTCTCTTATACTCCTAGCAAGATGTCGTGGGCTTAACTTATTGGAATTCTGGTTGTTTCTTTTACTTTAATATATTGTCCTTGTTGCTCACATCAGTGACAAATCCTCGACGTTTTTCTTCTCTCAGCTTATATGTATTATCACTATTGTTTCTGGACTAAACTACGTAATTCACGTATAGTGAGTGCCTAACCACTCAATGGATTGTACTAACAGTGTGAAAAAAAATGTTAGATAACTATTATTGAAAAATAAAACTAGAAAATAATGCTAAGATACCTATAATTTGATATTTAGTCGTACGGACCTTAAGATAATCTGAGCTATAAGGTTCCAAGACGTATCTACTTAAAAATGGGATGGAGTTATCATCAATTCTTACGGTAATTTTGCGGACTCGTAACGCTAAAATGTGAGTTTCGATACCTGCGATGAGCGCTGCACAGATAGTCCTTTCTGTAGCTTTGTGGTTAACTACAAACGTAGTAACAGGTAAAGATACTTCATCAGAAAATGAATTTACAAATTGTGGTTATGCTCAGTATTTTGAGGTTGAGGTTTTTAATTATGTTAAAGAAAAAAGTAAAGATTCATTCCGTTGGAGTTAAGAAAAAATGATTTATTTCAAGATACACAAATGCTATATAAGGATAGTGTTACGAAACCTAGCTTGTTTTCAAAAATAATATTTTGCCAAAAATATTCATAATTTTATTACATTTCAGAAGAAGTAATGTATTCTAAGAACCAGTAACATTCATTAATATTTTTTTAGCTATATTATGAACTTTAACCTCATTACTGAAATTGTGAATTCTTTGCATACCATTAGTTTCTGTAACAATAACAAAAGAAGAACAAATGATTTATCACAAACTCCTTACCTTCACCTCTGGTCATTGGTTTCATCATGCGTAGCAAAATAATTGACATGATTTCCTGTCTGTGTAAGGAGTTTACTATTTTTATAAGAAGCTTACTGTCAGCTTCTGAGGCAATACGCTAATACAAGTTTATAAGGATTTTCAACTAAAGTATTGTTTGTCGACGAAAATTGCAAAATTAAATCATTTCCAACCACGTCTGATTTCATCAGTTTCTATGGTAATGTTGAACTAAGGGGCATTTTCAATGGTTAACAAAAGTCCATCACTGAAGTTTTCGTTTATTCCAGATTAAAAGATCTGAGTATGGTTTCCTTAATATCCAACTGACGCTTGTTATTGTCTACAGTACTTGTTATTTTTATACGATTTATTGTAATTGGCGCTTCACGATTCTTCAGCTGGTGATTCGTCATTGCAATGGTGTCAGTTCCCTAACATATATGATAATACATCATGTCACTTTTTGGCTATAGCAGTATTTTGTTTCTAGGTTAAACACTTATGACTAAAACTTTTACAAATTTAGGAGGACTTATTGTATGGTTAAACAAAAACAAATGATATTTATAGTTTTGATACTATTTTCCTTTTCAACTGTTAGCTTTAAAATGTTCCTAGTATCATCAATTGATCAACTAAATTTTTCCCGGAATTCATTCAGGTTTAACTCATTTTCTATAGATTTAATTTTCTTTCTAGCAATAAGTTAACCGCAAAAAATTATTTTCGGAGCTGTTTCGTACAAATTAATAATAATAATAAAATTGCGGAATGTGCTGATGTATAGAATAGCTCTTCTCATACATAAGCATTGCTTTAATTTTTCTTCCTTCTCTCTATCTACATAGAATCGCTTTTCCTCATAAACAAATTGTTTATGACCGAAGAAGGTCGAAACATTGTTCGCTCTTCTGTGTAAAATATTTTCTCAACCCAAACGAGCTGTTTTTGTATATATATTTGCATATAAATTGTTTTTTATTTTTGTTATTTCTTTCTGTTTATCTAGATCCGTTTTTTCATAAACTGGCATTGCTTTAATTTTTAAACATTTTATATCCATCTATTGAAAACAGTAAACAGATTGTAAATGACAGAAAAACTTACTGAAAATTGCCAATGTTTGAACTTTCCTGATTAAAACTTATGATGTTTGTTGTATTTCTAATGAGCCTTAGAGTCATAGAACATACTTTATTATGAAATATTCTTTAGAATCACAATTTAAATCAATGTCTTTCCATATTTTTGATGCATAACCCAACTGTATACATCGGGGGATCAATCGTTTGGTTTCGTTTGTTTTGAATTTGGCGCAAAGCTACACGAGGGCTATTTGCGCTAGCAGTCCCTAATTTTCAGTGTAACGCTAGAGGAAACACAGCTAGCTAGTCATCACAACCCACCGCCAACTTTTTGGCTACTCTTTTACCAAGGAATAGTGGGATTGACCGTAACTTTATAAGGCCTCCACGGCTGAAAAGGCGAGCATGTTTGGTATGACAGGAATTAGCAGGATCAGTCGTAACCAAGTAAATTATTTAGTAGAAAAAGTATCTTGATTACTAAAAACTTGCTAAATAAACATATACATAAACTAGATTTCAAATTATGAACACCACCCTTTTACACATTCTGATGACGTAATTTAGGTACGCTAACAATGGTTGAGATTGAGTTAACTTTCATATTCAACCCAGCACTTAAACTAATATTTAACTTTTATTCGATGGAAAAAAACTGATTTATGTTTCTTTAAGTTTATATTAAGTAGTTTAGTAGCTCATCAACAATGGTATAATGCTTCAACCAACTGTTTTCGTGATAACGTAAAAAAATAGTTACCAAACTTTACAGTTAACCGATCCCATTAATTTCATCGTAAAAACATTATTAAGCTGAAAATGCATTTCCTTGGTTGCAGGAGAAAATAACCAATGAAAAACATTACGTAGAACGGATGACAAATTTTATGGATGCTGACAGTGTCCTCTAGACGTAATTTTATTTATTTCTCTAATATATGTATACACACAAAAAAAAATTATGTTTAACCCAAAATTAATGACAGGGCCACCAACTTCAATTTCTGAATTGTAGAGGAAAACCCAAAACTACTTCTGGCAGTGTAATCATTAATTGTGAGTTTCTTAAGAAAATGTACTGAACATTATTGAAATGTAAATATTCTAAAGTTTATCACAGTTGGTTTTACTGGACAACTTGTATCATAAAAGTTTGTCGTCCCAACTGTTTCTCAGTTATTATATTTTGTTCTTTCTCCTTTCTTTTAGGGACAAAATGAGATCCATGTGGATCTTTCAGCTTACGTATTGTTGTCAAATCATTCAATGTATTTCATTTTGTAAAACGTCAACAAATTTGTTGACATAGTGTTACTTATCGAGAATTAGATTTTCGTTACCATTATGTGGCGTTATAATGAAAACGTTCTGTTTTTAACTAAAGTACTTATAAAGCACTTTGAAATTCTTACTTACGTTATTACGTGGCTTTGTTTGTTTTTGAATTTTGATGGCTATCTATGCTAGCTCTCCCTAGTTTAGAAATGGAACACTCGAGGGAAGGTAGCTAGTCATCACCACCCACTGCCAACTCTTGAGCTACTCTTTTACCAACGAATAGTGGGATTTTCCGTCACGTTATAATGCTCCAATAGCTGAAAGGGGCGAACATGTTTGGTGTGACTAGGATTCGAACCAGCGACCCTCAGATTACGAATCAAGCGCCCTAACCACCTAGCCATGTTGAGTCTTTCACGAGTGATTTGTTTGTTTGTTTATTTTTGGAATTTCGCACAAAGCTACTCGAGGGCTATCTGTGCTAGCCGTCCCTAATTTAGCAGTGTAAGACTAGAGGGAAGGCACCTAGTCATCACCACCCACCGCCAACTCTTGGGCTATTCTTTTACCAACAAATAGTGGGATTGACCGTCACATTAAAACGCCCCCACGGCTGGGAGGGCGAGCATGTTTAGCGCGACGCGGGCGCGAACCCGCGACCCTCAGATTACCAGTCGCACGCCTTACGCGCTCGGCGATTTGACAACACACATAAACATGTTGGGAGGAGTTTTTGAACGTTGAATTTGGTTAATTTAATTGAAAAACTTGGATTGTATTCATTGAATTTTACCATATTTCCAAAATAATGTAAAAAAATTATTATAAAATTGTTAAACTCTTGTGAATCTTAATATCCACGTTTGACATAAATAAAATGTTCAAGGAATTTTAAAGGTGAACATCCATGGTGTTTAGCAGTATAGACTTGTTAGGTCCTCTACGTTCTGCTTGAGTTTTCAGATGAGAAAAAGGAAAATACAAGTCTCAGGGCTTATAACTCAAAAAATTAAATTTTTATACCTGTGGTAGGAAAGCACAAAGAGCCTATTGTGTATATTTGGGCTTAACAATAAACAGACAAATAAAACAAATAGTAAAGAACATAAAAACATAGGGAAAGTGAAGTTTCTAGGTCGTCCATTTCCTTGAGAATTAAAAATTGGTAGTATATTTTCTAATTTTTTTTATGGTCCATAATATATTTTCGTTGTGATGCTGCTTGCCCGGATTTTGATCATAAATGTTAGTATTTTCTCATTTTTATTGCAGACCACAAAGTTATGGGGTGACGATATTTTATAATTACTGCTTACTACACAATTTATGTTAAGATGTTTAGGCGAGAAAGAAAACGAAGGGCGGGTAACTGTAAATAATTCTATCTGCTAAGCTGAATAATTGTCTCATGGTTCTATTGGATTTGCTTGACTGTTCAGTCTGAGAGTTACTGTTTAGTTTATTTAGTGATTTAAGATTTAATGATTATTTAGTTTTCGTAACAAGAGTGTTAAAAATTAATTATTTTAAAATTGATAGTTATGACGAGTTTTGTTACATAATTCTGTACGAATGGCACGTTTGTATACGTAGTTTAATTGTTGTACTTGGATTTTGTAATATTGTTGACTGCTTCTAGGTTTTTTCGTTATTTTTCATATTGTTTTTACTTAAAGGTCAGATATTTCTAAATTTTTGCCGCTTGTTATAAATAAGTATAGATACAGTAAATTAGTGAATCTGAAAGTAAAAGTGAAGTTAGACTGTGTTTAGACGAAACAGGCGATTTCTAAAACGAGTTTCATAGTCTGTATTGTAATAAAAAGATGGAGGAGAATAATTTGTCTTATCAAAGGGTGTTCTGAAGTAATTGGACTCGCCTGTATGGACTTTGACGAAAAGTTGACAATCATTTAAATCTCTGCATACAAATGTTTTATATAATAGCTATAGTGGTGATTTAACGGAGAATATTGCAGCCTTGTATTGTGATAACAGACAAGTGAAGAAATAATTCCTCTTGTCATTTGAATTCCAAAATAACTGAACCGGACTGTGTAGACTTCTGACGTAAAAGAGAATTATGTGAAGTTGTATATAACCAATTGTGATAAACAATAGTTGAAAGAAATTTTTGTACAATTGACTTGTTTTGATTATATTATCTTGAAACAAATGGATTGAGTGCAATTTGTTTATGGTTAAAATATTTTGCCAAATAGTCACAGACAACTTCTGTAAGGAATTCAGGCGTATACAAAACATGACAGTTTCTTATACAGGGTTTTATATAAACCTGTTAATACTTTGTTGGGCAATTAGGCAGAACGATAAAATAAACATTGCTGACTTCATGTATATTCTTAAGCTACAACAGACACAGTTTTCGTGATTTGACCTTAAACTTTGTATTCCATTCTTCAGAAGCCCGAATGTTTATAAGTTTTTCTAAAGATTAAACGATATTCCAGACTCCATGCTGCCCCTTGCAACTAATTCTTCCATTTTAGTGGTGCAAAAGGTCTGACTAGCGAGGGTTTCATATATTTTAGGCTTAACAAAAGTGTTAAAATTAATCTATAATAGTGTGTGTATGTATGTGTTGTTGTTGTGTTTTTTTTCTCACCAACGTTATTATTTCTGCTTTATTTACATTATACTGTACATTAACAACATCGTCGTGTGAGGATTTTTACATTAAGGTGGGTTGGACTCATGACTGTTTAGAATGTGATAACAAATTAGTATAAGAAATACTGTAACAGACTCGGGAATAATTAACCATTTTGTGCTGTACAGTGTTTAAACATCTTCAACAGCTTTTTGCAACTTGAAGACAAGGACGAAAACAATCTTTATTACTAATCATAACTGCCGTAACAACTCCTTAATCTCTAACTATGTTGTATTTTTTGACTAAAAAAATGATAGTGCGAGTTTTAAGAAGAGGAAATGGAAAGTGATAACAAACTACCGAAGTTTTAACATTAATCATACACAAAGTGTTAAAAATGTCTATAGCTACTTTCTGTTATTCCATACTATTATTTTGTTTACAGTCCCAGGATTTTCAGCACTATAACATGACGAGTAAAATCATGAGGTAGGTATTATACAGATCCAGTGTTGTTGTATTTACAGTCTTCTTGAAGAAGCCAAGGTCTTATCGCTTAATAGTAACATGAGAGTGATTTTGCTAGAGTAGAGAATAAATCATAAACCAGAAAGCTGGTGACAGATTCAAGCTATCTGAACGCCACTTGGGAGTGTTCTGAATTCTGTATATAACTGTGTTATCGGCACCAGCTAAATTAATCATACTCGTTGGAAGCAGGGCCTTTTAATAATGAATTATGTTCATTATCCGTTTCGAAACATCACATTCAAGTTGATTGTTCTGGAACATAGGTAGTATCTCTGAACTGCCTAAAACAGGTGACATTATAATGACAGTGGTAACAGTAGTGGGATAAATTTTCTGAACATGCTGGCATTTTGGAATAATGTTCTTATTGCTCAATAACGATGGTTATTTTAATGAAATGAAAATAACAAAATTTTAATGATCTGCTTCCCAATGGCACGGTGCTACGTCTGCGGACTTACGATGATAGAAACCGGGTTTCGATACTCGTGGTGTATCTTTGTGCTTAACTTCAAACCAAATAAGCATGTTAATAGGTTTTATAAAATGTCCCAAGCAGAACTGAATGTTATATTAAAGTAAACAAGAAAAATTTAGATATCTACGAACGAAATCAATATTTAAATACACTGATAAAAATGAACACGTGTTATTTTAAAATTTGAAACGTTAACTCGGTGCTACTTTAAAATCTGAAACGTTCTTCTTGTTATAATTCCTTCTGTATCACTGCTTAACTATATAAGGTTTTGCGTTATTATCATACTTTCAAATTTCCTGTAAATCTTTAAACGCACAGAAATACAGTGAATCAACGGTAACGATTCCTTTGTGGTGGACTGTGCATTTCTTTTCTGATTTTTGAGGAAAAAATAAAATAAACAAGAGGTAATCCCCAATAACCGCGGCACTTAAAATTCTCTAAGGTGAAATTAGAATAAACTAATATACGATACTTTTTCTACTTTGTATTTGTTATATTTTTGTGCGCCAGCAATACCAAGCGTGGGGCGCGCCTAAAACCCAATTAATTTTTATTACTCATCATGATCTCTGCCATCCTACCCTCAAATTGAAATTCTTTAAAGCAGGACAGAGTAAATTAACATATGAGACCTTTGGCTTGGTCAAATACATCAATCGAAAAGACTTGACCTTGTAAGTCCAAAAGTATAATAAGGCCTCAAGTCGGTGGAGAGATAATAGAACTACGAGCTAAAAGTTTGTACTTAAAAAACAACACAAATAAACGAGTTCTGAACCGTTCAATCAAACGCTATACCTTGGCTTACAACGACAGCTATTTCCAAATACTCCTATAAACTAAACATTTGTCAATATTGTTGACGTATATTTGTGATATAGTGTTCTTATCGAAACGTGATGGCAATTTGCATATTACTAACATTACCAAAAGAGGTGTCTGGAACTGTGACTGTCATGAATTTATACGGTGTGGTATTGGAGTTATTCTGTAACGATAAATAATTGAGAGTTTTGACACACGGTGCTTGTGGCTTTCTTAACAGTAGTATAGCTAAAGAACATTAGAGAACTATATTTGTTATAAAAGTTAATTACTGTCATTTGTCATCTCCTCAGGGGTAAGCTAAAATCTGTGATTCGATTACCATGAGTGTAGCTTTGCATTGAAGTACAAGTTCCATTTTTCATGAGTTAACATACATTTTTCGCAATGTGGAAAAAACACACACAAAAAATAGGAAATATTTTATGGAACCTAATAAGACGAAACCTTTCCAAAAATAGGATTGAATACAATTATCTAAAACTATGTGCAGATGAAAGCTTAGCCCTAACTAGAACGAGAGACGTGTATAATATTTTTTTTATATAAGAAGTGTAAGTGAATCATCAGTTAAAGTTCGGTAGAGTTAGTTATAATTCAAAAGCCCCTACCCCCAGTGGCACAGCGGCATGTCTGCGGACTTAAAACGCTAAAAACTGAGTTTCGATACCCGTGGTGGGCAGACCACAGATAGCCCATCGTGTAGTTTTGTGCTTAAATCAAACAACAACAACGTGATTGAGAAATGTTCAAGACTGATCGTATTTCTATGCCTGTATTTCTAAGAGGTTTACTATTGGTACATAAAATAAATTAACAAGCGTAATAAAAGTATGTATTACTGCTAGATATTTAGATTAATATTAACGCGTTTTAATACATAACAGTATTGTGACGAGAATAATAAAACATCGCCATAGTATTAGAACACATGTCAACATTGAAATTATATTTTTTCTAATGTAATAGTTTGTTACTTCACTGATAGGTTGCGTAATACTGCGCTTGCTCATTTGGTTTTTGTTTTCGACAATAAATAAGGCAAACGATGCTCTCACGGAAGATTTGACTATCGGAGACTAATGAAGACGTAATACCTATTTTTAAGGCAGAGAATGCATCTATCACACGTTATATGTTTAGCTTTAGTGAGGCATAATCTCGTCTTACTACGGCAAAGATAATGAAAATGTTATAAGATACATTGGTCAGACAATTGAAACGACCGGCTTTGTTTATACGCGGGCTTCGCAGTTAAATAGATTAAACCATACGAATGTGATTTGTCTTATTTTTAGTGGTTAATGTTTGATTGTTTCAGCGAAAAGCTACTCAATTCACTGTCTACACTTCCTCCAAAGAGGATCAGTCCCTAATATTCGCGTTGCAAATCCTTGAAAGTTATAGCTGAAAGAGCAAGGGATCTGTTTATTATTACAAGATCACTTGAAATCTGTAAGTTTTATCCTATTAAACGAACGACTGTCAGAGTTTAAACTCCTGGTTGTATATAAACATATGAATGTTTACACTACAACAGCACAAATGTGTTATTCAAAGCAAAAACAAACAAAAAACAATTTATTTATTTGTTTTGAATTTCGCGCAAAACTACATGAGGGCTATCTGTATTAACCGTCACTAATTTAGCAGTGAAAGACTAGAGGGAAGGTTTGGTTTAAATTTCGCGCAAAACTACACGAGGGCTATCTGCGCTAGCCGTCCCTAATTTAGCAGTGTAAGACTAGAGGGAAGGCAGCTAGTCATCATCACCTACCGCCAACTCTTGGGCTACTCTTTTACCAACGAATAGTGGGATTAATCGTCACATTATAATGTTCTCACGGCTGAAAGGGCGAGCATGTTTAGTGCGATGGGGATTCGAGCCCGCAACCCTCGGATTACGAGTCGAGTGCCTTAACCAACTGGCTATGCCGGGCTTACTAGAGGGAAGGAAGCTAGTCATCACCATCCTCGGTCAACTTTTTGGATACTTCTTTCCCTACGAAAAATGGGATTCACCATTACGTTATAGCACCCCAACGGCTGAACGGGTAACCATTTTTTGGGGGGACGGGATTCAAACTGGCGACTCTTAACTTGCTAATCGAGCTCCCTAAATAAACACACAAAAAAACAAGATATAAAACCTAGTACCACATAGTTTTATCTTGTATATTCATTATATTTCAGGCCAAGTCGAGCTCTCTATACACAAACACACAATAAAACAAACCTTGTACTACGTAGTTTTATTTTTTTTATTTATTATATTTCAGGCCTGTACGAAGAACGTTTGAAAGCGGGTACTAATTTCTAAGATCAAACGCCAACACACACTAATGATATTAAACTCTTATATTAAAATAAATCTTTATTTATCTGTATTAATAAAAGTCTTGTATTTCTCTGAATACAAAATAGGAACTTTTTGACGGGTCTCTTGCTAGTACAGCGGTATGTCTACGGATTTACAACGCTTAAATCAGGGGTTCGATTCTCCTTGGTGGGCTCAGCAGATAGCCTGATGTGGCTTTGCTATAAAAACACACAAACATAGTAATGATACAGGAGTCTGGGGCATGTCTCCCAGAACATTTGCAAAAATACCAGGTGCTATAAAATTAAACATGGAAAGAATTTTGCATAAAATACAGCTTAAACAATTGTATGAGTGTTAAAAAAAATACACAGACATCCACTGAAAGGTCAACAACTCATTGCATGGAAAGCTAGATTTAAATTAGCATAAGTATGTACGTTTTATTATATAGTACAGTACCGTGTTATTTACACACAGAGTAGATATTAATTGTTAAATTATATTACTAATTTTAACGACTATATGCAATAACAATATTAGCTATTTCAACCATTGGCTGTCATATACGATGCAATGCTGAAATAACATGTTAGTATGCTCTATTTTTCTGGTATGCTTTTACACAAATAACTTGCATGCAGTTTCATGTTGACCGGCGGTAGCATCATAATGATTACATAGACCTGCAAATTTAAACTTCATAAAAGTTGTTATGGTCTTAAGAACGGAGTTTTTCATAATTCAGCTACACAAATTTCAGAAATAATATTATTTTTTTTCTATCGCTTAAAGTTTGTTTGTTAGTTATTTTTCAAATCGGGGGGAAAACTCTTACTTAGATCAAATTTTTCATTTACCACAATGAGCATTTTTTTATTATTATGCTGGTTAACAAAAATACAAACAAACTGAAAAAAGGGGGAAATATTGATGTCATACGAAAGTTCATCCTTATTTATTTTGTTTTTTTGGTGAAATCTACGTGTTTTAGTCTCAAAACTACGTGCTGTGGTCTCTTTTTAACATATTACGTTATGAAGTTTTGTGAAAAGTATGCACGTTATGAAAAAATTCAGATTAAGTGTGCAGCAATTACACTAGAATATGTAAAAAGTTCAAGACAATAAAACGTCGCAGGCCTTTATTATATATTAAATAGAAGAGCCAGCCTTTTTTCGGTTTGTGCAAATCTCAAGTAATTACTCAGCCCTTACTTTGACAAAAAAAAAAAGAATTATTTAAAGCTCTAGATACAACTGTGAAAACCAATAGTGTAAATAACATTTTTATATACGTTTGAATTGGTTTCACATATTATCTTAAAAGAAGTGGATTGTATGACCGTTTGTGAAAATTTATCGCCAATAAGTTACAGACACCTGCTGTAATTGATTCGGCCTACAAAACCTCCCAGTAGTAATATGGCTTCGTGCTTCCAATTACGAATTGTCAACAGAAATTATTGCATGCTCTATTTCAAGCCAACAAAAGTGCTAATGCTTCATCATAAGAATATAGACCACGTAGAAAACGTTAAATACTATGAGTAGCTGCACTATAGCTATATAAGTATAATTTGTTTATATCAATCGAGCTTTCTTGCTTCCTCTCCACTGTGTACGCATGCGTTTTACTTAATAAATTAAAAACGAATTGAATTATTTTATATCTATCATGCATGAAGAGTGTTATCTGTATTTAACGTTTCCTTGTAGCTTAACATTTTATGTAGAAGACGTCTTTAACATATGGGTTGGTCGTGGACTGGTTCGAGCTGTGATGTGAGCTCTGAATACTATGAACTTTCAACGTATGGATGTTATAATTATCACAGTCAACCTCTTTATTTAGTTATAGCTACATGGGAAGAAAACATGCTGCTGAATGGTTGACCTCCATCTGGAATGGTTACACCCGAATTTAGGGGTTTCTGACCAGGTCAGATAGTTCATATATCAAATAAGCCGCGCTTAGTTTAAAAATACTGAATCATTTGATACATACTGTTTTAAAAGTGACAAAACTATCAAGTTAAAACATACTTTATTGTTCAGTATTATAATGTTGTGAAAAATCATTTATGAGACACAAACAATTTTGACTTCCATGATTTGTTTCACTAAATAGTATTTATTAGGACAACCCTAACAGTGTCAATATAAAATAACTAATGCATTTTATAAATCTCAAAGAAATAATAATGTTAATCATTATAGTTCAGATACGTTAGAAAGGTTTTATTAACTGAGGTTAGAAAGTCCATAATCTTATGGTAAAACACTCTCATCTAATGATGCTCTATACAACAAACGTAAGTCTCATACAGTTAAATCAATGACTCTCGTCACAGAAGTTTATTGAAATAACAATATTTTTCTATTACCTTGAATGTACGTTGTGTCTCTGCATTCACAACGTTCCAAAGATAGTAGGTCTTTTTTTTTTTACATCCGTTATTCTAAAAGAAATATGCCCAACACGTTAACTAAATAATTGCTAAAACTTCTTCTCATTACTATTGCATTTTGTCTGTCGATACTTTTGGACCAGATTAAATATTCTATTTTTGGTTGTTGTTATATTTTCTTAACCATGATTTTACGTCCTGCACATGACACGAAACAAGTACCACGATGTTTTCTTAAATTCGGTAAAGTGAGAGTAAGGATTTTGTTTGACTGTTGATGAGCACATAATGGGCTTGTTCAACACTGCCCATCGTGAGTATGAAAATCCGATTTCTAGCATAATAAGTCCGCAAACATGCGGACTTTTATGCTACCAGGTGTCGTGAGGAGTAGGACAAAAAAAAAAACCATATAGCAGAAGTTTCCTATGACGGCCTTGTTTGTTAAACCAGTAGACGTTATTGTAATTCAGTTACTTGAGGCATGAGTTAATATTATTCCAGTCCCTGAATCTGCTTTTAAGTGCTGAGATAACAAAGTTAATTTTCTGTTTATTCAAGCAAGAAAATTCTCATATGACTGTTTGTTTCTGCCATCCATGAATCTAAGAATTTCTTTTTTTCTGTACAGAGTTCTTTGTTTTATTTGCTATAACAATCAAACATTAGTAACAACACATTATATAAATAGGTCCTAAGGTTTTTTATGTATACTACAGTTAAATACTGTTCACAATTGTTGAATTGCTCTAATAATTAACATTGTTTGTACTCCTCTTTTGCAAGGCTATCGATTTATGGGTATCCGCACTTCGATACCCAGGTAACTTATTGCATAGTTTAATGCTTAACTAAAAACAAACGTTATTTATTTTAACATTTTAGAATAGAGTTTAAGATACTTTCGAAAATGCAATACACAATGTCAAGGTACAATAATAAAAATATATTTACGTACTGTAGTACTTAATAGTAAGGAGCGTGATAAAACAAAATGGCGGACATAAAAATCATTAGTTTAAAACCACCTTAAAAATATCGGAAAACTAACAACGAGTGTTTAACAGTATTTGTTGAACAAAACTACAGTTTATTGTGCTTATAAAGTTGCCTAAGATCGCCATATACGTGTTTATGAGACGAATCAAAATTTCATAATTCCAATTAATTTTCATCTAAGTAAGTAAATAAGTAGTTGACTTTTCCAGACAAATGTACATAAAAAAAAGGACGAACCTTAAATTATTTCCCAAAACGTTTCAGTCTTGGTGAGGTTTCAATTATTCCTTTTTTGTAACGAAAAGGATACAAGTAAACATATATAAAAAGGATAATGTGCTATTTTGGGCGTAGAATTAGATTTAATGGTAGGTTAGTAGAGATTCTGATCAGCAATAAAATCGAATCGGGTATAAATACGCCCCATGTTGGGCATAGCTTGCACATGTAGCTAATAAAAAGAAACAAGCAAGTAGAAAAACATTTTTTTTTTTACATTTTATAAAGACACGTAGGGATCGTTATATACATAAGTTAGCTATAGTAATATAGGAAGTAAGTTTAATGCTACGAAGTGTATCGAAACAAGAAATTAAAAACTACAAAAACTATTGTTCTTTGTGGGTTTTTTTAATTTCGCGCAAAGCTACTCGAGGGCTATCTGCGTTAGCCGTCCCTAATTTAGCAGTGTAAGACTAGAGAGAAGACAGCTAGTCACCACCACCCACCGCCAACTCTTGGGCTACTATTTTACCAACGAATAGTGGGATTGATCGTAACATTATAACGCTCCCACGGCTGAAAGGGCGAGCATGTTTGGTGCGACCGGCATTCGAACCCGAGACCTTCGGGCCTACAAAAACTGAGTGTAATAAATTTGGCAAATCATTATAATTTTGTTCGACTGAGCCATAATAGGTTAAAATGTTTTAAATTTTTGTAACTCACTTTTTTGTAGTTTTGACTTTCTTCTTTCAATACTTTTTAGCAGTATTATAACTTTCTGTATTACTATATCTAGCTTGTCTTTATTAAATTTAAAAAATTTGTTATGGTGCTTGTATATCATACAATAACAATGAAGCAACAAATATGTGCGTTTTGTTTTTAATACTTGAATACTAACAAAGCGATATGTTTGTAATTAAGCACAAAGCTCTACTAAAGACTATCTCCGTTTTACCCACTACAGGAATCGAAACCCGGTTTCTAGCATTGTAAGTTTGAAAACATGCTGCTGTGTGCCACTAGGGGGCTGTATGCACTAACGCAACTTCTGCTACTAACAATTCAACAAATCTAAGGCTATGCCTAACATAACGATTCTTATAACGTCAGTTGTTTTATCTACTTAAACTTATGAGTTATTTTAGGCTCGTTATTATCTTACGTGTTTTATTATTTACTTACAAAAATGTATTTTCGTACTCAAGTAATCTTAACACAACAGACATTATATGGTTATGAAATGAAGAGTTGTACGGTCTATTTATTATTTTTTAGCTCTTAATAATACAACTAACATCATATACATAACAATACTTTTTTTTACCTCAACCCTATTGTTCTCTTATTTACCACAAACGACCGCAGTATTTTTTCTTCTATAAAATATTCATGACCTCAAATTTCCGCTTGAAAAAGAGGTCAATGCAACCACTTTCAATTATTACCATAACTCGTTTAACTAGCAAAATTGGTCTTTAACATGATGTGAGGTTGTGACTCGTGTAGTTTAAAGTCCGTGTTCAACATTTACGAATTTCAGCTCGTTAAATCGACATACGTGCCTCTAAATATGTATATTTTAAACGGCTGATGTAACAAATGTTGTTCTGTCTTTATAATGAGAGAGTGCATTATATACAAAATGCATTACATACGAAGTATTGCAGAGAAGTAAGTGCATGCTTTTATCGCTTTTATATAATAAAAATGAAACGTTTCACACAGGTGTTTAACGGTGCTAGAATATCTGTAAGTATAAATTTTGCCCATTGATGTATTTCTCAACCTACATATATCATTTTGAAAAGTATTTTATTTCTCGTCTAGTTTTATTTATTGCTTAAATGATACACCTGCATTTCAAGTGTATACATTAAAGTAGAACACTGGAATCTAAATAAACGTCTTTTACTTCAATCGTAGAGTATTTTTATATTGGATTGAAACTTAGATTCCTGTGTTTAAAAATATCAAGTAAAGATAATCTTAAAAGTTAATTAAATATATTAAATAAAGAAAAATGCTATGCCTTAAAAGGTTTATTTGATATGCGATTTTTTAAAAACGAAGCCACTGTATCTCTTTGGAGAATCCAGAATTTAAATCAATGATTTTTAAATCTTGTTTCTAAATATGTTGAAATGTCACGCTGACATAATATTTCATGTATGCTTCGATGTGCCATCTTGGGTCTAATAGAATGATAGTAGTCATTATAACAAACGTTCAAGGCTCCTATCTCTAAGAAACACACACATACAAAAGATTTTGCTAACATAATTTCCGGACATTCTTATATATTAAGAAAAATCGCTTTCTCAGTTTCTTCAATCTTCAGCTGTTTTAATGTTAAAGCTTAATTATAAACAAAATTGGATTTACTTATATTCATATACAGAAAAAAACAAACTTTAGTTATTATAAAGCTGTTTCTCTTAAACTAATCAAAATATTTTATTATTATTATTTTTTTAAAGAAGACGAAACAGCTTTACAACACTTCTTTCTGAGCATGAAGAAAACATCAATATTATCACAGTCTGCATGGCTATCTCATTATTGTTTCATACTAAACTACAATTGTTTGTTAAATTCTTCAAATATTGTAATTTTTTCAAAACAATATCTCATTTCTGAAGAATTTCTTAGGTTTTTGAACTGTCTGTTTCAATACACATGCTTAGGTAGAATAAACACTTCATTTATTCGAAAATTCCCTTTATTTGAAAAATAGAAAAAAAATTGTTTTGAAAATAGCGACACCTGACGGATGAAATATGCTTTTTGTAATAGCCTGTACTAGTTTCCATATTTATAAGTTAGGCCCAAAGAATCTTATATTAGACAGTGTCAAATATATGTGTATGAGATTGTCTTTAACAAAACTTCTTGACATGTGATCCAAGAAATATTTTGAGTTTATACTGCTAGTTTTCAACAACGTCTATGCTCTTGCGTCTCAGTTAATATTAGGCACGTCAAGCTGTGACATTTCCAGCGAAAAAAAACACACAATGTTATGAGCTTGGCCAACCTTTCTTTTTTTTCTGTTTGTGAACTTTGTTAATAGTGATGAAAACTATATTTTACTATATTTTGTAATATTATAAATGTAAACGAACTAAATCTGTATATTTAGATTCTCTATTGTGGTTAGTATTTGACGAGAGTAATTATTATTTTTTACATACAAATGCGTTATCGTATGTGTAGAAGATAATCAAGGTTCATATATCTAGATCCGGACTATGTTCAATCTTAGAAGAACTTATGTTAATATCATTTACATAAGGCATCATAATGACAAGTTAGACATTCCAGCTTTGTTTAATATGTATTGCCATTAATATTACGCAGTTTAAGATTTTCAACTCTTTTGCCGTTACGGATTGAAATTAAATTTTAATATTAATGATTTCTCACACAAATGAGAATTATTCCACTAAAATCTTAATTCATGTATCCAGTGTAAGATATTATTGACGACTAAATAACAGAACATTGTTTATGTGAATTAGTTACTTACAGTTGGGAAGTTGTTTCGTATTTTTAAACCTATTATGATCAGATAACCTCTAGGCATTTCCACCTTTAGATCAACTTGCTTTTAACCTTAGTTAACCAGTCTGAAATCATATTAATGTTTCACAGTAATTTAAGCAGACTTTATCGAGTTGTATCTGCCATTGATACTGACATGAAAAGTACTAAGAGAGAGAATTTTTTATGCTTTTCAAATCCAGGAATTTTGATTAAACTAATAAACAAAAACACATTGTGAAAATGTCCGTCGCAGAATGCAGTGAACCATAAATTTTTACCATAAAACTCACTTCACAGACGCCTGTCCCTGACCTTTCGTGTTTCGCCCAAGTCAACTACCTTGAATAAATCATTCTCTAACACTGAAAAGTCTTGCTAGTTTGAAGACTGCAATTATTTTATCCCGGATGAGTAAATCACACTCTTATCTTCCACGAGAAAGTTAAACAAAGCAGTTTCTCATAAAGACAATAGAATACTCGTCTTTTTTAAGAATGAGATATGCGTTTATTTCATATTTCTTCCATATTGCTTAGTAGTTAAGTCTAACATAACATTATTCAAAAATTGTGTTGAGGCACATTTTTATACACTTTGTATAAACAAAGATAGCTTTAGACTGATTGATCTAAAGATTGGCAATAAATGGTAGCATAAATAAAAATGAATAGTTTATTATTATTATTAGTCTAATTTTTCTTAGTAATGAAATAATAATTATTAGCATATACAATAACTTAGAAACATCCGATCTAACGACATAAATGTTCGTAATCGATCTTAAATAAATAACGGAGCGAGCAGAGCCTGAAAACAATAATGTTTTCATTTGTTTTGTTTCTTTTTGAGAATGGTTGGAAAGAAACCCTCGACTCAGTTGTATGTCTAAAGGCTTTCAACGCTAAAACACAGGTTATAATACCCATGATGGGCACAACACAGGTAGCCCGTTATGTACCTTTGTGCTTACCAACAAAATAAAGAAAGAAGGAAAGCAAAATCAATAATAATTTAAAACCATACTAATGTCGTCAAATTAACCTAATTATCAAATAAACGTAAACTCTCGTGAGTGTCGGCATTATAATAATTTAAGCTTAACTAAGCTGTGAGTCAATAACAGTCCTACAAATGGCTCACAACAACATTCATGTCAGATTGAAGAAACACTTTAGAAAACAAAAGGCGATATGAACATAAAGTAGTACCACATTCGGAAATTTTACGGCACTAATTTTAATTTTTTATGACCATCAAAATGCAGTTGGGGTTCAAAACAGGGCATTCGACGCGATGATTCCGACTTCATTCGTGACGGCTAATTATTCTACATCATATTTGATTAAAATGCTGGTTTAACATTTTCAATACTACTTTACTTTGGTTTGTTTTGAATTTCGCGTAAAACTGCTCGAGAGCTATCTGCGCTAGCCGTCCGTAATGTAGTAGGGTGATACTAGAGGGAAGGCAGCTAGTTATCACCATCAACCACCAACTCTTAGGCTACTCTTTTAGCCAAGAATAGTGGGATTGACCGTAACATAATACTGAAATGCTGAAAGGGCGAGTATATTTGGTGTGATGAGGATTCAAACCCGCAACCCTCAGATTACGAGTCGAGTGCCTTAACCACTTAGCCATACTTCACATAAAAATTTTAAGTATACAGAGGAAATCTCACTACCGCATTGTAGAAATTTAGGTTCAATAGAAAATTAAAATTCATAATCATTGGAATTTATTACATTATTATTAACTTTAAAAAATATTAGGTTCACTTGAGTACTTCTGTGAAAAATGTACATAGTAATTGAAATTTAATGTTTTATTTGTAGTTTGTTATCTTGTATTTTATTTTCTATTTATCTTATAGGTGTTATATTCCATTCAGAACAAAAATATGTGTATACATTTTTATATGCATTACTAATCTTCTACTAGCTTTATAGATAAATTAATGAAAATATAGTCTTAGTGTACTTTTAGTATTCTCAAAGTTACTATACGAAGGCTAGATATTATTTAAGTGTTCGGGCACTCGACTGTCAGATCCTCATTATCGGACAGGTCCACACTTTCAGCTCAATGGGTGTTATAACGTAACAGCCAATTCCACCAATTTTCGATAAAATCCAAGAGTTGGCTGCTTTTACTGTAGTCTATCACTGCTAAATTAGGAAGGGCTAACGCAAATAATCTTCGAGTAGCATTATGTGAAATTCAAGCCTAACTACTCTATGAAATTAACATTTAAAAGATCACCATTATACACATACACACTCTATTCGTGCAAAATAAACAACACGTGGCTAATCTTGGCCAGTGATTAGTGTGTTGTACTATGGATTTGAAGTTTTGTGGTTCGCGCTCCGTTATTGCAAAAGAAAAAATCACGCTCTCGCATTTGAGGTTCTGGAAGCCTTATAAGCGTGACTGTCAAATCTCATTGTTTGATTAGAGTAGCGCACGAGTTAGCAATGGGTTCTCCATATTTTCAAAATTAAGGATGGCTGCGCATATGGTCTTCGAGTAGGTTAGCTAAAGTTCAACAAAAACAAATAACAACAACAGCAAAACTAAAATCGAAAACATACATGTAAACTCATATATAATAGTTTATCAATAATTACAGTAATACGGCCACACAGTTTTTATTTCAAATATCTGGATCAGACTATTTTATATTTGTACATATAAGATTCAATTTAAAAATAATGAAAAACCTATTGCTGCTTCACAAATTTTCGTGCATTTAAAAGTAACAACAAAGAAATTTTCAAACTAATTGGTGTCAGTTGAATAGCTTCAAATCCACGGTTTTCTGCGTATTTAATAAAACATTATAAGTTTATAATTGAAGTGATTGGAAAATAAATTTGTACTATTATTTGTCACAACATAACTTCATTTCATGGATCGACAACTCATAATAGCACTTTAATTACACTTAATACTAACGTCAGCGAACGTCTTAACAACAGGGTTGTTTCGCATTACTTAACCGTTGTAACGCTATTTTCTTTATGAACTTACATCATTTAACGCCTAACTCAGCTTAACAACGAGAGAGGTTAAACCACGAGAATGTTGTCCAAAGAAATTCCTACTTTTTCTTAAAATAGTCGAACGTGGTGTAGCAGCGTTAGTTCAGGAGATGTGATTTCGAGTGTTCCTAAATTCGCGTCTGTTACCTTACAAACGCCCTCCACATTTTGGAGCCATGGGTACGCTATAAAATGACGACCATAATATTACTATTCAGTTACACAAGAGTAGCTCAATTATTCGGGTGGATGTTTTTAAATGGTTACCTTCCTTTCAATCTATTGAAAATTATGGAAGGCTCTCTACCTTTTTCTTGGTATAATTTTGTGCGAAAACTCTTTTAAAAAAACCAAATAGACTTTTCTAAAAAAAATGGTAAGGCTGCCGATGATGACTAAAACTATTTATTATTTTATAAAATCATTAAAAAACAAGTTTTAACGGCAAGCAATAGTTTGATGTGTACTTTTATTATTAAAGTAAACTTCAAAACCCTTTGCGAAGATTTTATTTAGTTTTATGTATAAGAAAAGTGACCGAGATGTGAAACCATAAAGATTATTATATTAGAATTCATATTGGTTTTATGAGCGAAAAAATGAGGGTTTGTTTATTTTAAGCCTAAGGCTACTCATTGAACTATCTGCACTGTGCTCACCACATGGATCGAGCCCCCCAATTTTGACTTGATAAATTCATAAGCTTACTGTTAAATCACAGGGAGGAGAGCACGTGTAGACTAGGAAAAAAAAAGGTATAGTTTTGTAATCTGGGATGTAATAGTTGTGTAGAGTTAAATCCAAAATTTATATGATACACATTTCCCAGTTAATTGTTTTACTGATTTCTACTTAATCTAATTCATATTATATTATCATTAAGTTGAGAAAAAACGAACATATTAAACAGTTTTTCATATGAATAACTACTTCGTTTGAGTACTATACCATAGGGTATAAAAGATATTAGAATAGTGCATATACATACATATATATATATATATATGATGAAGTAAAACAGACTCACAAAGCCGAAGATAAAATATTATATAAATATATTTAACATGATTATCTACTTTTTCTATGACGATTAGAGCGTGTTTTAATTTGAGCTAATGCAGTAAAAATATAAATGTACTCAGCGTTAAGGTATAATATACCATCCCTAAAGGTTTTCCAAATTAACAACATTTTGTAGTTTGGTGAAAATCGGAATGTTTGTTTGTTTTTTAATTTTGCACAGAACTACGCAATGGATATTTGCTCTAGCCGTCCCTAATTTAACTGTAAGACTCGAGAAAAGACAGCTAGTCATCACCACCCACCACTACCTCTTAGACCACTCTTTTACCAATGAATAGTGGGACTGATAGTCACATAAATGTCCCCAAAGCTGAAAGAGCGAGCGTGTTTGGTGTGATGGGAATTCGAACCCGCGCGTCCAGCGCCCTAACCACCTGGACATGCCAGGCCTAGAAACAAAGTCGCTATGATATAAAAAAGTTATGAAAATATTGAATAGCAAACTTTCTTATTTGTAATTTCGCAATACATTTAGAGTGTAATACCAACAACATTGACCTTTCAATAAGCAAAAATCCTGGATAAAATATAATTTTTAATTAGCTCATGTCCTTTCTTAAGTTTCACTCGCACTACACTTATGTTAATTATTCCTCAATGAGAAATGAAGAAGAATATTAGTTATGATATAATTCCAACTCACGCTTGTTTAGTTTTTTAAATGAATTCAATAATTATTTAATCAAGAAAAGAAAAGGGAATATTGTTGCAGGTTTAACTCACGTTTTCTCATTAATGAATTCAATTATATTTCAATTATGAACAAAAGTAACAGTATTTTTACGGTTTAATTTTAACTCGCGTTTGTTTTTCATCGTAACGAATTCCGTTATTTTAAAATAACTATGAAATAAATTAAAAGGACAAGTTTTAGACGATGAACTTATATTAAAGCATTATATTTACAAAACAAATTTAAAGTTTAAATAAAATAATCTTTAAACGTAATTACTGTAATATCTACAAACTTTTCCGTATAAAAGAATCAATATTAGGTTAAATCATCACTGCTTTTTACAATTTTCCCACAAAAGCAAAAGATAAATAGAATTTTTTTATAAAAGGCAAGAAAAATAAATATCGAAGTACCCAGTCCAATTGGATGAAAACTAACGTTAGAAAAATGTAAACAGCTTTCTTCTATTATTGAATTACCTCACTCAACATTGTTTAGAAAACCATTGTTTTATAGTAGAAATACGCGTATTTTAAATTTGCTACATGTATGTGTCGTAAACTTTCAGAGGTCTATTGTTAGTCACAACAACTAATTTTGTTCTTCAGAAAACATTAATCTTGAATGACTGTTCAGTAATTGAATTTAATTACAATGTAATTTACTAACGCAAAACCAAACATAATATTTTCTGAACTGTAATGTTGACGGAAACATAATTAATCTTTACTTATTGTAATGTTTATGAAATAGTTATGCAAATAATCATATAACGTATACAACTTTCTCTTTATATATTTACTCGGAGCAACTTTATCTATAAATAATTAACTAGACAAAGTGTTATGCATTCAATAGAAAACGACTCATTAACATAGCTAGAATAGTCTTAATCTAAAGCTAAACTATTTCGAAGGTTCATAGTCGCTAAGCAAGACGCTCTACCCTTCTGTCTGCAACATCAGAGATGCCATGCGTTATCCACTTACGAACATTGTGACAACAGAATATTCAATGATACTATAACGTGTGAACAACTCGCTGCTATTATGTTATTTCTTAGTACTTAATAAACCACTGATTTTTCTGTATTACTTTGGTTGATAAAAAAATGGCATACGGTTAGTTAAGATAGACTTTTTTGCAATTATCGTTGTTGCTAAAAACTAAATAATATAGTAATAATCATAAAAAACGGATTACTTTTCTTACTTTGAAACTAATTATTTTAACACAAGTTGTTTTTGCTGTTGTTTCTGAGTTGATAGTTGTTTCTAAAATCTTACACAAAAACAATTCTAAAAATTAACATAAAATAATGAAGTTAAGTTTTGGAGAATAAACATCAAACTAACCAAATTCTAATAAACCAATTAAAATAAACACTTCTTTAAAATCTTGCCCTTCTCTTCGTTCTGTCTTCTCTTCAGCTAAGATAATCCCCTGGTAGAACAGTGATAAATCTACGGTTTTACAACACTAAAATCAGACATTCGATTCCTCTCTGTGGATATAGCAGATAGCTCAATGTGGCTTTGCTATAAAACAACTCACACATAAAGTAGAACAGTTATATTTATGAAAAAAATAAAGTTTTTTTCTAATATTAGTAATTGAAGCTTCTATAGTTCATATCACTACATGTTTTCAACATTTGTTTTTGATAAATATTAATAATTAGAATGTTTATCAAAACCACAGTTGTTTAATATTATATCTGAGTGAGAAATGGAGATCGTTAAAAGTGACACTAAAATTGGGAAAGAAACGTTTGGAAAGTTTAAGCATTAAGTATTTAAATATTGGTTATATCTAGATAATACCTGGAACCTCATTAGATGCGACAACTTTTATCATATCATTCCAATCTTAAAATATTTGAACCAGCAAGTTACAAACAGTCATATTTAATTATAAAAAATACCTTTATATAAGTTACGGAAAACCTTTCTTTTTACAAGCTAATGATATATAAAAAAATATTTAATTGTATAAAATAATAAGCACGAGCGACAGAGAAAGAAAGAGCAAAAACACAAATATAATTGACTTAACTTATCTAGTCAGGGTTAGCTACTTATCTACTTATAAATCCGACTAATTAGAATGGCTTATTTAAATCAAGGTCACGTAATACTTAAATAATACAGACTATATATTTATGAGCAACTAGCCCGACAACTTCGAATTATAGAAAATAATGTAGAGCAAATTAATTTTGAAAAGTTTTAGTGGAAAATCTTCAATGAGAATGTTTCTGAGCGAAAATAAAAAGGCGTGCATACACGTCTGAACGAAACGAGTTAATAACAAATAAGAATAGCTAAGCATTCTGATCCTCAGTATCTTTTGTTAAAAAGTAATTATGCATTTTAAAAAAGAAAAAGTTCTACTGTCACAAAAAAGTAAATTAAAAAGTCACAAAAACTTCAACTGAAATCTTATGTAATGAGTCTTCTGTTAAAAAACAAACTAAAAAGTTGATAGTAATTACAGCTGTTCAAAACATTAATATACATTGATTTAACGTAACCCTAAGATGCAGTATGTAGGCTTTGTTTGGGTTACAATTATCACAGAGACAACACAAATTACGTTTATGCAGAATAACCACGGATAACATTGTAATCCAATCTGAAACATGTTTTTGTGTGACGATGGCCAACATATGTTGTTCCACATACTTGTGAAGGTTGTAGGTTGTATAAGTAGATTAAACAATACAATAAAAAACCTTGATTCCAAAATGTTGTACTTAACGTTGCAGAGTGAATTCCGCTTCAAAGGAAATGTATTACTTCAGATGTATATAACAAATGTACTACTGTATATGAAAATAAATACTAAAACCGCTGGAAAAAGTGTGATGTTGAAAGCGATCCGGCATGGCTAGATGGTTATGGCGCTCTCCTCGCAATCTGAGGATCACGGGATCGAATGCACGTCACATCAAACGTGCTCGCCCTTTCAGTCGTTGGGGCGTTATATGTAACGGTCAATCCCACTATTCGTTGGTAAAAAGAGTAGCCCAAGAGTTGGCGGGTAGTGGTGATGACTAGGTGCCTTCCCTCTAGTCTTGCATTGCTAAAGTAAGGAAGGCTAGCACAGATGGCCCTCATATGGTTTTGCGCGAAATTCAAAAACAAACAAGCAAACAAAATATGTTCAAAACTTATTACTAATGTTTTTTAAAAATTAATTTTTTTTTAGTTCCTTTGTATCTTCTTGCTTACATGTTTACCGTGTCTTTTTCCAATAGAAATAAAATCCCATAGTCCTATGTTTAAATTTTGGATGAATTAGAAAAGTATACAACCAGTATATCATTTTGAAATTTCCATGTGGTATATAAATATTAAAAAAAATAATTTCAAATTTATGTTATCAATTGATATGAAATAAAAAATGATTTACTTGCTTAATTTAACAAATAAGTTATTGAATATAGTTTATTTCGTGTAATTTAACTAGCATGTACTTGTGTATAGCTTTTTTCGTGTAATTTAAATAGCGTATATATATATATATATATAGCTGCCTTCAAGTACTTTAAACAGTATGTTATGTTTATTTCTTCCTACGTATTTATTTGTAGCTCATCTCTATTTTATGTATAGTTTGTTACTTTGTTGTTTAGCGCTATAAGCCCTCAGATTTACTATCTAGTCGTTGAAGGGGGAGTCTTTTCCTTGTACTTAATATTGTGTTCTGGTTAGTTTGGTGTTTTTGTGCATATAACTGAGTCAGTTGTATATATGCTTTAGTTCTTTTTATTGAACCACTTAGTTCTTGTATTAATATTATGTATTGCTCTTTATTCCTGATACGTACAATTATTTTAATAGTGTGGCAAAACAAAAACACTTGTTTTTAATAGTAACAGAAAGAAAGTCCACAATAAAAGAAAAACGATTTCTGTGCAAGGGAAATTTCTCGTACTTTTATAATTATAAAATATTATATAAATTATTAGATGAAAATTATTACCAAAAGTTTAACCACGCTACTGCTTCCTGCATTTTCAATTTACTCCTAAATAACATGTAACAATATAATTTATGTGACGTGTTCACATCTCGTTAAAAGAGACATATAGGAAGTTGAGCTCCTCAAACAGATACATATATAAACTTTTCTGTTTTCCTCTTTTTTATTAGTTTCTACCAGTTTCGTGACTTTAAAGGCTAATTGTATAAAATATTTATAATAAAAATGTTCGCCAGTGCTTTTGGGTGCAATGGCTGCAAACAATTTTACTTTAACATTATGCCGTTTATAGTTTACGTAAATGATATAGTTTTAAACTGTTTCGCTACATCTTTATTAGTGTAATAATGTTTTTATTGTTGCGTAGGTCCATAATAAAAATGTATTGTTACATAATATATGTGATTAAAACTATACTTCTGATTGACAGTATATTATATTAAAAATATACAGGCTACCTTTCATTGGAATATAATTTTATAATATTTTTGAAAATTTATATTTGTTAACGGTTTCCTAATTCTTATTTTAGCTTAATTTTTTCTTTGACAACTGAAACGGTTAGAAAAACAAAGTTTTGATTTTAATTGCAATATTAATGCCTTGAAAATTATTGAATTTTATCAGCCAATTAAAATGGCTTCGCGTCAATAGTATATCACGTACAGTTGACACAACCATTAGGCTTGGATATAAAAAACATTTCTTAAATTTCTTATCCTTCAAACTATGCTCATAAATATTTACATTAAGAACAAATTTTATCCTTTGTTACGCATGAAAAATGTTGATGCTATGTTCATGGCTAAACCTTGTTTCTCGTTGAAGAGAAATAATCACTTATAGTATATCATTGAAAACGTCATAAAATATGATAAAGAAATAAGTTCTCGAAAACATCGATTTTTGATGTTTTAAAATTAGACTATTTATTTTGTAGGCTCGAGTCGTTAAAGTAAATAGTTCTGATCGTATTATACTAAACAACAATAGTTCACATGACTAAAAAAAACACATTAAATATCACAAAAGGATTTACACAGAGAAAAAGGAAGAAGTTTATGTTTTGCTCTTATATAAATCAATACCAGTCCATTACACTAACAAGAGAATGCATCTTTCTAGGAACTATGTATAAATATTGGTAGTCTCGTTGAAGTTTCAAGAGTTTTTCAACATAAACATACTTCTTTTGGATATCGTGCAGAAGAACATGAATACGCTGTTCCAGTTATTACCAAATTTTATAGCCAGTATCAGAAGCAAAACGTATTGGCTGGATGAAAAAAATCAAATTACTTATGTCTCAGTTTAAATGTACTCTATCTTAAACCCTCAGGCCAATGAAATGAGCCTTGAAGCTAATATAGGGTATCCGAAAAGTGTGTTCCATCTGGTGTTATCATAATCGAAACAAGTTTGCTTTGACAACACTACAATCAATCACGTATCTGAAATTAATAAAAAAGCTGCATCATCACCTAAGCTAAGTTTTGGGTCACCCTGTAAAAGGAAACATCAGATACAACAATTTTAACCAATGCATCCTGTCGCGTATATCATGTAATGATATAATTTTAAATTTGTGTCGCTACATCTTTATTAGTGTGCTCATGTCTTTCTTGTCGCGTATATCCGCAATAAAAATGTATTGTATTGTTACCAGTGAGGAACAGCAAAATCTATGGGATGCCCGAGTGATTTTCTATTGGTTTTTCTAAATATTATTTTGTGAAAACTGAATGGTAAAAGTTACTTGTATTCTTAAATCGCTCTGAGATACTCTCTTTAAACTTGTACTCAGAAATATTATGCTTAAATGACGGTTTTCAAAAATTATTTACAATTTATACTATGTAACGAAATTAACTTGAAAGTCTAATTAAGTAAATTAATGTGACGCATCATATAGCTGTTGCCATAATTCTTGTATACATGTATTGCTAAATTATCATGAATTGTTCCTCAGAGCACACATAAATGTTTGGTCATGTCTGTAATGAAACGGAACACTAATCAGCAAAGATAAATTTCCTCTTATTTTAAAAATATGAGAACCTAAAAAAAAGTCGAGGGTAAAATTTAGTTATGCTTCGTAAATTTGTAAAATAGATCAATATTCAAATAACTAATGTTTTCAAAAATAACCAAAAACCTTCATTAAACATGCTGTCATTACTCTAAATTATAGCTTTGACAATTTATACTAAGAAAGAAATTTACACGGCTTATAATAAACTTGCGAAATAATTAAGCATTAGATTTCATGAATATTTATTTGTGGTCGGAAATTAAAACCGAAAACCGCCCTGAATCTTTCGACATTTGTGTGCTAAAATTAAGAAACAAATTATAAATAACACATCAAGTATTACACGTAATCGGAAATGTGATCATTTCATTATTAATATAAAAAATCTTGACATTGGAAAAGCTTTGATTCTTTGCCAAATTTTGTGTGAAGCTCTAGGAGAGATATCTGTTAATTTTGAAGTGATAGATTAGAGGGAAAGTTTTGTTTGTTTGTTTGTTTTGAATTTCCGCGCAAAGCTACTTGAGGGCTATCTGTGCTAACCATCCCTAATTTAGCAGTGTAAGACTAGAGGGAAGGCAGCTAGTCATCACCACCCACCGCCAACTTTTGGGCTACTCTTTTACCAATGAATAGTGGGATTGACAGTCACATTATAACGCCCCCACGGCTGAAAGGGCGAGCATGTTTGGCGCGACGGGGATGCGAACCCGCGGCCCTCAGATCACGAGTCGCACGCCTTAACACGCTTGGAAGGTAATAAATAAATAAATATATATATATAGCGCTACACACTTTGGAAAAATTGGTGCATATTGAGTGTAACGGTCAAAACAGACTCCTCAGTCTGACAATACTACCCCAAGAGATGGTGGTGATTGTGGTGATAAACCTAGAGGTAATTACATTTTAAACGTAAATACACAGCAACCAATATCATCTGTACAATTTCTTTTGATGCTGTCCATGACTGACCCGTTATGACCAGGTAGTTAGAGCGCTCGACTCGCAATATGAGGGTCGTGAGATCGAAATCCTGTCATACCAAACATCTTTTAGCCGTACAGGCTTTATAATGTTACGGTCAATCCCACTATTCGTAGATAAAAGAGTAGCCCAACAGTTGGCGGTGGGTGGTGATGACTAGTTGCCTTCCCTCTAGTCATATACTGCTAAATTACGGACAACACAGATAGCAGTCTTACAGTTTTGTGCGAAATTCAAAAACAAATAAAGAAGCTGTTTCTGATATGGTTGAAAAAAATCAGAATAAATTTTTGAAAACTGTAGTTTCGACTGTTATTATATGAAAATGTTTTTTGAATTACATTATGTTCGTACATTATGGTATTCTGATGAAGATTGGCCCTTGGCTTTCAAATCCATTAGTAATACCAACTGTATAGTTTGCATACAAAATCATATTTGACCTTTGTTTGATGCTCTTTAGTAATATGCTGTGAACTACCACCAACTTCTTTTTTCGTTGGGCATAAAGAATATTCATGAAACAACGAATTTTATGAAAACACACATAATATAGTTTCCATAGCAACAGAGTGCACGTACAATAAACAGTGAATTCTGCGCAGCTTGTTTTAAGATGTTAAATGCATGGAACAGCTAGCTACGAATATAATATATAATGGAACATCGCCACGTTTGATCAAAAATTTAACCATACAACTATCTAATTTCAAAGAAGCCCTACTTCTAGAAACGAAACTAGATAACGCATTTGATACCAAGTGAAATGCGTCGAAAAATATTTTTAAAATAAACATTTTAACAAAGTAGGCATTCTTAAAATACAAATGAACAAAAAGTCTCAAATATCACTTTTTATGAATATGACTTGGAATATTCTAAATGAAAACTTCTAGAAACAAAACCAACCAAACATAATAATTTGACATAAGCCTAAATTCATATTTTTCTTAGCAGTGTAGGAAACTTTCAGCAGAACTGTGTTCTTCAAGGTATTATTTCAATCTTGTTTGTTGTAAAGCATCAAGTAGTATAATATTCAGTATAATGTAAAGTAATGTACTAACATTGTATAATATTCAGTCATGTACCAACAGTGTATATGTAAAGTAATGTACTAACAATGTATAATGTTAATAAATGTACTAACAATGTATAATGTAAAGTAATGTACTAGCATTGTATAATATTCAGTCATGTACCAACAGTGTATATGTAAAGTAATGTACTAACAATGTATAATGTTAATAAATGTACTAATAATGTATAATGTAAAGTAATGTACTAGCATTGTATAATATTCAGTCATGTACCAACAGTGTATATGTAAAGTAATGTACTAACATTGTATAATATTCAGTCATGTACTAACAGTGTATGATATTGAGTTATGTACTGACAGTGTATAATGTTAAGTGATGTACTAACAATGTATAATGTTCAGTCATATACTAATAATGTACAAGGCTGAACCCGGTATGTAATGGCATGCACTCTCATACTTAATACTGAGCCACTGGGAGTGGGTGAAAGTAATACCAAACCAAACTGTAGTTTTGTAGCCACAATTTACAATAGAAAAAAAATGATGAAACAAAACTACAGTAAAGCTTTCTATTTATACAGTAAGTTATGTACTAACAGTGTATAATGTTCAGTAAGTTCATAATGTATAAAATATGCATAATTCTTCTTTTATCCTTAACATTATACACTATCAGTACATTACTTAACATTATACACTGTTAGTACATAACTGAATATTATACAATGTTAGTACATTACTGAATATTATACAATGTTAGTACATCACTGAATATTATACAATGTTAGTACATTACTTAACATTATACACTGTTAGTACATTACTTAACATTATACACTGTTAGTACGAAATTTTTTGAACCTCCTATCTTTTTCCTACCACTAAAACATACTAGAGCAAATTTTCCATTGTTTTTTGGTATTAACGAAAATTCAATGTGCATTTTTTTGTAAAGCTTGTCACAAGTATAAAATCTGGTTGGAAATGGATTTCAAACAGTCTGAAAGTAAACACGTTCAATGCATTAGCGGCCACAGCTTATTACTTTATCTCTTGCAACTCTGACGAAGTAAATTAATTTCAACATTAGCGGCGTAAAGCACTGAATTCTATCTCCCCCTGCTTAGCTGAGGCAGTTATCTTCTTATTTTGTTGTAAATAAATATTTATTAATGAACTCATCCTACATCAGCGGTAAATGAGAAAGAACATCGATTAATAAGAATGAGAAAAAAACCTCTTCTTCCGCCTTTATATGGTCACTCTCGCTCCCAGAGCTCATTTCGCAAAGCTCGCTATTAACGAGAGTGTCATTGGTTGTCAATGTTGCTTTCCACTCTTTCTTCTTCACACGTTGCCATCCTTAAAGGTGATACACTTTCCAAGTACAAATAATCTAAATGATAATGTGCATGATATTAACATAAGTTTGATCTGTCTAGTACTTCCCATAAGGGCTGTTTTACCTTATAAGGTATAGCTAAACATTAATGAGTGGAGTGTATATTAGGCTTATGTGAGACATAAAAATACATGAAATATATTGAAAAAAACAAAGAAACCCGAAACTCTGTTTTAGCTCAAATAGTATATGATGTCTCATAAAAAAAATAAATCGACATGGCAAAAACTTACATCGTATCATCTTATCCATGTTCTGGAAAACTGAATTTAAGTTTTATTTTGGCTCCTGATTCGCCTAATAGTCCTCTAAATGTAAACAAAACCTAATGATGGTGTTATTTTCTATTTAATTTAAATGTAAGTTACATTACACAACTATCTGTATGTTGGGTCAGGTTTTTACACTTGTATAAGTCATTGTTTGATGTTTTATGTTTCTATGTGAATCTAAGGATGGCCACGTGTATGATCGAAACGCTGCAATGTCCTTTTTTAAATAAAAGAAATAGAACTTTAAGCTGTTTTTCTGTACATTTTAAATTTATTTATACATTCGCTTGGTCTCATATTTTCTAAACCTCATTCATCTTTACTTGCGTTGGTATGACCTGGTGGTTAGGACGTTAAACTTGCAATCTGAAGTGCGTGGGTTCTAACCTTCTTCACCTCAAACATACTCCCTCCTTCAGTTGTGGGAAGCGCTATAATGTGGTATTCAGTCCCAGTACTTTTTCATGAAAGGGAATTCAGTACGTTTACGGTGGCGGTATTCTGATCAGTAGTCTACCCCTTCAGTCTCTTATTGTTAAATTAGACACGGTTAGCGCAGATAATCCTCGCAAAATTCAAACTTTACATGTGTAACAAATCAGTAAATATAGGTGGAGGTATATTTAGTTTTATTCTATGAGAGATTCACACAAACATTTTGTTATTGAAAGTGACAAATAATTTGTAATGATTAATATAACCCAGAATTTATTATTTCTATACAATATAAACAGTACACGTTGTACAAATGTAGGTTATATTATGTATGGGATGTTATTATTTCATGATTGTTGGTTTTTTTCTTTCGAATGTTTGTTTGAAGTTATACACAAAGCTACACAATGGGCTATTTGTGCTTTGCCCATCTCCGGTGTCGAAACTCGGCTTATAGCATTGCAAGAAAAAAAATACAAAGGGTCACCTGCACCGGCCATCGCTAATATCGAACGAACAGTCAATCTAGCACCTATCACTAATTATTGGGATAATCCATGCAAGTAATGGGATTAAACCATCACTTTTATAATGCATTGACGCCCCAAAATACTGGGTACTGTGTTAACGGGACACGAGTCATCCACCCTCCGGTCAACAGACGTGCCTGTTAAAATCAAAGCACTACACTCAGCAATAATAAGTATTGTCTGTTTTGGAATTTCGCACAAAGCTACTCGAGGGCTATCTGTGCTAGCCGTCCCTAATTTAGCAGTGTAAGACTAGAGGGAAGGCAGCTAGTCATCACCACCCACCGCCAACTCTTGGGCTACTCTTTTACCAAGAAAAGTGGGATTTACCGTCACATTATAACGCCCCACGGCTGGGAGGGCGAGCATGTTTGGCACGACTCGGGCGCGAACCCGCGACCCTCAGATTACGAAGCGCAGGCCTTAACGCGCTAGGCCATGCCAGGCCCGGAATAATAAGTATAATAATTAGTGATGCTTCCATAAATAAATGCGTAGAAACAAGCATTCGTACGTGTTATGTTTCTCGAAATGGATTATTATCTAATATAGCCTAAACAAACTTTGAAACATCATAAAAATAAAAATGAACCACCAGTAACAAAACATTGTCTACTTCCCAGTAACGAGCAAATATTTTAACATGAGGTTCTGAGTTTATTTGTATTTTTTTAACTAATCACACTATCATTGTTTTAGGAATACTTTAAAATTTAAAGTATATTTATAAAGTTGAGTAAATTATTACAAACTTGAGTGTTAACTTGTACAGTTTTCAAATACACACATTAGGTATTATTATCAAGTTGATTAAAGGTGTCAAATAATTTTAAATTGTACAAAGTATGAATATTTTCCACAGCGCTAGCTAGGGTACGCCATTTTTATTCTATTACATAATTACAAATAAACATGTATTCATAATTTACATAATGAGATATGCGTGAGGCCAATTTAAATATAAGTTGTTGTTTTTTAACTAGTCTCCTGTGCCCGTCTCTCAACTCGTAATCTGAGAATATCGGGTTCGAATCCCCATCACACCGAACATTCTCGTCCTTTCAGCCGTTAGTACAGCGGTAAGTCTACGGATTTACGACCGCTAAAATCAGGGGTTCGATTCCCAGATAGCCTGATGTGGCTTTGCTATAAGAAAACACACACACACCTTCCCTGTAGTATTACATTACTATATATTAGGGATTGCTAGCGCAGATAGCCCTCGTGTAGCTTCGTGCGAAATTCGAAAACAAACAACAACTTTGAATGAAATGACGCGACATCTCCTTAGTTTCTTACTATGGTGAGTTAGTGGTTTTCGAAAGTTTTATCGATTTTAAAATGAATAATTTTTGAAGAGCAACAAAACATTGTAAACACCATAACCATATAAATAATGTATTGTATCTGGATATTTCTTATGGTGAATAAAACGAGCGTCTTCTTGCAAATAAAGAAAATAAAGACAGTTGGGTGGCAGAAACCTCAAACAACTTCTTTAAGTTTCCAAGCGGTCCGGCAGCCAGGTGATTAAGACGCTCGACTTGTAAGTTGAGAGTCGTGGGTTCGAATCCTCGTCACACCGGACATGCTCGCCCTTTCAGCCGTGGGGAATTAGTATGTTGCGGTTAATGCCACTATCTATTGGTAAAAGCGTAGCCCAAGAGCTGTCAGTGGGAGGTGATGACTAACTGTCTTCCCTCTAGTCTTACACTACTAAATTAGGGACGGCTAGCACAGATAGCCCCCGAGTAGCTTTATGCGAAGTTAAAAACAAACAAACAAGTTTCCAAAAATTTGTAAAAATGAAAGAACATTTTTTTTTCTAGAGTGCAGATAATTACCTAAAATATTTTGGATAATAAAGGAGTTTTTGAAAAAAAAAATTCTAATGAATTAAGTAAGACCTTTCTAAATTGAAGATTGAGAATTTGCATTTGATGGATTTGTTGGAACATTGTTTGAACCATAACTTGAACATTAGAATATATACAACTAGAGTTGTGCTTTTCCAAATATATAATTACTTTATTTGTTATAAAATATATAAATATATGCATAATTTTAGTTCAATGTAGTTGTTTAATCTAATTTAAACAGAATCGTTGCAACACGAAATCTAACTCTCACATTTTTCCTCATCATAGTTTGTTTACTCAACTAAAACCTTTGAACGCACAGCTACTGATAAACTGGAAATTTCAGGGAGTAATACAATTATATAATTATAGTTCTGTTTCATAATTGATTCTCAGAGCAAACAATAAAAGATAAACTGTTGGTGATCTTTGCCACATTCATGATTGATTAGTTTTTTATTTATAGTTGAAATTGAAATATAATATTATATTACTGCTGTTTAAAGGGCCAGACTAGAAAACTGACTGTGATATAATATTGTATAAGAAACAGAATTTTGTAAGCCAGTTTACCTGAACTGGAAAAAGATGGAAAATTACATTTAAAACGCATGAAATACAAGTTACTTGGGATATAATAATTGTCACCTAACAATAGCATTGTAAAAACTAACAAACATCGTTGACGTTTTTAATAAAAGTGCAACTAGTTATGTACTAAGAAATAAACTTATTAACTACAAATACATTTTGATTAAAAGTAATCTAACAAGATCAGGGCTTGAAAAAACTAAAACAATACATAAGATAACGAAGGCACTAAGGTATACAATAACCTGCTTAAGAACACTTAATGTTATAAATCAATATGCCTAAAAACTAAAACCTCCAATAATAATCTTGCACTGAATCATTAGGTGGTCTTTGCCGTTAACAATAACTTCTAATTTAATGTTCCGAATACTTTAGCATTCAGTGCTGAAACTGGATAAAGTTCATAATTCACTTGGCTCAGCATGGCCAAATAGTTTGAAATTCGCGGGTACGAATCCCTTTCTTATCAAAGATGATTGCTCTTTCAGCCGTGGGGGCGTTATAACATTATGGTCAATTCCAGTATTTGTTGATAAAAGAGTAGTCCAAGAATTGGCGGTAGGTGGTAATGACTAGTTGCCTTCCTTCTAATCTTTCACTGCTAAATTAGGGATGGCTAGCACATATAGATCTCTTGTTTAGTTTTGCGCGAAATTAAAAAACAAGTATAAATTCACTAACTGGACTTAAAAACATTAAGATGCAGTCCCTCAAGCAAACTGTTCAGGAATTATTTAATACATATATACAGTTCATAAACCTGTAACATACTATAAAGTATATAATACTACATTATGTCACAAAGAATATTTTGTTTTAAAATAATTCGACAGTCATCTACAACAAGATTAAATAATAAATTACTTCGTCAAACTGATGCTGAAAATCGAATTAAAGTGAATATAATTGTGAAACTACACAAACATATAACTTTTGAATTATTGTTATAATGGATAACATAGTCAAACTACACAACTACCTGATGTCTAAGATCTTTTTATGATGAATACAATAGTCGAAGTACACAATTATATAATGTTTAAATCTTATAATGTATACAAATGTCAAACTACCCAAGTATATAATGTTTAACGTCTTGCTACAATGATTCGATTCCCTTCGGTAGACTCAGCAGATAGCCGGATGTGGCTCTGCTATAAGAAAACACACAAGCTGCAGTGAATTATTACAACAATCTATTCAGCTACTAGTTAATGGTTAAAGTCTTGCCAAAATAAATACAATTGTTTAAATACTCAGCTACATATTTTTTATTTTATACTTTAACACTGGATATTATTTTGGCATTCTTCGAGGATTAGTTTGGTTTGAATTTCGCGCAAAGGTATACGAGAGTTATCTGCGATAGCCATCCCTAATTTTTCAGCGTAAGACAAGAGGGAAGACATCTAGTCATCACTACCCACCGCCAACTCTTGGGCTACTCTTTTACCAACGAATAGTGGGATTGATCATCACATTATAACACCCCTACAACTGGACGTGAGAGCATGTTTGGTACTACGAGGATTGAAATCCGTGACCCTGAGATTACGAGTCGAACGCCTTAACGTACCTGGCCATGCCTGGCCCGTTTCGTACAAGTAAAAATTCAACTTTTGTAAAGCTCATATTTATATTGACGCTATTGCTAACTTACTTAGGCGACCATTACCCAGTTTGCAACAACTGTTAATGTTACACCTGATATTTGTAAGTTTTTCATTGGATGATGTATCTATTTTGCTTGCAATACGTCGTTATTTGCAAGGCTTGACCTGATGACTAGAGCGTTAAAATCCTAAACTGAAGGGTGCGAGTTTGAATCTTTGTCAACTCAAACATACTCACCCTCCCAGTATCCCAAGTATCCCAAGAGCTGGCGGTGTGTGGTGATGACTGATATCCTTTCCTCTTGTCTTACACTGCTAAATTAGGGACGATTAGCGCAGATAGCCCTCGTGCAGCCTTTCACGAAATTCAAAAAAAAAACAAACGTTGCTTTTTTATCAAGAATTCGTAATTTGCTCTACATCCTCTACAGGTAGATTTATGCTGTTAAAAATATTTTATGGGATTGCTGTAACTAAAATATTTTGTCGTGCAATTACGTAATTCATTTGTCTTTACAATCATATTTCTTGATTGTTTGTTTTTATCCTTGTCACTTGTTGGATAAAAATATTTCCATTTCAGACCTAAATAAAAATTCTTTGTCCTTGTAACACTAAGCCTTGATATTTCATTTTAAAAAATGAAATAAACATGTTGATGTATACACTTATGCTACTATAAAGTCCAATAGGATGGTGTGAAGTATTTCAAAGTGGTAAAATATACACAAGTTATTCTGTCATTTTTCAAGCTAATACTTGACATTTTAGTCACCGTATTACACTAGTCATCAGAAGCTAAGTAATAAAAACACTGGGAACTGATAGGTATTTAGAAATTCAATTTACAGTTGATTAAGAAAACCAGCAAAAAACTTTAACATTTAGTTATTCATAACTAGTTCAATATTGTATTCTGTAAATGCGTTACGGTTATTATACGGTTTCTGATATATGATTTAGACGTCTCATATCCAAAACAACTCGATATTCCTTTTATGTTTGTTGTGTTGATGAAAAATAACGTTGTTAAGTGAGTTGTTGTCACTAGAAAACTTTATCAGATCTTTGTCCTATTTCTATGACTGTTAACGAAAAAGATATCGTCAAAGGCCCATTTTTCTTACTTTAAGCTGTTGATAAAAAATGTCAGTTCTTTCCAGTCCCTATAACTCAGT
Source organism: Tachypleus tridentatus (assembly GCF_004210375.1). NCBI lineage: Eukaryota > Metazoa > Arthropoda > Merostomata > Xiphosura > Limulidae > Tachypleus > Tachypleus tridentatus. Next base: position 47,286,793 of record NC_134835.1, read on the forward strand.
ATTTCTCTACATCATAGTAAGCTTACCTTGGATTCGCAAAACGGAAAACAACATATTTTGACAGAAGGAGCTTACTAAACGAGCCAGATAAATGACTGACAGAACTTTTTATTTTAGTCTGTCGTGCTGTACTAAAGTCATGTTTAAATGGGAAATCCATCATCTCGTAACTTAAAAAAATAAAACTACAAAAGTTTATTGATTTTGATCGTTTTGTAGATACACGCTGAGAAAAACGTCTTTATTTTTAAAATGTTCTATATGTTCTTCTATCTCTCGGTAGATTATCGATTTACAACTCTAAAATTTAGGAATCGATTCTCCACAGTGGTCAGAACGCAAGTTCCCCAGCGTGATTCAATAACTTGTTTATTATTTTCTAGCATTACGATAGATATTTATTAAAGAGCTTAGCTGCATTATTTCAAGTCGTAAAGTAGGGGTCAGTTCTTACACACAGTTGTTATAATTTTCCTGCAAGTACCTAGTTATGTGAAAAACGTAATTGAACGCTTTAGGTCTTATATTAATGTAAACATTATATGATCCTTATACTAACATAAAAATTCCAAAATTATTACTTTTACCGATGTAAGCATTCCGAGATTATTACTGTTATCAATGTTAACAGTTTGACATGCTGATATAAATGTAAGTATTCTGAGATTGTTACTTCTACCTTCTCAAAAGCTCTCAATAAGTAATATAGTTTGACGGACAACGTTTCTGAAACACCTAAGGAAAACCTCAAACATCTAAGTCAAATTTTCAAAAACTGAAAGAAGTAAATTAAAAGGATGATTGCTGGGTAGAAAGTGTTTTACAGCACAAGTTATTAAAATCGTGCATGAGTTGTACGTGCCTTTGAAATAGTAAATAATAAATTATCATTTCTGTGTTCACCAGCGCTTTCTTTTTTTTCATACCATAGTAAACATTATTTCGTTTTCTTGCCTAGAGATCGTTGCTATGATGTAGCTTCTTCTATATTCAGTACCAAGGTATGAAGTAAAAAGAGGAGCTGACACACAATTATGAAGTCACGATGAATATTAAATTAAAATACTGGTTGTTTTATTAAGTCGCTTCAAGCAGCTATAATAACCTAAGTTGTCCAGTTTAACACATAAACGCAATGTAAGCGAGGTGGGTTAAGGCGTTCGAATCACAGTCTGAGGGTCGCACGTTTGAACCCCCGTCGCATCAAACATGCTCGCCCTTTCAACGGTGGGGGCGTTATGATGTGACATTCAATCCCACTATTTATTGGTTAAACAGTAGTCCAAGAGTTGGCTCTGGGTGGTGATGACTAGCTGCCTTCCCTCTAGTCTTACACTGCTAAATTAAAGACGGCTCGCGCAGATAGTCCTTGAGTAGCTTTGAGCGAAATTAACAAACAAACAATCGCAACGTAAACAGTTCTTTTTCATTGAGAGAGAATGCTTTCGACTAGGCAAAACTTAAATATCTTCAGAAAAGTAAAAATTTGAAAATTATAGACATGAGATCTTCACCTAAACTTACTACATATTTTATTTTTTATGGTTATTTCAATCAAAGTTTTAGCAGATAATTTACACCATATTCCACTGAAAACAAAGGCGGATTCTAGTTCGTGGAATACTGCTATACGCAACTCGAAGAGGTGTCTGACGTTTACATTTCTCTACGGTATATGTTTCTTTCTCTTCCACTCTCCCATAGTTAGCAGTTCTTTTTTTTTTTTTTCCAGAAAGTGTCTATACGATTATCTGAAGGAAGCAGAATTAGTTAGTCGTTAACAAGGGGAAAGTTCTTTACATAAATACATATAATTACTTTCGCTTTGTAAATCTGTTTTGGAAGAGAACTCAATGATAAATATTAATTTAAATTAATATTTAAGAATGTGGTTTATTAGTCAGGTTACTCTTAGTTTTATGAGACTTACTGTGAACTCGTCTTAACATTTCTCGCTATGATACTGTTTATTTAATGTATTGTACCATATTCTAAATCAGTGGTTCCCAACCATGGGTGTTCTAAATGATGACTAGTTTTAAGTTACAGGATTAACAATTTTTTTTTTCCTAACACATTTATTAATTCTGGTGTTTATGAGAAATGCACCGTAATCATATTGTTATCAGCTAAATGAGAAACCAATGTCTTCTCTTGAATTGTTAGTTACATATGTTGCGTAGACTCGAAGAGTATGCGATGTTCTATCCGTTAATCTTAAAACGCTTAAATGTCAATTCTTCTCTGTGCATCAAGGTCTCGAGTTGTTGGTAGTATATTCAAACGCCTTAACTAAAGCTTTAGGTTGTCATTGAGTGGGATTTATAGATTAATTACGAGGTTTAATGCTGACTTTACATTTCTGTAATCACAATGCTTGTTTGATAATTCCATGCATTTACTTACTTTAGTTGACTACTGTATTTAACTGAAATAAGTTTCTGTAGGTTCCTCTCGCCAAGGATTTAAATTGGAAGTTTATAGTCCAGATTAGTGTTGTTTGATTAAAAACTGCTTTTTATTGCTCAGTTACTGAATTTTGTGCTATTACTTTTTAACGATTACTCAGTAGCCACCAGCTTAATTCAGTGTGGTTGGAATTATTCTCCCAGAAATACAGGAATATTTTGATTATAAAACAAATTATTTTTCGCGGAAATTGGTATAGCTGATAAAACATGTTTTGGTACCAAACTTCGCGACATAGAAATATAAAACAGAAATAAGCAGTTATCACAGATATTTTGTTAGAAATAATATTTCTTGGGTAAAAGCGTAGTATCCTGCTAGTAATTATTTCTAAAATTAGTAATAATTTATATATTTACAAAGATAACTTGTTCATCTCAAACGCCCTCTGGTGGCGCAGCGGATAGCTTAGCAGTTTATAACTTTATCATTGTGGTTAGAGCACGACAGTTTGTTGTTTACCTTTGTGCATGATAGCAAATAGATCACCTTAAACTTGTGATTTTTTAGAAGGTAGGATATTATAATGTTGATAATCTCTGTTGAATTAATGTCTTTGAAAAGTAAACAAGGACTTAAGGAAAATTTCCATAATTTAAGACAGAATATCAAGAGGTTTAAAATGTACAAAACACTTTAACATTTTTCATAAGGATTATTAAATAAGATGTTTTTTCGAATGTTTGGTTTGGTTTGTTTTGAATTTCGTGCAAAGCTACTGGAGGGTTGTCTGTGCTAGCAGTTCCTAATTTAGCATCGTAAGACTAGAGGTAAGGCAGCTAGTCATCACCACCCACCACTTGGGCTACACTTTTACCAACGAATAGTGGAATTGGCCGTCACATCATAACTCCCCACGGTTAAAAGGGCGCTCATGTTTGGTGTGACGGGGATTTGAACCCGCGACCCTTAGATTACGAGTCGAGTTTTTCGAAGGATTTTGTATAAAAAGTAATATACGTATATGTTGTGATGTTTCCTTAAGAAACATAAACAAGATATTAAAATACATGGCTGGTATATTTTCATAAGAAACATAAGTAATACACACGACGAAGTGTTATTTTCAAGAAACATAGACAAAATATGAAAGAAAATAAAAGAAATGTATATTAGTGTACATTGAAAGAAAACAAAACTGATTCTATGTTCTATGTTTTCATAAAATTTAACAAAATCTTCGTTTATAATGAAATGTTGTCATATAAAAAAAGATCATACTGAAATGGTTTCTGGGGTAAAATGGAATTAGATTTGGAAACTTTTTTTCCAGAAATTCTATTAAAATTGTTTCATGAAAAATATTAATTATATGTTTGAGTGTTCCGAAGACAAAAACAAAGTGTTTTGTATATTTTCAAAAAAAAAAAAAAAGAACACGCCAGAAAGTATATGTCAAAGGGTTTTGCTCGCGGATAGATTAATATTTTTTTTTTTTACTTTTTTCTTCCACATTTGCTGTTGTGTTTGTTTTTTGAGTCAGTCTAGTGAAGTAAATTTCGCATTTTCTTGAGCTGTTACGTGAAACGTTCAAGTATATATCTTTAGGCTGGCACTTAATTTCAAGTCTATTTAAGATACAAGTAACCCGTTGTCACAAAGTAAAATCTACTACCATGTAAATCATTTAAGTCAATTTTCTTTTACGCATTATCTTTTGAAACTGGACGTTTGTTTTGTTTGTTCTTTACACCAAATGTGACATTTAACTTTATAGTTACGCATACAAAGTGTACGTTTGGTACACAAACGTAGAAAATCTTCTGTATCATTCGGTATAGACCTAATTTTGTTGGACATCATGTAGGATAAAGCATAACCGTACCAGTATTTAATAAACCCATCTATCTAGCTCCTAAAAGAAACATATAGTGTGGTTAACATGTTTTTATATATTCTATACTTTCACTCATGTTACTGTTTGATCCATTGAAGGTGTTGTTTTTCTTTTTTATCCGCTTTGTTAAAAATAGGACTAGCTAGATTTTCTGAAAGATTAGTAAAGTCAGTCTAATAATAACAACACATAACTGGTATAAAAAAATGAATAATATTGAGAAATTAATCCCCATATGAAATATGTGGTTTATATATTGCTATACATACTTCTTCATTTTCACATGTGGTATTTTTAGATATATAAATTGTTGATTTCCTTAGAGTTATCAGGTAGACGGACTCGCATTTGTTTAAAAACTAAAGAGAGTCATTCTGATCCAATAACTTAACTGAATGTTCTTGGTGTGTGTAAAATAATGATACTGGGCAAAACTGTTGAATATAAGAACGATCTTTATTACCAAAGAGGTGAAAAACACGTACTTCCACACCCACTAAAAGACAGTCGCTTCTCCTGTGTTATGTGTAGTTTCACAACTTTCTATAAGTATAGACTTTGTCGAACAAAACACGATAATCTCAAAGCAAATCGTTACTCTGACCACCTGGTAGAACAGCCTCAAGAAAGTGCGTCAGAATCAGCTTTATCTGTCCATTTAACAACGTTATATTCAGCTTGGTTTGCTGTTACATCCATCCAACGTCATAATCGGCTACTAAAATGTACTAAGTATCAATCCTTTTAATCCAGGCGTTCTATATTACTTCAATATCATCTTGGGTAAGATCTATCAGCTACTTTAAAGAATAAAGAAACGAAACAACTAGAATAAGAAAAATCGTAACAACGTTTTGGATCTTTTGTTACCTGTGTTAAAGCACTGCAAATAAACGACTAAAAATCTTAAGACTTGGATATTGCTATAACAGGTAAATACACATGACACACCCGCATATCATATACTCATAAGGTCTTAGACTTCTGAGTTGGTTAATTATTTTCAGTCCAATGGAAGTGGAATTGTTTACATAAATGTATTGTGTGAAACATTTGTGTGTACTAAAGAATGGAAAAACACAAAGCCATAATTTAAAAGTTAAGTTGCTAAGCCATAGTTGTCACTACTATAGCTCTAGGTATAGTCATTGATCTTGTGACAGCTTATGTTCATAGATTTCATTATCAGCTAATCTCATACAGAGTTAAATATGTTTGATATGTTCCAACAATGATACATGGGAATATGGACCAATTATACATCATAAGTCAAACTTACAACTTATTTATATACACCATTTATGAAACCATCACTTTGATCAGTTGATACGATTGATAAGGAGTGGGAAAACACAGATCTACAATCCAAGAGTTGACTCACTTATGATTTGTACCTCTGGAAACAGAAGTAGATATTATATAACTTTTGTTGTTTATGTATACGCGATACTATTGGTTGAATAAATCACAGACATTCAAAACACAAAATCTAAGATCCAATAACTGTTATAATGCAAAACTTAGATGAAATGTTTATTTTGTGTACAATAGTCCGAGAATTGTCATACCAGAAAATCTAGTTGAGACACATATTTTCTCCAACAATCCAAGTTTTGTCACACTGAAACTCTTAGCTGAAATCCTGTTTCAAGTCCAATAATACCTGCATTGTTAGAGTACAAAACCTAGCTGAAACACTATTTTAAGTTCAAGAATCCAGATATTGATTATTATTGCACTGAAAAACCTGTCTCAGTGGCGTGCTTTCTTCGTGAATCCAATAACTCAAAAATCACACTGTAAAACCTAGCTGTTTTTTTTTCTCGAAAAATCCAGAAGCTGTTGCACTTCAAAACGTAACTGAATTTTTTTTATTTTGTCCAAGAATCCTAGAATTGTCACAATGTAAAAACTAGCAAAAAAGGCGTATTTTTTCCATAACTTACTCCTAACTATCGAGATTTCTATGATAAAGGTACAATTAAACCTTACAGCTCTTGGGTAGAGAACACTAATCTGGCCTTACATGGTCTGGAGATTAGGGCGTTCGACTCGCAAACTGTGGATCACAGAATCGAAACCCGTCATCGAACAACATTTGCTCCCTCAGCCATAAGAGTGTTATAATATGATAGCAAATCCCACCTTCCGTCACTAAAGAATAGCCCAGGAGTTGAAGGTGTGCAATGTTGACTGTTTGTCTTCCTTGTAGTCTAACATTTGTAAATTAAAGACAACTACTACAAATATTCTTCTACTAGCTTTGAGCTAAATTCAACAAACAGAACACTGGTCTATCTAATGAACTATTTTATAAATGCTACAATCTATGGTTAGTTTGATGTTTTACCTCAAATACCATTGTTAACTACAATTAGTCTTCTCAGGTAGTTGTTTCTATGTCCAATTAATATCATGCAACTGTCTGTTGATCGTACTTCGAATGTACGTTTGAGAAATATATGAAATATGTGAATTATACGTTGAGAATAAAGATGTTGTTCAAAAACAGAAACATATTACATATAAAACATACACTACCTGAAATATGAACAAAAACTTACAGGTGCTAATATATATATTATAGTTTAAGTGTGTTTGAAACAGTTGGAAGCGTTTGTTGCCATCTTCAAAGTGGACGGTTAAACCATCCTGCTAAATAAACTACATAACATGGATATTTCTAGTAATTTAATTGACTAGTGCTTGCCCTGGAAATCTAATAAAACTGTAATGTTTTTTAATAGGTAAACTACTCGAATTTTATGCTATCTTACAGATATAAAACATAATAATAACTTGTTTAAATTAACACTGTTGAAGACAATGGTCTTTTTTTTTATTGTAAAATGTCTAGTCATATAAAGTATCTCATAATTAGACACTTCCAAGTAGCTCAAGCGGTAATTGAAATATAAATATCAATAACATACTGCTGCAAAACCTATACCTTTGTTTGTTTATTTTACTAATTACCTGAACAATAGGCTATCTATGTTTTGCCCGCCTCGAGTATCAAAACTTGATTTTTAGCACATAATCCGCCATTTTTATCTCGCTGGTGGTCAAGAGGGTTGTAATTTATTATGTTTCATAATTACTTCTCAAGTGTAAAAGATAAAAAGTAAAGGTTAGAGAATCTGATAAGCATCAATTAATTATGAGCTATTTGTATTTCAAATTACATTTATAAACTAACCTCACGCAATCGTAAAACTCTCACCAGACATCTTTCAAACAAAATTATCTACACAGTAAAATGAACGTTATCTCCCAGTTAATCGAAGACGTAAAGCATTGAAATATAACAAGGAAACGGAATATAAATAACTAAATAGTTGTGTTAAAATCATTACCAACTGTGCAGGGTACAACAAAAATAGTTGGTAAGGAATGAGCGCTTGTGTTTTAACTCATTTCGAGTTCTGGAAACTGGCGGTGTTAAACAGTGATGTATGATTCGTTTAAAATATTGAATGGTGAAAAGGAAAAACATAGTAAATAGAGCCCTTCGAGAGTTGTAATGGTCAAGAAAAACGCGTTTCATGGCCAGGTGGTTAGGGCGTTCGACTCGTAATCTGAGTGTCACATCTTCGAATCCCCGTCACACCAAACATGCTCTCTTTTACAGCCGTAGGGGCGTTATAATATTCGGTCAATCTCACTATTCATTGGTAAAAGAGTAGTCCCTGAGTTGGCGGTTGGTAGTGAAGCAAAATTAAAGACGGCTGGCGCAGATACCATACCCCTCTCTGTAACTTTACGTGAACTTCAAAATAAACAGTTCTCGTGAAAAACTATGGTATTACATACATATTAAACCTTTTCAGCGTGATAATACAAATGTTGGAATGATACGTTTCAAAGTTTTATAAAATATTAAAATTAGAAAATAAATTCCGTAAAAAAAGAAAACACAAAAAACGAGTAGACTGCTACGACTAAGCAAAGATGGCAAGAAAAACCATTACGTCTACGTTAACGTCATCGTCAGTCTATTATATATAAAATTTTATTATGCAGAGATACATTATACAAATATTTTTAGGCCTGATATGGCCAGGTGGTAAAGGCACTCGACTCGTAACCCGAGGATCGCGGGTTCGAATTCCCGTCCCACCAAACATGCTAGCCCTTCCAGCCGTCGGGGTGTTATAATGTCCTGGTCAATCCCATTATTCGTTGGTAAAAGAGTAGCTCAAGAGTTGGCGGTGGGTGGTGATGACTAGCTGTCTTTCCTTTAGTCTTACAATGCTAAATTAGAGTCGGCTAACGCAGATAGCTCTCGTGTAGCTTTGCGCGAAATTAAAAAAAAAAAACCAAAACCAAAAAAAATATTGTAAATAAATATTTAAGATAAAAAGTTAATTTTTGTGATACTATGCAAAGTAATCTCGAAGTGTAGAATATTTATTTTAAGTGCTTAATGGTTTTCTGAAAGGCATTTTAAAGAAAGACATAAACGGTGTGTAAAGAGTTGTTTAGACTGTGCGCTGACTTTGTCAGTTTTTTTATTGTACGAGTTTAATGCGACTATCTCAGTTATAAACGTCTGTTTACAGATGAAACGTATATTTTTTTTTCCAATAGTTTTAAATGTTTATCATATTTTATTCCTACATAAATGTTTTTTATAGTTTCTTTAGCTATCTTAAAGAATACCAGTTATTATGCTAGAGCATTTAGAAAGAAAATTTTTTATTATACTTGATCACTTACCAAAAATATCGTTTATAGTATTGGAGCAGTTAACAACAATATAATTTATAATACTTGAACACTTTAGCAAAAACATCGTTTATTGTACTTGAGTACTTAGCAACAATATTGTTTATAATACTGTAGCACTTAGCAAAAATATTGTTTATAATTCTTGAGCACTTTGAATGTGAGGAGTGACTATGGTGAAAATCTTTACTGGAGTGTCAAATGTTATTCTATACTTTATTTTTCTGTACCAGAATAAGGTGGCAGTTTCTGTTTTGTAGTTTGACATGATCTCTTATTGTTGTTACGCACTATGTTTTATCTCGGACGAAGCTCCAAATTGTTGGGTTACGTATTACGATATCACACAGCTTCAATTGAGTTAAATTGTAAATTTGATTTTGAAATTAATTAAATATCGGTATGTATCAAATTTATTATACTTGCCAACAAGGTTTATACACACAATTTTCTTTCTTAACACGTACACATTTTAATATACAAACAATAATGCAATTTATAATAACGGTTATTACAAATAATAATTTATACAAAAAAGTTTCGAGTCTTCTATCTGGTCTGGAATTGAATGTTTTACCGACGGCTTACCATAGGCGAATTAGTTTCGAGATGATATCAGTACAGTTCACTCAAACTAGCTCTCTTATCTTGATTGGTCTCACGCCGTTTACAACCTGACTTTTTACCAACAAGAAGTATAAAAACATTGAAGTTAAACATTTTATTATGTTTGAAATCTATAAACCTTCCTGGCCAAATATCTACAGTTTCCCGATCGGTCAGCTTTTATCACAGTTATAGCTTCCGATGTTTATAATATATTAACTGCAGCAAACCAAGTATATGAAAATTTCTTTCCGGGTTGCGTTGTTTACTTTTTATAACACTGAGAGGAAATTTTCTAGAAAGTTCAGCTAAGGCAACAATATTGGTATCCATATATTGAGTATTGATAATTCTTATGCTCGAGAATATTCTACAAATTTAATGAATAAGCGATAATGTTGCAATATACATTTAACACACACACATATATATATATATATAACTAAAACAAATATCAATATTAATAAAATATACGTTAGTAAATCCGTTACATTGTACACCACGTTGCTGAAAATTGAAGGCAACATGGAAAGCTTAAGTCACAGTGTCTGTGTTTCTCGGGAAAGAACAAGTAATATTCAATAATATTCAAATCATCAAGGAATCAGGATCAGCATAACTTATACCACAATGATTGAATCAGAGCATAGAAAAATACTAGTTATGATTCATATACTTTATTGTCTCTGGATGTTTAGTCCCCCTTAACTATGTCAAGGACTACAGGTTAACACTTACCTGATAAGTAATTTCAGGTGTTTTTGCAAAAATACGTTATACCATGTGCTGGGACCCGGCATAGCCAGGTGGTTAAGGCAACTGGAGTCGTAATCTGAAAGTCGCGGGTCTGAATCCCCGTCGCACCAAACATGCTTGCCCTTTCAGTCGTGGGGCCGTTATAATGTTGGAAAGAGAGTAGCCTAAGAGTTGTGGTTTAAACTTCCTAATCAACCCTTTCTGATGGGCCGGAAGATTTTTATCATTTGGTCTAGTCCATAACATTAATATTGACATCAGTCAGCTGATGATGACCGGGAGGGTATGGTTTAAACTTCCTAATCAACCCTTTCTAATGAGCCGGAAGATTTTTATCATTTGATTTTGTCCATAACATGGACAAAAACATAGTATGGACATCAGTCAGCTGATGACGACCGAAAGGCTGTGGCTTAAACTTTGTAATCAACCCTTTCTGATGGGCCGGAAGATTTTTATCCTTTGGTCTAGTCCATAACATTGATATCGATATTGCTCAGATTGAAAACGTTTAGGTCCATATTTGTCCATCACTTCAACATTGGGTTAAGTGGTTTCAACGTTCTATAAAACTTGCAAGAAACTTACATTTTTTTTAAAATACTCCATAGAGCTCACTGAAGAAATGGTATTGAAATAAGCTGAAATAGGATGGTAAAACATCACTAGTAGATTACCTTATTGCATATGTTGGCAATGGGCACCACAAATTAAGTGTCTATCCTTCAGTCAGCAAGTTGAAATTAGATATGGCTAACGCAGGTAGTTGTTATGTAGCTTTAAGCAAATTTCCAAAACACAGAAATAAATCGTTAATTGACATCAACTTGTGTTATCAAGCATTTTATGGATGTTTGTAACTTTTTCAGCCTAGAAAAAATTTCTTTTGTCGAATTTATGTAGTTATTAATCTTTTAGTTTTAATCTTAAACCGTATGCACATAGACAATAAAGCTACTATCTGTTCTACATCCATATTTATAATAACTTTATTATTCATAATTGATATCAAAGCATAAATACAGCACCAGTTAAAAACGGATATAATAGCAAAAAAAACACTGTAGCATATTTTAAGTTCGTTTTTCGATTAGCCTTTAAAAGTTACAAGATTTTTGTAGATACCAAATTTATTTATTTTTTCTCTATTAACCTTACTGAGTAACGTTTCTTAACAAAAACACGTCAGAACATAAAATATTGCTGAAATATCTTAACAAATTTAATAAACCAAGATTATGATATCATTAAATGATTTATCTTATAATCGTGTGAATTATTGTATGTCGTTAATTTTCAGTAAGTTACTTTAATACTCCAAGTTCAAATTATACTGGTTTAGTAAATTGTAAAGGGGTCATAATATTAATACATCTGTTTCTTATGACGTTTTTTTATTAGTTTGCTTGTTTTATATCAAAGCCACATTGGGCATTTGCTATGTCCACCGTGGTAAATCTAACTTCGGAATTTTAGTGTTACCAATCTGTAGGATAAAATACACAACTCCCCCCTTTTATACCAGCACTAGAATACTGGATTTAGATTTTAGAATAAACTATCTTATATAAGATTTCTGTATTTGACTTTGGTGGCACAGTTCAATAAAGATACTGATCGTTGGTGTCAAACTTGATTTATTAATTAAAATGGTATAATCTTGGGTACTGTAATTGGAGTTGTCAAACGATTAAATGGATTCATTATGTAATCAGATAAAAACCTACATTTGACTTCAACACAATATAATAATCATAATAATACCAAAAATAATACTGTACGTACTCTGTATTTTAGATATATGAAGTTGACAAAGGGAATCCCATACATTTGATATCAAATAAATTGTACGATACGATGTTTATGAAATATTTAATAGGATATATGACTACTAGGGAGTTGAGAAAGATGATTATAATAACCACCTTTTCAAAATATTAATATTTTTACTAAAAATACAAGGGTTGATATAATAAAATGGAAACTTATTATTTATTTCCATCTAACTCGTATACAAAAATTCATAAATGCAAAATATAAAAATTTTTGTTTCAATGCAAATAGTGAGTATGAGTAGCTTTCTGAACCCTTTGTTGCCTTGGTATAGTAGACTATTGTTGCAGGACTTCAGTATTCCATTCATCCATAGAAAACTAATAACGTTTATTGTAAAAATTAAAAGTTACATGATGAATGATTCAGACGTTACATTGAAATTACCTGATGAAGTTAGTCAGAGCATCACTTAAGTTACACTGGAGGTAGTATCTTTATGTACTAGTATTGAACATAAATTTAATATAGTAATTACCCTATAATGTAGTGTTTTAGCATGTTAATATTGAATATATACTTTGTGCGAAATTCAAGTTTTTTTTACAAGTGGGTTTTCTCGTCATCACTGATTACGTGTCACTTTGTATTTTATAATGTTATCAATACATTAGACCATGTATATGCTGCACTCTACGTTACACGGTGTTTTTAAACGAGTGCTGCTATACCTTGTTATGTTTTACCAGTTTTATAATAAACACATTATAGTAGGCTTTATGAAAACTACATTATATTATCATGTAGCATGAACTCGTAAGAGTATGGATACATCACAACCGTATTACCAACCATGCAGCATGCAGATGTGATAATACGGATATATATAATAGCTATACTCCCATGTAACATCAGCACGTAAGAGTACAGATAGATCACGTACATATGGTAAGATGAGGCATAAAATACTATCATGATTATCAAACTGTGCAATTATGTAATTTTTATTATTAATTACTTGCTAATTCGTTTATTATTATTGCTAGATACAAATGACTGCCAGTAAATGCTGTACAGTACAAAATTCTGGTGGTGCGTTTGTATATTTATTACGCCAGAGATGATCACACTTCTATATATATTACATCGTTTGTATTTGGGCGTATAAATAAATATATATATATATGCATATGCAAGCATGCGATTACTGATGTGTGTGGAAGGTGACATAAATGTATGTTTGTGCTAGAACAATAAAAGAATGTTCCATTTAGTTAAATTTCTCAAATCACCTGAAATTTTTGGATTAAATTATTAGTTATGGGACATAAATGTAGATGAATTCTAATACTCATGGATTATATATAAAATGTAATATTTCGTAAAAATACGATTTCTTCTGCTAGACCGAAGTTTATCAACAACCGCATTTCTATGGAACAAGAAAGACGTACATTCCTGTTTTTGTTTTGAAAACGAACTTCTAGTCGATAAAGCTGTGGTATCACGCAGTGTTCTAATTAGGCTATAAATCAAAGACAGCGTCTCCAAGATAGTGACAACATATATTCGTTTCGGTCTTGACTTTGTTAATGGGTGAGCTTGGATATATATATATATACAAACAGTGAGTTGGAGCGGGTTGAGCTGGCTGTTTCGCTACTTGTCTTTGTCGATGCGTGTGTTGACGTGCGTGTTTTAGATGTTGCAGTGTTAAATCTGTTACATTTCAACCAGAGAACCTGACGCAAAATTATTAGCTGTTAACTTATTTATGCTTTTGTTCGACGTTAACCACAAAATGTTATCAATGTTCATAAAAGAAAAAAATATCTTATTTTTTCAGAGTAACTTTGCAATTTAGAGAATACTGCTGTTAAATGTAACAACATACTATAAATACTGGCATAAATTTCTTGAACGTACGAAACTGTAAATTCTGTCGTTGTTTTTTTCTCTTAACTTTTAAGCTCTTCAGTAATTACTACAAATGTCGCTGATGAAAATAAGTCACAAAATAATTATGATGTCATAAAACAGGCCCGGCATAGCCAGGTAGTTAAGGCACACGACTCGTAATCCGAGGGTCGCAGGTTCGAATCTCTGTCACACCAAACATGCTTGCCCCTTCAGCCGTGGGGGCGTTATAATGTGACGGTTAATCCTACTATTTGTTAGTAAAAGAGTAGCCCAAGAGTTGTTGGTGGGTGGTGATGATAACTGCCTTCCCTCTAGTCTTACTTTGCTAAATTAGGGACAGCTAGCGCAGATAGCCCTCGTGTATCTTCGCGCAAAATTTGAAAAACAACAATGTCATAAAATTAAAGACCAAAAAATAAAAAAATTAAATTTGAAAAATTAGAATAAAATAAATATAATTATAATCCAGAAAGTAATACATTTATAATTCGTATTATTTCTTTATCTATTTTCAGATAGTTACACTTCTCACTAGACGACAAAGTGAGCTGATCAGTGAGGTTAATATTTGGTGCTTAAAGTGGATGTAATCGAAAGTAATAACCTAATTGATAATAACACTATGTAACACAAGTTTTGTTCCTGGATAGTATGTGTTACTTCTTAATTGCTTGTGTTGTAAAAGTACAGAAAATGGCTATTATTTCCTTCAAACGTTGCTTTTGTGACCTGGGTAATGAAATTAACCTATTTTCAATGTAAAAAGGGTCAAATTTGCACATTTTCATTTACATAAGGTCTGAATAAAACAACATATGAATCAAGATTTACACGTATTTATACTAAAGTTGTTCAAAAATGCTTAGAAGCGAGTAGTTTTTCGAGATTTGCGACTGTAATGTAAATCACTTTCACGTATCAGCCCCCAAATATTGTCTTCCATCATGTTTTCGTTATACGCTCCCAGGTGACAAAAGCAAAGTTTGAAAAAAAATAGGTCTTTTTCATTCACTTCCGGCATAAACAATTGGAAAATAACACTTTCTGCCCAGGAACAAGAAAAAGTAAAAAGTTTATTACATAGTGTAATGTATTTAGATTCTGCTGACTAGTGGTAAACTTATGAAAAGAGCACTTCAAATTTAAATCCCGTTTCATTTGATATTTCTTATGTAGCATTTTGTAGTCAGTCTACTGAAACACTTCAATATTATAAAAAGTAAGCATTTACTGAGCCTCGTTAAAAGTTAGACGGTTAATCAATAATCCACCTACGAATTCAGAAATCAATGTTTGTTTAATTCTGGATTTCGCGCAAAACTACTTGAGGGCTGCCTGCGCTAGCTGAACTTAATTTAAGAGATTTGATTAATGGGAAGGCAGCTAATCAACACCACTTACCGCCAACTCTTGGGCTACTCTTTAACAACAAATAGTGGGATTGACTTTCGTATTACAATAACCCAAGACTGAAAGGATGATCAGGTTCAGTAGTAACGGAGATCTGAATCTGCAGCCTGCAGATTTGATGTTGAGCGCCCTCACCATCAGGTTATGCCAGACCGAACAACAATGATTAGAAAAAGAAAATGTCGATACGATCAGGACAGGTTCGAAGGGCTCAAAGAAACTACTGTTAAACTTTAGGGGCACGAAAACAATAAAAATCTAAAGAAAATGCAAACAAGCAAGGAAAAGTGGGATATTTGTGCTGAAAGTTTGAGTGCAGAATTTTAACAAATATCATATTGAATATCAAAAGAATTAACCTATTTATGAGGTTTTAAATGTGAAAAATAAAATCAAAGAGACGTTTTCCAAATATCCTAAGAATCATGTCAACTTTATCCTTTAGTGGCAAAAAAAAGATTCGTTTAGGAGATTAAGTTTGATAAAAACATTTTGGCGTTCCATAGTGGTACATAAACAATTAAATGACGTAGCAAAATTTCTATAGAAAATTAAACGGCCGGAAAAATTTATATGGACCATTTAAAGGAAAATTTTGCCATGTTAAAATGGAAAATTCTATATTTTCTAAAGACTATTCTTAATGGGGGTTTTTTACCTTTGCAACGAAGGTGACAGAAGTTACATTTCACTCTTGTGTGTGTTTATAGTTATCAGCAGGATATCTTAAAAATATCTTGGACGAAAGTTGGTATATATTTTAACTATGACCCAACTTAAAAGTACTTAGTTTTTGGAGGGTCAAGGTCACAGTAACAATTAATAAAACCCGAAAAATTCCTTATCTACTAACGTGGGTTTAGATTTTTTACGATATTTTTCCTCTATAACTCAGTCAAAAATGACCACATTTTAACGAAATTTGATGGGAATGTATTTAGAATATTATTCTTTATTGTCTTACCAAAAATGGTCCACGTTCGTTGATAACGACAGACATATGGACACATTTTTGTATACATTGAGAGCCTTATATAATCAACGCTACGCAGCGGAAATATGCACTCTTCTTAGTGTCCGTCGAGTTATATGTAATTTTGTACTATGTATCCATTTTTGAACTCTATATTGTGATTTCAAATATATATATATTTACAATTACGTAAAGTAGAGAAAAATAAAACAATGGATATTTCAAAAGAAGTGCAATTTTTTTAAATTTTTAAACTTGAGCTGGTACTGCATATAATGATTTTTTGTCATTATCATACTTACTCTGATAGTTTGTCTTTATTAATTAGACTCAACTAACATTTTACTTTCAGTTGTCAACGTGAAATTCAGTGTAACAGCTCATGTATTAATTGCATTTAGTCTTGACGAGCACTAAAGCAATACACAGTTGCTACCATGAAACTCAGTCTGTGTATGCAATTGTTTATTAAATAAATTCTAATAAAAACAAACTATCTACATAGATTACATCTAAAACCCAGCGCAGTAATAATGTAAATAGTTTAATATATAGGTATAGACAGATATATTCATTGCCCTGAAACAAAAGGTTATAGTGATTAGAATGCACTGATTGACCAGCTGGGTATCCTCGCTGTAAATACTTTTGGCCATAATCCCAATAATATCTCACAAGTTTTGGCAAACTTATGAGGCTTAAATTGGTTCAAAATCCACATAAGTAAATAGTTAACAATTTAAAATGTTCCTCATGATAAAAACATATTATAAATAAATTAAGATTAGTAATAGTTTATACATATGTGTGTGTTCGTTGTTAGTGAAACTAACATCGAAGAAAAGAATTGAATGAAACTTATATAACCTTAATATCCTGTAGATCTTATGTTGGTAGTTTTAGATAGGAAACGTTTAAGTCTATTTACATGTTTATGGACTTACAACACTAGAACGATTTCGATACTTAACTTCAAACAAGCATTTTCGTATTTTAATTAATCAGTTCAGGAAAGTAACGAAATACATGTACATATACGTATATTTTACTCTCATAGAGAATACATTCCTTATATGTGTGTCTTCGCCAGCCAGTAACATAATAGTTAGTTCATGTCGATTGTCAAGTTCTATTTCTGTACCAGATAATGTTTTTATGTAACATCACAAGACACCTTTTCCCTGGAAACCTTACTACTTACAAAGAAACAATAGCGATTTAATTAAGGCTTGTTTTAGTCATTCAAACAATTTCCAAGAAGGATTTTACTTACTATTTTGTCTTTTTACTTAACATTTCACTCTAGTCATGTATTTATTTCACAGGTTGGAAAAAGTGAAAACGTTGATTAGCCAGTATTATTATTTTCACGCGCCAAACGTTTCGTTAGGTAACATTCAACTCACTTTAAAGATGTGTATGGCAAGCCTGCCTCTCCAGGGTAATTTCTATTGTTCCTAAAATTATCATATCATTCTTTATTCATTTCATCGTATTAATAATTTATTTAAGCCAGTGTACAGGCGTAAAAGAAAAAAAGTTTAACGGATTCGGAAATAAAATTTTGTTCTCATCTGATCATCGTGTTAGTATAAGCACCTCTACTCTCGACTGAGATTGTTTGTTTATAGTAAATGGAAAAGCTATTTAATGAGTTATCTGTGTTATGTTCACCGTGGATATCGAAACCCACTAACTTACCGCTGATTGTGCTTTGAATATATGTATATATATATATGTGTGTGTGTGTGAGAAGAAACCATATAACCTAAGCGTTTTCGAGGAGTGAACCGTTATTTTTCAGGAGCAAATTGGATATATAGTTTTTGTGCAAAACAAAACTACGTGTCAAAGCGCCTTGTATAAGAAAATCGAACAGTTTGTGTTTCAGGGTGTACGTTGTAAATATATAAATCTGTAAATTTAAGTGTATCTGGAGGACTTCAAGATTTAGGAGCTGCAGAATTGGGCTCTAATCCTTGCTATACTACAAAATATCCCCACAATTTAAACCATGGGCGTTATAAAAATGGCAGTCAATTTCTTAGCATGGATGGTAGGTTCTAACTGAATTGGCAAACTGCTTGCTCTCTGGGGAATATAATTCAAAATTAGGATGATGGCAGACAGCTTTGGTAACTTTGCCATCAGAACAAAAAAGAATACTGTATTTTTTTAATTATACTAAAAAACGTATAGACTGACGAACCATGTTACGTGTAGACATGTTTCTAGAATTGTTTGAAATTATAGTATGTTGTTTGCAGATATGATATACAACAAACTGAAGGAAAACTTATAACAGCTTCACAACCATTTTCTTTTCTCTGACGCAGATTTTCCTTTACAAAACAAATACAATATATTTTCGATATTTTTTCCGTTTATATTCATTTATTTGAGAATGTTATTGCTCTTTACAAGTGGGATTCGATCCCGGAAACTCAAAACATATTTATTGTTATACGTTTGATTGGCCTAGTTCCAGACGGTTACGTTTAAGAGACATAGATCGATTCCATCCATTCCATTACACACACACTGGAAATGTAAATGTATATATATATATGTATCTAAAGAAAAGATATATCAGTCGTATTCACTGATATTTTATTGAAAATTGAAAATAAGATGCCAGTAAATTTAAGTGAATAGGTTTTAAACCTTGAACATTAGGTAGTGTGATGCTGAAACCTTGGGACTTGAGCCGCTTCAAATCATATATTTTGGCATTTGAATGATTTGTTCTTTGTTTTATTTTAATCTTTCAAAACGTTTAAGGAAGTTATGTGTCTAGGAGACTAACAAAACTATAGGAATTGTGCAAATGACATAAAATATAGAATATCAAAATATAAGGGAACATCAGAGAAATAAATCAGAAATGTCAACAGATTTTATTGGCAGTCCATGTTATATTAACACCCAGGATAGGTAAGATTTTTTGAAGGATGAAATGTAACATAACTTTTATTTGTTTGGTTTGTTTTGGATTTTGAGGAAAGCTACACGAGGGCTGCTAGTCATCATCACCCACCGCAAACTTTGGGCTACTCTTTTACCAACGAATAGTGGGACTTACCATCACATTATAACACCCCAACAGCTGAAAGGGCGAGCATGTTTGGTGGGGCGGAGATTCTAGCCTACGACTTAGAGATTAAGAGTCGAGTGCCTTAATCACTTGGTCATGCCGGGTCTTTCTTTTATTACATAGAAAATAAAATAGAAAATATTAAATAGAAGTACATCTAAATATCTTCTGCCTTAAGCTATTAAAACGTACGTTTGAAACAAAAGCAAACAGAGGTTTTATAGTACATAGATAAAGAAATACATTTTAAGTAATTGATTCAGTTCGTGTGCCAATATTCTATGAATAATTTTCGTATAGTTTCCAAATAAATTTCCATAGTAATTCCTATTATGCTTTAACAGAAATTGTTTAACCACATCGTTTATTAGACAGAGTACTTCGTACAAATAGATCCATTTAAGAAACTTAATTAACCTCAACGTTAAAATTCTAGTGCTTAAAAAAGAAAGATGGCCATTTACGTTAACAATGTTTAGCTGCTACATCTGATGTCAATTTTTTTTTCAACTACCTAGCATTCTGAATAATAAGATTAATGCACAGCTGTAACCAGTTTGACCAATAGAGAAGCAAGGTCAAACATGATGTTCTTAACAAACAGCCATCTTATTAAACATTCAGAAGTGGAAATTTAATAAAATAGATAATTTACCGTTTATAATCATTAGACATACCACCACTACTACTGTACAACATAAAGAGATATTCCGTTGAAAGTTAATCACAGAGGATCTTCAGGAATATTTGCTTTGTGTTCTTTGAAATCTGAACTAACTAATTCTGCAATACTGTCCACAAAGTCTCTCTCTCTGTTTCATGTATCATTGTATAGGAGACAGGGTTTGCGACATTTCTATCTTCCCACGTGAATGCTAGGTCAGCAACCCAACAAGGCTAGTCAGAGGGGATTACCATACCCCACAATCAAGTATTGGAGTTATGCCACGAATGTATTAAGTTCTAAAGGTATTTTTAACAACAGTTCAAGGCTAGACACACAAGTTCAACAATAACCTTGAGACTAAGTGTAGTACCTGTACTGAATTTCAGAAAAAAGTAAAGATCAGTCTAATTATAAAGCAAAGGAGGGTGTAGTTTATGATATAAATCTACCACAATAATATAAGTATTTTTTAAGTAAAGCACTTGTATCTGATGAAGTTATAAGTGAAGTTTGATATTGCTAAACATTGTGTATGAATGTTGCATTTTTGTTTTAGAAAGACTCTTATTCATCAAAGTAGAAATGCAACATTGCGAGATACACATAACCGACAGTTTTGCACATGAACGTTATAGTTGTTATTCATCCTTCGAAAAAACGTTACCCACACCATTACGCCACCTCTACTATTTTGATAATACATAATGGTTGGAAGATTTATATTTTTCCTTTAATGTTAATACAGAAAATAAATAATAACAGCTCATCAAACCACATCAGGCGTGACTAGTTGTTTATTTTCATAGCTTCCTTCTTGAGCTTTCAGACAATAGGTTTTTTTTTCTTTGATTCCCCACTACTATATGTCAGTTTTGTAATGTTATTTGTAGCATAAAGTTGTAGATTGTCAAATCCTTATTGTTGCTTATGGATTTGATCAGTTAGATCAAAGTCTAATTAGATGATATTCTGTTGCTCTACACAGTCTTGGTCATACGTTTTCTCGTTGGCCAGTCATCAGTAAAAGACAATCACAATTTCTTGTTTGTTTTTCACATCGTTTCAAATTTATTATCTTCCTACTGCTACTTTTGATGCACTTTATAACACTTTTTAACATTTTCTCAGGAAAGTATCTTTAATAACGAAAATTGTGGTAGACAAACACCAACTATCTTTCTCCTTAAAAGGAAAGAAAGTCCATGAATAAAATCGTAGCACGTTTTAAATATGAAACGTATTAGGCTCTATTCGCAAGAAGGCAATCTTAAACTCGTTATAGTTTTCTGTAACTTGCAAAGCGACGTCATTAAGTTGATTTTTTCTGTAACAAGAGAGTTCCACACTTTTGTAAATATAGCCAAGTTCTAATAAACAGAGCTAAGATCGGTTAACTTATAGAAGATACACACATTTGTTTGTTTGTTTATATAGACCTTAGGCCACTTAATTTCGTTGCAAACTATGCTAGAAAGAAATAAAAAAAGTTTTTTGTAAGTTCCTACTTTACCCAACGAAAAGATGTGTATATTAACACATGCGCAGACAAGTCAATGAACAATGATTCGGTATTATTTACAGATCCAACTTATTATCATTAAAACTTCTAAATTTCCGGATGATATTTTTAGAAACATGTAAATATATTTTTAATTCCTCAATCGTATATTTACTTCCAAAACAAGTTAAAAAGTCATAATAGTTCCCATTTGAAACATGTGTATTAAGTATATATGTATAGTTTGTTCATTTTTAAGCAGAAACTATACAAACGGGTTATCTGTATCCATCACGGGTATCGAAAACAGATTTTTGTCGTCATAAGTTAGCAGACTTGTCGCTGAGCCAAGTAGATATATGTAACACATATTCATGTCCATGTACAGTGAAGTTTTTCGTCTGGCTGAATAGTGTCACAATTTTCTGTGACAAACTGGCTTGGCTAATTTCCTGGAAATTTAGTAAAGCTAAAAAAGGATCTCGAAAAGACCAAGACGAACAGTCTTATTCAGTTAACTTAGTCTTAATAGGTTTAATTTTACCGCCCTAATGCCGTGAATGAGGACCCCAATGAACTAGGATGTTAGTAGTAAAACACCAATACCTTTACATCGGACGAACGATTTGTGTCAAAATAGTGGAAGAGAGTGGCCAAAGCCCTAATTTATGGCATTACTTTTCAAGCCCAGCATTGTTTAGTACCGACTTTATTTTTAGTTTTTGCTGTTTCCTGTTAAACGAAAAATTACACAAATTGGTTATCCGTGGTCTAGCCATCTCGAGTATCGAAATCAATTTACAGCTGAGCTACCGAAAGGGGTTTGTTTGTTTTTTTAATTTGGCGTAAAGCTACACGAGGGCTATCTGTGCTACGTATATGTAGTTAAATACAACAATTATACCGGTGACGTAGCTTTACACATCCTTTTACTTGATAAATATACATACATTGTTCTTCTCTTCTATTGGTTTATTGTAACTTCCACTATTCTACAAGTGCATTGTTTCTGTCTCAACTTAGTTTACGGTAACTTCTACTTGCTATACATATATTGTTTTTGTCTCAAATAAGTTTACAGTAACTTCGAGAGTGTTAGCAGCAGATGTTAATATTTTTTGCGCTTTAAGTCATTTGTATCTTTTACTAAAGCTATACTTGGTAATAATCGTAAGGAACTGAACCGCAACTTTGAGGGTTGTAATCTGTAATCTTATCGCTGTCCCTCCGAAGAACGCGTAGAGTGAAGTGGATTTCTTACAGAGAGAACCTGCTTTTTTTTTACTCTATACTTTTTTGTTTGGTTTGTTTTGAATTTCGCACAAAGCCACACGAGGGCTATCTGCGCTAGCAGTCCCTAATTTAGCAGAGTAAGACTAGAGGTAAGGTACCTAGTCATCACCACCCACCACCAACTCTTGTGTTATACTTTCACTAACGAATAGTGGGATTGACCGTCACATTATAACGCCCCCACGGCTGAAAGGGCGAGAGTATGTTTGGTGTGACGGGGATTTGGACCCATGACCCTCAGATTACGAGTCGAGTGTCTTATCCACCTGGCCATGCCGGGCCTTTTGATTCTGATAAAATATTCAATGCGTTGTTTCCTAATAATAATTAATAATAATAATAATTAAGTAATAATTTACGGACTTATCACTTTAACATCTTAAATTTGACTCCAATTGTGACTAAAACATACATACATACATACGTAATGTATTGCGTCACTTTTCTCAAAAGAATAGAAACGCAATCTCAAAGAAATATTCCATATTTTACCAGCTAAAAAAAAAAACAGTCACTAATACCTTAAACTTTATTACAATATTTAAATGCTTAAAATTAATGGAAAAACGTTAAATATCTCTGGGGTTAAAAATAAAATTGTTTGTACATTATCTCCTTTTTAACTCCCGTTATTACATATTTTAAGCCCTACATTCTAGTGCCATAAGTATCATTTTAAATCTCTACATAATAAATTTTATTCTTTAAAAAGTGGTATTATATAAGTATTAATAATTATGTTAATTTTTTTACATAGTCATTCCTAGTTAATATCATATTTTATAATAATATTATGTATTGAAAAAAAATGTTATAACACTCACACTCGAAACAAATATTTCATTCAAAATAATTAATAATGACTATGACAACTAGGGAATTCTTCTGAAAACTAAAACTTTTGTAAATAATAACATCTTAGTATTCCTCTTTATGTATGAGTTATTTCTTCACATTTTATCAATTGCAGATTTTAATTTTTCATAACACCAACTCTTTCAGTTTATGAGCTTTTACAATTAATACCATTAACATACACATTATCATGAATAAGCAAAAGCACCCGTCCCCAGTGACGAAAAAGTCCAAGTTAGTCTATCAGTTTAAATTACTTAATGGACTTTAAAAAAGTTAATTGTGTTACGCTCTTGGTTTCACTCAGATCTGAAGCTCTTAACTACTTATACTGAGAAATGTAATTGCTGAGTATTTCACTCATAATATTAGCTACTCAGCATAACACAGGGCAAATCTACATTTTTAATCCCTAAGTTTTGTCACATTTTGAAATACGAATGATACTGTGATTGATTCCTAAAAATTTAAAATAGAATATCATGCCTGCGAAACGAAACTTGGTATCAACGTTATTAAAACTTATAACGAGAAACCCACTTTTTTGAGACGGTTTGAATGGGTAATGAAAACACTTTATTATAAATGTTCGACGTTTCTAGGGGATTTTGTTTGTACTTTACCATTATCTCGTCACTTTTAAAATCATTACCTAGTATGGCCTGGTGGTTAGGATGCTAGATTAAATTACAGCACGAGGGGTCGAAACCCATCACCGAACATCCTCGCCATTTCAGGCGTGGTGTCGTTATAATGTAATGGCCAATCACGCTATTCAAATCTAGCCCAAGCGATGGCAATGGTTTATGTTGATTGGCTGCCTTCCTTCTATCAATTGTTTCGAAATTAGGGACGAAATTCAGCAAACAAACAAGACATAAAATACAAATGTTACATCAACAGTTACTATAGGAATGTCATAATGACAATGATATCATCACTAACACTAAATACTTCGGTGATAACATAAAATTGTTCATGGAGGAAGTCATCCGTAAGTTCTTGTTGTTGTTTTTCTGATGCGTTGAGTTAGTCGCCGAGTGGATGAGCTGTTAAGTCTGTAAACTTACAAGCACCTATCTGAGGTTCGATTCCAATGTGTGGCTATGCGCTAATACAAAATCCCGAGTCACGAATAAATGTCCTTATGCGGTACGAAGTGGTCGCATCATCTTATCTACAAATATATATCTTTCCTTCTGAAGGATGCTCATATTAACAGTAGGTATAATAACAAAAGGAAAGGGGGGAATATGGGTGGGAGAACAGGATAAGCAACTGTAACGTTAAAGAATGTAAGGGGATCCCTTTTTGTGAATTCACTGGATGGGGTCCTTGTAAAGAACTGGGAGTCCTGAAGTAGAACGTGGCTTGTGTATTTATCCTTTTTATTAATACAAGTGGTTTTTATACCGACAAGCACAATATAAAATTATTAAATCTTGAGAAAAAAACATCTCGTTAAATAACATCGTATATAAGCACTTGCTGTGTTTGGATTTTGTCTAGCTATCAAAATCTAATAATACGTATTTTTATACAGTCTTCAGAAGTAAGATAAATTCTTTAATATTCTACTTGTAATTTTACTGCATTTCTAAAAAAATCATGGTAAAAAGTATTAAATTTCAGAATATAAGCTAGTTCGTAGTTTGTTTTCTTACTTAATGTGCTTTAGATTTTAAGAGTGAAATGTCTAATTAGATGAAAGAGGACAATGTTATATCACAGCTCTTTTTTGTGAATCACTTGAAGTACTGAAGCGAAAACCGCCAACCGTCTGGTCTTTATAAGGAGATGCAGTTAGCAGGCATTTAAGAAAACTCGACCGGTTCAACCACGTCATGGGTGGAGAAGTGCACGCAAGGTGATAGGCAAACGCCCTCCTTCTCAAGGTGAAGTTGAATACCGGTAAAGATCATGTGCATATATGGAATATCTGTCTGCTACGTCATTTTGAGTTTTAGCAAACTGAACAAGCTGTTACTGCGCCTTTCGTTATCACCTTTACAATATCTTATAGCTTACCCAACAAAGGAGATACGTTTGTAGCTTAAACTGTTGAATTTAAATTACACATCAAACATAACTATATGTTGCACAAAATATCAATCTTACACGATCTACCAATCAGTACGTGTCAGTTTATTTTATATGTACAAGCTAGAATGATACATTCTTTGGAAATTACAATAGTCAATAACATTTATAATTTATTATAATCGTATGCGTTAACTCTAAATGTTGCTCAGTTTACGCTTTTGTTTCTGAGAATATAATTCACAGGTCGGCTTTAGTTGGTAGAACGGCTAAAAAAGAATGTTCAAGTAAATCCTTTTTTACATTGCTGTTAACCAAAAATAATAATACATGTATATAAATGAGTTTTTGAAAGTAAACTACACCATGGGCCATTTGTGCTTTGCCCATCACGGGTACCTATTTCTACTGTATCGACATACAGTTATGTCGCTGGGTGGCTAAGTGTGATTATTTCTTCACTTGAAACACATATCTCTGTGACAATGTATGGAAGCGTGAACGATCGTCAGATACAGAATCATGTTAATGTCGTCCATGTTTTTTTTTCACATTTATAAATTACATATCACGTCTTTCGAATATTGTATTTATTCCTGACATTTGTTTTAAGCAGTTAATTTATGGAATACTCAGTCCCGTTCGTTTACAGTTGTCTACTACTAGAGTTATCTTTTGAAGATTGACTATTACTATAGTAATGACAGCAATGACAGTAAAGAAAAAAACACCGACAAACAATGTCGCTATTAGATCATTTAATGGAACGTTACAAAGGTAAGTTTTCTGAAGCTTTAATACATATTAGTAATAAATGTTGTACACAGATTGATCATAAATACGTTTGTTGTTTTTTTACCAACAAAAAGTTGTAAACACAATTAACATTCAAGAGTAATTTGGAACAAATTATATGTTTTTGTTCTCACCATTGAGCGATTTCTGACAGTTGTTTCACTCATGCAGTACGGTTTTACCCCACCTTTCACATTTGTGTTTGACAGTTGTTTAACTCGTGCAACTCGGTTTTATTCCACCCTTTACCTTAGTGTTTCACAGTATTTTTAACTCGTGCAGCTAGGTTTTATCCCACCCTTTACATTAGTGTTTCACAGTTGTTTAACTCGTGCAGCTAGGTTTTATTCCACTCTTCATTTTAGTGTTTGACAGTTGTTTAACTCGTGCAGCTCGATTTTATCCCACCCTTTACACAAGTGTTTGACAGTTGTTTAACTCGTGCAGCTCGGTTTTATCCCACCCTCTACATTAGTGTTTGACAGTTCTTTAACTCATACAGCTCGGTTTTATCTCATCCTTTACATTAGTGTTTCACACTTGTTTAACTCGTGCAATTCGGTTTTATCCCACCCCTTTACATTAGTGTTTGACAGTTATTTAACTCGTGCAGCTCGGTTTTATCCCACCTTTTACATTAGTGTTTGCTATCAACAACATCTGCCTCATGAAACTAGCATTTATTTATCGAAGATTTGGAAACGTGGGCGGGATTGCAATAGCTTCATGTATACGTAAATGTGGAGTTTAAGAGAGACATAGAAGCTCGCATCTGTTTCTATGTGATTTAACAACAAAAGTAGCATACGGTATAAAAGACTTAGTCACCCTGTGCACGTCAATCGTAAAGAAATAAAGGGTGGCTAACAAAAGTGTGACTTTCCAGCGTAGAATTGCTTCCTAGAATAAGCCATTAAGCCCGAAGGCACTTTCGTTATCGCACGTCTTTACAATATCCTGTACTTCGAAGAATGGCTCCTTCACTACAAGAAAACCATTGAATTAATGACATTATTGGAATTTCTAGATAATAGTTAAATGCAGCTTAAAACTACTATACTTTTTGTGATTACAGAAGTTCTATGGATTCTTGGATTTTCTTCCTATTTATGAACAGAAACAAAGAAACTTTATACTAGTAATCCATTTCAGTGGTATTTTTAATAATATAATCATTAAATCTCATTATATGATGGGAAAAAAATCTCCCGAAAATTTACACGAAATCGACTCATTTAGGCGCATTACTTGTATTTAAATTTTCATATTTATACTTAGAAAATTAATTACATGTGTACGTGTATATATATATATATAGTAATTAAAATATTCCAGTTGTTTAACTCGTGCAGCTCGGTTTTATCCCACCCTTTACATTAGTGTGTGCAGTTGTTTAACCTGTGCAAGGAGTAGCACACTGAGCTGTTGTTAATAAGTTGGGAAGCAGTGATTTATAAGCATAATGAAGTGATTTTTTTTTATTATTAGGGGAACATATCACCTATTCTGACAAAACATTTGTTTGCTTCCTTCAGGTTAGGACAAGTTCTACTGAATGTTGAATTATGTTTTATATTTTTAAAACTTTCAATGTTTCTGACATTTAATTCAGAATATCGGTCGGGTTACATGAATTTAAATAATCCTAAACAGAAACAAAGAAATTAATCTCAAAAAGACAATATTAGGAAAACTCACAACACAGTCTCTTTCCTTTTAAACGTAGCGTAACAGTTTATTAGTGTTGGGAACATTTTGATCAACCAATTTTGTCAAGTACAGACCATAATTGATCAGATCTTTGTAAATGGGAAAACCGTAGCTTTACAAGAAAATGTAGAACTATATAAATGTTTAACTTGGAACAAAATTTTGAATATCGTATTAATATAAACAGCATTGAACTAAAAGATACATAGAATGATATATTTAAAGTCCACCGAAAACATTCAGAGACATATATATTAACAAAATTAAAAAAAGGAAGAAGATAAATAAACATATTATAAAATAGATGAAAAATATAAAATTTTAAGAATCCCTAAAAATGGAATTTCTTTTTAGGAAAAGGCCTAATATTGCATTATAGATGCAACATATGCTACAGTCTAAATAATTTTATAATAATCTTCAGGTATAGAAAACGTTCCCCTTGGAAAATATTAACTCAACTCACAGTGACAGCAAAATAAATTTAATATATGTTTTTCATAACACAACAAGTTTTTCTTTCAAAAATGTGAAAAAGAATATGAAATATATTTAGTCCATAAAATAATGTAAATCACAATAATTGTTTATTAATAAGGAAAGGAAATTATCAGTTGGCTGGAAATAGTTGGAAATTTAGTGTAGTTTTGAGTTATTGCTCTGAGGTATAAATGCAACAGTTTGACACATAAGTTACTTTTTATAGTTGTTATGGCAACATAAATCATTCACATCAAATAGTTTATCTTTTGTTGATCCCAATATAACATTTCCTTCTTGGAAATATTCATATCATTCGTGAAGATTTTTTGATAAAAAATTTCTTTACTGTACAGTTAGATTTCAGTTTGTCTCTCAATCTCAGTTATCGATCTATGAGTTGATTAATGAAATGAAAATCTACCATGGTATTTGGAAATGGTAAAAGATATTTTTGTTAGAACGTTTATTACTGTTCAACTTTCGTTCCATTACTTTGAACAATATTAAGTCCTTCAGGTATAGCATTCTTTCGGTGCGGACTTTCAATTAAAAATTCTCCGAATTCTTTTGATCTCAACTTTCTTACCTCTACAAAAGATAAACATGAATTTTCAATTTTGCGTGTTTAAGACGCTGATAAAAGTATACGTGCTTCTGCAATTCTCTGTTTCCATGAAAAAAACTCATTCATATATTGACTTTTTATTTTTTTTTATATTATAATTAAGAAAATTAAAACATAAAAAATAAATTTCACTGCTTAATAAACGTATTACTCAGCTTATATAATTTCCAAGGAAAGCTTGTAAGATTATTTTAAATTACAAACCATTCAAAATCTTCAAATTAACTGTACAATCGATAAGTAGTTAGATTTTGGAAATAAATAAAAAACAGATATTACTGACATTATATATATGTGGGAGTAATTGCAGTGTCTGTGGCTGTTTCTGAACGTTGATTGATAATAAAACTTAAAACAAGTCAAATTTAAAACATTAGTAAACATTCTTAAAATGTTGCCTACCTAAGTTTATAATCAAACAAAAGAATTATTTATATAAAATTAAATTACTTCTATCCGTTAAGCTTTAGTACATTTGTACGGAAAATAACGTATCAAATGATATTCAATCACAATCAGTTTCTATTTTTCAATTTAGTTGGTTGATAGATAAAACATATACTGTCCTTTCCTACCGTTTAAATGTTTTGAATCAACCCCATAATAATACTTCACACATTTGTTTAAACAACTGGTTTTATGACACTGTCTCGTGAATTATTTAAAAGCTTATCACTTTTTGTAATAGATTCAACAATAGACAATTGTGAAATATAAAAGTACTTTAGTAACAAAATATATTCAATGTCTTCCCTTTCAAGATACTTTTAAACTTTACTTTTTATGCAATTTTAGAAAAAGGCACCAATTTTCCAAGTGAGCCTAAAAAACGCATTAACGATCATTGAAGCATTGATTCTGAGATATGTAAATTTAGATCAAATATATGTATTACTTTTATGAATATCACTGTTGTTATTAAGACCTTGTAAAATCCTATTTATGTATATGTAACCATCCATAAAGCAAAATTCTTAACATGTTATTGACGAATCCCTATTGTTTCTTTAGTCGTTACTTCATTCTTTAAATGGTCTGTCATGGCCAGGGAATTAGGGCACTCGACTCGTAATCTAAGGGTCACGAGTTCGAATCATTGTAATATCAAACATGCTCGTCTTTTCAGCCGTGGCGATGTTATAATATGATGTTCATTTCCACTATTATTTAGAAAAAGAGTAGCCCAAGAGTTGGTTGTAATGATTAGGTGTTTTCCATTTAGTCTTACACTGCTGAATTGGTGACGACTAGAGCAGATAGTTCTTGTGTAGCTTTGAGCAAAATTCAAAACAAAAATGCTATTAAAATATTATTTTTATTGTTGTTACATAATATGATTTAGCCCGATGAGCCTCCATTTTATTAAATTATGTATTACAATTTCAAATAGCCTGGAACTGAGATAAATGACAATTAGAAGTTATTTATATATCGACATGTATCAACTTTATGATATTTACCAACAAAATTGATGCGTATAATTTTCTTTCTTAATACAATTATATTTTAATATACAAACAATGATACAATTCATAATAACAGTTATTACAAATAATGATTCATATATATTAGTTTTACATCTTACTAACAGTATTGAGTCTTTTATTTGATTCGGAACTTCCTTTATATTCTCTCGAGGGCTCACGATGAGTGAATTAATTTCGAGTTGGTATCGATAGAATTCACTTAACTCGGAGCTAGCTATCTCTTCGCTGATCACGCGTGAGTTTTTCACAGCTGAAGTTATGCAATGTCTTTATAGAAATACTAACGTCCGAAGCTAATCCACTAAAGTTAAACGGTTTTTAATGTTTCAAATCTATAAACTTTACTGGTCAATATATAAAACTTCCTATTAATAAACGTTAATCTTAGGTATAGCTCAAAGGTTTATAGCATATTAACTGCACCAAACCAATAATATATAGTGTTTCTTGGTGCGTTGCATTCACAACCTTTTTTATAAGCGTGAGGCGAATTTCTTGAAATTTCAGCTCGCACAAAAATACGAACGACATCATAGTGCTTTCCTACAACATATATTGTTGATTTTTGCACTCGAGAATTTTCCACAAGTTTAGTGAACGGTCGGGAATTTCCAAATACACATTTAAAGCCATACGTTACATGCATTTCTAAATACATAATTAAGTAAAACAAACATTAGTATTAAAATAGATATATAATAGTAAATCCGTTACATTGTCTTGTGTGAAAATGCCACTATTTTCACCTTTATATCAAATATGCATGTTAAGAGATTATCCCCTATTTTCTTTAACTGTTGATGTAGATTTAACGATATATTCTCCCCTATCATGACTTTCTTAACAATTTTATCATAATCTCATTCTTTGTGAAAATATAATAAAGTCTTTAGGTAATTATATTTTGCGAAATAAATATATCTCTTCACTGTCAGACGTTTAAACAACAGCACGAGAACTCCTACTGTTATACGAAAAAAATGTTGACATTTAAAAGGTGTAATGGAGATAATACTTTAAAACAGCGGAGCAATTACACATGAATAACAGCAGTCAACAAAATACTTTTAAACTTTCTTTAAATACTTAGTTGTTTTAGGATGAACGAAACTGTTACAGCAAAATGTAATTAAATTTCTTAAGTGAAGTCTATTTGTCAAAAACACTTTAAAATGTAATTAGAAAAAGAAAGAACTATGTTCTAGAATCTAGATCATTACTACAATAGTGCCTTTAGAGAAACATTTTATTTGAAATTAGAACCTACTAGTCAACTTAACCTCTAAATTTGGATAACAGTATTTACTAAAACTAGGTTTGATATACCATCATGCTTTATTCAAGACTTAGAAACATCTAAAGTATATAGTTTTCATTTATATGTATTCATGCATGCATACGTACATACAAATACAGAAAAGCCATAAGTATGACCAATCAGTTTATTGGTTAACAGAGAACTGTTAAAACTGAAAAAGTTTCTGTTATGAAGAATTATTTGTTTCATAAAAGTTCATTGTATATTTCTTTATATGGTAACATCTTTCGGTATTATTCAAAGTTTTCGACAAATAAAAATAATTATTTTGTAATCCTATTTATTTTTATTTTTGTTAGGACGTATTGAAGTAATATACAGTAACAGTGTTGCATTAGGTGCTTTTCTCTTGTAAGTTTCAGTTCTTGTATTTTAATCTTGAATTTCTAAAAGTTAGCTATTGACTAGAATTGTATCAGATCTTTGTAAGATCTATCGTTAAAAAGGAAAGCGTTACTTGAACAAACTTACCCATTATATATCTTTCATTACTGTACCGTGTTCTATCCACCGGTTCAAGGTTTTCAGTTAAAAATTGCCTTAAAAAGAATAGACGGAAATAACAATCATTCAAGTTTAATTCGATCGAACTTTTATGTAGAAAATCGAAGAAATGAATTGTGGGAGAAAGCCGTCATAATGAAATTGTTCAGGCAACATTTTTTATGGTAAATTACAATTGTTCTTCATTGATGATATCAGAAACAGTTCTCGTGCTTTCAAGAACTTTTTATTCCCTGTATTTATTTCTCCACAAATTCTATTTTTGACTTAAAACAATAAAAGCAGGTGTCTTGATTTTAGTATAACTACACGTAAGGAAGTTTAATGTTATGATATCAATTATTTTGTAGAAAAATACATTAATAAAAATGATGCCTTACAATTTTTGTCACTGCGTGACTTTGATATTAAAAAACGGTTATTCATAACTCGATTAAGTATAAATTGAATTAGGTAGACGTCTACCAATTTTCAAAATTTTAAATACATATCTGTGATAAGCAAAGTTTTGTTTGAAAGTCACATAAACTTATCAATGTACAATTCTAATTAAAAATTATACATTATTCACAACAAATAAATTGTACGGTGATGAAATTTCATATTTATATCTTTGAATTCTGTTGTAATAAATAAACATGTTAATTATAACATGATTCCCTTCGGTTATAGTGTATTTATGACAATAAATAATATACTCACTCTTGAAAGTCAAAGAACGTTTCAGTTATTATATTCAAGGTTACATTTCAGTGAGTTATGCAGAGATATAAACATGTTATAGTTTAGTATTGTTATTTCTGTACAAGCTTATTACCAATGTTATAATCAGCAGAATGTGCATTACGATATCCATGGCTTTATTAAAGTCTAACGCTAGTTTTTACCTCTTTGAGGAATATATTAAATGTTATAAACATCATTTTATTTCAAATCATGTAGAGAATTATAAATATATGCTTTCATAGAATTAAAGTTACGTTTATTGTTTTGGCTGTCAAAGTAGTTTTTATTTAATATCGTTTTTGTTTGTTTGTTTTTTGAATTTCACGCAAAGCTACAGGAAAGCTACCTGCGCTAACCATCCCTAATTAAGCAGTGTAAGACTAGAGGGAAGGCAACAAGTCATCATCACTTACCGTCAACTCTTTGGCTAAGAATAGTAGGATTGATTGTCATATCATAACGTTCCCACGGTTGAAGGGGTGGCATGTTTGGTGTGACCGGGATGTGAAACCGTGACTCTCAGATTACAAGTCGAGCTCTCTAACCACCTGGCCATGCCGGGTTCCTATGGTTTTTGTTTTTTATTGTCAATTCTTTATACTGTAACTTGTGTTATATTAAGTTTTGTATTCATTATTTTATGCAGAGTATGGAATATTATAATTAGTATTTAAATTATATTTAACGTTATATTAAGAGTAACATTTTGTTTCATATTCTGTTGTCACATCCCGTGTTGAAGAGAGTTATACATATTAAGGAGTGTGCTAGAGAGTCAAAAATAAGTATTTAGGGTTTTAGTTAATGTTTTGTTTATATATATATTTAAAGTTCTGTTTAATGATCGGTTTGTGGGTTAAATAGCTTCTTAGTAAAACAAGTTAATTCCCTAAGGAAATCAGTATACATTTTAAGAATTCACACATCACTATAATTAACATTATAGTTAAAAGATGTTAGTTTACGTGTGAGTTTGATGATAAATGATATTTTCAATATATTCTGGCAACAACTCGTCCTTTTAAACTTACAATAAAGTGGCTCTTCAACTTACAGTCATTTAATGTCACAATGAAGGCTTAAATCATTTATAATTCTCACCTAAGAAACTATAATTTTTAAACTTCATTTTGTTTCCCCCGAAAGTAGCAGAAACGCATTATATTCAATAATTGTGAACTTACTCTTATTTGCCATTCTTACTTTTCGTGTAATATAAGTAAGCTATCCTTTACTTTTCAGGTACAGTGTTTTTACCAAACACGATATATATTGAAAAAAACATTTCTGATAGACGTTCGTGCTTCCAATGTTTATTTTATATTTCATTTTCAGAACATTCTAGATATCTAAAAATATGTCATATTTATATCTTTAAATTCCGAAAATAATGTTTAATTTTGTGTTATTTTTATTTATAATTACATAACTGAAATGTTTCTTTAAAAACAAAATTTTTAAATTTTATGTAAAACATAGTATTATTATTATTGAATATTAACCTTTTGGAATATGTTTGTTTCTCACATTATTAAAAAGCAAACTGATCCTAAACGTTATTATTGATCATTAAGATAAATGTAAAACAAGAAGAGTGATTATTATACTAATATTCAACTTCTCACATTATTAAAACAATGTTTGTTTCTCACATTATTAAAAAGCAAACTGATCCTAAACGTTATTATTGATCATTAAGATAAATGTAAAACAAGAAGAGTGATTATTATACTAATATTCAACTTCCCTTACTAATGATACTGGTCATAAAAATCTACCTCAACTTTCTGTGCAAATAATTTGAAAACAAGAGGATTTCTTTTGTTTTTATTTACATACAAAATGGAAAAAAAATCATAATCATTAATAATTGTACATCATTAAGTTTTGTAAAAAAGTCATTCCATTTTGTGGAATATGACTTACAAGCCTTCTCAGTATTTTATGTTGACCTATGAACCCACTGAAGACTACCACCTGTATCACATTTCCTAAATTAAAATACATTTAGTCTTGGCCTAGAATGATCTGATGTTTGGGGCGCTCGACTCGTAATCTGAGGGGCGCAGGTTCGAATCTCCGTTACAGCAAACATGCTCTCCCTTTCAGTCGTGGAGACGTTATTATGTTTCGATCAATCCTACTCTTCGTTGGTAAAGAGTAGACCAAGAGTTGGCGGTGGGTGGTGATGACTAGCTGCCTGCCCTTACATTTCTAAATTAGGCATGGCTAGCACAGATAGATCCCGTGTAGCTTTGCACGATATTCACAAAGCAAGCAAACAAACAAGTCTTATATTAGAATACTTGAAAAATATGACTCAAACGGGAGTTAAATTTAGTAAACAGTAAACCACCCAGAAAATATAACCTAAGATGTAGGGACAAGGACCGCGTGGATATAATGACAAATTAGATTGTTACAAAATGTTAACTTATTATTTGTGGAAATTCCAAACCATAGAATTCTATGTGACTTTGTTCGCACGATGAACTGGATTGAACTGGTTGCGTAAGAGTGAAAAACTACACAATTTTCCACATCACTGACGGAATGAAACACTGAAAAAAGATTGTTAAAAATATCATCAAACTTTGTTTTTTTCCCCCTTTTCCAGGAATGATAACAAACTTGTTACTTATAGTGCAAAAATAATAATATAAACAAAGATAAGTGTAATACTAAATACATTTTGGTTTTACTTTCACCATTTTTCACAGAACTCTAACGTACCACGTGATGGCTGGCTGCATCATGGTTATAAGCTGCCCACTGCGATAATATTACATAGACAGTAAAAGTGTGATTGTCACATATACTCAAGAATCAGTGTGCATGTGTACACAATTAGTAAATATTTTACAAATAGACAAAAAAGTATCAATTTATTTTGAAATAGTCGTCTAGCGATATCTGTTTCCTATAAAACTCGAGAAGAGATTAATATGTGTAACAATTAACAATAAAGTATGAGTGCTATGTAACCTAAGTGCCATTATTTTTGATTGAGTATTTTGAGTCTGGTTAAGATCAACAATAAATTGTGGTTGGATTTTCATTCGTCGTTTGTTAATTTTCTTTTTATTAGTATTTTATAAACTACATTTTTATTTCAAGTCTATATTTTATAAACTACATTTTTATTTCAAGTCTATATTTTATAAACTACATTTTTATTTCAAGTCTATATTTTATAAACTACATTTTTATTTCAAGTCTTTATTTTATAAACTACATTTTCATTTCAAGTCTATAATTTATAAACTACATTTTTATTTCAAGTCTATATTTTATAAACTACATTTTTATTTCAAGTCTATATTTTATAAACTACATTTTCATTTCAAGTCTATATTTTATAAACTACATTTTTATTTCAAGTCTATTTTATAAACTACATTTTCATTTCAAGTCTATATTTTATAAACTACATTTTTATTTCAAGTCTTTATTTTATAAACTATATTTTTATTTCAAGTCTGTATTTTATAAACTACATTTTCATTTCAACTCTATATTTTATAAACTACATTTTAATTTCAAGTCTATATTTTATAAACTACATTTTCATTTCAAGTCTATATTTTATAAACTACATTTTTATTTCAAGTCTGTATTTTATAAAGTACATTTTTATTTCCAGTCTGTATTTTATAACTACATTTTTATTTCCAGTCTGTATTTTATAAACTACATTTTTATTTCAAGTCTATAGTTTCTTAGTTTGTGCTCAGTAGTCTTTAGTTTGAAAAACCTTTCTCATTTTTATATAACTGGTCAAAAGAAAACAACAACTGTTTGCAAACATTTCAAGTTAAAACCTTTGCTTAACTCTCACACCTAAACTGCACACGATTCAAATTCACACAAAGCAGTAAAAGAACATTTATTTGTTCTTAAATGTAAAACCACACAACAAGATAACCGTGTTCTAATCACTGCATGTATCGAAACTTGATTTTTAGAATTATGAATACTTTGATTTATCTGTAAGCCACGTTTCAGAAAAGAACTTGAATATTCTTTTTACAAAACTTATCTCCGAACCTGGGCCTGTTCTCTTCATGAGAGAGCCGAGTTACTTTCTTATCGTAAAGACAACGAATTATGCAAAAGTCTGCAAGACAATTTTCTATCTCTCCTCAAGGTTACAGAGTAAGAGGCTAGGTCGAAACGAAGGGCGATAGGTGCTAGCAAAATCACGCATGCGTAAGCTTAGGATCTTCTCGATTGAGACAAGATTGCAGCGCACCACAGAAATAACTCACTGCACTAAAGGACGGTAAAGCTAACGATCACGGTCGCATTTTCTCAAGGGCACGCGTCGAAACGCATGCACATCTGTTGCGAACACGGGAACGCTGCAGTAAGGCTTGCTCGCACCCTCGATAGCAGACGATGTTTCTGTGGACGCCAGCAATGAGGTATTGACATTCTCGTGGCGCCAGGCTACGATAGAAAGTGTGGATGAAGTTTTGAAAAAATAAAGTTTATTGAATTAGTTCTGTTACATCAAACTTTCCCAGGACAATATGGTTGGACGGAAGACATACATTGGACTCATTATAATCTCTCACCTTGGTTTGCTGTTTGCAGAAGGTAAGCACGTTCCACAAAGAACGTATTACTTTATCACGCAGTGAAAGATAAACAAATGAGACGTATTTCGTCAAGTATCTTGTAGATATTTTTGAACACGTGAAACTACGTAACTCTCAACTTACGTCATTTTATTGGCTGTCAATACAACTGTGTATTTCAGTACATTTATCATATTAAATATGCGGTTTAGTTGCACAAGAGCGACTGTTTTATACTGATAACAATCACTGAAATTGGCAGAACATTCTGGAATGATTGAAATGGAACCATACGCTGATATAAATTTCAGTTTTATTATGCTTTTAACATAAATAAAACATTGTGCAAAGTGAAATTAATCATACACATGCATTGTAGTTTTACAATGTGTATTTAGGTTTATCTTAAGTTTGGAAATTACCTTGAATTATTGTGTGTATATTTTGTGTTTTTATTAGCTTCACACCTTCATTATTAGTATTATTTTTAATTTATAACACAATAATATGCCAGTACCTTTTACCTTTAAGTTGTTTGTAGTTAATTATTTCAACAAGAGGATATTTATAACAACAAAGTTAGATCGTCTTACTTTCCCCTATTCTATGCATTTCATTAAAGAAAACCAATTATTCTTCCCACCACTGTGTACATTTCAGTAATTGTTTTAACAATAGATGCAGAAGACCATTACGTATACTATAAGATGGAATTAGAGAAACACATGCTGAGCTGTTTGACTGCCCTATAATCAATGTCAGAATATGTTAATTTCACTGACTTATTCACCCTAGTTCGTTCTCCATCTTTCTTAAATTTTCGACATTAGTTCATGGATTAGTTTTCAGCTTGCTCCTTCTCTATTAATTGAAGGATTAGTTTCCCAGTCATTCGCTTAACGTTCTCTGGTTTTTGTTTTCGGTGATTATGACATTAGATTACAAGTCATTTTCTTCCTAATTCCTCTTGCTAGCGTGAGATTTAGTCTTCTAACTCGGTCACTCACAAAAATAAGTTCCACGGTCTAGCTTGTTCCTCATCGCCTGTAAAATTCATTTTCCAGACATGTCTGTTCCTGAATGACAAAATGATCGTCGAGCCTCTAAGAGGTTGTGGAGTTCTTATTTTCTTTTCGTCTGATCTGTGGAATGCCACGGTTAAAACGAAGTTGTTCTAATGTTGAAAGTGCTAGAATCTGTAGCGGTTCTTATCGAAACGTTTCAGTTTGAAAAGGTTTCTAATGAACTGGTTTGTCGTGTATTGAATCATACAGAATTATGTGTAGCATTCCTTGAGGAATCAATCAATGTTCGTTATAATACTTTACGTTTGAACATACTGTTTTGTAGCATTTTAGTATCGAACGAAAAGATACGTTATCAAAAATGTTCTCAAACTACGTCAAATTTAATTTTTCTTATAAGTGAGGAGTGTACTCGAATTGTTTTATTGTATTATAGTTTTAAGTAGGTCTCAAAAGTAACTGCTTAAGTTCTGACTTTGACTGCTGTACGCTACCACACTGACAAAATTAGGTAACATATGGTACTTATTTGTGCAAATTATATCCATTTTTTAGAACGTTTAGGGCTGATATAGGTGGATGGTAGCCCTAAGAAATTGCTTGTCCTACCCTGGTATGTGTGAATATTCAGTATGTACAAACGTTCTCAATCAATAATGTTGGACTGCACAAAAACAAATGTGGTAAAGACCATCTCTGTTAATATTGTTCTTTTATCATGTTAAAAACACAGTTTCTCTTTTAACTTTAAATAACTATGCTTCAGAGCGTTCAGCATGTTGAAACTGTCAATTTGAAGATAACGTTTCCCACTTATCAGTTTGTAAGACATTTTTATTCAAACTAAATTAATGATGTCGTGCTCAAATCTCTACGAGAAAAAATTATTTCAGATTGACAGATATATTAAAATATTTAAATTACTATACAAAATATGTCCTAATTAATAATGTTGTGTTTAAATCTGTACGATAAGAAATATTTCAGATTGGTAGGTACATTAATTTTTTTAAGCTGCTATACCAAATATGCCCTATCTTCCTCATTGTTACAGTAAATTGAATACTACTGATAGTCTTGCGTGCACAGGTTATGAGATCTGTTACTTAGTTTTTTTACAAACATGTAGAACGTTAAAGAGAAGTTTTCTTAGGCAGTCCTTACAATCAAACACCGTTGCGAGAAGATTTAGCAGAGACATATTAACGAGAGCCAATCA
This sequence comes from Tachypleus tridentatus, assembly GCF_004210375.1. Classification (NCBI taxonomy): domain Eukaryota; kingdom Metazoa; phylum Arthropoda; class Merostomata; order Xiphosura; family Limulidae; genus Tachypleus; species Tachypleus tridentatus. Next base: position 47,327,184 of record NC_134835.1, read on the forward strand.
CATAACTCGGTTTTAAAGAATGTTTGCACTTATATATATTTCTGCATATTATTGGTTAAACTTTTCAAGTGTATTCTTATCCATCGAAGCGCAATTTTAGGATAAGCGTTAGAAAGCAATGAATGTTAATTTAATACTCTTTTGTCCTGACTGATCGTCTGAACACACGTACAAGACGTTAACGACAAAATTATTATATTTTTTGAAAGTACACTTCAGGTAAGTAGTTCTGTGGACTCGTGGAGTATTTAAAAGGAATATATATATATTTATATATATGTGTGTGTGTGGTTCTATCCCACTATCAAACTGCAAGTTTGTCTCTCAAATTCTTTCTTCCTCAACACGACCGTAATAAAGTATTATTTCAAATCTGTAAAATTTAAAACAACAGGGACTCCTCAATAGCCGTGAACTTGAAATTCCTTTTAGCAGGATTAGAGTAAGTTAACTTATGAACCTTTTTATTAGGTATTTTTTATGCATGGGAGGCACGTGTACCGGATCCAGTTTTATTATTCCTCATCAGAATCTCAACCGGCCTACCACCAAACTGAAATTATTTTAAGCAGGGCTACAATAAGTTAATGAGACATTAATCGAAAGGACTTGACCTCCTGAGTCAGAAACTGTAAACAGACATGAAATCGATCGAGAGATGGCGGAGCTATGGGCTAAAAGTTTGTAACTAAAAAAAAACGAACAAAAATTCTCGGAGCCGTGCTATGAGCTGTTTTGTCACGGCTAAAAAAATCCTAAAGTGACTTTGTTCCAAGGGGCTATGGGGGCGCTGGTTGGCGAGTCTAGTACGAATCCAAACGATGCCACAAAATATCCCCCAGCTTTAAACTGTGGGTGTTTTATATGGATGAAAATCAATCGTTTAGCGTGGGTGGTCAGTAGATCAAAATGAAGAATGACAGCAGGTTGCATTAATAGCTTTAATATAAATAAAAAAATGTCGTACTTTTCTTCTATAACAACAAAAATGTTTTAAAACCATCCACAGAGCTGCATTTCAGTTATTTATAAAAAGGAATTGTACTTTAGTTATACTTATGTAGCAACCTATGGTTTGCTTGTTACGAATCAGGAACTTATTAATACTAATGTGTGGCTGCACTAAACTTGAAGGATGGGATCAGTACTAAACAGAAGACTTTGGGATTCTACATACTTGTGAAGTGTAAACAGTTTGCTTTAGATTTACTGAATTTTCTTTTTAGGTTTTATATCATTGAACTGTGTCCCGATTTATTATGATAAAGTTATGTCTATCTTGCTACTCATTGAGGAGATTATATTTGGCTTATCACACACAAATAAAGTTATATCTAGTTTATTACATACTAATAAAGTTATATCTGGCTTATCACTCACTGACAGAATTATTTTTGACTTATCGCACATCGATAATATTTTATGCGATTTATCACAAGCGGATAAAATAATATTTTGTTTGTCACACACTGATAAATATATATTTGGTTTATTACATATAAGTAACGTTATATCTGGCCTATCACACAATGATAAAATTATATTTGTCTTATCACACAGCAATAAAGTTTTACGTGTTTTATCACACGTCGATAAAGTTTTATTTCACTTATATACTTGTAGAATTATATCTGGTTCACCACACTCTGAGTGTATTTAAGAAATTCTTTAAAATTTATTAACGGATTAAAAAAGATTATGGTCTTGATATTTACTTTTATTACTAACTCGTTTGTTTTGCTAGATGTTTACATTAAATGTCCGTCGTATTTCTCAAAACACACTCACTTGTACTAGAATATGATACAACAGACCTTTCTGCTAACTTAGGCAATACAAATGGCATCATTAACTTTGTGTGCTTAATACTGAAACTAACTTATTGAGTTCAATATCCGGTCAACGTTGGCTTATTGATTAGTGGTTGTTGAAGGGCATCGTTTCTAGTGTAAAGTAGTTGAGCATTATTTACTTAGGTTCAGGAAAATTGAGACAAACATTTAAAAAATGTCACCAATCACATCGCTCGTACTTATATTTATTCTAAGCCATTTTAAATTTCAGTTGAATATACTTAGTCCGCACTTTGAACAGATCTTTCACTATACGTGAATTCAGTTTCTCTAAACTATGTTTAAGTAGTCAAGGAGCACAAAGTTGGAGTAGTTTATTTGAAGTGAAGCACAAATTTACACAATTGGTGATCTGTGCTCTGCCCACCACGGATATCGAAACCCAGTTTCTATTGTTATAAGTTCGCAGACATACCGCTGTGCCAGTAAAGAGGATTTTGATAGGCATGTTGTGAAATGAGATTGATTAGATTCCTGTTTATTCAACCACTTTTGCATAAAAAAACCCGTTGGTTTCGAGGAATGCCTGAAGGCGTGTAAAATATTTGGCTAGTAGGCCTTCTATGTCAACTTCTGTTTCTAAACTTGGATAAAGTATCATGAGATATCCCCAACTTCATAACAGTGGGTATATATTGGTGGGGGTCTATTCCTTAACTGTACTTTTTACTTTCCTGATGAAGATGTTTTTCCTGATGGGGTTACCCTGTAGTTTGGAGTACATTCCTGTCTCATCAGCTCTGCTGTGTGAGCATTTTCATGAAGAACATAAATGAAGAAATACTTCTTTGAAACGTTGCATCATTTCTCTCATATTTTCACTTTCTCACTGCTGGATTCTACTTCTTCTGTAAAGACTAAAATAGCTTTGCTCTGTCGAAGATGGAAATTCGCCACGAATCTAATATAAATGCTGAGCATATCGCTCGTAGCGCCACAGTTCTTATCTACGGCAATTTGCCATTACATTAATATGTTTATATTGTTCACGTAAAGTGCAATTAACTCTTTATCAAAATAAAAGGGCCCGGCATGGCCAAGCGTGTTAAGGCGTTCGACTCGTAATCCGAGGGTCGCGGGTTCGAATCCCCATCTCACTAAACATGTTCGCCTTTTTAGCCGTGGGGGGTTATAAAGTGACGGTCAATCCCACTATTCTTTGGTAAAAGAGTAGCCCAAGAGTTGGCGGTGGGTGGTGATTACTTGCTGCTCTCCCTCTAGTCTTACACTGCTACATTAGGGACGGCGAACACAGATAGCCCTCGAGTAGCTTTGCGCGAAATTAAAAAAAACAACATTAAAATGAAAAAACAAATTGCCTTATTACTAAAACAATTACTGGATCGTAATAATAACCATTCAGTTAGGAAGACTATCATACCCAGTTACCCCAAATTTAAATATAGTACTCGCAGGATTTAAATGTTTTCCTTTATCAGTTTAATTAATGGAAATTTACGAAACTTAATCGTATTACTTTATTTAATATACGTGCCAGTTTCTAGCTAGTTTTCTGTCGAGAGTAACAGTGTTACTGTTGTTACTAAGCGTGTAAAATCGCAGTAATCACTCTAAAGGTTGCAAACTAATACATTTATAATGAGATCAATTCACTTCTTAGAGTTTTGTAAGCACACCCCCTGTGTAGTTGTGTTGTTACAAGTTTCTGTATAAAATGATTTAATTTGACGATAACAAATTATTAATGACCAATATTACTTTGTTTGTTTTTTTCAATTTCAGTGAAGCAGAATTTAAATGATTTATTATACCCAGAGTGTAATAGACTAATATATTATTTTATGAGCAACCGTATTTAGTTTCGTGAGTAAACAAGCACTCTAACATGAATATTAATTAACCTTAAGATCGAGAAATGCAGTACCGAAATATTTTTCTATAAAAAAATGGAATTGTAATAGTTTCAGTGCTATCCTTATATAACTACAAGTAATAAAAACCAAAACAAGCCCACAGTGTAGCAGAATATTAACAGACAAAAGTGGGATAAAATAAAATAAATTGTTATGGAATAATTATATATATTTATTGATGTATGTTAATTCTTGCCTATGCTGTTATATATGGATGATACAAATGCCATTGCTACTATCTTGTTTCCATTGTTGAAGGATTGATATTAACCATATCTACATTTATTTTTTTTAAATTATTTAACTACTTGCTTGTCTTTTTTAATTCAGTATTTCAACAAACATTTACCACCAAGTTTTAAATACAACGATGTTCTAGCTGTAACATTTATTACTTTCTATTATTGGATGTAAATTCCTATTTCAACCTGTACTTAAGCTTTTTAAAGAAACACAAAACGTCTGTAAGAAAGCTAACTTGAAGGGGTAATGATAACATCGTTTATACTAGAATTATGTGTTTGTTTTTTAGTCACTACTAGTTACTGATAATATTTGTAAAAGCAAATACGTTTTCAAGCTATGTCATCTCAGTGACATTGGTTGACACCATTGTTTTGGTTTCTGAGTTATCATATAATAAACACGAAATAGTATAAATATCAATAAATTCAACCTTTTTTCTATGATATTTACAGACATTCCCTGAACTTGTAACTTAGTCATTACATGGATATTTTTGTAAAAGAAAACACTTAATAGTATTGCAAAGTTCTGATGACCTTTTGAAGATATATTTAAAATACTGCTACGATGAAGAATCCGAGCCATCGCAACATAGGCAGTGGTACCGTCTGCCTGATATAGCATAAATATCGTGTCGTTTCTTTACAGTATGTGTTACCTTACACCATACGTTACGAGCTCTACGTTGCAGAAGGTAAAATACTGTCACACACAGATTAAGAATACCCAGTTTTGTGAGGTCTTGAAAACTGTGTTAAATACGTAATGGAGACGTGTATGTGAACATATGAGAAACAGTACATCTTCACTGAAAAGAAGGTGAAACCTTTCTAACCTGTTTACAAATGGAGTATATCCACTGAAAGGTTAAACCTACCTAACAATGATAAGAATGGGGACTTAGAAAAATGGAGTATATCCACTGAAAGGCAGGTTAAACTTACCTAACAATGATAAAAATGGAGAAATGGACAAATGGAGTATTTTCACTGAAGGGCTGGTTAAGATATGTAACAACAACGTGAATGGGTGGTTGGGGAGAATTTGTATGTTCACGAAGAAGCAAATCAAAGTTGTGTGCAGCTACATCATTGGGTGGTTAGAGAGAATGTGTATGTTCACTTAAAGGCAAGTCAAAGATATGTAAGAAAAACAAGAATGGGTAGTTGGGGAGGACATGTATATCCACTGAAGAGCAGATAAAAGATATGCACATTGACATGAATCTGTGTATCCATGAAAGGTATGATTGTCATGTATAACAGTGACTTGCATGTGTGTTGGTGAGAATGTGTGTATCCACTGAAAGGCAGGATAAACATATATAACAATGACTAGAATCCGCCTCATTGCTATGCAGAACGTCAAAGAACATTTTAAGATTAACTTTAAACAACATTAAGATAAAAGTAATTTATTTTTAATAAATTTCTTTGTTTTTTTATTAAGCACAATGCTACACAATTGGATATACAGTCATGTGAAAAATTAGGACACCCTTTGAAAGACTGTGTATTTTTGTAACATTTTGGGATATATAGATATTTACTCTCACTTTTAACAATACTGAGATATTATAGAAATATAACTTAACAATTAAAACTCAAGAAAATCTTTTCAAGATCTTCTGTAAATGTAATTCTACAAAAATGCATATTCTAACTGAGGAAAAAGTTAGGACACCCCCCACATTTATTCCCAATTAAAATGACTCAACTCACACACAGGTGTATCACACCAGGTGCACATGATTAGAAGATCGTTACTCAGCATTTTGAATGAGGCTTGCCCTATTTAAACCTCAGGCATTTAGTTTGGTGTGTTCCTGACTGTTGAAGTGAGAGTGAGCACCATGGTGAGAGCAAAAGAGCTGTCTGAGGCCTTCAGAAAGAAAATTGTAGCAGCTTATGAGTCTGGTAAGGGATTTAAAAAAATTCCAAAAGATTTTGAAATAAGTCATTCCACTGTCCGGAAACTAGTCAACAAGTGGAGGGCTTTCAAAACAACTGCGAACATGCCCAAGTCTGGTCGTCCAAACAAGTTCACCCCGAGAGCAGACCACAAAATGCTAACAGAGGTCTTCAAATACCGTAACATGTCACCACGGGACCTAAAGCAGGCTCTGGCTACTGTTGATGTGAAAGGGCATGCCTCTACAATCAGAAAGAGACTGCACAAGTTTAACTTGCATGGGAGGTGTGCAAGGAGGAAACATTTGCTCTCTAAGAGAAACATCAAGGCCAGACTGAAGTTTGCCAGAGAGAATGCAGATAAAGACCAGGACTCCTGGAATAATGTTCTTTGGACAGATGAGTCCAAAACTGAATTATTTGGACACCAAAACAGAGGACATGTTTGGCGTAAACCAAATACAGCATTCCAGGAAAAGAACCTCATACCAACTGTGAAGCATGGAGGTGGAAGTGTCATGGTTTGGGGCTTCTTTGCTGCAGCAGGACCTGGACAGTTCACAATCATAGAATCCACCATGAATTCTACTGGGTATCAGAGGGTGCTTGAGGATCATGTGAGACCATCTGTAAGAAAATTGAAGCTGAAGCGGAACTGGATCCTGCAACACGACAATGACCCAAAACATACCAGTGAATTCACCAAGGAGTGGCTGAAAACTAAGTGGAAAGTCCTGGAATGGCCGAGTCAAAGCCCAGATCTTAATCCCATTGAGATGCTGTGGGGTGACTTGAAACGGGCTGTACATGCAAGAAACCCCTCAAATATCTCAGAGCTAAAAGAATTCTGCATTGAGAAGTGGGTCAAACTTTCTTCAGACCGATATCAAAGACTAGTAGATGGCTACAAGAAGCGTCTCATTGCAGTTATTTCAGCCAAAGCTAGTAGGATGTAATAGCTAGTTGGGTGTCCTAACTGTTTCTTCAGTTAGAATATGCATTTTTGTAGAATTACATTTACAGAAGATCTTGAAAAGTCTTTTCTTCAGTTTTAATTGTTTAGTTATATTCCTATAATCTCTCAGTATTGTTGAAATTGAGATTAAATATCTATATATCCAAAAATGTTACACAAATACACAGGCTTTCATAGGGTGTCCTAACTTTTTCACATGACTGTATGTACTCTGTCCACCGGAGTCTATTGTTGTAACTTTGCAGACACGCCGCTCTGCCATTAAGGAGCAATTTTAGTAGAAATAAAACTATGAAACTGAACTATGACTAATTTAGTGACATGGTATCTCCTAGCTCGAAGTAAATGTTTTCTTATTTTTCGAGAAACTGATGGCTGTTCGCATCGAACATGTTTTTTAGAGAAAAGACAGACAACATCAACAACACATGAATATAAAATACAATCACTATATAGTAAATTAAACATAAGATTTGGGCATTTTATAAGTTGTATAAGTGAAATAACAATCGAACTTAATTTTCCCTTGTTTCTGTGTTGTGGTTTATGTGTGGTATATATGTATACACTATATATATATATATATATAATTATAATTTACTACTAAATTGTGTAGCTTTGCGCTTCGCTACAGACAAACAAATTATTTGTTAAAGACGTCAGGTAATCACAGATCTTTGACATTCTTGATGCAGAGAACACCTGGTGTTACTGAAAAAGAAAACAAGTGAACTTTGAATAATGTACAGTTTCTTATATTTGGGTTTTTGCTGCCAAAAGTTGTCACGGTTTTCATCTCTTTTCTTTTTTTTGTAGGCAATCTGTCTACGAATAAAATATATGTAAAAATGAAACATTTCTTTCAATCGTTTTGACTACAAAGTGAGTTTCTTTGAGTGACATCTGATTTGAAATGATTCTCGTCTTCTTTGAGCTTGAACTTCTCATATCGCCCCAGCTGCCATGTGGAATTCCAACAAACTTCTTTTGTTTGTTTTATTAAGCAAGTGCTGGTTAGAGTGGAAGGATGTGTCGATTAGATTATACAATTCTACAGAAACCAGTTTACTCAAATTCTGGGGAAAGCAAACATACGTTTGCACGTGTATAGCTTCCGTTAAATACATGGCATCAATACGTTAAACCTCAGCTATTATATATCCATTGCTTGAATAATAGACTTATCCTTTCATTTGCAGTGTACTTACATTCAGTGTAATACGATTTGACTGTGATGTTTATTGTATGGGAGTTAAATTTAATGATGGATCAATTCCTGATAAATAAAAAGGCAAAGACAGAGATGAGGGTGGACGTAAATAGAAGTGTGTCGTTGCTAGGAATAATGTAAGTATCATTTGGCCTACTGTTAATACTACATAAATAGGGTATTCGAATGCACGAGGGCCACTTTAGGGCCGAATTCGTCAATGAGGATGTGATAATTGTAAAATCATCATGAGATATGTGATGGTGATTATGTAGTTTTTATTTTGAAAGACTTAATCCATTTTTTTATTTATTTACTTTTCTTGTTTTTGAATTTGAGTCATGATAATTTGAGATCTGAATGTTTACCCAAGTTTGGTTCGCTTTGAAGGAAGTTAATTAAACTAGCAGAAATACCCTATTGGGCCTCTTTCATGGAATTGTCTGACTGTTCTACAACAATGTACTCATAGTTGACATTCAATAATGTTCACCATCCGCGACAAAAAGTATTTTATTGAAACTTTAGTTAAAATCAGCTATCATCACGATAGCGTCTTGCTTCTCTGTTGAAACACTCGTGAGATTTACACTGAAGAAAAGTAAATATTTTTTTAAAATTTGATTTTGATTTTTTTATATTGGAAACTTACTCTTTTCTGTAACTTTTATTGGTTAAACCTGAAACTTACTTCTTTTTTGTAATTTTCATTGGTTAAATCTGAAACATGTCAGTTTTTGTGGAAATTTAAATTGATTTATTGACTGCTCAAGTATAAAAATACTGCCTAGTTATAAAAACATAACCAGTTATGATTGGTGATGATCGGTGTGATAGTTTCTGAGATCCAAGTTTTGGAAGTATACATCACAAGCCCCATTATAACAAGGTATTAGGAGAATAAAATAAACTTCAAAGTTGAATCAACAATCTTAAATCAGAGTACAATACAGTAATTATTTTGGAATTCTCGCATTATACATAATTAGGCAATGTAGTATATAAAACCAGTTTAAACCTAAATCACGACTAAACATATTAAATGATAATTATTCATTTGCAGCATAATTCGTATATATAGCTACTGAGGTTCAAGATTTCTGTGGCACCGTAAATATGTTAGATTGCACGCATGCGTAAACGATTGAATGTTCACAAACAAACACAATTTTATGTATAAAAACGTATTTACATTGCGAGGTACCTGGAAGTTTTGGTAACTAGCGCCCATTCACGTAAGTGGATGTACATATATAATAGGATGCTACCTTATAAATATTAAAATGTAGTTAATTTTAAAACCAGATTTTCTTCGGTGAGATTAACATTCACTTGATATTTTTTTCAAATCAAGAACATCAGCTGTACGTATGTTAAAATCTACTTTTCTTTTGTTTAATTTGCTTCATTTCAAGCAATTTGCGATTGCAAGTCATGTATTTTATTATCGCGAATGATGTATAACTCTGTAAAGACAGTTTTTCATTCTGCTGAATGAAAATAGGGTGACGTTTCGGCTTCTTCAAGAACATCACAGTTTGTGCCATCAAGTAACAGTGTTTAAATCGCTCGTGCTTCATAGTGTTTCTCTGGCCAAATTTCCTTGATTTGTTTTATAAGTTTGAACAAATTAAAAAAGAAGTTATTCTCTGGATAATAGCTCTGAAAAACATGTTTTTATTTATTGTAACTGTTTTTGTTTTTTTTTTAAACGTAAATGTGAAAATACATTGATCCTAACTACGTTTTCAGACTGTTTGTTTGTTTTGAGTATACTTATTACATGAAATATTCACACAATAACGAATTTATAGAGAAAGGAAAAAAAACAACATCGCCGTATATGGTAATTCTGTCAGAAGACCAGAAATTTCACACTCAAAGTAGCTGATTATATAGCTCACTTAATCATTATCAAACCAATATACTGCATACGATGTCTTTCGAAGATAAAATAATATCCTTGCAATTCTAAACCTTCTAAGGAAGAAGGATATGTAATATTAAAAACATAAATGTAGCATATAAACACTGAAACCAAAAGGAGACGTAAAATAATTCATTAGTTTTTATTGTGTATGACATTAAACAGCAAGCTTATATGTATTGTGATCGCTAGTGAAATGAAAATGAACAAAGCTAAAGAAATTTGAAATCTATAGTTTAAAGACTATGATGTACGATCACATCTGAATACAGACAAAACAAGTATCACGTCATCTGAACTAACCGTCTTCACAACAATACTTACAAATATTGCACAAGTGAAGATATGGCAAGATTAGAATTCAAACAGCATTAAGACGACAAATGGAAAGACTTCAGGAGCTTATATGGTTCGATATGCAAACAAAATCTCTCGTCGATATTTTTGTTTAGCTCATCGAAATTCCAATAAATATTGTAAGACTTACATAATATTAGCATAGTATATGTAGCGAATGTTTGAAAGTAATAAAAGAAATGTATAAGTTATAAGAAAACTTTCATGTTGTTCTATATAGCTCTTTGAAATCTCTTTACATTTTGTACACAAGTAGATTAGGAGTATTCTACTTTACTTAGCCAGATGGGTTAAGGCGTTCGACTTGCAAACTGAGGGTCGCGGGCTCGAATCCCCATCGCACCTAACATGCTCGTCTTTCAGCCGTGGTGGCGTTATAAATTTACAGTCAATCCCACTACTCGTTGGTAAAAGAGTAGCCCATGAGTTGGCGGTGGGTGGTGATGACTAGCTGCCTTCCCTCTAAATTAGGAACGACTAGCGCAGATAGCCCTTGAGTAGCTCTGCGTGAAATTCAGAAACAAACGAAACAATCTACTCCACTTGAAGAATAGATTTTAATTTGTCATGCCGTGCACCAGTAGATTACAAGTATTCTACTCCACTTGAAGAGTAGATTTTAATTTTTCATGTCGTACACCAGTAGATTACAAGTATTCTACTTCACTTGAAGAGTAGATTTTAATTTTTCTTGTCGTACTCCAGTAGATTACAAGTATTATACTTCACTTGAAGAGTAGATTTTAATTTTTTCATGTCGTACACCAATAGATCACAAGTATTCTACTCCACTTGAAATGCAGATTTTAATTTTTTATGTCGATCGTTAATATCGTTAATTCTGTTAACTGTTAAAATAACAGAAAATATCTGGAATTTTTATTTCATTACTAACTTTATATGGTCTATGTTATTATACGTTTGTGTCAAAATGACTATAGATCTAAGGGTATTTTTCTTAACTGAATGGTTTATATTTGTTTTAACTTTTTTATCATATTACGGTAAGACACCGAGGATATGTATGCATTTTTTTAAAATTATTTGTGTGTGTGTGTGTTTTATACAGAAGCCACATCGGACTATCTGCTGAGCCCACCGAGAGGAATCGAACTCCTGAGGTTAGGGTCGTATATCCGTAAACTTACCGCTGTACTAGCGGGGAGCATTTTTATTTGTTACTTTTACACGAAAATGTACAAAAGCCACTGTATGTTATTCTAATAATACAAATCGTAAAACCTGTGTGAAATGAGAAAAAAATTGACAAATTTTTATGACAAATGACATTCGTGCCCCTACTGGAGGTTTCCGGCTTTTGATAATAATGACATATATTTACTGATATTACTGTTCTATCAAAACAAGTAGATTGTTCTACAGGAATTATCGTCTTAACAGTTTAAGCAATTTGTTCTTTTATATTTTGTTAATATGTTGATTATTGGTGTTGTCATAAAGCAGAAATAGCTATAAACTGAAAGGTTAACAGCCAGAAAACAGTTTCTTTAAATCCCGAAACAACAAACAAACCTACTATCTACAACAGTCATCGATCTCAAATGAATTTCTAGAAGTTTCAGCCTTAGACGAGTTTAATGACGTCCACACAAATGAAATATATTGACTACTATCACACAGTAACATGGCGGACTTTGTTTGAATTGGCTGCACGTGGCTTGAGGCTTCATTGCGTTATTCAAGTTTCTTCATTAACCTCTGGAGCATGATAACATAACTGGAATATTTTATACTTCGTTGGAAAATGCATTAAGTCTTTCGCTTAACTAACTTCATCATCGCATAGCTTATTCATCAAAAATCTCCTGGTAAACTTTAATGTTTTACGAAGACATTAGATGTGTATAAGCTTGGACATAGCCTAACAACTTAAAGCGACTGTAAAGGTTAGCATTGTTTAATATGCTGATGTAAATACTCGTTAGCGTATAATTGACCCTATATATTTAACCGTTAGGCAGGTTGCAATAACCACAAAGGCTGTGATGATAAAGTATTATTATTAGTAGTATCATATAAACTGCAGATTATATGCCCTAAATTTTCATCAGACTTCGCCATCTCTTTATTTCACTTTCAATGTATGCTCTGCCTACGTTACATAAGAAAATAGAGAGAAGCAACTCGGAATATTTTGTCCCATAATTGAAAATTTCAACTATAATGAAAGCGTAACAAAATATATGCATATATTTATGTATGAATATTAGATAATCGATTGAATACTAAACTCTTGATCAACTCCAGAGGCTGGTTTGATACATGGATAATCTCAAAATACCTACGAAATCCGAAAATGTGTAGTTTTAAAAGCTAATTCTAGCAATATGACTATAATATGTAACACTTATAAAACACGTTAAAATAGTCCTATGGAAATGTGTTCTGTTTATAAGTGATGCACTTGATCATGAAGTCACTAGGAGTTCCTGCTGTTTATTCTTCCTAGTAAATACTTATTTCTGTCACCATTAACACATAACTTTTTAAATAAAAAGTGAATTTTTAAAGAGATTTTTTATTTTGAATGTAATTTTGAATTTGACATCTGAGTCAAGGAGAGCGTTAGCAAAAGGCAGTTTCTGATAAGCGACAAATTTAAAGGAGATAAAAGATCTGTTTTTAATATCTGAAAATGGTTTGACTATTTATTCTACAAACAAACAGAGTAACAAACAGATTTTTTTGCCACAAAATACATCAGGTATGATTAAGGTGCATTTAAAAGATCTATTTAAGTATCTGAAAAGGTTTTGTGTATTCTACAAACATAGTAATAAACTGAAATTTTTTTGCCACATAATTTATCACACATGTCCAAAATACATAGTTTTCAGCCAAAAGACAACAAATAACAAAACGTTTCGATGATACAATTAAAGTAACTTAATTACTTTGAACCACATTACTCTTCAATAATGTTTGTACACGATAGTCATGAAGCTTCGTTGACGCTAAAGCCTCTTCATTTATATTACTTTCTCAGGCCTTGTGATTTTAAACTATTTAAACTTAAGTTCAGAAAGAGCCTAGAGCCAAATGTAACGGGTTTGGTTTGGTTTGAATTTCGCGCAAAGCTGCACAAGGGCTATCTGCGCTAGCCGTCCCTAATTCAGCAGTGTAAGACTAGAGGGAAGACAGCTAGTCATTACCACCCACCGCCAACTCTTGGGTTACTCTTTTACCAACGAATAGTGGGATTGGCCATCATATTATAACGTTCCCACGGCTGAAATGGCGAGCATGTTTGGTGCGACGGGGATTCGAACCCGCGACCCTTAGATTACGAGTCGAACCCACCTGGCCATGTCGGGCCAATATAATGGGAGTGCTCAGAAAGGTATGTTTCTCTTCACCCCTCAACCGGCTCAAGATCTAAGATTATTTGATAAGCTAATGATACTAAGTATACTTAATAGAGTAAAGGTTACTTAATGATGATACATTAGCTGAAAAAAAGGAACAGAAAGGTGGCAAGAGAAAAGTGAATCAAAACCGTGAGACCGCGAGGTGACACTTATGGGATAAACATGGGTGGGGATTAGTCGATCCAAGTGTCCTTAATTTTGTTGTGGGGGTAAAACAATAGTATTCTGAGAATAACCCTCTTTCAATATCCGGAGGGTCGAAAGATGATCCCTTTTTACATTTATATAAAAATAAAACTTTGGGTTTGTTTAAACTTAACGGTATACCTTTAATGTCATTCTATGTAGCGGTGTGGTTGTGATCTAGAGGTCAATGTAGTAAGCTGGACTTTCAGTTGTGGGTGCGTTATAAAAATGAGAATTCATTCCATTGGTCCGCTCAAGGCCAGACACAGATTGTGACGCAACGGGTACTGCTTATTGGCTGGCTTTCCACTGGTAATTATAAAAATCTGAACCCTGATCTTTTCATCCATTCACCTTAAGCTGTCACTCCAGTTGGAAATTATAAAAACGAATGCTGTTATACGTCATTTAGTGTGTCACATCTGATTTTGCTTCATTTGTCTGTTCTTTTTATCTTGTTGCAATCTAAAGTGTTTTGAGTTGTGCGGAAAAACGTAAATTAATATTAGTCATAGCACATACTTTTGGGCTCGTCATTGGCACATTGTTTCTCGGTGTAACCATATGAGTCATGGGAATAACGTGAAACATCAGGTTCGAAATAAATTGACTCCGTTGTGTTAAAGTACATATTTAAAGCAATACAACTTACTCTGCTACACGATAATTATGCACCCCGTAAGAATACAGAATGTATGGGCACTTACCTTTTAGAGTGTAGGATACATTTCTAAACATAATAAAGCACAACAGTTAATATCAACAAATATGTAGAGTAAATTTCCACATTAGAGCATAATCTTGAATAAGGCTGAATCCTTAAAGAGATAAAAGTTATACTAACATGTATTTATAACTGGCACTTCAGAAGCTTTTAATATCTTCCTGTTGTTGTTAGGTTGAATAATATTGTATACAAATAGAGTACATGCATTAACATAAGATTTTACTGGGAACATATTTATGTTATTTTGTTACCTTAACCAAATTTGAAATTAAATCTTACCTTAATAACTACAAACCGTGTCCTACCTACTGTCGTGATAGGTAAAAATTATGTCCCACTTTTAAAACAATCATAGAATTTGCCCTAGTGTCACAACAGTCAGGTATTCTACTTCCGTGTTACCACAATCATAAGCCTTATCCGCCTGACACGACAAATATAAATCCTACCCCAGTGTCATCACAACAATAAACCTTATCCTACTGTCGCAATAGTCACAAATCCTACTTCATGGTCACCACAATGATAACTGTTGTCTACCTCTGTTTTATTACAAAAAATGACTCTTTTTTTTCGATGTCATGAACTGCATAATTCACAACAATAAACCTTATGCCGATATCACGACAGTAAAAAATTCCACCTATGTTTCACGACCTGACAGTTGTGTCAGCTGTCTGACACTTATGTCAGCTGTGTGCATATGCTCACTGTAATAGAACTGAAGGAACTATTTGCTATTTCGGTTCTTATCTGTAAAATTTCAAAGTTTGGGATAGAGTTATATATCTGGTACCTAAAAGTTATACCATGTTTTTCCTTCCAATTTAAAGGTGCTATTAAGCGATACCTTTTTATTTCTTCTAATATGAACGTTACATTAAGTAATACCGTAGTCTTCCTTTTAATTTGAAAGTGCTATCGTGTAATACTATACTTTTTTCTTCTAATTTGAAGGTTTTAACATTGATTCGAGAGCCACGGCCATAAGCTGTGCTCTTTCTGATGAGACATTTTTCTCTAGTTGGGTAACATGAGATATTAAAGTTACAGCTGTAAAAATCCGCCGTGAATATGACCGTGTTACGCATGTCATGTTTCCTTATAGGTTTTTCAATTTTACTGTATAAACGATAGCATAAAGATCTACATTACATTACACTTGAGCATCTGATGTCATCAGTAGAATTTATGAAATAAATGCTGCGGGTGAAAATTCTTCGTGGTTTTGTTACCTCACAACGCTTCAGTGATAGTGACGAATCGGTTAGCGTCTAATGGCAGCATATGGTAACGTTTGGCTTTCTTTCTTGGCTGCCACGCTTTTCAAACTTACCTACTTATTTAATACATTTGAGTCGTCGAGACCATTATACTGAGCAAAACTGTCGTGCATGACTAAAGGAGTTAAATGACAGTGTACCTGATAATGTTATCGTTCAAGTAACAGCTACCTTAGTTTTTATTGATGTCAAAAAAGAAATATGACAGCTAAATGCCTGATTTTCCACCAGTATGTCTTGTTTTCCATAAAAGGTAAAAGCTTTCAGAAGGGATTAGTTTCTAGTTACAGCACACTTAATTCAATATCTCCAGATATCTGTAATGTATTAAATATATGCTCTTGCAATCACTGAAGTAAGTAATTAGAGATTATACCATCTTTGAAGTACTCAACATACGATTTTAAGCAGCTCTTAGACATCATCGATTCTCTTACAATTTTTCTGCAATAAAATTTCCCACGAGACTCTCCTCTTCTTGCATTTGGTGATGCAAGTTATTTTCGTCTTATTTATGGTCATTGTTCTTCAAAGTACGTTTATTGTCCGTAATTTGGTAGTCAGATGTGGTCTTCAGTTCCAGCTTATTAAAACAACTCATGTCACCAAAGGTGACAAAAGACAACATTTGGAGTGTTTTTTCAGGTCACTCATATTTTCTCATAGAAAATAATTTTGATCCTTAAAATATATTATTCGTTTTTCATTACAAAAATAGCAAGACAAATTACCTGCACAGAAACATTCGATGTAGGTTTACTTTTAAATTAAGAAACCTATAATTAACCTTTCATACCTAAACATAGAAGTAGTTTCCAGTTTTCTGTTTCCTTTGAAACCTGGTACTAATATAAATATGCTTGCTTTGTAATCATATGAGCAAATTCCAGTTTGTCGTTTCATTCTTTAATATTTTATCTTGCGCCCAGCAAAACAAATAAAGAGAATTCATTTATTCATCTGACTGGATGACGTAGAATATCTCTTTTTTGGCCATTGTGTGTTTTTTATTTCGCAAATCTCATGAAGAATGGTCATGATTTCCATTAGTACAAACATTTTATTATTTGTAACGAAGAAAGAACTGCGACTTTTAATGTGTTTGCTTCAGATCCCTGAAGAACGACATTGATAAGAAGTTCTTATCAGTATGTTGTTACATTTTCGAGGCATTTTTACTCAAATAAGCAATGGTTAGTCTACCATCGACAATGTAATTGGTCTTGCGACCACAAACCATGTGAGGCCTATAATCTCTGTATTCAGGATGTGATGATTGTTTAATGGAACGTACATGTTCGCGAATCAAAGACGTTAAAATAGACATAGCTCCAATGTGTTCTGTGTACCCTTTTGTATTTCCAGAACAGACCACAAATTATAATGGAAACTTTAACTTGTGATTATGTCGCTACTATCTAACAAATTAAACTTTTTCGAAACTTTATAAAAACTGTCATTCTAAAATCACGTATTGATGTGCAGATATATTAGTTAGGAGATGGTCCATATCCGGTTCGTAAAACTATACGAGCATATAAATTTTAATGTGTATAGCAAATCTAAACAATAAGTGTTCCAAAATAAAAGCTTATAATTTGTTTCTCTCACTGAAGTCGTAACATACTTGTTCACATAAACTTATCCAGATGTCTTTCCTAACTATAAACTCTTCCAGTTGAATTAGTTATTGATGAAATAAACCGAGCAGGAGACCACTTTCAAGGTCGCTCGAGTTCACCCTGTGCACCTTGGGTTCAACATCGATTCCCGTAAACCCCACATCAGTCGTTGCGTTCCTAGGTCTACTACTGTTTGACAAGTAAAGAGATCATTTTGGTAGGTAACAAACTGATTTTATAGTCAAACATTTTTCAAGTTATTTCAAATAACTGATTACAATTTTTGATTAAGTATATTTTTCTAACAGGGGTTGGCAGATAAATAGCTTAGAAGAAATGCCTATTCACCAACATGAATAAACAACATAATAAACTTGCAGGTTTGTTTTTGCAATCGTTTGAAAAATTTCTTCGTAATTTTTTATTATGAACCGAAAAATCTGATTGTTTGTTGACGTAAAAAGCAGCATATATCACCTTTTTTATATATTGTTTAAACTAAGCCTAAATTAATTATTCCATGGCTACATTTATAATTCAAAGACAACAAAAAACAATTTTTAAATTATCTTAATTTTCTAAAGCTGTATTTTGAAACGTTTTTTTATATTTTCACGATAAAAAATGTAATCAAGGAACATCCTATAGATGTGTCTATGGAAGAAAAACGACACAGAGATTTTTGGCTGAAGTTATTGTTAGGTGTATACATTAAAGAAACAGACCCGACATAGTTCCAATGCACCCTAGCTTGGACAGTTACAAAAATTCCCCTATCAACTGCACCAAAATTTGTCGATATTTTAAAAAACGGTTTTCAATATTTCCCAAAAGCACAAAACTTACAGAAGTTAAGACTAATTATCAACTTTAAACTTACTAACTCTTTAGACTCGTAAACAAAAAACTAATGATAGCTCATAACAAAAAAAAAACTACGATTAAAACTCTTTCGAGCTCGAAATAGAAAATCGCTGTCTGAAGTGACCGCTCAAACTAAACTAACCCAACCTCAAAAACACTTCTCTTTCTCTCTTAACGTTGTACGTCAGTGAGCAGGCTATATACCTGCAGCGCCTCTCAAGTATTTTTTTTACAAAATATTACAAAAATACGCCATCGTAACAGTATACCCTGAAGAAATTGATAGTATGGTATGTGACGATACACAGGAAGATATAACGGCATTTGGTCGATGTAGTTATTTGGTGTGTCTAATCGATGCAATTCCTTGGTGTATCTGGCTAATGCAGTTCCTTGGTGTATTTAACTGATGTAAATTTTTTAAATGTATACACTAAAAAAGAAGATATAATGGCATCTGTAAAATGTATTTCTTTGGTATATAAAATTGAAAGAACAGAGTATACTGGTGTCTGACCGACGTAATTCTTTGGTGTGTATCATCACAGGGCTAGTGCACTCCAATATTAGACTAGACAGGGGGCGTTGTCACCGCAAGGCTGCCCGCAGCCATCTTAACACACCCATAGAAAGCAAATCCCGCGATATTATTATATAAATATAATTTTGTTATAATTTGATCAAGATATTTTGCTGTTTGGTCGTTGGATGTAGTAACAAGGGATATAACTTTCTACTTGCAAATATTAATTTTTGGTTCCTTACATATCAGTTAAGTATATTTTATGGACTTTAAATTTTAACGTACTGTGTACAGAAAATGTCTGTAACATGTGTGTGATAAGCAAAACTATCGAAGCTGGTTTGTGATAAACTGTATTTAAGGTAAGATACATGCATCCACTTCACTAAACACAATTACTACTTATAGTAGGAAATAATAAGTTAGGTAATAATATAATATGCTTTTATTGGTAATTGCGTGTAATTTAATTGGCTCAGAGCCTAATTATCCATATGCAATATAATTTATATAGAGCTTTATGCTAAACTTTTATGTCCTTTCAGTGTTATTGTAAAGCGCGTTAGTGTAAAACTGAGAACACACTTATAATTTAATTAAGTAATGTTTTCATTCATCAGTACATTGTTACACCAATCGCAGGAATATTTATCTTATCAACAGAAGATTTTTTTTTTTTTACTTTTATAATCCTCAATATTTAGTACAGTAGGCAAAAGGTACAAGAATAAAAGTAATTGATGGATTCTGTAGCAATTGTGCTATTTAATGATAATTGACTTTAGTTGTTATAAATATGTGTTTAAATGATAAAATTAGTGATTGGTGTTATTTATGTTTGTATAAAATATACTTGTGCATCATATCTTGAAAATAAATAGTTAGTGAATCCCCTCTGCTTTCGTGTATTTTTGTTGCTCTCAATGTGTTGTCGGCCCGACATGGCCAAGTGTGTTAAGGCATTCGACTCCTAATCCGAGGATCGCGGGTTCGAATCCCGGTCGCACCAAACATGCTCGCCTTTTCAGCCGTGGGATCATTAACCGTGTGACGGTTAATCCAACTATTCGTGGGTAAAAGAGTAACCCAAGAGTTGGCGGTGGGTGGTGATGACTAGCTGCCTTCCCTCTAGTCTTACACTGCTAAATTAATGATGGCTAGTGCAGATAGCCCTCGTGTAGCTTTTAGCGAAATTAAAAAACAACAAAACAACAAACTCAATGTGTTGCTGTGAATAAATATTTCATTTGGAATCTGTAAAATTGGTAGCATCAGATAAATATGTACACGTTTTTTCATCGGTATTCCTACAAAAGAAGATTAAAATCAGTTATTCTTTAGTTATTTTTTACATATCCTTTGTATCTGTCAACATCTGGTTTATAGTAAACATCTAATACACTTTATCAAGAATATTTGTTTTTAATTCAAACTACACGTTTTTTTTATTAATACAGTTACATAAAATGGTGTCAGATCTTCCTTTGGTATGTGTTTGTGAAATCACATATTATATGTCACACCTAGTCAATGAAATTACAAATTGTTATGACCTCTATTCTGTTCGAACTCTAGTTCGAACGCATAGGCACTATAAGCCTTGTAATTAACTTTTAAAGTTTAACTCAACTGTATAAAAGTGTTTTTATTTCAAGTAAACAAGCATCAATAGAAAGCACTCGTACAACACTCTCTAATCAGTCTATGGGATGGCGCTAACTGGGTGTGGTAAGATGGCGGACAGACAGCTTCAGTGGAGCAATGGTTAATCGCCATCCCTGTACAGTGATTACTAAATAAGAAGTTGTAGCAACATCTGAACGATGTAATTCCTTCAGTGATGTCGAGAAACCCACTTGTTGAGAAATTTATATGCAAAAACGGCTCGTTTGGGAGGTCGAAATGTTGTTCGCTCTTCTATGTAAAATATTTTCTCAACCCAAACGAGCCGTTTTTCCATATAAAGATGTAATTCCTTGCTATATATATACTCTGAAAGAACAGGATAAACTGGAATCTGGCTGATATTATACTAGTGTCTCGATGATTTAGTTCATTGGTGTATGTATTGAAAAAAATAGGATATACCAGCTTCTGGTAAAAGCTGATACACATTGTACCGTTGAAAGAGTAAATTATGCTGGCTTCTGACCAATGTAATTTTTCGGTGGCTTGCTACAACTTCATATGGTATTCGATCATGAAGTTTACCTTCTATTATTTATATTTGAAACTTTTTAAAAGTGTATACATTTTTGTAGTTTTTGTTTTATTTTAGTAGTCTGTCACTGCCTTGGAAATTTCCAAACTCCCTAACTGGTACCAAACTAGATTATTTCTGTCTCTTCATTAGTGAGCAATGGACTACCAACACGACGTCCACGAGGTAAGACGGAGCTACCTAGCTTACCTATGATTAGTTTGGCTCCAAAGTGTTATTTTGTACGACAAGATTTGAGATTAATGCCAAGTCTTCGGTTAATTTAGTTGTAATGTTAGTTTGGACAAATGAGTTAGATTATTCAGATTCGTTAGGTTAGGAGTTGTCAGTTCTGCATGTATTTTGTATGTTCAAATATTGTCCAATTGTAGTTAGTATTTGCTTTTCATTCTTGACTGCATTTCGTTCATATTTTATAAAGTTAATAATAGTATACGCGTGTGCAAATTCTTTACTTTGAAATGTTATTGATTACGTAATTGTTTTCGCTTACTCGTCTACTTCTGTAAGTATCAAGCCTCTCTTACTACAAATTATTAAGTTATGTACATAATGAGTTACAAAATATCAGATAAACAAACATCCCGCCTGATATAGTTCTCAAATGTTGGATTGAAAGAGTACAGTAAAGGTGATAGTGGCTAATGTAGTAATGAGATACTGAATTGAAAGCTTAGGTCACAGGTGATATTGGGCGATGTACTTCAGAGATTTTGTGTTTATTAAAGTTTTGATCGTACATGACACTTCTGGTTTATTTATGAAATATTGTGTTTAAAGGACAGATCATACATGATACTACTAGTGTAGTTCTGAGATCTGACTCGACAGAGCAGTCTACAGATGCTCCTTCTTGCCATCGCAATTCCTTTATCTTGGATTGAAAGAGCAGACTATACATTCTATTGAACAATGCAGTTTTTAGGTTTATATTTGATAGGAATACACTGTCTATACATGTTTCTGGATGCTGATTGATATAGCCTTCATTCTTTGGGCACTAGGTTTTCACCCTATGTTCGTCGGTTAGCAAGAAAACAAAAACAAAAAAACCAATTGAATCTCAAATCACATCGCTCCTACAGTAAACCGTCACAAAAGTCTAAGCAGCTATGTGTCGAATTAGAAACCAACAACACATTATGTAAGGATGAGATTGGCAGCTAAGTGTCGAATTAAAAACCAACAATACATTATGTATGGACGAGATTAATGTGAATTAGAAGGATTCCGGAATAACATACATTTAAAACACGAAACGTTAAGATACCAACTTGAGAGTGATTCCGTTATAACGTAATTTCTATACCGTAATTCTTCTCATTAATTAGAATGGAGGAAATATTTCATTTTTATGATATTTATTTTTTTACTAGGGTCAGAAAAACAAGCTTTTCGAGATTCATACAGTCTTCACATAATGACGTTTTCTCTTAGTACTTTGGAACATGGCGTTCAACACCTAATACTAAGAGAGAGATAACAGACATCTGTTTTGATTCGAATCTATCTTACCAACCAACCAACTTCTAAAGGATTCTTAAAAAGAACGGTTTCGTTGCTATCCTCAGTGTCAACTAAAACAAAAAACGATGACGTTAGCAACAAATAAATTCTTTGGTATTAGACACACAGATCAATCACACAACCTTGCTTATTTCATGTTTTTATTCTTCCTAGTGGCCTTATTTGTTTAAGAAAAACAACATAAACGATTTCTTTCTTTGGATCTTTTCAGGGACCGTCTTTTTTTCAGTAGAAAGTCTACTTTAGTTTGAACAGTACTAATGTTTTTTTTTTGTAAATTGTGGAAAATATTCTTTATTGGCGCCATTAGTGTTCTCAATTTAAAAAAAAAAAATCTTTACTTGATCAATACTTTGTATTAAGTAAAGTTCATACCACTTCCCTCATTCTGATTTCTTTGTCGTTCCATTTATTACTTCATAATATTTTTTGGCTAAATTAAATTGTTATAATAATTTTAATTTGTGTAATATAAAATTCAACAGTTTTACAAAAAAGGCTAAATGAAAGTTGAGGGATTGCATTCAAGTATACTAAACGGAAGGCCTGAATATATGAAAATATTATTTTGTTTTAGAAAGTTATACATATATAATACATAGAGGTTTATTATGGTGATGAGGATACTTGAACCATATGGTTTACTTCATATCAATTTAGTTTTACAATGACCATGACGTGTCTCGAGATTATTTAATCTATAACTTCCTGTTTAATTTTTCCATAAACTGGTTCACGTCGTCGTTATGTTTGCTGAAGTTCCCTTTCTTAGTTTGAAACAAACTACAGTTAACTTTGCTATAGTTTCCTTTCATAGACAGACTTAAAATGTGCTTTTATACGATACTGTTAGTGTTCTTGTTGGACTTTCCAGATGTTGTGAATACGTATTTTGTGCGAAATGTAAAGATTTAGACGATTTGTTCGTCTATTGTACACTAAGAAAATCAATATTCTTACGTGGTTTTCCTGTTATTAATGTAAGTTAACTAAGAGACTAAGGTTTATAAGTTCACATATCAAAATTCCAATGAATGCTTGTAGGTGACCATTAAAGAACTGACGAGAGACTTTACAGAACCTTGCTTCGTTATCAAACAAACAGAAATCTGCTGGACACAGCACACTTATGTCTATACAAGAGTTAAAACCGGCACGTTTGTTTCCCCAGCCTGACCATGGCACTTTGCCAAGTCCTTACCCGTAGCCGTATATAGGAAATCCGACACACACACAGTGGAAAAGGCGTCGTCTACGTCATCGCTCTTGGGAACTAAGGCCAGTTGACAGTCTTTTATTTGACCAATAGTGGTTAGAAATTGTTGTTGACTGTGTGGCTGCTAGACAGAGTTAGTAAAGAAACTCTGCAAACATTCTCACCCTATGTACAGAAATATTGGACAGGCTTTATAAGTTGACTTTGTAAGTAATGGCTGTATACTGTGGTCGGTTAGTGTTCTGACAATTCCTGTATAAGTTAAAAGTAGGGACTTACGTTCGTATATACACGACTTACAAGTTTACAAGAATGTCAGCTCGTATGACTTTCTAGGCGACGAGCCTCTTACACCAGTGTATTAGATCTCTGGTTCAAAATCTGAGATAGTAGGCACTTGGAAGGTATTAATTTTCGTAGATTAAAACACTTTGTTCAACAAAAAATAATGAACATATACACCATATTATTTCTGTATAAATGAGAAGTTTGATTAAATCTCACAGGAATGTTATTTTTTTTTACAGTTTATCACATATTATAAAGCAGTAATACTTCGTAACTATACAATACTTTGTTTGTTTTTGAATTTCGCGCAAAGCTACACTAGGGCTATTTGCACCAGCTCTTCCTTAATTTAGCATTGTATGACTAGAAGATAGCTAATCATCACCACCCACCGCCAATTGTTAGGCTACTTTTTTACCAACGAATAGTAAAATTGACTGTCACATTATAATGCCCAAACAGCTGAAAGGGTAAGCACATTTGGTGTGACGGGGATTCGAACCCGTGACCTTCAGATTACGAGTTAAGCGCTCTAACTACCTGGCCATGCAGGGGCAAGACACTAGCTATTACACAAATATGATTCCTATTTCTAGTACAGAAGTGGTCGTTTGTTTGACAAGAAAACAACAAATAAATATTGTTACTTTTTGCTGGCCCGGCATGGCCAAACGTGTTAAGGCGTGTGACTCGTAATCTGAGGGTCGCGGGTTCGCATCCCGATCGCGCCAAACATGCTCGCCCTTTCAGCCGTGGGGGTATTATAATGTGACGGTCAATCCCACTATTCATTGGTAAAAGAGTAGCCCAAGAGTTGGCGGTGGGTGGTGATGACTAGCTGCCTTCCCTCTAGTCTTACACTGCTAAATTAGGGACGGCTAGCACAGATAGCCCTCGAGTTGCTTTGTGCGAAATTCAAAAGCAAACAATACTTTTTGCTACGCTAATGTAATTTACAAGTTACACCTGAAAGTATAAACGAGAAAACTTCATACTCAACTTCGTCAAAATAGAATTATACCTAAGGGAAATATCACTTTACCGTAAGAAGTTGCTTCATTCTGAAAGCTGCAAACATAATGAATATTTTCACACTTGTACAAGAAAACCAAGAAAACATTTCTCGTTGTTGGTTAAATATCGTCACCATTAGATTCGGTAAAACAAAATACAATTTGTAACAATAAAGGCACATTATACTGTTTATTATAAGTAGCTGTATGTGAATTGTCGAAAAAATTACAGTTCGTTTTTATTTTTCAAAGTAATTCGATTTTTGCACAACGTATTCAATTTAGCTCATTCTTATAAGTACAAATCCGAATTTTTATCATTGCAGATTAAAGTAACTGTTATTCGTTATTCATTGTGCAAATACTGTTATTATAGAAATTTAACACAACCTTATTTAAATAAAACATATTTACAGAAAAGCTGAAGAACCAGTTTTAAGGCCTAATGTAAAAGTAGTCAAGATTCTGTGTCAAGTACAGACTTGAATTTCATGTTTCATAGCAACTACTTCTAAACGCATTTAAAAATAAAATGTCATAGCAGGTTTACTAAATAAACATCGATAATTCTAGACTTACATACCTTTATTTGTTGTTTTTGAAACAATGATGCACTTTGATAATACTTTTGGATATCTGAGTTTCTGATAATCAGATGTGCTGCTCAGTAAAGATTTCTCCAGACGTGGGGTTTTGTACCCTATTTAACTTACATAGGTATAAACATTAAACGAAGGTCTCTTGTCTGTAAGAATATTAATTAGCATGTTGGGAGAAAATTAATTAAAAATTAACCAAGAAAGTACCATGTTTGAAACCATGGTTACTAAAGTATTATTCTTTTACGTTTCACTGTTAACTAGGGATCAGATTTTTGAAAATAAATACGTGAATTTACTAACATATTTTTGCCGAACCGTGAAGAATGCACCTTTTACTCTGATATAACTATACAGTTATTAGTAGTAACGTAAAACTGTTTGAATTATGCAAGAAATTTCAATAATAAACATATTAGTTTTAAATGCTGAAGAGTGTGGGTTCTGAACTTGAAACAACTGTTAGATAATTCTTCCAATATGTAAGTATTTAAATCGGACTTGTGTACTACCTGTATTTGTAATTGTTACAGTAAACAACTATGGTTAAGAATATTAGATAAACCGTACAGAATAATTGTTTAGGGGTAAAATGACAGTTATGTTTTCCAATTCAAAATCATATTATTCCAGTCCAAATTTTTCCTAAATAAAAAAAGAAAGCAAAACTCTAACTTTACGAATAAAAAATGTTTAAAATATAAACATAGCAAAATGAACTAACATTAAGTATGTTAAAGTGCAGTCACATAAGTTGTTAAACGTGATAATAAGATCGTATATGACTATTAAAGTTACACCTAATTCCTGTTAATCATTACCCAGCCTTAAGCCTTAGTGAAATAATTAACACTGATACAGACACGACAGATTTAGATATTAATTCTGTGTTTATTGAGATTTGATTTTATTCTTCTGTTTTTTAACTGGTGTTGTATCCTCGTTACTGACAACACTACTTATTTTAAATCTTATGAAAACGGTTTTGAAATTAAAACGTTCTGGTTCAAACTCTTCACGAGAAGAACGTGACTTTTATTAAAACTTCTATCAAACGTATCACAAACGCTTGTGTCTAATTTTGCCTACTTTAAGTATAGTGTACGAACACCATCTGGTGAAGAATAACCAGGGGAAGAAACTATAATTATATTTGAAAAGTCAACTTTGGTTCACAATAAATTAATTTTAACATCACAATCTTTGTCCATATATACAGTGTAAAAACTATAATGAGACAGCTTTAAATAGTCTGTAGCATCTACGTAACATCATCATTTCTACAAACCTTGATTTGGTAGTTTGATTAAATTCTAGGTTTCTCGAAACTAAAACAATCAAGGCTGGCCTATGCATATCATCACCACCTGAAGTCCACATAAAGGTTTTAAGTTGCATATAACATTCAAAATGTGAATTCAGCCAATGATTTCCTTCGAAGCATTTTTTTTATGAAGTTAGAATTAGCGAGTAAACCGTGCATGGATTGGTGCCTGAGGGAATATACTAAAGTCGTTACGCTCCCTTCCGCTTACTTCTTTATTTAACAACGGAAGCGATAAGGATCTTCCGTAGAGAGTGGATTGCTAGGAGTCTTTTCTTAAGAAATCCATAGTCCTGAAGACTACTGGGGGCGACGAGACTTGTAGGATCGTAGAACTCGATTAACTCTGCACTTGACATCTAAGGTTCAGCAGTGCATACGAGATAAGATGGAAAGTTGATGATCTGATGATATTGTCTAGTGGTGAATAAGTGGTGGGTTATCGAAACGTTCCACGAAAATATTATACGAAGCGGTAAAATTGCGTGAGTCGGGACATTACAAAATATAAAAAAAAATGTAGACAATCATGAGAAGGCTATTTAAATTTTCCGCTATGCGGGAAAGATGCTATTCATATCGGAAGCAATTACTCAGTAAATCAGGTTAGTGGCTTCCCGCCTAAGCCGATACCTCAAAACAACTTTCGTAAAATCGTGTCGCATTATTACGTAAAGAAAAGAACCAACTACGTTGTCTCTGGGTTCCTGAACAACATAAAAAATGTTACAAATATGTTTCTCTGAACTAAGTAATATCGTAATGTTTTTTTTTTAGTTCAGATGTAAAATGTCCATTTTTTTAAACTGTCATGCTGCTCCTGGAACATTAATACTTGATGAGAAATTCTTATACTTTGAAAAGTCTATTTCTTTGTAATTAAAGAGCTTCTAACATGATGATGTTTTGAGCATTAACTAATCAATAGTAACTGTTGGAGAACAAATTTTAACTAACGAAATTAAAGGTCTAATTTAACAGCATCACTGAATTTCTTTGGAACAATTTATTAATACCAATTAAAGAGTTAGGGTTAAGTTATGGCAACTGAAAGAGAGTGAAGTGGTGTAAATAATCTAGTTTGGAGTTATTTTCACAAGAAAGCAGGCGCTATATGTGATGTAAAATCGTGACAAACTAAAGTATATAATGAAATAATTCGTGATTACTTCAAACAGTAGAATGTGAAAACTATTCCTTCTATATCTTGTTGCCCTACGCATAATAATATATAATCATATTCATATAAAAAAAGGAAAAATACCTTATTGAAGTTATTAGATGTAACCTCTGAAAGTAGCGTTTAGATATGAATGTCAGCAGTTTTGTAAAATAATTTTTGCTCATATTTTACACATCAACTTGACTGTTTGATTAAACATCAGATCATTCTTAACATGGGTTTTAATTGATAATGAAATTCAGAGTCACGTGAAAAAACTATCGTTAAGTTATCGTTTTATCCATTAGTTTCATAGATTTAATTATAAACATAGAAAAGTATAAAACTGCTTTGTTTTAAAAACGTGTAGGTTTCTGAATGGTATGATGTGCGTGTGTATATTATTATTTTTTTCTATATACAGGCAAGTCTGTGCATCAGATATAATATCTACATATAAAAGTGATCTTCCTAACCGAACGATTTAAAATATGTTTCAAATTAGTTATAAATTGCTGAAATCTGTAATCGTTTACAATCGTGAAGGTTACTTACAGGCATTGATATTTTTAAAAACGTTAGAAGTGCACATCACAACTAATTAAAATATTTTTCTGATTTTTCAAATACTTTTTTCATTGTAACAGATATTCTAAGCCACACGTGTGCTCTAGTCAACTTTGCTAAAGAGCTGAATTCCAAGGTTTCTTCTAATTACAGTAATGCTCCATTGGATACTGTTACAGCCTTATCTTAGGCCAGATGAAGAAATACAATTACATAATTAATTTTCTGTTTGCCTCGAGTTTCTATAAGTATATTTAAAGGCAATGTCTTGAACTAATAAGTCAATAAAACTCTAGTCTCTAATAACACTTCGCTGACCATTCTCTTTTTTCTTGTTATTATCAGATTGTTTTTATGTGTTTATTTTCGATTTTTGAAAGTGACATAGGCTACTGTTTATTTGTTTTCTCTCCAAATTCATTCAATTGTATTTCCAGTTAGCAGGCTCTCCTGAACGTAAATGTATGAACCAAAGCTTTGTCTTATTAGCTTTCCGGATACAGCTTTTACTTTACGATCTTACAGAAGTATAAAACGTAACGATTACTGGCTTATTCGTTTTTCTTTCTAGCTGTTGTTTCTTCTGTGTGTGTGTGTGAGGGAGGGTCTTATTTTGATTTGTGCTTTTTTCAAGAATTCCTTATTGTACTTACATTAAACTAACGCTATAATTAACCTTTTAAACAGTTTTAAAGTCTATAAAATATACTCTTCAAAACAAGAAACGAAAAAGGTATGTTTTGGTTATTTTAAAGACAAATATATGTAATAACGTCACAAGCTCAGAGTATGTGATGTTACACGTGTTAAGGCACTGATTGTCAGACCAAAATGACAATAAAAGTTGTGCACTTTGAAGACGGAGGAAAACATCGGATTTTTCGCCAAAACGCATGCATGTCCAATAAACTTGTTTGAGAGATCTGCATGTTCTGCAAGTGCAACTTGTGCAAAATCCCTATAAAAGTGACGGGTTTTCGGTTTCCATAGCTCAGTGTTAAGCCACCGACACGCAATACAGTTACACCAAGACTGACTGAAGCACAACGCAACAACGCCATTGGCCGCTTGGAAGCAGGCGAATCTCGATCAGATGTTGCCAGAGCTGTGAATGTCCACCCAAGCACCATCACAAGGCTATGGAATCGTCACCAACAACATGGATCAACTGGTGACCGTCCACGATCTGGCAGACCTCGTGTGACCACGCCCGCACAAGATCGCAACATCCGGTTGCGTCACCTTCGGGATAGGACCACCACTGCGACGTATACTGCCTCAACCATACCAGGGCTGCGTAGGATTTCCGATCAGACCGTACGCAACCGTCTACGAGATTCTTAAGCCCCATGTGCAACCCATCATGGTGAACGTCAACGACGTTTTTCAACATGACAACGCCTGTCCTCATACAGTCCGACTCACCACTGTCTTCTTGAGACACCACAACATCAACGTTCTTCCCTGGCCCTCCAGATCACCAGATTTAAACCCCATCGAACATCTTTGGGACGAGTTGGACCGACGTCTGCGACGGCGACAACTTCAACCTCAGACTCTACCTCAGCTTGCAGCAGCTTTGCAGGCTGAGTGGACAGCCATTCCACAGGATGTGATTCGTCATCTCATAGCTTTCATGGGCAGGAGATGCCAAGCAGTTATTGATGCTCACGGGGGGCATACTCGTTATTGACGTTGAGTGACGTTAAACTTCACCTTGTGAGCGTGGACTTCGCCTTTGCAGACTTTGGATGTTCAGCAGTGAATGTGCAAAGTTTCACACATGTCATACAGAACTACCCGGAATAAACTTGTTAACAATTTGTCTCATAATTTGCCTTTTGCGTTTCTTTTTTTGAAGAGTATATATATCAATTGCACTTCTAAGTATTTTTTACCTTTAAAGTTTAATGCAAGCAAAGTCCTTGTATGGATACTCAGAATTTGAAAGACACAGCTTTTTTTAAATATAAATCAACTATGGCTTTATATTATTTAAAATCTTCTATTTCTTTGTATTTACAGTAGTTTTCTGTTATAATAGAAATGTTATATTTCTATACTTTGTTAAAGTTCAGTGGTAGGTCTGCAAACTTATGATGCTAAAAATAAGGTTTCGATACCCCTGGTAAACCTTTGTGCTCAGTAACAATCAAACTCTTATATTAAAATAAATCTTTATTTATCTGTATTAATAAAAGTCTTGTATTTCTCTGAATACAAAATAGGAACTTTTTGACGGCTCTCTTGCTAGTACAGTGGCAAGTCTACGGATTTACAACTCTAAAATCAGAGATTCCCCTCTGTAGGCTCAGCAGATAGCCAGATGAGGCTTTGGTATAAAAAAAAACATACGTTTTGACGGTTTCTCTATTTTTCATAAGTTAATAGTTGTATAAAATGAAACATGGAAGATACATGAGAAAGTTATTATGATAAAGATATACACATAATTAGTTTATGCTTCAGGTAATATAATGTATTTGTATTTGCAAGTAATTTCTTCTTATTGTTAAGCGCAAAGCTACACAATGGGCTATACGTGGTGGTATAGAAACCAGATTTTTAGTCTTATAAGCCCTCAGACTTACCGCTGAACAGTTGTAATATTTTAATTTTATATATCAGTTTAAAGCAGCCTACTCATAACAAAACAAACTAACAATGTACCAACTTAATGAGACATAACTATATATCTTCCTTTCTATATATAAATATATGTTCAAATATATATATGATTTACCTCCTTTTTGATCCTACATGTTGTTTCTGCTATCGTGATTTGCTGTATAATACGTATCTATATCCACGTGTGAAAATCGCTCGAACAATGTATGTTTACTCAAATTCTGTTAAAATTTAAAACAACGATCCCTAAGCTATTGTTCACAGAGCAAGACATGGTAAAACATAAACATATTTTTATTTTAAAATTACTTGTGTATTGATGACTTTAATTACTTTTGTCAACAAACCAAACCCAGTATAAGAGTGTTACCAAATTTTATTTTAATATATTGAAAGTAAGAATCTGTATCTCAGAACGGCAGTAAGGGTATTAACA
Source organism: Tachypleus tridentatus (assembly GCF_004210375.1). Classification (NCBI taxonomy): domain Eukaryota; kingdom Metazoa; phylum Arthropoda; class Merostomata; order Xiphosura; family Limulidae; genus Tachypleus; species Tachypleus tridentatus. The sequence continues at coordinate 47,359,112 of NC_134835.1, forward strand.
CTTTTATTGATAAGAAGAAAACAACAAAAATAACATTTCGACCTTTCTAGGTCATCTTCAGGCTAAGAAAGGAAGAGTTTGCAAGTGACCGTTGCCGGACACATGTCTTAATGACGAGAGTATAAACGGGTACGGCGTTGTAGGTGGCGTTACAGTGGGATGTTAGGTTAATAATTAGCATAGGTATAAAGGTGTTCCTTTATATTGGTTTAATTTTGGTTTTAGTTGCTGTATAAGTAGGGCTTCATTGATTTTGTGTTTGTTTATATTTGTTTCCCTACTTAATATCTGGGTGTTTTCTATGGTTATGGTGTGCTTATTTGATGTGCAGTGTTCAAAAACATGTGAAAGTGGTTTTTGTGTTCTTTGAATCTAGTTTCCATTTTTCTGCTTGTTTCTCCAATATAGAAGTCATGGCAGTTGTTGCATTGTATTTTATAAATTATGTTGGTGTTTTGTTTGTCATGAACATGAGCTCCAGGAAATGAACGTGTTTAGGATATGGGGTAAGAAGATTTCTGATATGACTTCTCTATTTTATGATTACATCTGTTAGTAATTATCCATTGGATTGTTCATATTAAAGTTGCTATGTACATAACTGTAAGTGGTTTTGTTAGAGAATGAAACTTTTCTAACCAACTATTAATCATACTGTGTTTTACACGAGCAGCTAAAACTGATACTGACTACAAACGCACTGCAATAATCAAATTCAATCATCTCGATATCTTAGCCTTTAATTTGAAAAGAAACTGCACTGTAAACCTCTTTAATGATAATCAGTAATTACTTCTGTTAGTCTTACAATTAATATAACAAATGGTTACTTTATTTTACTCAATATCTGACGTTTTATGTACCCTGAGTGGTTCTTCGATACGTCTAAAGACTTATCACGCTAAACATCGAGTTTCAATACCCGTAGTGAGCACAGCCTACTGTGTAGCTTTTTGCTTCGGAATAAATACTTAAACTTACGTTGTACGTGACTAAACGCGACGTCAGGTCTTTGTTTTAATACAAAATTAGAAGGAATGAATACTTTAAGTAATGTAGAATATTGTATTAGATTGTGGGAATAAATCGATATCGTAAAACGTTAGATAAGAGACAGAAGTGTAAAAGGTTTAAAGAGACTTAGCAAGAAAGGTTAGAAGACACTATGTTCTTTTAAGTAGGGAGTTCGTTTGCCGAGTTAGAAGCAGTTAAGAGTTTTGAAGCCTTTAAATGAAATATTTATCTTTTCATAATAAAGTAAAGAGCTCTAAGAAGTTTTCCGATCTTTTCGAAATTCAAAATAATTTCACGGTAGGTAGATAGTAATGACTGTAAATTAATTCAAAGATAGTTTAAAATGCGTTTTGTACTTAATATCGTACATTCTGAAACCATGAAATTGACTTAACTTCTCCGACTAACTTTTGACGTCATCTGGGGAAATTAGTTGGAAATCATACTCCGGATCTATGGGTTGTAAATTCGTAAATTTACTGTTCAGTAGGGGACAGAGCGATGTTACAACTAGAAAACCGCATTAAAAAAACAAAAAAAAAACAACCAACAAACCATCAACATACTTCTTATAAAATTTTTACGACATTGCGATTCTAAATTTTTAATAATAGTTTCAGGAACAGTTTGGGGCACTTAAAATGTTTTAACAATAAAATAGAATTTAAAAAAATCACCAGTAAAAAGTCGGTGGCCCAGCATATCCAGATGGTTAGGGCGCTCGACTCCTAACCCGAGGGTCGCGGACTCGAATCCCCGTCACACCAAATATGTTCTCCCTTTCAGCTGTGGGAGCGTTATTATGTTACGGTCAATTCCACTATTCGTTGGTAAAAGAGTAACGCAAGAGTTGGCGGTGAGTGATTATGACTAGCTGCCTTTCTTCTAGTCTTACACTGCTCACTTTAGGACGGCTAGCGCTGATAGTCATTGAGTAGCTTTGCGCGAAAATTCAAAATTCAAAAAAAAACAAACAAAAGTTGTAATCAATTATTCTTTATTGAATATCCGTAGCAAAATGTTACAGTGATGTTATAATCACTACAAATGGGCATATTGTTACTTTCATATAATGTAAGATACTAAATATATGATTGTTAAAATAATAAAACCATATTCTTTATTCCAGATATGCAAACTGCACTGTTAAGTTATTTAAAGTGAAGCATTATGAACTTTTGATATTCAGGGAAAAAAGTCTTTGAAATACAGAAAACTAAAGGATGAACGTATTACTAATGTGTTATGTGTTGTCTGTTTAAAAAAATATATCAAGACCAGCTTGTAAATGTACAACACACAAACAATATCCACATTTGGATTATTCAGCATATTACATATAAACTGTCTCACATTGTTGGTAGTTGATTCCGTAAAATAAAACGACTTGATATCTTAGACAGTAGTTTTACAGTTTGTTACTTGTGTAATTTGCCGTACTTCACTGATCACATTATATGTTTGTTTCATCACTTGTTCAATCTGCTATACTTCACTAATCATATTATACATTTGTTTCTTTTATAGCATGTTTCTAAAACTTTGTGTCAAAATATAAAGTATGCAAGCGAAATCTGTTTTCTGAAAACATCAGTGAAAAAAACAATTATTCATTAAGTTCTATGAGTTACATACGTTTTTATGTAATTTGTAAAATAAACAGTTGTAACTAAACCACGAGGGCTTGACATTAAGTCCTAGTGGTTTTCTAAAAGAGAGGGATCCGTGCTACATTTTATTTTTAAGTATTAGTGGCATTAAACCTGCGTATTTATCAAACTGAAAGCTACTAATCTTTTTTCTGTTTTTTTTCTAGAACGATCCTGTTATTCATTTTTTATTTGTATTACATAGTATTGACGAACATTTAAACATAAATAAAAATAATGAGAAGCGAAGAAATGTATTTCTATGAGATATACGTATGTGTATTACTGCGGTTATACAGTTATAATTATTTTGAGTAGCTTTCCTCTTGTATTCAATTTCATAAAGCAATATTTTACTTAAAACACAAGGATTTAAAGTATGCGCTTAGGTTATAACCCATTAGAATCATTAGAATAATAATTAAAAAAAGCCTAAATCGAGATTTACTCCCTTGGAAATTTCGAAACTTTATAGAGGATTACCGCAATGGTATAAGTCAAAAACGTTCACTATGGACTTAGATGTTTGATGAGGAGATTCTTTGATCGCAATTTTTGATAGATATACAAAGGCCTCACAAACTCCCTCCTACCTTCTTTCTTGGACAAAACTGTGTCAGGTGAGATTTGCATGGTAAGGAAGAGAGGAGCAATTTTCATATAGAAAAGGAGGTCAAGGTACCATGTTTACTAAATTCAGGACTTCTTCTCTTGAGGTTTGTGAAGGTAAAGTTTTCAAAAATTGTAAATCTAGGTGTCCTAGATACTGTTGAATCAAGAAAGGTACGTTGCACTGATACCAGGGCTTTACGAGTTTTGTTGATCCTGGCTTCTAATGACTAGCAGGGTCACCTTGAGACGACTAGTCACACCATTGATTATTGTCCAGAGGAATACCAAAATCGGGACAACACATCGAGGGATACAAATTAGAGTGGCGACTTTAACAAGTCACAGCATTATAAATCAGAAAGTGTAGTCTTATAATGACAGAATAAGAGGTTTGAGGTTTCTTTATATTGATTTGCTGACGCTGTGAATCCAGAGTTTTATAGAAAATAATTATAATTAGTATCTGATTCCTTTGCTTTTTTTAGGGTCATGTACATATTTCAGTATTTCTGTTGTTTAATGTTTCATGTGTTTAGCTTCTATTTTAACAATTTTATGGCAAGGAAATGGTGGACATATCGAGCAGAAGTACAAGAAAAACAATTACACGTGCATATGAAAACCCACAAAAATAACAACAAACTATTGGGAGAGTTAAGCCTTTAATGAAATTAATTCAATGCTTGAGAATATGAAAAGGTTGCTTTTCAACTGGTGTTATTAAAACAAAACAACTAAAGACTGTCTTGACAATGATCGTTTTAATAAAATGTTGAATATTTTGATCAAAACTTCGAAGCTCACACTTTTGTAAAACTACGAAAAAAAACAGTCCTAACATTTACGAAATTTGTCACTGTTAGGATCGTTCGGAACGATAGTTTACAGAGCAAAGAAATTAATTCAACTCTCAGTTTACTTAACGTTTCAGTTAAACCCTGTTCACTTACGCTGGAATTCTTCATTTAATAAATTTACAAATAACAAAAAAGATGTTTTTGAGTAAGCTATTTTTCCTTGCAGATGATTCATGGACAAAAACTTTGCTATTGACATGTAAATTTCTTTCTCTCCCAGTCGGAAGTGAAAGACTACTTAACTTTCTTTGCGTGTGTGTATGACTCTATATTACTCTTATCTTGACTTGCAACTTAGAACTCTTGAGAGCTTTATCTATGACTTTAAGCGTTTACGCACTGAATGGCAGTTTTTTTTTTTAATTAAGTGAAAGAACAGGTAGTAGATCGAAGAAAAATTCTCCTTATCGAACAATTATTTAGGTGATTTTAAGGCAGTTTAGGAATATGAATAATTAGGTCAGTACAATCAGTACAAGGAAATGGACAACAACTTTTATTGTTGTTTTCTTTTTCGAATGTTGATTTGTGATTCATAAATGAATAATAAACGAGTAAAGAATGTCCAGACTGGTCTATATCTTCATATGTACCTAAAACGTGTGGAATTATTTATTAAAAGCATGATATTCTATTTAGTCCTGCTCAGTCATACATATGTCAATGACATAGATTCGTCATAAAATTCCGTAAATTTTTAAAAACATCGGAATGGTTGAACATTTTTATGGAGCAACATATTTTTTCTCAGTTTAATCAAGATCAATACCACGTTCTTTATCGATGGAAACATGTAACCAAGCATTTTAATGTGAGTTTCTTTAGTAATAACAGCGATATCAAACATAAATTCGATTAATTTAGGTTCATAAAATTATTTTGTGAGTATTTGTTTGGTTTGTTTTGAATTTTGCACAAACCTTTTCGATAGCTATTTGCGCTAGCCGTCCCTAATTTAGTAATGTAAGACTAGAAGGTAGGCAGCTAGTCGTCACTACCCATCACAAACTCTTGGGCTGTTTTTTTACCAACGAATAGTGGGATTGACCGTCGCATTATAATTCCCCAATGGATGAAAGGGCGAGCATGTTTGGTGTGACGGGGATTTGAACCCGCGACCCTGAGATTACGAATCGAGTGCCTTAACCACCTGGCCATGCCCGGTCATTTTGTGAGTATGAGATATACATCTGTACCTGCATAGTCTTAGAAAATACGTGAAATATTTTTTTTTACGGTAATAAAACTTTTGAACGATAATTAAAGCTTCGTTTGTAATTTTGATCCACACTGAGTATCGTGTAAAAAAAGAAACTTATAATAACCCTCTTTTTTTTCGGTTCTGCGATAAAAGTAAAACCGTAAACAAGTTCTTTGACCGATTAAAGTTGCGTGTGTATTTAGGTGGAAGTATAAAATTTGTGTTCCAGTGCGTTAAATCTTAGGTAAACTCGGTAACTTCCGGTATGTGTGAATTGGCATGGATCCGTCACTAGGTACCGCTAATGTTCATTTCCCTAGAAACCGACTCTGTTCGTGGTGTAAAGACCTCGCAGTTCAGAATGTGAACGAGAAATACAGGATGTTCTACATGGTCAATCATCCGCTACTGTTCATTATTGTCTACGAAATAAACTCTTTTTCTTTTCTTTGTGCTATACATACATATGTGTATATAATGAAATATTGAAAAGATAGATATTTTATTACGAACAACTACAGTTTGACGGGTTAATAAACTGACCGTTTTCTAGTCGCTAGGCCTAGCATTTAAGTTGCTTAATTCGCAATTTGTGAGTTACGGGAGTAAAACCCTGCGCCTAAAATGTTATCTTTTTTAGCTGCGGAGGCATTATAATGTGACAGGCCGTAACATTATTGGTTTTATAAAAGAATAGCTCATGTTGGTATTGGACATTGCCTTCCATCTAGCCAACTGTTCAAAATTAGAGACAGCAGCAAACAGCCTTAAGAACATTGCTACATACATGTTCCACCAACTTTATGCTTAAATATTTTGTTTCACTTGTAAAAACTAGAAATTACGTCGAAATAAGATCTACGAAGATTACTTTAAGTTGAACTCCTTGCTGTCCTGAAGCGACATGGAACGTCTGTTACAAAATAACGTGTACGGATGTCGTTCCCTAAGAGTAGATCTAAGCTATATTATATATTAACATACACTTTGAGTATTTCCCTACTATTAGATTAATTTTACTTTAAAGGGTGCAACAATATTTTTTTATGAAACAGAATGTTTAACACGTTTTCTTTATTGTTAACGTTTAAGACTTACTAAAGAACTGCCAGAAATTGGTAAGACGTACTCATTACGTAACTAGGCCTTTTATCTTAATTAAAATCGAGTTTTAAGAAACATGAGCGACATCTTTAAGTCGCTACAGAAACTTAGAAACAGTGTATTCCATTTTCAGAGTTTGGGTTTGTTTCAACCACTCAACTGCATAGACATAAACTTTTCTAGCTATAATTACTGATAAGGAACGTTTTACTTTTTATTCGAATACAAATTAAATTTATGCAAATATCGCACTCGCATTTGTGTGAAGTATGTGTAGATTGCCTTTTACATATTCCAAACAAACATTATGACTGGCACTAAAATATTTTTTACTCATCGACTTTACACGGCTGAGTGAGTTTTTAGAAGTCATTAGCTATTACTAACTCAACCTTTTTCACTCATCCGATATAATTTTCTATGCAACGATTTTACCAGGATCATCATGAATTCATGACTAAAGAAATGTGAACTAAATTGTTCTAAAACCAAGTTAAACGTAGCATTTATTTAGTAAAACTGTTATTTTTGCTTGCTTAACACTATGAGCGACGGCTGAGTGATATATATTAAGTTAACTCTAAATAATAAAATATTATGTTGTTTTTTTATTATACGTAATTTTTCTCTTTGTCTATGAAATATTTGCACTCAACAAAATGTTAGAAATCCTTAGGAAACCTTGAGAATTAAGAAACGGAAACGTACCTTACTTAAAATGAAGAACATGATATAATAAAAAGTTTCCTGGGGAAATTACGGTTTGATAAGATCATCATTTCATGGTCTGATAGTTAGCCTATCTGTATACGAATTAAATGAGGTGAAATGTGTTAATAGAAGGTATTCTTGTTTTAGCCTTATAAATATATATGTAATTAAAATTGTGAATTATCGTGATCTTAGAAAATGCTAAAGTTAAAATTATCGATTATATTATAACCCATGAAAGTAGCTTAGATTAAAATATATCACCTTTTTTGCAGTAATTATAAATTTATACTTGTCCATAAATTTTCTTTCATTATAACTTCCATAGGTTTCACGTATTAAGTCAGAACACTTTTAGCCTCTGTAGATTTAATCTTGTAAGTTACTATTCACACTCTGCGGGTTCACATTATTAAGTAGCACTCTGTAGATCATTCTAATGAATCGTTGTTTATGTTTGGTAAGTTTACACTGTTACGTCACATTTCTCATCTATTTTCTTTGCTTTACGTTTAAACAATATTAATTAAAGAATATCATGTTCAAACTGACTAAGAAACAATAATTTATTATTAAGTATGCATGAAAACATTTTTATTAAAACAATACTAAAACAAATTCTACAATTCAAATGCAAAGTTGAGAGTAACAACTCATACATTTGATAAATCTGTTCATTCTGAAAAGTTACAATAAGAGAATGAGGAAGTTGTGAGTATTTAAGTATATTTCATTAGAGTGATCTGTATTTTTTATGAAAAAGTTCATAAACTATACGTAAAACATAATCACCAAAACATGTACTGATAAAAAACATCCAGCACTGATGAAGTTTATCCAAAATATTTCTTTTTTACAAAGATGTGAGACGATAAGAGAAGCTTTTGTAAAAGCTTCGAAAAACGCATTGAAAAATACATGTTCAGTTACTGAGGTAGAGAAAGAAAGAACTAGAGTTCCATTTCTTCATATCAGAAAGGTTGAATTATAGAATCATTCATATGTTCACGTGAACCTAAAAAGGAGTATAATCTAAAGCACAGTCATTTTGGCAGAGTTAAAAAGTGTAAATCCAATAAAACGTATACACCCTCTAAACTCAGTTGGTAAATACTGCCCAACGTTATATATTTTATTATTTTCTATTTTCGTACAAAACGTACTTTAGCAATATATTTTTATGCATTTATTGAGAATCAAGTCAAAATCTAGTAAATTTTATATGATTTGTTACACAGAAACTCATTCGACAACAAAAATAAGAAAACAAATATTGTTACTTTTAATAATACATACAAGACTTTCCATGACTTAATTTAACAGAAAAATATTAACGTATATTGAATAATTTACTGATAAATTAAATATTAATTACCTCTCAATGTGCATCAAACATTTTATCTCTTTCCTTTGATGATAACTTTTTTATTTGTAATTTCACCAATATAAACATTTTATATAAATGTTAAAATATAAATATTTTACACTGGTGGAATAAATGGATCGTTTCACTAAGTACGTAAAAATACATATAACTTTGTAAGTAGCTCTCAGAAGTACAGTAAGAATTGGACTCTTTCATTTGCTACAGGTAAGCAACCGGGATGCTCGAACAGTGCACAACCAGGATTATCAGTTTGGTTCCTCATTTTTCCTAATTAATAACACTGAATATAAAACGTGAGTTTATTTCTTTCCTTCCAGCATGAAGAAGCTGTATTCGGACTTGTTTGGAAGAGAGAGAGCAAATAAAGTTATAGTTACTTAGAGTCAACGAGTGCACGAGTATTACAGAGCAGTTGCTATGTGTGGACAAAAGTAAATCTGAAATTTCATAAAATCGGTACATAATAAAAACACTGTGGTTTGAAAACATTAAACATTTGCTTAGCTTGTACTGTAACATCATAAGGGAATATTTAAGGCTAACACAGTTTCTTTATCGGTTATATATTTAACCCATTACAGATATATTTAAAATTTCAGTTGATCAAGGTATTAATCAATTACATTACTTGATAATTAGTTCAGTAATGAAATGTTACCAGGATATTAGTTTTGAGCTAAAACAGATTACACGTTGATTAGTTTAGTAATGGAATGTCGCCAGAATCTTACTCAGTGATTAGTTTAGTAATAGATTATCAACATGACATTAGTTTTAAGCAATAACAGATTACTCGGTATTTAGTTTAGTAATGCAATATCGCCAGGATCTCAGTCATGGTTAATAATTCACGTCAAACCCACATCGGTAATAGGGTATGAATATCTATACTTCACCAGTTGCTGACGTGTTTAATTAATCTTCTGTCATACTTAAGATATAGTTTCAAAACAATGTATTTGTTATTCTCTGTTTTATATCAGTATTTACACGTGCTATGATTTTCATCTAAATAATAAAAAAAATTAGAATCAGTTAGGATACCTCAAAATAGACAGAACTGATTAAAAAAAAGAAAATAAACAAAAGATGTTTACTTCATTTATAATAGTTTTATTTCGCTATTCTGCTAACTGTATACTTATCAATCTATAAAAACAATGCACCTAAAAGCAGTAAATTAATATTATTTTATTGTAAATAATTAAAGGAACTACAGTAATGGGTGATACATAAGTTTTTGAATTTAAATATTACACTTTAGCAACTTAGCAACCATTAACAAATATAAAAGATAAAAACCTATCCAGTTAAAGCTGTTTAAACTGAAAAATAGTATAATGTTTAGGCAATTATGTATATGTATATAGATGTTTATCATTCGACAAAGTCGGATTAGCAAAAACGTTAAATCGCGATAGAATGCTAACGAGGTTAGTAAATACATATGTAAAAACGGTTGGTATGGATAGATAAAGCACTATATAGAGGAGCGAACAACGTTTTGACCTGTTTCGGTCATCGTCAGGTTCACCGAAGAAGGTCGAAACGTTGTTTGCTCCTCTATATAGAGCTTTCTCTATCCATACCAACCGTTTTTACATATGTATTTTTCTCTACAAGTGGGTTTTGTCGTCATCACGAGGTTAGTAAATAGCTAGTATATATGTTCTAATTATTTACGACCTGTGTTCATTAGGTATATAAGAATAAGTGATCAGCTAAAACTGTACATGTCCGCTGTAATAGTTCATTGATCAATATTATTCTAAACTTCAAAGATAGATATGCGATCTCACGTGCAAAATTAAAGTGTTGTTGAAGTGGAACAAATACATAAATATACAGAACTAGTTTTGTCACTATTTGTATAATTTTATTTTAATAAACCTTGAACAATCGAATGAAATTATCCCAAAATAAAAACTATGTGTTTATGTACAAAAGGTAAATTATGTCTTTAAATACGCTCACTTTTTTTTTTATTGTAGTTCAATGTTACTAAATAGTGTAAGCCTGTAGGCTTAATAGCTTGAACTGAATTACGGAATATCATTTTCGTATGTCGTATTCATTATGCTAATACATTGTGAAATTCTCACATGAACTTTGTCTTTATCCAATCCGACAACATATATATTGTGGTTAGAAAAGATGTGTTTGTTTTAAAGCAAAGCCAGAGTGAGCATACTGCTATGTTCCGCCGCGGGAAATTGAACCCTGGAATACAGCGTTGTAAGTTTGTATACTTATTTTCTGAACTAGAAAATGAAAACTTGGGCTATTTGATTTGCATTACGAAACTATGACTCTTTGATCTAAGTAGAAACCATTCGGCGGTGTATCAAAGCTTTATCAATAATTTCTACTACGGTATTGAACACTATTTCTAAATTTGATATAACAGTAACGGATATTTTTAATACTGTTATACGCACACACAATCGTACATTTACAGTCGTATTGAAATTTAACGTTGCAATTCCTTTCAGTAAGTAATTAATTTCACATAATTGGTTGATTGAGCTTAAGAACAAAGCTGCACAATACACTATCTGTGTTCTGCCCACCACCAGAATCGAAACCCTAATTCTAGCATTACAAGTACGCTGACATGCAACTGTGCCAGTGGGGAGTAATTTCAGAGACGCTAGACAAGACTAAAGTTTACGGTACAAAAAAGCGAACAATTTCATTAAAAAGAAAATTTTTGGTGATGCATTTCACCACAGACTATTGCCTTCCTCGGTGACTACTTTGTGTTGTGAATCGTTGTTGGTGAGTGGTTTAATGGGTTTACGGTACTAACTCATGATATTCTGTTTATGTAGTTGTATTGACATTTGTGCTTGTGTGATTTTTTATCGCAAGATACACCATGACAGGCGCGGCATGGCCGGGTTGTTAGGGCGCTCGACTCGTAATCCGAGGGTCGCGTGTTCGAATCCCTATCGCACCAAAGATGCTCGCCCTTTCAGCCTTGGGGGCGTTATAATGTAACCATCAATCCCACTATTCGTTCGTGAAAAGATTAGCCCAAGGGTTGGCGATGGGTGGTGTTAACTTGCCGCCTTTCCTCTAGTGTTACACTTAAATTAGGTAGGCTAGCGCAGATAGCCCTCGTTTTAGCTTTGCTCGAAATTCAAAAACAAACAAACAAATACGCCATGGGTTTAATTTACCTTATAAAATTTTCCAACATGGAATATGATTTCACGTAAGAATATGATGTGCTAAGCCTGGGGCATCGATCCGACAGAATTTAATACCATTCTTATGCTCTTTAATGCGTATATTTAATTTCAACTTGCGAAGCAGTCATGTGAATATTTTAGCAATGAAACGAGACCCCCATCAGTATACGCTTACTTTGTTTTAAGTTGGCCATTGTATACGGAAGAACTAATCATAGATTATAGTTATCATAAGAAAATCGAGTGTGTTGTAGCGGTGTCTTTTAAATTTTAATATTTCTAAAATTAAATTAAATGGAATGATGAAAATGAAATTCATTTCAGATAATACATATTTGGTGCCATGAGATGAAACATGGTTGTAAATGTATAAAGGAAATTTGTTTTATTAAACACAGCTTTATTAATATTTTAAGGATAACAGAAATAAGGGTTTCTTTCGGGAATCAATGTGTAGGAACCGTATTATACAACTAACTAGTTTCTAACATGCGTATTTTAGCATGAATTTGTGTATTGGTTTACCTATATTAATAGAAATGTAAAGATACAATGTTTGTTGCTGAGAGAAGGTTGAGCGCATTATATTAGTACGACTTTTAATATTTAAATAAGCAGGGCACGTAATAACTACAACCGATATAAAGTAATGTGTACATAAGATGCTTCCACGACATATTTGTGACTATGACTCTTTTAAGGTAGCCAAATGCCTCGTCATCTAATTAGTGACGCGCATGAATGGATTAACGAGATTCCCACTGTCCCTATCTACTATCTAGCGAAACCACAGCCAAGGGAACGGACTTGGAGAAATCAGGACTAGAAACGTGGACCTTGCGGTCCGATCTCCGCTTCACCGAGTCAGCTAGAGGGCGAAATGAGTATTTTTGCTGTTTCTGAGTGAGACATATTGGTAAAGACACCGGATAAAGCAATTACGGATTTCTTTGTTATCAGACTGCTGAAACGGGCGCTGGAAAACTTCTGTCTTCTTACACTAGATGGCTTATGGAATGTTTGCAAAGAAAAGTGGTATGCTTTAGATACATTAACCTTTCGACAAAACAATTTGGAACAAGAGCCACACGGCGGGGTTATTGTCAAGATAAAACGTGTCTAGACATGATGGCATGAACTTTAATTGCGTAGTGTGGCTCCCACATCGTTTTAATATAACGTAATCAACTTTTGCGCAGTTAACTGGCAACTAACATTTCTTCTCAAAATTGGTTCATCTTCATCAGAGATACCTGAAATATAATTCGTTCACAAACACATAATAGAGGGAACTACTCGAGACCAAAGAGTTTGGGTATTAAATTCTATTATAAAATAGTTAATATTCCTTTGTTCGCTGTGTACTAAACGTACTCGGGTTTCTGTATTTAAATTCATCCATATAGACAAGCCATGCGTGACGGTTTTTAACCAAATTCTGCTTTAAAATAATGAGTTTCTTACGTACTTGTCAGCTTTACTTCCCCTTTAAGTTTATTCTCCAGGTTTCAACCTACTTCTGATATCCAAGTGCTCGTTCAGACCTTCAACTTCGTAGTTTGTATAGAACCGATAATAAATCTATTTTTCATACCTTCATTCAGTTAGTTTATAAAGAACACATCCAGTTCTTTATTTGAGTAAAATGGGATAATAAGAATTAAGAAAGTAACATCCTCAACCCAAACATCTCCAGTAGTTGTAGATGAAGTCAGACGCTTTTTAAACTGTTAAACTAAAACATAACAATGAAACTAATCTGTAAGGTAAGGTAAATAATCTGAATTGTATATATAGATATACACACTGAATAAAATAAAATATTTAACTTTAAATATTCGAGTAAAAATTTTAAAAATTAATTTTAATTTAGAGATAAAATGAAATATAAACAAACACCAACAATAATTTATAGTTCATTAAATCAGGAAATCTACGCAATACTGCTGCTTTTAACTGTGTATGTTTTCTTACAGCAAAGCCACAACAGGCTATCTGCTGAGTCCACCGAGGGGAATAGAATCCTTGATTTTAGCGTTTGCTTTTAACTTTGAAAGATATTTTGATGTAGTTCATATTATTATGAGCAATGTTTTTATAATACGCCCAAATTATCGCTTTATTTTAAAAGTAATATTTTTACTTATACAAATCTTTATTATTTAATATCGTTTTCTCATTGGTAGGAAAAGAATGTAACAAAACATAAATTACTACTTTTTCAATGATTACGAACCAAAATGTATGTCGTTTACTAAAGTATGGTTTCGGGGTTTTGAAGTAATAAAACACAGATGTTCTAAAATATTAATGAAATAGAAAACCGTTCAAATAACGAATTAAGTGAACTTGTAATTTGAGTTTGAAAATAATTGTAGTTGGAGTAAACTTTTTAATATTAGGTTCGTTTAAATTTTGAATACGCAATTCAATCTAATACATACCTTCATCTAATTAATTACAATTTTTATTACTACTTACCTTCTACACAAAGCACAATAAGATTAAGAGAGCAAAGAACTTTTTTATTTTACACTTTAAAGAAATAGCTTTTAACTAATGAAATTAATTAATTTCCTTTGAATATAATTGTCTTTTTACATATGAAAGAAAATTAAAAAAAAAACATTGCAGAAATACTTCATCAAAATACAAAAGTTTTCTGAAAAATTAGTAAGCAATTTTATCAAAAATCGTCGAAGATAATACATTTTAATCATCTTTGCCCCTTGTGGCTCAACAGTAAATGTGGATATTTATAATGCTAAAAACCGGATTTCGATACTCGTGGTGGGCACAACACAGGTAGCTAAAATATGTTGCTTTTCGTTGAGCAACAAACCACTTTTTAATTGATATGATTGAAGATAAGTTATCAAGATTTATGTATGAATTTATGTTCCGGAAATATTCAGATGCACCCAGGGGTCCAACAGCAAGTCTGGGTTTTAATACTCGAGGTGGGCAGAACACATATAGTCAGTCGTTTGACTTCCTACATTTAGAGCAAATTCATTTAATTTTTCTTATGTTAATTTAACACTTCCTCCTTGCGTGCTATTTTACCCAAAATAATTTTTTTTATATAGTAATGTTTCAACCTTAGACCTTTATCATATTGATACAAATTATAAATTACAAGAAACACGAGAAAATATTCTAGTATATAATGAGTAGCTATCGAATCAGCTATAATTCAACAATATGAGAGTAAGCATGAACACACAGAAAGAAACAGCGGTTGATAAAAATGTAAGAATAAACATATAACCACATCAATAAGTAAAAACTGATACCATTGTGAGAATAAGCATTGAAAAACAACAATCAGCACATATTGATAACAATGTGAGAGTTAACATTTTGAAAGACCTATCATAACAAAATATCGCTAAAATGCATTGAATTTATCACACTGGTTTGATTGTTTTGTGTACAATAGTTTTTTAAGAAAAAATAACGTTTTGAGTTATTATAGGCAATGGGTTTAATAACATATGTACAAATATTTCTTGTAACAGGCATATTACAACTTGCGGGTTTTTCGTTTTGTATAACATTCTGGTTTAGTTTCTACCAATTTAAACTTTTTCAATATTGAAATGATCAAATATTATCCAGTACCGGAATCGTGAGTTTTATTTTTTTTTTCTTTACTTCTTTGAAACGTTAAATCCAAAAGAAACTTTTATATCAATTATGGATTGCTTAAACGTTACTACCTTTTCTTGGGCAACAATTTAATTTGCAGTAATTTGCTATTTATGTCTACAGCATAACTTTATTTAGGTTTATACAAGTTACAGTCAAAGTCCTGATCAAATAAGACTAAAACTACTGTTAGTGGATCCTAATAGCACAAGAAATTTATGAAAGTAGTAAAGTTTTATCATACGATTCAATAGACAACACCTGAGGACAAAAACGCTCGGGTTGTTTCGAGAATTACTGACAATTTTGTACAATGATCGAAGGACATTTAATGTTCTTTCTAGAATCAAGTACCAAGGAATTATGGCTTTTAGAGGTGTTTTTTTTCAAAGCTTTAGGCCCACTACAAAATGAATTAGTTTGCTTTTAAACGCGAACCCGTAAGTGACGTAACTTGTAATTTTCTAATGAGATCGCTCCTCAGTGGCTCAGCGATATGTCTGCGGACTTACAACGCTAAATCCGGCTTTCGATACCCGTGGTGGGCAGAGCACAGATAGCCCATTGTGTAGCTTTGTGCTTAATTAAAAAGAAACAAAAACAAACTAATGAGATCATAGTTTTTGTTTCGGACGGAACACCTTGTCTATTCTGACTAGTCACAAACTACATTTAATTATGCTGGCGTTTTGTTTTGATACCTATAATATAATATTAATACCCACATCATGCTATCGTCATAATCTAAAGTAGATTAAATGTTGCGACATTTAACGTTTCATGCTTTCGACGAAGCAGTGCATGAACCACAAATGAAATTGCACAGCATTTAAATGCAATGTTTAAATGTTTCGGTTTGCCAAGAAATAAAATATCAAGGCTTTGGTGCTATAACACCAGCTAAAAACAAAACTTAGGAAACTTAGTTGTGTGTTTGTCAAAGTTTGTCCTGTTTTATATTATGTGTATGTGTATATATATATCATGAAAAATAGAACTTAATAAGCTTGGTTGTACCTTCGTCAAAGTCTATAATATTTTAGGGTATATATATATATTGCAAAACACAATTCAACAAATTTGGTTGTATTTTTGTTAAAGTCTGTGCTATATACCTTAGAGTGTGTGTGTGTATTTTGCCAACAGACCTTACCAATTTGGGTTGTATCTTTGTTAAGGTTTGCTGTATTTTAGAGTATTTGTAAAGGGTTTACAACGACGATGTTGTCTGAAAATTGTTCCAGTAATTTGCTTCTTATGAAAATATTTTGAAATAAACAATTTTTACAACAGGACGAAGACAGTGCTCGTTCAGCGATTTTTTTTACTATGGATGACAGGTGTACATAAATTAAGATTTCTAATGCATTCTGATTTCATGACTCAATCAAGGGATTTAATTTTGTGTGAAAAAATAAGTCTTTATTTATCTTAATAACGTATATTCTACATTTTATAATCCTTATATTAAATAAAGTTTTCTTTCAAACAACGAACGCAAAGATCAATCTAGTGAAAAGTAAAGAAACTATAACATTATAATTTGCTTAAACTTCCTCATTGTTTGTTATCAAGCTCAAAGCTATATAAAGAACTATTTTCTTGGGCAACAGTTTACTTGGCAATATTAGGCTACAGTATCTTTTTTGACGTTCTTTTGAAATCGTGCAAAGAGTGCAGTTTGTAGCTTCTGTACTTATTGTAAAATAGTAGCATTGTTGTACTCAATTTTGGAATACGAAATCGGGCACATTTCTTCAATTATTTGAATATTTATGTCTGTTTATCACAAAAATGTATAGAAATGTAATCATAGTTTATAAATAAAACCTTACAACTATAAGTGTTTTGGATTATTAATTTATGAAGTTTCTGATATTGTAAACTATAGGTGTAAGTTAAGAGATGCCGTTTTAAAGTTTATTATAAAAATATCAGAGGCTAGCAACCAGTATATTTAGAAAACGATAAAAACAGTTGTCCAAATCTTGCAAGAGAAAAACTATTCTTCTATCTAATAATAAGAATAAGATTTTTGTTATACACGTTTGTTGTAACATTTTTTGTTATTCTGTACAGTCACTGTAGTGATTAACATTTTTTATTATTTTGTACAGTCACTGTAGTGATTAACAGTTTTATTCTTTTGCCAGTCACTGTATTGATTAACTTTTTTTTTTATTCTGTACACTCACTGTAGTGATAAACATTTTTTTTATTATTCTGTACAGTCACTGTAGTGATTAACATTTTTATTATTCTGCCAGTCACTGTATTGTTTAATATATTTTTTATTATTCTGTACAGTCACTGTATTGATTAACATTTTTATTCTTCTGCCAGTCACTGCAGTGATTATTTTTTTATTATTCTGTGCAGTTACTGTAGTGATTAACAGTTTTTCATCTTTCTACACAGTTACTGAAGTGAATCTGGGTAACGAATTTTTAAGACTGTTTTGTGTCAGAGCTAATAATATCTATATATTTTATAATGTTGCAGGTAAGAATATTTATTGTAGGAATGAATTTAAGCAGACTTATTCAACATAATTTTGGTTCACTAGTAATTCAAGAAGTGACTGGAGGGGGGCAGTTAATAGTTACAAGAGGTCTATCTGCGCTAGCCGTCCCTAATTTTGCAGTGTAGAGGGAAGGCAGCTAGTCATTACAATCCACCGCAAAGTCTTGGGCTATTATTTTAACAGCGAATAGTGGGATTGACTGTCACATCATGACACCCCCCGACTGAAAGGACAAGCATATTTGGTGTGACGGGGATTCGAACCCGCGACTCTCAGATTACGAGTCGAGTGCCTTATCTACGTGGTCATACCGAACCAAATAATAGTTATTGGGAGAAATCTAACGATCAGATGTCGTTTTCCTTTCACTCTTTTTTTAATTTTAAACTTCTGTTATATAATTAACGTATATACTAACTTACAGCGTATACATTAATATATATAATTCGTTATATGTGAAATAGATAAAAAACGTTTGGCATAAAATGATTGGCATTCTCTGTAAAGGGTTTAACTCGAATTTTATGCCTCACTGAGGGTTTAAGTTATTGTAACCCATTTCATTTTTCTTAAAAAAAAATAAATTGCTTTAAGATGATATTGATATTCGTGCTTGTATCAAACAGCTATAACACATAAAGATTTTTTTATGTATGTAATAAAACATTCAAATCGTGGAAAGTTGGCATCTAATGGCAAGCAACCTTCCTTCAACAGGACTAAGATGGTTCTTTTTCTTTAATGCTACGTTTACGATCTATTGATCGTATAAAGCCCCTATCGATTTCTGTACCAACAAACGATGTCACTTTCGAAACAGGAAAATTAATGGTGACTGGTTATATGTATGAAGCGTACTAATGTATTCTCATTTAACGATTCTATTAAACAAACGTTTCTAAATTCTTTAATAAGAAAGGAATGTAAAAAATACTTCTTCAAACAAAAAATTATAAGAGCAAATCTTAGGTCCACTATGAAACAATAAAGTGTGAAAGTGTCTTCGAGTAATATGATAACGTATTACTTCCTACAGTTGAAAGCTGCTAAGTCAAATACAAAAAATAGTAGACAATTCCAAATTTATTCAATACGGGTGCTATAATAATTAATTAATATTTACTTTTGTAAGACCGCTCCCAAGAATAAAACAAATCTATAACATTCCCTATTATTGTCTTTCGATAAATAACACTATGTAACAAATTTTGTTCCCGGATAGTATGTGTTATTTTTTAATTGCTTATGTTGTAAAAGTACAGAAAATGGCCATTATTCCCTTCAAATTTTGCTTTTGTGACCCGGGTAATGAAATTCAGAAATTAACATATTTTCTATGTAAAAACGGGCAAATTTGCACATTTTCATTTATATAAGGTCTGAATAAAACAACATATAAATCAAGATTTACATATATTTATACTAAAGTTATACAAATATGAACAAAATTGTTTAGAAGTGAGTATTTTTTCCAGATTTGTGACTATAATGTAAATCACTTTCACATATGAGCTCCCAAATAAAGTTTTCGTTATACGCTTTCAGGTCACAAAATCAAAGTTTGAAGAGAAAAATAGGTCTTTTCCATTTACTTTAGGCATAAACAATTGGGAAATAGCACTTTCTGCTTAGGAACAAGAAAAAGTAAAACTTTTATTACATAGTGTTATTTATTAACTTGATTATAGGTATCGTAATACAGGTTTGTTGATTCTTGTTTCAGACGTAAAACTTAATGATGACTTTTTGTGCCATGCTCACGCAGGGATCCAGCCTTAATTTTAGAATTATAAGCCCTCAATTTTACCGCTGAGTTACTGGTTGTCTATAACGTAGAATAAATATTGAGACCCACATCAAGATTTAAATATGTCACTCTAACATCAGGTTCGGCTGTATAGCTGACGCTATTAAACGATGCAACTTATTCCAGAGTTTTCTAACTGATAAAGTGAAGATACTGATAACAGAGAATAAAGGGAAAAAGTTCTATCTTATCTGTTAATGTCAATGAACATTTATTAAATATTCTTAGAAACTCATTGAATTATGCTTAAAAGTCGTCTGTAAAGTAATGAAATGTTCAAAACATCGTATGTAATGTGAATTTAGAGGATCCCAGTTTCGGAGTCGGAAACGGAATGTATTAGTTAAAGTTTTTACTTTAGAAGACGAGGAACTTAAATGGAATTTCTTAATCAAAATGTCCTTGCAACAACCTGGACATATCTACACATCATATTCTGAATTAAATGGAATGAAGATTACCATGTTTTTTAAATAATTTTGGATAGTTTGACTTATAAATTTTTATTTAAAACTGTCCATTTTGTTTTTTTTATATCACCAAACTGTAATTTGGAAAAGAATATGTGCATGTTTATGCACTCTAAATATGTCATTGTTTTTTGTATGTTATTAAGAATAACTGTGTAAAAAAGTGTTTGGCTTTTAGTTTAATAAATTCCCTTTCTAAAAAAGTCATTATTTTATTTAATATATGAAATACATTTTCATTGAGCGTTTCAAGAAAATCTTAGATATAATAGATTTATCAGCAATAATTTATTGCGATAGTGTGATTATCAGTAATATCATTTATACATTTTGAACTTATGATGAATTACATCAGTAGATAATCTCTAGTGACGAGAGATATTACGACAAAATGTTGAATATCTTTATACACTCCAAGGATCAATCTGGATGACCTACAAATACGTGTAGAATGTAATTATAATAAGAAAGAACTTACTACACTTCTCTATAGGAAGAATAAACTGACAACTTACGTTCTCTGCATTTAAATGTTGATGTCATATTTATCTGTGTGCTTTGATTAACTTTGTTCGTTCATGTACTCTAGTTTTCCTATTCAAAGTAATTGAACTTCAACTATAACTGACAACTAATTTTCAGAAATGTTGGTTTTAACTATATCCCAATTGTGTCTCCTTATTTAAGTTATTCTCGAATATTTGATTTAGTTCGTGCTAACTCTATTACCCAAACTCAAATGTTCCCCATTATTTCATTGATTTATAAAACTTGCATCTGTAATACTTAAAATCTCTTGCGGACAAATTTCATCATACTAATAGTATTTATTACATGAAGTAAATTATTGTCTTGTACACTATTGATCAATAAGTGAACCCTTCTTATTCATAGAAATAAAGTTTTTGAATAATTTTCAACTGTATTCAATTGCCCATGTATTAGTATTAATGCTTTAGAACACACTCTGCCTTTCCGGTAACAACACATAAATATTTCCATGGGTTCATATACCTTAGTAAAACATATTTATTACAACATTTAAAAAAAAAGTTAACACCATTTCGTTTTGGAATGAAAAATTCCCCCTGAAACATTATTTTTAAATGGTTGTTAATCTGGTATAGAAACTTCCCTAAAAGTGAGAAAAATATATAAACTGTGTATTAAAGAAGCAGAAACCGGTCCTCTGTTAGTATATATTTTGTTTTAACCGTGTTCGAATTTATACATTCAATATTCAACCCACAATTCAAAGAATTTCTAATTAAATCTAATTTGATTTTATATAATAATAAACTACGTTTATTCTTTTCGTTGTGGTATATACACTTGTTTTAAGTTTATAGTAATTACGAAGTTCAACAACTCGTTCAAAGCTTTTTTTAACGTACTTCTTAATTTTGCCTTTTAATTGTTCAAAGCTGTGTAAGCTAATTTCCATAATATCCTTAATGGATGTGTCGTATGACTAAGTAAAGTGAATATTTAATCAAGTACGTCATTTTCAGTCTACAATGTCAACATTGACGAGCTATATTTCATCTCAAAATTCCACTCTTTGTGAGCGGAGCAAGTTTGGCAGATCAGGGGAAGTTTCTCACCAATGAATCATCATATACATCTGTACATAGCTTACAGAATTGCTTGTCTCAATTGCCACACATTAATATCCTTATATGAAGCTAAATCGTCTAATAAATTTTATACTGTAGTAATTCCCATATGCTTTACTAAATAGTTGCATTATCATATTTTTGGAGCTGCAAACACACGTATAACACTAATGCTCTAAACCATTGTTTTAAAATTTTGTTTTGTAAGAAAAATTAGTTAAGACTAACATGCTTTGAGCTGTGGTATTTCTACTATTATATGTAAAAACGGCTCGTTTGGGTCGAGAAAATTTCTTACGTAGAGGAGTGAACAACGTTTCGACCTTCTTCGGTCATCCGTTGTTCACTCCTCCGCGTAAAAAAAATTTATCAACCCAAACGAGCCGTTTTTACATATATATTTCTCTACAAGTGGGTTTTGTCGACATCACTGATTGGTATTTCTACTATTAAATCTGCACCTTATCTTTTTAAATGTAACTAAGGCATGTGTTATTTAGTGTTGGGTTGCTTTGACGATGATGATACTTGAATATTTCATGAATCTTGTAAGAGTGCCACTATAGATATGATAGTTTCTAGATTTCTATACTAAGTACCAAGAATCCATCTAACTATCTGTATATCTGTCTCCCGTTTTATTATCCCAGCTATACCACTTCACTTACATCACCTTATACGTACAAAGTGTACTGAAAGTAAGTTTGAAAAGCTGACGACATCTCCAAAACAGGTTTAACAAGTAAAAACTTGTACATCAGAGGTTAAAAGGTCGTTTGCTAAAGCTTTCCGAGATAATACGAAGAACCCGAATGACGATGTAAATACAGGGTGAGACGAAAATTACCCAGAGAAGTCAATGACCTTATATTTCTAACAGAATTATCCTACACGTCTTTGATCTTGCGGGAGACACAAAATACATTTGTTTATATAGCGGCATTATCTGTGATATAAAATCAATGAAGTCATTTACTTTTTTTAATGGGACACAAGAAATCTCCTATTTACTTGTATAAGCCCTTTCTGTACTACAATTACCACTAATTTGCAACTCAGTATGAAAATTATTGTAAACATATCACACAAAGTAGAACATACATTATTAGAGTTATATTTTTAAAAGGAGAAAGCAAATACAAGCAATTTATAAAATGTAATCAACATTTGGGAATTCATATAGATAGCACAATAGGAACATAAATCCGTATACAATTCACATTCTTAACAAATACCACAAAATGCCGAACACCTATATAAACCCTTTTTAAACAGAACTTACTGCGACTCAGAAAACATACGGCTAGATTCCTTAATTAGAATTAATATGGAAATATAAGGAGGATATACAAGATATACAATTCATCTTAATTAGAGTTTACTGGATAGTAAAGAATAAATAACCAAAGATACAATCCGCATTTATCTATAATTCGTTAGGCAATAATGAATATGCGTATAATCTCTCTTTACAAGAATTAGGCCCGGTATGGCCAGGTGGTTAAGGCGCTCGGCTCATTATCTGAGGGTCGCGGGTTCGATACCCCATCGCACCAAACATGCCCGCCCTTTCAACTTTAGAGGCGTTATAATGTGACGGCCAATCCAATTATTCGTTGGTAAAAGAGTAGCCCAAGAGTTGGAGGGGGGTGATGGTGATTAGCTGCCTTCTTTCTAGTCTTACCCTGCTAAATTAGGGACGATTAGCGCAGATAGTTCTTGTATAGCTTTGCGCGAAATTAAAAAAACAAATAAACACAAGAATCACTTGGGTGGTGAGTAACATATATATTACAATATAATGTATATATATATTCAATTTGTTTTCACTGGAAGTTACTCTAAACAATGAGAAACACACGTTAGACAATAGAGAACACACATATAGCCCCTATTTAATAGAACGAACTTGTTGAGGAAGAACGCATATTATTCACGTTATTCGTATTGGAAATTACTGAACAATAAGAAACGCACACAAACATTTAACTTAATTTTACAGCACACTAGGGAACACATATGTATTCCACTTTACCAGAATGAACTGTGTGATGAGTAATACACATACATCCATGCTAGTTTTGGTGAAAGTTACTGAACAATAAGAAGCACATAACCACTTTTAACTAGATTTTACTGCACACTAGGGAACACACGTTTAGCCCAACTTTACTAGAATGAACTGTATGATGAGGAACAAGCTATTTTTACAGGAAGATACTGAATAATAAGAAACATATACAATCCTCTCCCCCCCCCCCCAGAGGATTTTACTAGATAGTATGGAACAAAAATATAGCTCGTCTTTAGTGGAATAAACTGGCTAATAAGGAACATCTACATTGCAACCATTTTCCTGGAATTTATTAAACAAAAAGAAAGACATACAAGCCCGTTTAATTAGGTTTGTTGGAAAATATGGAACACACATACAGATAATTTTTACTAAAATGAACTATATGATAAAGAACACAAATATATTCAAGTTACTTTTAATGGAAGTTACTAAAGAATGAGAAACACATACACGCCCTTCTAACCAGATTTTACTGGAAAATTAACATATACCGAATAATACGAAACACACTCAAATACTTTGGCTTAACTATTAGAACATTTGAACACACATATAGCCTATATTTACTTGAATGAGTGATTCATGAGGAACACATATACACTCCAGCTATTTTCACGGGAACATATTAAACAGTAAAAATACATAAAGCTAGATTTTATTACACAATATGAAACATATTTAGCTCACCTTTACTAGAATTAACTGAGTGATTAGGACCACATGCGTATTCTACGTATTTTTAGTTAAAGTTACCAATCAATAAGGAACATATATAACCAAATTTTGCTAGATATTAAAAGAAACAAGTATGGTCTTCCTTTATCAGAATTTACTGAGCTATGGGGAATGCACATGAAACTACTATTTTTAGAAGAAGATCTGAGTAATGAGAATATATACTCATTCAAATTATTTCTATTACTGTTTACTATAAAATTGGAAACACCTAGTGACGGAGAACGTGTTTAGGATGTCTTCACCAGAGTATATATTCTACTCAATACAATATATATACATGCTCCACTGTTTACTGTAAAGTTTCATTGAATGCTTTTGGTTTTTAATATTTTATTTTTCTTTAATTACCGACAGGTTGTACAAAACTATCATGATTGGCTTATATTTTGAAGTTACAGAAACACTCGTATCTGAAACGTAACTGGCACGCATATTCTGTTAAATTTATTTGTCATGTTGTACTAATATCACTGATTAGTATATTTTTTCTTTATATGTATTACACTGTCTGCGTTCTAATTCATGTGATATTAGTTTCTTTTGTAGATTGTTTTCATGTTTATTGGGCTCTTATTTTATTAGAGTTGAAAATATTTCTTAAAAGTCTTAACTATGATTGTAAATGCTGTTAAGACAAATACTCAATTCTAAAAGTCCTTAACTTACTCTACATTATTATTATTATCAGTTTTATTATGCAGACTTACACTTAATATAAAGTATTCTTACTCTGGTCTTTATTAAAGTATATATCAAGATAAGAAGTTCACTGTAACAAAATTCTGTCAGCTTTATTTCAAAGCAAATACAACCGACAAAGTCGTAATTTATCCCATTACACTTTTGTTTATTGTTATTGGTAGTTGAAGTTATTATAAAACAAGGTGCTTATGTCATTTCCCACAGTATTTTAGCCTAAATTTTAAGTAAGATAAAATGTTCCAATGTTTTAAAAAAAATGTTAAGGATGGTTGGTCTTTGAATACCTATTCATAATAAATCACCGAATTTATTGAAGAAAATGTTCAGTTTCCAGCTTGTGTATGCTTATGAATTGAAGCACATAACGCTAATACAATAACAAAACGAGCAACAACGATTTAGAAGCATAATGAAAAATTTATACAGAGAGCATATTACATGATTGTCTTCTTCTATCGAAACGGGGCCTGGCATGACCAAGCGCGTAAGGCGTGCGACTCGTAATCCGAGGGTTGCGGGTTCGCGCCCGCGTTGCGCTAAACATGCTCGCCCTCCCAGCCATGGGGGTGTATAATGTGACGGTAAATCCCACTATTCGTTGGTAAAAGAGTAGCCCAAGAGTTGGCGGTGGGTGGTGATGACTAGCTGCCTTCCCTCTAGTCTTACACTGCTAAATTAGGGACGGCTAGCACAGATAGCCCTCGAGTAGCTTTGTGTGAAATTCAAAAACAAACAAACTGTCGAAACACTGTAGTATTTTTTTTAAAGAAGACAGACATGTAATATGTTCTCTGTATAAAATTTTCCTTACACTTCTAAATCGTTGTTCGTCAGTTAACTTACTCATTTAAAAAAAAATCGACTTGTGTAAAATGAGATTTCCGTTGTAAAAATCTCTGAAACTTTAATCTTGACAAACGAAAATAAAACATAGAAAAGAAGTTGTAAATTTACGAAGGAAAGTAAAGAAGTTTCTCTTTTACGAGCAGGCCCGGCACGGCCAGGTGGTTAAGGCACTCAACTCGTAATCTAAAGGTCGTGGGTTCGAATCCACCTCACACCAAACATGCTCGTCCTTTCAGTCGTGGGGGGTGTCATAATGTGACGATCAATCCCACAATTCGTAGGTAAAGAAAGTAGCCCAAGGTGACTTTGTTAAATTAGGGACGGCTAGCGCAGATAGCCCTTGTGTAATTATGCGCCAAATTCAAAAACAAACATCTATGACTTAGTAAAATTTTTTATTATTTCCTGTTAAATATTATGTTTTTTGTAGATATCTTTATAAAATATCTTAATGATTATAAGTTCAAATCAAGTGTATATATTTATTTCGTTTTTAACAATTAGAGATTTCAATAGTGTTTTGCTACAAAGAAACGCAACATCGATCTTCCAGATCACCGATAGTTAACTCAGTTTACTGTATAAACTGAACACAAAAGCCTAAAGTACAAAAGTTATCATCTCGATGTCTAGTGTGTGAGTTTATGATGGACGTGTTTTAGTTTAGGTAACGGTCATTTTTGGTATCACTGCACACTGAAAGGCAATGTTGCTCGAAATCAAACCGTAACTCCTGGTAACTAACTATATATCACAAATAGACTGAAATTATTTCATGGTTGATAAACATTGTTTATAAGTATGTGTAGGCGTTATAGATTTAGTTCAAAATTTTAGGAGTTCATTATAAACATTTTTGCCTCAGATGTCTGAAAAATATATACTCGTTTTTAGTTATAATATTGTAAAACAAATGAACGTAATGACATAAACAAGAAAGATCAATAAATGTTTTATATCTTTGAATCTGAAACACTATATTGTTTGAAAAAAAAACGATATATAAATAAATAAAACGCAGAGTATAAAAGTCTTCACAATGGAATATTGTTGTTGTTTCTTTGATGAACATCTTTTGATACGAGCAATACGTGTCTTATTTCTCTGTTTGGTAATTTCGGAGAAACCATATGCCAATAACGCTTGTCGTGTTTGAACCTAAGAAATCAACGTTAAGTTAGAAAAGGAATTTTTTGAAATATATTGATTTTTAACAACTTTATATAAGAAGGTTATAAACAATCAGTAACGGCAGATATTTAATCTAAGACAGATAATGTGGGACAACAAGTGGTATTTCAAAATTTCGTGATTACGCTTTTACTACTTCTAATCAAAATAAGAACAGCTACATCGAGAAAAGGATAACATTGAAAGGCAAGAAATACATGTTCTCATGTCGACTGGGAGAATCGATTTTCAATGATGAGTGCTATTTACTTTTGCACATTCAAACATACAAAGTTATAGCTTATAAAAAAATGCTCTTCACAATATGGCTGAAAAACACCAACTTTTATCTTGGAAAACTGTTGTTCTCTTTTTAGGGATATATTAATTCCATATGGTTTGTCCCTGTTGATATAGTGGTAAGTATACGGATTTACAAATCTTAAATCAGGAGTTCAATTCTCTGCGATGGACTCAGCAGATAGCCCGATGTGGCTTTGCTATACGAAAACACACATACACCCGTAGTGGCTTTTTCCTTATGTTCTCAACAGTGCAAGATACAAATTCAATTTTATCGAACAGGTATGATTAGTAATTGGCATATTAAACCACTAATAATGAACTTGGCAAATAATAAGTGAATATGAACGAATGATTTAATAAATTATGTACAATCACGATAAGTGGCTAATCATGCGGATAGAAACGTTTATGTGATAGAAAAACTTCTTTAGGTTCCATTTACACTTAGAGACAAATCAAGCGATAATTATTGCTAAGTGCTGGTTAGTTTCTTGGTCGTCAGCGACTTTGCATTGCTCTTATTGTCTTCACGTGTATTAGATGTGTGAAAAGTATACATAACGATAGGTAGAGCATTGGATTGCAATAACCGTTTCGGTTCACCTGTCGCAATTTCAAAATAGAAACGTTGGTTTCTGTTAGGTTTTTTGTTTAAGTTTTTTTTACTTCCGGCTAACAAAGAATACGCGTCTTCTACAGACATTTTAACATTTAAATCTGTGCTATTTTAAATTGTCATTTTACTTAAATTACTATTTTTTTAGTTTGCAGTGGCTCGGCATGACCAGATGGTTAAGAGACTTGACACGTACTTTGAGGGTGGCGGGTTCGAATCCCCGTTAAAACAAAATATGTTCGCCATTTCAGCCGTGAGGGCGTTATAATACGACGGTCACTTCCACCATTCGTTGGTAAAAGAATAGCCCAAGAGTGGTGATGACTAGCTGTCTTCCTTCTAGTCTTACACTGCTAAATTAGGGATGGCTAGCGCAGATAGCTCTCGAGTAGCTTTGCGCGAAATTCAAAACAAAACACACCAGTTTACAGTAAATAAAAAGCCACCCTTTTTAAAAAAGGCTCTCCGAAATTATTTGAACATCTCACAGCAATTTTTATTTTATCATTTTATTCTGGTTTTATCCTGGTTTCTTGGAAGCATGTAAATGCATTAATGTTCCATAAATAAGGAAAGCCAGCCAGTAACCAAAATAGCTACCGACCAATCAGCCTGACCAGCTGTGTAGGCAAAATTCATGAGAGAATAATCAGTAACAGATTCTCCACGTTCTTGGAGACAACATCAAAATTACCAGAAGAACAAAATGGATTCAGAAAATTCGGACAAACTACAGACCACTTAGTCAGTTTAACAGAAACAATTGTTGATAGTTTTAATAAACGAGAATGCACTGTCGCTTACTTTCTCGATATTGAGAAGATTTTAGACACTGTATGGCATAACGTTCTTCAGTTCTGAATGCAAGAAATGGGACTACCGCGGGGAACTATTTACTGGCTGTCAAACGTTTGGAAAACAGATTATGTAGAATAAATGTTGAAGGGACCTTCTCTGAGAGTTTCATTCCTTAATCTGATGTCTCTCAAGGAGGGATAGTTAGCCCTATTCTATTCATCGTATACGTGAATAATATGCCTCTAAAAGATCCAAATAATGAATACTCATCACAGTTCGCTATGTGGCAGTCTGGAAAAGTGCATCAACACCAGCAATAGCAGCCAAAACATGCAACCATATTTAAATAGAATAAGTGAATATTGTCAAAATATAGAATCAAAATGAGCACTACTAAAACACAAATAGTAGTATTCATAACTAAACATAAGAAAGCACAACCTCAGATCTGTATGAATGGAGCACTCATTCAGACTCCTACATCTGCAAAATTTTTAGGACTAGCGTTTGACTCAAAAGTAACATGGGTAAACCACATAAATAATATTAGAACAAAAATTTGGTGAAGAACAAAGTGTGATAGGAGTCTAACTGGTAAAAATAGTGGAGCAAGGCAGAATATATTATAAAAATATATAAAACATACATTAGACCCGTCATTGACTATGCAGCCCATGCTTGAATAAATGCAAGCAAAAAACTGCTACTAGCAAAAATACAAACAATACAAAATACATTACTCACAACAGCTTATAAAGTACCCAGAACAGCATCATCAGAATTCATGCATAAATACACATACATAGAAACAATAGCAGATAGATTCCTATATAGTACAATAAATGTTGACAAAAATTGGAGAAAAAAATGAACTAGTAAGCGAGCTTGACAGGTACTGTTTACATGATGAGGATAGACCTAAACTCCTTTCTCCAGTGAATATATATTTTCAAAATAAAAAAGGCCACCTATAAACTAGACTCCACATTAGTTTAGGGGTTAATTATTAAAAATTGAAAGGGTTTTTTACCTAAATGTTTTACAGTTAAAACCTATCTAATGAAAGTGCGAATAACTATGGAACTCTAAGAGAAATGAGTTATTTGTACCAAGTGTATGTGTAGATTGTGCATGGACATTGCCCTGAAAGGGGCCTGAGTAAGTGCGGGTTACTCTAGCCCTCGTGTACCATATATAAATACACTTGACAGATGCTGAAACAAATATAAAGGAAGGAGGAAGAGGTCGACGAAACCTAACCCTCCCGGGTATATAAACATTAATACCCAAGTAACTATGAGAGAGAGAGAGAGTAAATAGAAGTTAGAAAGTTGGGAGTGGCCTAGTTGTTAAGTGTGAAAGACGATGAGGCCGTTTCTACCAAATTGCGCTACGCACTATAGATAAATGGATGAATTATGAGAATAGCGGTCAACTACCTCTATTTAATTAGAGTTGCTGAAGAGTTGGCGGTGAGTGTTGTTAATTAACTGCCTTTTCTCTATCACTTCAAAGCTAGAGACAATTAGTTTGGATAACCCTCTTGCTGCTTTGCGCGAATATCCACAACAAACTAAAAATTATAGGTTTGTTTAAACAGAATTGAATTTCTCTAATGCTCTCGTTTCTTCAACACTTGGAATTAATGGAGGTTTATTTTTTATAATTCTAAAGTAAGACTACAAGTAAACACAATAAATTAATTTTCCTTGCATAATCTTTTTCATTTATGATTATTACATTTCTTTGATCCACGTAATTTTCAACTATAGATTTTTAACATTTGGAACTGCAATGTTTTGTTTTAATGCAAGTTTTTAGTTAGTTAATTAATTAAATGGTATTCCACTGAAAGAGAAATCTTAAAGTTTGTAATCAATTGTTTTGTTTTCTGTACCACCAAAGTGTTTTGTTTTAATTCAATAATTTAATGATTTTCTTCTTTTTTTAATATTGTGATATTTTGAATCAAATGTGGAAATAAGCATATCTTTATTGGATTTGGGTTACTTTAAGGAATGTATCTAAATTTATCTAAGTGAAACTTGAAAACTTTAAGTCAGACGAAGCATATAAAATTCCAATTTACAGTAAATGAAATTACAAAATGTATTCATAGAAAACAAGCAGATGCTGAAAATTAAAAAAGTAATAAAAACTTCGTTTTAATTAATTATATCTCTGTATTCAAACACAAAGGTTACAGAGTTTATTTTAATTCAACTAGCATCATTTCAATGCTAGCTGATTTTCAACAGTTTGTTTTTTGTTAAGTTAAATGGTACACAAAGAAACTTACCACTGAGCCACCAGTGAGAGCGCTTCTCGAGAAAATTATTGTTCACGACAGCAGTTGAAAATTTAATTAATTCTATTACAGAGATCTCCAATAGGTAGTCAATAGAGTATAAACCGTTTCCAATTACTCAATAGTACTAAAGGTCCTAGATTTAAATCGCTTATTTTAATCACATTTTAGGAGCAGCTACAACCTTTAGCTAATAAGCAACAGAAAGAGTGAAGCGTCTTTGGTAAACCACGTTTTTAACTCGAAACCCTCAGGTACCCAACCCGATACGCTGATTACTAAGCCACCACTTGCATAAAGTATATTATAAATTTTTAATATGGTCTGAAGAGAGAGTGGCACTTAACAACCAATTAAAAATTACTTTAGACATGTTTCTGTTCGGGATTGATATTTTCAACTTATCGTTTTCCTGTGTAAATTCGACTCGCAATCCTGGGGTCGCGGGTTCGAATCCCCACACCAAACATTCTCGCTCTTTCAGCCGTGGTGGCGTTATAATGTGACGGTCAATACCATTATTCGTTGGTAAAAGTAGCCCAAGAATGGTAGGTGAGTGGTGATGACTAGCTGCCTTTCTTTCAGTCTTACACTGCTAAATTTGGGACGGCTAGCACAGATAGCCCTTGAGTAGCTTTGCGCAAATTCAAAAAACAAACATCCTATACAAATAAGTGTTTTTCAACCCTTAATACTTCATTTTGTTATTTCATTAGCATAAAGAAGTCCATTTTCTTCAAAAATCTGTTTGCTTTATTCACTGAAAAATAAAGCTCTTGTTACATGTTATACAAAGAAATTAACAAAATTGAACGGAAAGAAATAGCATATAAATTTATATAGAGAATATTTCATGTTATAGAATATTGCATATAATTTCTACACTAGTCTGTAGTGGTTATAACTTATCTGTTCTGTTGTAAAATAATTATATTGAGTTGGTTGACAAATGTTGCACTCCTTGCTCTAATAACCGAGTGCATAATATTAGTCATATATTTACTATTAATCTCATGTTATTCTACAATATGAAAAGATACAGAACAAAACCAATGTGTGGCTGTGTGTGTGTAACCAGTGCTGAACATAAGCAGCAGTTATTTACTATCCTAAAGTCGTGGGCAATCAATCAAATTTCATATGAAATTTTCATGTTCACCATAATTGTTTGGCTTTATCAGAAATTTTGCAACCCTCTTACTATTGTCATATTATCGTTACTGTTAAATAAATGCTCAATGGGTTGTAAGTACAACGTATGATACATAAATATACCTGAGCCAAATATAAAACAGCTCAAGGGAAGATAACATGATACAGAAACGGGGCAATCAAAATTATAAATAAACTTGGAATGGTTTAGTAATAATAAAATGTTTAATGTAACTAAGTCCAGGAACCGAAATATCAAGATATTCATAACATATGCAGTTTTTATTTGAATATCTCGCACCTGATACACGAGGGCTTTCTGCGCTAACCGTTCCTAATTGTAAGACGAAGGGAAGACAGCTAGTTATCACCACCCACCGCCAACTTTG
Source organism: Tachypleus tridentatus (assembly GCF_004210375.1). Classification (NCBI taxonomy): domain Eukaryota; kingdom Metazoa; phylum Arthropoda; class Merostomata; order Xiphosura; family Limulidae; genus Tachypleus; species Tachypleus tridentatus. The sequence continues at coordinate 47,392,011 of NC_134835.1, forward strand.
GGGCTACTTTTTTACAAACCAATAGAAGGAGTGACCATAACATTATAACGACCCTACAGCTGAAAGGGCGAGCATGTTTGGGGTAACTGGGATTTGAGCCTAACCACCTGGCCATGCTGGGCCACAGTTGTTATTAATCCTGTTAAATGGTGTTCTGTTTCGCTAGAAGTGTTTTAAAATGTTCATTATTTGTGCAAGAGGAATTCGTTAATCTCTTAGAACATTAGAGATACATATATGTGTGTGAAAGAGTAGATTTTATCGCCACGACAACTGTAAAAACTAGGACGATTCGAGTTAAACGGAGAGAGAGATCTCGTGTATTAACATCTGTACTATAACAAATAAAATGGTTTACCTGTTGTTTGCATACGAGAATATAAAGGATCTGATATTACATTGGTACAGTTTAAAAATAAAATCATTGAAATTTGCATTTACTTCTAAATCTATGAAGTGAAACATTTAGAAAAGCAAACAATATAGTACTTGTTCTGCTATTATAGGTACAATAAATAAACTTGATGCTCATGACGACTATCAGCTCTGCTCATTCCTATGGCTGGAAATCTAATCTAATAAATTTCAAATGTAATTATAACTATAAGATAAGCTGGTCTGCTTACAAGACATGTAAGGAGTTAACCAAACATTCATTTGTTATTTCACTGATAACAAGGCTTTGCTAAGATTTACAGATCGTATGTTTGTTTTAAGGTATTGGTTTGGGATGCAGATAAAGTTTTCGGTTGTCGCTATTTCAACACTGCATCCGAATAAAACCTTTAGACTATAACATTTATAATGATTTTTCAAAATGTATTGTTGCACACCATTTATATTTTATCAGATTGTAGTAAGAACTGAAAGTAAATTTGTATTATATTTGTGTTTATTTGAGCAATGTCATATTGAGCTATCTGCTGTTTTCATTGCGGATGACCGAATCCAGGATTCTAATGTTGTAAATCTGTAAACTTACCGTTGTTCCACTGGTGGACTACAGAATATTTAATTTACCGTAAGTGCAACAGGTCTTTCGAGATTATGTTCAGTATCGTGCAAAAGTGTTAGGACAAGAGAATATTCAGTCATTTTTTCCACTTCATTGGGCTAATCCTTCTGTGCTATGCTAATACAGGATGTAAATTCCAACACTGTGGTAATGTTTCATTGGTTCCTGTTGATAACTGAATCAAAATTCATAAAAATAGTGTTTAACACTACATATTGAGTTCATTTGTTATGCTATGGCTCAAATAGAATAGAGAATTGTTGGTAGAGCAGAGAATTTGCATAAAAGCTTCACGTGATGCTGGTTGGACTCTTCAGTAAATTGCTACATATTTGCAATGCTCTCCAAACACTGTGAAGTGCATCTTAGAGCGCGAGAACAAGACAGGTAAATTTGAAAATAGAAAAGGAATAGGCAGAATACCTGAACCAAGTGTTAATTATTTTTATTTATGCAGCCTTCAGGACAGAAGGAAGACTGCCACATAAGATAAACAAATGACAGAAAAGTGTTCACATCTATAGTATCAAGAACACTCAATGATTGTGAAATATTTGGTTGTACAACAGTTAAAAAAACCTTAACTTCAGCCTTCAAATATTCTAGAGAGACTGAAATTAGGTAAAAAGTGCAAAACTGGACTGTTGATAATTGGAAAAGGATGTTATGGACGGATGAGTCTAAATTTGAAATATTTTATTCAAAGTTTAGGTTGTATGTCCGACGGAAGAAAAGTGAAAGATACTTACCTCAATATATAGCACCTACCATGAAGCATGGGAGAGGCAATGTGATGTTTTGAGGGATTTCTGCTGAGGTGACAGGAGGTATTTACAAAATAAATTGAATAATGGACCAGTGCAAGTACCATCATATACTGATTCATTATGGTATACCCAGTGGTTGTGTACTATTGATAAAGGATTTTACTACCAAGAAGATAATGACCTCAAACTCTCGTCCAATCTACGAAGAATTTATTTGGCTATGAAAGAAGCTGCTGGAGTCATTCAAATGATGCAATGGCCCACATGGAGTTTCGATCTTAACCCAATTGAGAAGATCTAGGATTTGATAGATTATAAAATCTTGACAAATCAAAAGTTACTTTCAAAGAAACTTTATGGAAATATATTAGATACATTTGGAGTAAAATCTCAAAAGGACGCTTTGATTAAATATTTGGAGCAATTCAGAAAGACTGTCTGTTGTTATAAAATCAAAAGAGAGAAACATAAAATATTAACTCTTTGTTGAACTCAACCACTTCCACTGAATTTCTATTGTACTAAATATGAAGTTAATAAAAGTGTGATGTTTCACCTGTGATTTACATTCCATTGTTCTTTGAAAGTAGTCTAAAACCTAATTCTTGACTTTATTTTAACACTTTTTCATAGTGCTGTATATGGAAATAAACTAACCAAACTGTAGTAGGAATATGAGTGTTAGAAGAAACGATATATTTACATTAAACATGCAGGCGCTCACAGCTGTGGTAAAACGCTAGTACACTAGCATATACAGTGGAGCGCCATTAAGCCGCGGACCAGTAAACCGCGAAACGCTTAAGCCGCTGTAGCAAGTCTTGTGAGCGAGGATTATCGCGGCTCACCGCTAATTTAAGAACGTGTAAAAACGCGGCTTACGAATTTAATCCTGGATTTATAACTTCAAGGGGATATTTAGAAAGGATTTGCTTTAATTTGGGAAATAAATAAAATATATTACAATAGAAATCGACCGTTAATCTACCTTATCCGCTCTCTATGTCAGCTTTATGGAGGCCGCCATTGTTACCGAATCACACCTCTCCATACATTAAAGTTAATCCGCGGTAAATCCGTGAAAAAGTGATCAATAATTAAAGTTTTATTTTTAATTCGATAATCCGATATAATGATCACGCAATGGCCCGGATGAGGCTCCTCGGCGGAGCTGTTGGCGACTTCGGCTTTTCAGTCACAAAGGTTTAAGCCGCGGTTAAGCAGGTTGACCCCCCAAATACCGCGGCTTAACGGCGCTCCATTGTATACAGATCATTGTTATGAAGTGCGATAAACCTTCTGTACTCTTACAAAATCAGTCCCCAGTGGCTGGTTCAGAAGTAAAGCTGAAATTTTATGAAACTAAAAACCGAGTATCAACATTCGTGATGAAAACAACACAGATTTTCTGTAGCCTTGCACTTAACAAACTCACAAGTAACACAAAATTAGTAGGCCTTGGCATAATACCACAACTACGTTGCGAAAACTCTCGTTTTATCAAAGAGAAATGCTCCAGCTTACTCTAAGGTGGGTCTATAATGCAAAAAAGAAATACTAGTGAACACAGCGCAGATAGCCTGGTGTGCAGCTTTGCCTTTAACTGTAGGAACAGTTTGTAGTTTTAACATTATTCTCATTAATTGTCAAATTTTTAATCCACTACTCTCTGCTTTTCTTCTACGATAATTTAGCCGAGTTCTTACTTACACCATAGTAAAACCATTTTAGGTATCTCTACGTTTCTGATGTTATTATTTCAACGTTATTTGAAAATAACACTTTGCATGCTTGTTTCATTTGTTAATATTTGCATCAAATTGCTAAACACATTTTTTCTAAGTTATTTATATACCAAATTATTCGTAGGCCATTAATATTGTTGGCCACATGGTTCTTAATAATAACTGAGCCACTCAAAATGAAGTAAACAAAAAATATCATTAGTATTAAAATTAATACCACTAAGTAACATAACACCTCTAATTACTGCTAAAGTTTTCTTTGTAATTTAATTAAAAACGAATAATTTTGTTCAGGTTTTATGGTGACTTCCTTTTTTAAAGTTGCAACAAAAATAATATGACGTAGTGTGTAGAGCCTATAGGTAAAGAACGATATTAAAAGAAATCGTAATTTAAGGGTTAATAATGTAGAATATTTTATCGTATTTTAGATGAAGCTTTCCTTTAGTTGTGTATTAAGTGTATTATTCTGTTTAATTTCACTCTTCACGTACATAGCCTGTGTTTCGTAAAGCATGTGCTTTGTTTGTTTGTTTTTGAATTTCGCGCAAAGCTACTCGAGAGCTATCTGCGCTAGCCGTCCCTAATTTAGCAGTGTAAGACTAGAGGGAAGGCAGCTAGTCATCACCACCCACCGCCAACTCTTGGGCTACTTTTTTATCAACGAATAATGGGATTGACCGTAACTTTATAACGCCCCCACGGCTGAAAGGGCAAACATGTTTGATGTGACGGGGATGCGAACCCGCAACCCACAGATTACGAGTCGCACGCCTTAATCCACCTGGCCATGCCGGGCCCTGTGCTTTTTAACTGAAATATTAGAATAGACATAATATCATTATATATTTCAATAGTTTCCATTCTATTAAGTATCCTGAATACGATGCAATTTGTGTCGAATCCCCTTATCTCGTAGTAGCTTGACTGTGACTTCAGAACATTGCCGCAATTTATTTTTTTGTGCTATACTACTATAATACAGTTGGGTATATTGTTCACTCAGAATTATAAGTTGTGTATATAAATGTATATATATAGTAACTTTAACAATATTGTAATCACAAGGTTTGTTTTCACATAATGTTCTACTTAAAGTACAATGTACATTCAATTTTAAAACACATTAAATTAATTTCTTTTGTACGTTTATTTCACATCAGTGTTGTCCTAATATATCTTTTATTTTCAAGTCCTGAGACATTTTAGTTGGTTTGGATCAACGGTAATTCTTGGGCAGATCTATCTGAAGACGTTTATTTCTTCTCCAGATAGCCGTCTCTTATTTAGTAGCAAACAGCTAGAGGGAAGGCAGTTAGCCAACACCACCCACCGACAAATTTTGGGCTACACCAACAGTGGGATTTACTGTCACATTATAATGATTCCACGACTGAAAGGGCTAGCATGTTCGGGGACACGGATTCGAATTTGCGACCATTTTTGAAGAAAATAAACATTTGGAACTTTCTCCAGTTTATCTTTTCGGAATGCATATTAAAATAATGAAGAGATCAGTGGATCCTTTTCTTGCTCGGCGATCAGTTCATTTTTAGCAAAAAAAAATTCACCAGGTGAATAGGACCACTTACGCCCTTAATATATATTCACTAATAAATCATTAGAAGAACAACTATCCACAAGATCCCTATCGGATACAAACAATATCTGAGACAAATCCATAATATCGTCTTCTACATTTGTTTATGGCTTAATTTCTTACATTAGCTGAAGTCACAGCTCTCGAAGGAAACACATCCGGATTTTTCTTAAAAATAACATCATACAGTGATCAGTTTGCTAAACATTTACTGTTCGGCAACAACTTTTTCTCCAGCCAAATCATTTCCCAACAATAATGATACACTCTTAACTGCCAGAGTACATCTTACTCCAGAAACTAGGCTTGGTGTTAAATATATTTTATAAAGCGGAACAATAAGAGAGCCACCCTAAATACCCTGAGCAATGGCAGACTGAAATCTGAATGCAATATACCTTCTAACAACAATGACTGCATCGCCTTAATATCACTAGAACACGTATGGGTATGGAATTAGTGGTCAAAGACAAAGAATCAACAAACACTAAAGGTCTAAATTCTTCTCTTACTATATTAACCTTTATATCAGTAGCCAAATCAGCAACATCAGGTGATATGGTGATACGACGTCCATATGTGGAGGAAAATTCACTTGGTGCTGGTTCCTTATCTTCTTCATTTTACCAACACTAACAAGTTTTTCACAAAAATGCCAGACAGGCCTTGATAGATTTGATGAAGTTTTATTCTGAATGTCAGAAGATTTCGAACTAGGGAAGCTAGATTTTTCAGATGAGTCTTCAACTTTAGTCAATTGAATAGATACAGTTTTTGCTGAGTTAGCAGGAATTTCTTTCCATGAAAAGTGGTTTTATGTGTTAAAATGTAATCATTGGAAAGAGCAGCTGCTTCCTGTCGTGTTTCAACTTTCTTTTTTATCCAAATAAGTTTGGAGTTGCCAAACAAAACAACATTTAAATTCCGTAATTAGACATAATTGTCTTAGTTTGCCAAACTATTGATAATATTTATAGAGTTACACCAGCGATCAAAATAAAACTCTTTTTCTCGTAGGCGAACTCCACATGAGTTTGATTATCTTGGTTACGATAACCTTAACTTCTGACGATAACCTTCCAATACAAATTTGTATGCTTTGAGAGAAGTTACTTTAAGCTTATATAATTCGACAATCTTCTAGGGAGAAAGTGGAATAAGTTTCTTGTGCTTTAACAGTTGAAACACTGTAATAATAATGACTATTTTTCAGTGGGCCATTCCATGGTTTGGGCAATCTTGTCGAAATGTTGGAAATATTTATTAACTTCATTTCCATTGAATTGTGGTACTTTAAAATATCAATTAAGTTCAAAGTTTTCATTTGCTCAGGTCGTTCTTAGTCGCCTCTAATTTCCATTTCTTTGAGCCTAATGTCTGTCTCCTTTGCCTTCGATATAGGCTTGCTCTTTCTCGTCTTCGATAAAAGCTCTTTCTTTTTCGGCTTTGATACGAGCTTGTTTGGCCTTGAGACGTTGACTTTCTCTTTCAGCTTCAACATGAACTTGTAAAAGCTCGATTTGTTTGAGTTTTAGCTGAATTTCGAATTTATTTTTATCACTCAACACCCATTAGCTGTTGGGGACATTAGCTTCCTAATGCCTCCTCAGTCAACAAATCATTATCACCTATTATTTCAATAATACGTTTTAGTTAATTTTTCTCATAGATTGTTTAACCTCTGATCGTAAAACTTCTGCAGTTTCGAGCAATTCATGTTTGTTGTATCTTTCTAGTTGTTCGAGGGAAGGTGACTTAATAAACCTCGATAACCAGACATAATCATATCTTGTTGGCACTAATAAAGAATTGAATTTCAATTAGATGGAATTTTATCTCGGATTAAGATCTGAAACACGAGCTCCCGATTTATTATGTTACGTATTACGATTTCAAGTAGTTAAATTTGAATTTCATTTAGAAGTTAATTAAATGTCTAGATGTAACAAAGTTATGATATTTGCCAAGAAGATTGATATACATAGTTTTTTTACTAAATACACGTATTTAATATACAACCAATAATACAATTTACAATAATGGTCATTATAAATATCGATTTATATACAAAAGTTTTAAAAACTTACAAACAATATTGTCTGTTCTATCTGGTCTAGAAATGAATATTTTATCGAATTAATTCTGAGCTGATATACCTACACTCTACTTAACTGGGAGCCAAATAGCTCTTCTCTGATCACATGTTAGGTTTTCACGGCTGAAGTTATAAAATGTCTTTGTAGAAGTACAAATATCCGAAGTTAATCCGCTGAAATTGAACGGTTTGTAATGTACGAAATCCATAAACGTTCCTAGTAAGATATATATGTAAAAACGGCTGGTTTGGGTTGAGAAAATTTTTATGTAGAGGAGCGAACAACGTTTCGACCTTCTTCACAGACCTGACGATGACCGAAGAAAGTCGAAACGTTGTTCGCTCCTCTGCATAAAAGTTTTCTCAACCCAAACCAGCTGTTTTTACATATATATTTTTCTTTACGAGTGGGTTTTCTCGTCATCACTGATTCCTAGTAAGATATCTCTAGTTTTTTTATTAATAAGCGTTAATTACAGTTATAGCTTCCGAGGTTTATGGCATACTAGCTGTAGTAAACCAACGATATATACTGTCTCTTGGCGTGTCGCATTGTTTTATAAGCGCTAGATGAGATTCTAGGAATCTTAGCTAAAACAACGATACTGGCAATCACTATTATCTATATAAACACGTTGTACACTTTTAATTCTTACATTCAAGAATTTTCTACGTCTTTATTGAATACACGTGAATTTCGCAATACAAATTTAACAGTTTAAGTTACATGCATTTCTAAGTATATATATGTATATATTCGATTGAAACAAGCATTGATATTAAAATAAATATATAGTAGTAAATGCATTACACCCTACACCGTTATAAATAACTTGGTATTCCAGCCCATAGTGATAAACCACCATTATGAACAGTATAATAAAACATTAAATGTTTAGGCTCACAAACAATAATATTAGAAGAACGTTTGCCTCTTCATCAATAAACTGTTTAAAAAAGTTCTCGGTTGTAATTATGAGCATAAATACTTAATAACGTAACTGGCACTTGTTAGTAACTAAACATAACTTCTGTAAGAATATATCTATACACACACACACACACACAAACATATATTTACACCAAAAAGTATGAACCAGAAACATACATGATAACAATATCCTGTATATATATGTGTGTGTAAACATGCTAAGGTTACTACATGTGTAAGCCTCACCATATCTTGTTCAAAATAAAATTATAAAAACTTCTACAGAACAAAATAAATAAATGTATCAACAGCATATACGTACGAACGACATACGTAGATTCCTGTTTTCTACAGTTTATAAATATTTCTTAATGCCAAACGCGTATAAACAAACAACAGTGTATTATCATCAATATTATTAAACCAAATAATATGATGTTTTCCTAAGAATACTAAAATAATACAAAGAATCAAATTTAGTCCATCAAACCTGAAAACATTATTAATGAATAAATATCACAAACCAGAGCATCTTCTGGTCACTAAAAATCGAACTAAAACAATAATTAATTATGGCAGATAGAAAGAGATGATGATAATGTAGGTTATAATATTCCGAGAGCTTAAAGACGTTGAAAGTAAAGTAGAATAATGAAAACATAAGAAATGGAACTACGTCGATTAAACATTCTTAAAGTTATAAACAGGAACTTCTAGTTGACAAATAAATGTTTGTAATTTTCAGACTTCGCTGTGTTTTAATGAAATTTTACCCGTTTTTCCTTCTTAGTATTTTATTTATTATAGTATGTCTTTATCCATATTGTTAAACACATGGCCATAAGAAGATGTTGTCAGTTACAAAACGTCAAGAAATTGCTAGTGTTAAGGGATTTGAGCACAAAAACAAAAATTTAGAGTATAATGGCGTGTTAAAATTATCGACATATTTGAGTATTTTGCCTAATCGTTATCAGAATCGCCGCTGTTCTGCTTTAGATTGTATTTGATAATGCATGTCAAGCATGTCAATCGTATCCAAGATTTTATATATAATATCTGAACCTTGTTGTAAGAGAGTTATAACTGTGACAGTCAACCCTGTTGTTCGGTTGACAATAGTCTAGAAGACAATAAATAATTCTAATGTTTCTGGTTTTTTTTATTTTGCTCTCTCTCTCTAATAGTCAGTTGTAGGTTATGGTGCACAAGTCCGAACCTTCAGGTTTTTGACCTGGCTAATTAGCTTGAGTGTCACATAAGGCACTGCTCACATTTAGAATATAAATACAAGTGCTTAGGGTATGCATCATTTATTCCAAGATGGCTCTTACAGTCTTCATTACTGATCTTAAAATAATAAATTTTACGAATCCTGCCATAATGAACATTTATGTGTAGCTGTGGGAACAAGCAGAACCTGACATGAGTTCTCGAATCAAATTACTTTCATGTCTATATGGATATGTATACTTAATAAACGTTCATGTTTGATGCTATTTTCCACATTACTCTGCATATCCGTTTGCAGAGTAATTAGTTCCTAAATCCCGAAGAAACGATTCCATAGCGTTTGTACAATGTTCGTATTTCATATTGAATGATGGAGTTACGTAATATGTATATTTTACTTTTATATTGATTATTATGCCTAATATCTGAATATTATGTAAATTTTCCTCCTACGAACAACCACCATAATTTATACAAATAAAAGTTTACAAAATAACTTTAAATTAATATAAATTATAAGAACACTCTTCCTTACCTTATATATCCCGTTACTTCTACTAAGTATTGTAAAGTCAACTTTATTTCTAAGACAATTTAATATTATTAATGAATGGAAGAGAAAATTAGAGATAGCAGGTAACGTTTAAAAGTAAGGATTTTCTGTAACATAATAGTGACGTATCCAATCCATACTTTTATAATATTCTTAGTTCAACACGTGACTATTTTATGGTGAGACTAATCTAGCAGGTGACTCGTCTATCATGTATCTGCTTCATAATTTGTCTAATTAAATATTCTACCAGTTGGATTAAAAGCTATGATCTAAAGAAAATAGTTACAAAATTCCGTCTATTAATGTCCACAAGTTGTTATTATCTATGTAATAAACTTCCAAAATTTCACAGTAATTAAGGTCGTAAGTTGTTTCTGTATTTTGGTTGCGCTTTCTTTTAACATATACCAAATCGTTACAAAAATCGCGATTTTAGAGCCTCACTACGTCGTTACAATCAATATCACCCCCACAGCGGCATGTCTGCGGACTTACACCGCTACAAACCGGGTTTCGATACTCGTGGTGGGCAGAGCACAGATAGCCCATTGTGTAGCTTTTTGCTTAATTCTAAACAAACAAACAGTCAATATCACCACGTTTGGTCATGATCTGTCTGACATCTGAGCATCTTACCTACAAAGCAGTTTCATATGCAAAAGGATTCGTCGTAAGGTTCTAATGTCAAAATCACACCAGTGCTTGGTTATGTCACATATATTGTTGCCTGTGTTATGTAAACAGGTTTTACCACTCACCTTTGTGCTTGTGAACCCTCGCCTATTACAAGATATCTTATTTTGCTAACTACAGCTAGAGTACGACTTACTACATATCTCTTTTTGAGTTATTCTGGTTTCCAAAGTTGCTTCATATTCCTTTGCTTTTAAATTACGTTAAATACAAGAATATTCCCGTCTTAGAAATTCTAAATCCCGAATCTGAATAGATCTTTATGATTTGAATGTATAAATACTTAGCATAGGAAAAAAAGCTGTTTATCCTTTTTCCAAATGAGATAATATTTCAAGGGAATCACACTACCTACATACAGCCAAATGATATCCAAACGTAATTGTGATACATCCTGCACCACTTTGAGTTTTTAACAGCTGTAGTTGTCAAATGGTTAGCTGAATTGCATATTCAAAATAATGTTAATATATTTTACTTAACCCTCTCTATAGCTGTAATTAGTGTTTTATATCAATGTAAAAGACACGTCCAAATTGAAATTAATATTAATTAAAATTATCATTAAAACTTTAACGCAGCTAAGAGAACAATTCTATACGTGGCTTTGTTCGACCACACTTATAAATAACGTTTAATCCACATGCAGACAATACTCTAAATTCATCTTTACGCGACTTCCAAGCCTCTAGATAGACACATAAATCTTATTTTCCGTTGAAACAACCACAAAAATCATAATAAATCAAAACGCATGTTTATCATGTTTAGAATAATTCCAAACATTGGAGTTGCGAGGAATAAAATTTCAATAAAATAATATATATGTAACAGTGATTTCGAAATAATAGGCGTATAACATGTAATTTTTGTTCTTATGATTTCATGTATCTTGAGAACCAACTGGAGATTAAGGATTCTTTGTTTGTTAGTTTGTTTGTTCTTGAATTTCGTGCAAAGCTACACGAGGGCTATCTGCGCTAGCCGTCCCTAATTTTGCAGTGTAAGACGAGAAGGAAAGCAACTAGTCATCACCACCCACCACCAACTCTTGTACTACTCTTTTACCAATGAATAGTTGAACTGACCGTAACATTATAACGCCCCCACGGCTGAAAGGGCGATTATGTTTGGTGCGACCGGGATTCGAACCCGCGACCCTCGGATTAAGAGTTGAACGCCTTAACCTTATGAATTATTAATGTCAGTTTCACAAGATTTAATACTATAAGTTACATAACTCGTCGTTTTCACTGAATATGTCTAATGTAAAACATAGCACTTTTCAAATATGATAAACAAAAAAACAGGGAATTTCAAAACCTGCAAGTTGGGAGCGTAAGAAAAATAAGGAACAAAGGCTGTAGAGACTGCAGACGTTAGTTACCCGAGCTATAAACCCCTATTTGGACTTCATATTGTTACCGAGAATTAAATTTGCTTGAGTCAAAATATGGATTTGAAGTTTGAGTAAATAATATCTACAGTATTTCCAAACTTGTTTCCTTACTTCTTTATGATCCCTAGTTGCAAATTTTTAAACTTCCAGTTTTTTATTTATCCTATTTGCTGGCTTTTTTGTAGTTAACTATGGCCAAAACATTGCGTGATATGGTAGCTTACTTTATAACTGCAAGATGAAAAATATAGCTAATAACTACTTGATGCGGTTCATGATGATTTACTATAGCGGTTGCCTATTTAATCGCATTACTTCAGAAATGTAAACTGTTAAGATGCAGCTGAAGTTTGTCATAAAAGTTTGTTTGAGAACATAGTGAGCAGTAACAGTTTCTGTGTAACAAAATTCTATCTATACAATGCATAGCAGTGGACAAATATAGTCATGTTAAAAAGTTAGGACACCCTATGAAAGCCTGTGTATTTGTGTAGCATTTTTGGATATATAGATATTTAATCTCAATTTTAACAATACTGAGATATTATAGGAATATAACTAAACAATTAAAACTGAAGAAAAGACTTTTCACGATCTTCTGTAAATGTAATTCTACAAAAATGCATATTCTAACTGAGGAAAAAGTTAGGACACCCCCACATTTATTCCCATTTAAAATGGCTCAACTCATACACAGGTGTATCACACCAGGTGGACATGATTAGAAGATCGTTACTCAGCATTCTGAATAAGGCTTGCTCTATTTAAACCTCAGATATTTAGTTTGGTATGCTCCTGACTATTGAAATGAGAGTGAATACCATGGTGAGAGCAAAAGAGCTGTCTGAGGCCTTCAGAAAGAAAATTGTAGCAGCTTATGAGTCTGGTAAGGGATTTAAAAAGATCCCAAAAGATTTTGAAATAAGCCATTCTACTGTCCGGAAAGTAGTCAACAAGTGGAGGGCTTTCAAAACAACTGCCAACATGCCCAGGTCTGGTCGTCCAAGCATGTTCACCCCAAGAGCAGACCGCAAGATGCTAACAGAGATCTTCAAATACCGTGACATATCACCACGGGACCTACAGCAGGCTCTGGCTAGTGTTGATGTGAAAGTGCATGCCTCTACAATCAGAAAGAGACTGCACAAGTTTAACTTGCATGGGAGGTGTGCAAGGAGGAAACTTTTGCTCTCTAAGAGAAACATCAAGACCAGACTGAAGTTTGCCAGAGAGAATGTAGACAAAGACCAGGATTTCTGGAATAATGTTCTTTGGACAGATGAGTCCAAAATTGAATTATTTGGACACCAAAACAGAGGACATGTTTGGCGTAAACCAAATACAGCATTCCAGGAAAAGAACCTCATACCAACTGTGAAGCATGGAGGTGGAAGTGTCATGATTTGGGACTGCTTTGCTGCAGCAGGACCTGGACAGTTCACAATCATAGAATCCACCATGAATTCTACTGTGTATCAGAGGGTACTTAAGGATCATGTGAGACCATCTGTACGAAAATTAAAGCTGAAGCGAAACTGGGCCCTGCAACACGACAATGACCCAAAACATACCAGTAAATCCACCAAGGACTGGCTGAAACCTAAGAGATGGAGAGTCCTGGAATGGCCGAGTCAAAGCCCAGATCTTAACCCCATTGAGATGCTTTGGGGTGACTTGAAACGGCCTGTACATACAAGAAACCCCTCAAACATCTCACAGCTGAAAGAATTCTGCATTGAAGAGTGGGGCAAACTTTCTTCAGACCGATGTCAGAGACTGGTAGATGGCTATAAGAAGCGTTTCACTGCAGTTATTTCAACCAAAGGGGGTAACACTAGCTATTAGGGGGTTGGGTGTCCTAACTTTTTCTTCAGTTAGAATATGCATTTTTGTAGAATTACATTTACAGAAGATCTTGAAAAGTATTTTCTTCAGTTTTAATTGTTTAGTTATATTCCTATAATCTCTCAGTATTGTTGAAATTGAGATTAAATATCTATATATCCAAAAATGTTACACAAATACACAGGCTTTCATAGGGTGTCCTAAGTTTTTCACATGCCTAATCTAAAACACAACCCCCACAAGGGGGTAATAAAATTTTACCAGTACAAAACAGGCTTTCCATATAAAAGATATACCTATAAAACATCAATTTAAATAACCCTTGTTGCCTTTTCAAGTCATTAAAAAGTTAATATTATGTATATTGATTCTTTACTTCATATATAATGTATAGGTTGGCTCCCTTAAAATAACCATTGCATAGTCAACAAAGGATTGAATATATACATGTTACAGTAATTTAATGTTCATCTATAATTGGTTCGTAATTTTTGTCTCATTCTGCACTTAATCTTTTATAAGTTAACCATAAGTTTATAAAAATTATAACTTCAAGAGGTAAAGATAGCATCGTTTATACTAAAATTATTATGTTTTTTAGCTTGTGTAAGATATATATGAAACAAATCGATTTTTCAATACTCCTATGAGGTTTGGGTGAAATAGAGCATAATAATAATAAAAAGAATTACTTAGTCGTTTTGAGCGGATTTTCTTTTCCTTATAAGTTTAACTCGTGGGATTATTTGTGTATAATATTATCAGTTAATAGTATAAGATGTTTCAAAGTGTTGTTTGAACTGAACCTTTACTGTTTAAAGTTAGTTTTGCCCGAATACTATAGTTAGGTTTTGTGCAACTTTTTGCGATCTCTATTATGAACAACTACAAAAGGAAAACTTATTTTTAATCAAAAGTGATGTTTCAAAACTAAAAGTTGGATTTCAGGCCTTTTTAAAACCTAGCTACATACTGGTACTAGGTTTCTGAGTACTTTTGAAAACCCCAAAAAAATAGAATTCAACTCATAAAAACTGGTTTCGAGAATTGAAAGCAGAATAAATAATGATGTATTTTAAGTTTCATCGTGAAAACTTGACTCCAGTAATTAAGTTTAACTTAACGGCTTTACCTGAAAAAACGTGTCATATGTTCTACTTTTTTTCCTAACTTTTGTGTAGAATTCGAGCTTATAAATAGAGAATATTATAAAACATTTTCATTTGTGTTTCGATATAGACTGGTGTTTTCATACCACAAAATTATGTACATATTTTTAGTAATATTTGTGAGGACCGCAGTTGACTTCATGATGCTCTTGCAATGAAGTTAAAACTAATATATATTATCGACATTTTTTTTTACATAACCTGCTGATAAGCTTGGAGAAAATTAACTCCGGTGCATCCGATTAAATCTACATATGAAAGTAAAAATATATTCTTACGTGTGCATTGTTGCAAATGAGATACAGAAATGTTTGGTGAAATTTCTTCTCCACGTTGTAACATTTCGTTGTTCGAATGTTTGGAAAAAGAATGTTATTAAGCAAAATGCCGTTTTTTTATCTGGAATGTTACTGATTCAGTAGAGATCTCACTGGTTCGTGACCAAAAAGTGCGACGTTTTCATTCTTTCGATTCTTTCAAAATCCTTTCGAGAGAGATGTTGGATGAAACACAATTTTGAAGAAATAGTATGAACATATACGAGTGCAATGCCTTTTGTTGAAATGTTTATCCATTACAGTAGCTTCGTCTCCCTCCCCTCCCAGTGGCATAGTGGTATATCTACTGCATGAAACCGGGTTTTGATTCCCGTGGTGGGCAGAACACAGCCGTTTGTGTAAATTTGTGTATAACAAAACAAACAAACAATTCACTACAGAACTTAAACTTAAATTTAAAATCTCTTACTGTTTGTTGTACTTTTACACGACAGCTAAGAATCATTTCTGCACTTTGACACTAAGTTGTCACATAAACAACAAAATAGTGCAAAAATATTTTATTATAATAACAATTATGTGATACAGATCGAGATATTAGTCAAAATACCGTTAGGTTATAAAAGAAATATTCATTTCGGAGAAATAATATGTGTATCATTTACTCAATCCTAATGACTTGCGATCTATTATATCATAATGATTTGTTTAAAACGATGTTTGTTTGCTGTACAGAGATATAAAAATTCCTTAATTCCTTGAAGAATCTTCAATAAGCTCGAAGAACCGTATAATGACGTATGGTCTCATATTTCTTATAAGAACTTTAGACGTTTTTCGTGAACGTACTAAGAACTTTACCCACTGGGAGTCGTTAATAATCCCACAGTTTTATAATGAACTCCTAAACTCCTAATAAGATAATAATTCAAGCCAGTAAAGTAGGGCGCAGTACAAGTAAGCATCTATTTAGAAGGTCGAGAAATCTCATCAAGATTGAGATATGTGATCCATTAATATAAATTCTTCTGTGTGATTATTATAGTTTAGGAAAATAATCTATTTTAGAAACTAAGTTAAAATACTTCGTAATTTTGTGCCAGATATTCTCAGTTAAATAAAGTTCTGACATTATTTAGAAAATAAGTTTGTTTGTAATTAATCGCAGAACTACACAATATTCTATCTGTGTATTCTATCTCTGCCTGTCACGGGTATCGAATCACGGATTCTAGGTGCATCCTTGGGGGGCCGGGAAATTAGGAATTTAAGTTTTGGTCTAGTTAGATTCTCTGAAACGTCTAAGTTTCAAAATATTTTAAGACAGTGACAATATTCACAGAATTTACCACTTATTGTTGACTCACAAAACAAGATCCTGTGATTAATGCATGCGTTACTGACAGTTTTTAAATTACGAATTCTTCGTATGTTACTAATTAGTGAAATGAAATTAAAAAGTGGATTAGAGCCGCTCAAGGGGTCTAGACTTGTTATAATGAGGTTCACAATATAGTCAGTATCGCACGATCTAATTAAAACTGAGGTATCCAACACTCCAGAATCGGCTATTCCTCCCGCAGTCCTCGCTTTCTTCGTTATGATTAGATATTTATGAATGTCTGAGTGTATATATATATATATATTGTAACCTTATAATTGGAATGCATATATATTTGAATCACAAATTTTAAATGTTTGTGTTGTGAATTTTGAATTTTTTACGTTACGTGTCGTCTTGATAGGGTTACTAAAGCTGCAAAATCATTATTTTTTCAGTGCTAGAAAGAGAGAACAAGAAAAAACATGGTTTACATGAATAATGTATTTAGTTTAAAAACTATACCTTTGTTATAAAGACGGTCTTAGTACACTATTATTTTCATGCTAAACATACATTTTGAAACACGACAAATTTCGTTTTCAGCGCAAAGCTACACAATGAACTGCTTTAGCTCTGACTATGGAGCTGAATCGAACCCCGGATTTTAAGCGTTTTAAGTCCTTAAAATTACTGTTCACCGACTGGGTATTAAACAATGTGAACAAAAGTATGGATAACAGTAGTCGCTATTAGCGACTTAAGCTGTTGATTGCTATGAGAAAGTTAAGTATCAGAGCAGATATATAATAGCAATTAAATAACTAAACATGTGTACACACTGAATGGTATTGTTTATATTTTGTTACTAAAAAATGTGTGAAACACATAATGTGATTCGTAAAGTCTGGTTCCGAAACAAATGTTAATTAATCTTTCAGAGTCCATAGAAGGCTTAGTGATTTGACACAAGCACGAAACCTTGTTTTTAAGACATATTCTACCCCGTAAGTACCCGTTACTTTGGCTAAACTAGCAAAATACTGGAACATATCACTTGTGTGTTTCAAGCACTAGTTTTACTTCATGAAGCAATATGCTTCAAGGTAACAGATCAGACCAAGTTTGTTTGTAAACAAATTCCAACATACGAACTAATGCACAGAAGCATTAACCGCCCAGAATAACTTTTCAAAATGGCTCCTAGCTTTTTGGAGAACGTGGAATACTGAAATGAACGACATACTGTCATACTGCAAATCATAAATACACTTGTACAGTTTGAAAGACTGGTAGCTCGGAGGAGATATTTTTGAAGAACTGCAGATAAAACAAACAGAACAGGTTCAGTTGACGTCATATACAGAACACGACTGTAAAGAAACTTAAACTTATTAAGATACTAGACAGTAAGATATTCTATAGCATACAAGAAGTGCATATTCTGTAGCAGTGATTGTGAAAAAATTATCAAATAATTTAACATGCAACAAAGTTTCGTTTTAGAAGGACGTTATCAATGATTTATTCTTCTCTCAAGTTTTACAGAAAGGAACCAATAGACATATTACTTGAGTTTAATTAAGAATTAAAAAGTGTCATATAATTGTTCATGAAGTCATCTAAACCTGTGGTACATACATAGAAAGTTTAGTTTTAATACTTTTACAAAATATATACAATAAAAACAGAGTTAAGAGAGAAACATTTGTTACCAGAATTGTGGTCCATGCATTGAAAGTTTAGTTTTAATAATTTTACAAAACGAATGCCATAAAAACAAAAACAGGGTTAAGAGATAAACATTTATTACCAAAATTCAGAATTATCCAGACAACAAATTATTACTAGCCTCAGAGATCCCAGCCTATAGCTTCAAAATGTCATATCTTCAGTTAGTTGATCGTGAAATATAATTGTTGAGTAGATCAGGAGGATAGATATGAAAGATCATAGATTAGAAATTAAATAAGATAAAAGTAAAACTTTACTGGCTATCGGCTTGGATTTTTTATTGAATGATTCAGTAAAAGGTTAAAAATGAAAAGTAATAAATGTTATCTCAAACCGTTATGCTTAAATATAATACAAAATATAACAGAAATATAATACAAAATATAATAGAAATATAATACAAAATATAATAGAAATATAATACAAAATATAATAGAAATATAATACAAAATATAACAGAAATATAATACAGAAATATAATACAAAATATAATAGAAATATAATACAAAATATAACAGAAATATAATACAAAATATAACAGAAATATAATACAAAATATAATAGAAATATAACAGAAATATAATACAAAATATAACAGAAATATAATACAAAATATAATAGAAATATAACAGAAATATAATACAAAATATAATGGAAATATAATACAAAATATAATAGAAATACAATACAAAATATAATACAAAATCTGCTAAAATTCCAGATATTATCTTTACTTCGAGAAATTTCTTCACCTAATGTTTATTATATTTTAAAATCTGAACATTTTTTGTTCACAAAGGTTGACAATTTTCGGATAGGATTCACCATTTTTAATGTTTAACCAACA
Source organism: Tachypleus tridentatus (assembly GCF_004210375.1). Lineage (NCBI taxonomy): Eukaryota > Metazoa > Arthropoda > Merostomata > Xiphosura > Limulidae > Tachypleus > Tachypleus tridentatus. The sequence goes on from NC_134835.1 coordinate 47,411,239, forward strand.
TAAATTTATCTTGTCTGAGTTCCTCTGCCAGTATTTCTGCTACGATCGATACGGTCTTGAGCCGTACATGGCTATTACTGTTAAAATGAGGTCCCCAGTCTTAACTTATAGCGAAAATCTAATTGTTCTCAGTACCTTATGCGACAATATGTCGTGGCAAAATCTATACCGTACTTGATTATAGACACTAGAGAGGGAATAGCGTTTTCTGTTGTAAATGTCAACTCGGTATTGAATCTGAGGGGAAAATAGTGCAATAGTATATCAAGTGTAACTTGTTTTCAGAAAACAAGTTAAACCACAACTTTTTTTTGTTTAATATATATATAGATCCTTCAGCCAAAATGAAATAATACTTTTTCTTGTTTAATATATATTTGTGTGTGTGTGTATATATATATCCTTCAGCCAAAATGAAAGAATATTTTTGCTTGTTTTATATATATTTATGTATGTATATATATATCCTTCAGCCAAAATATAAACAAATTCGCACATACAAAATACAAATACTACTACAGTAGGATACGGGAAGACAGATATCTGCGAAATTAAGACACACACAGTGGTAAAGATATAACGCTTATCTATTCGGAAGGTTCACATTTGGAAGAAAAAACATACAATGAAGAACAGATATGGGTGCTCAAATCTACAAAGTCTCTCATCTAAACTACCATGCACTAGTCGTCTACAGCGTAATAGGAAGTAAGTTATTCCTAATGAAACACATACATATAACTATTTACTACAATCGAACAACATTTGTGATAAGTAAATCTTATTTCATCTCATAGTGACCACATTTCTTTATACAAATATAGCAAATCTTAAGATGTGTAAGCACCTTACTAGCATTTAGGAAAGGAAAACTGGATTCTTGGAGTTATGACCTAAAAGTTTGTACTTGAAAAAAACGTCAAGAATCAAACAAACTGGGTGCCATTCTCTGAGTCGTTATTGGTTAAAAGAAACTGTACGAATCATCTGTTTACTTTCCCTGATTATAATACTGTTAAAGGGTAATCTTAGTTGGATAAATGAACTTCAACACCAACATAAGCTCGTTAACTTGCATGTGCCAGTTACGAAACGTAATCTTGACGTGTGATTCAAGCAGGAACAAGCATGTTGTAACTGAAGTAGTCTCCTTGACAAAAAAGAAAGTTTTATTTTCTACTGTAACAGTTTTGATGTTTTTTTATGTAAAGTATCTCGATCGTTACTCTATCGTTTTTAATTTGAGTAACATTGTATACCATATAATATTAATTATTAAAATAAAGTTATAGAAAATCATACTGTGGAAAAACCTTCACACTTAAACCATATATGTAGAAAGAAAGACCAATTTTAGAAAGAAAATATCACACGTTTTTCAAAATCTGTAATGTCTTTTATTTCTACTTGAATAGGACATTATAAAATAGCATTTATTAATCTTCTGATTATTGAAACTAATTTAATCGTCTATGTGTCAGTAAATTAAAGGAAATAAGTCTTATTTAAAGGACTTTTTCCAGGAACAAACTTTCATACCGAAATAAAAGTATAAGATAACAGGGTTATGAGAATGGTCAACATTTACAAGGATACCCAATACTTTTTTAAATCATATTTTAAAAGCAATCACATTAATTTAAATACAGACGCCAATAAGACATCTTATATTTTAGTGTATATAATTCTAAAACAAGAAAATTCAGCATTTATATTGATTGGTGAATCTGGTGATAGATTTCAAACAGTAGTTTTTTTGTTGAAAGGAATTTTTATAAGTAAATAAGGATCGAATGTGCCCGTCTGCGGATCATTAGCAGTTATACCTGCTATTTGGTTAAGTGTAGCTGCATTAGTGGTTAGTGTAAGTAAAGTGGGCGTTTAATCCCACTTAATAATCACGTACCTGTGTGAAATTGTAATTAAACACATGATCTAGACTAAAATAACACTACTATTAAACATTGAGCCAAAATTCCCCTTCAAAATATAATGGAGAATGTGGTTACGTACACAGTATGCGTTCTAAATTTATGTATTGTTTTATAGTGCACTGAACAAGCTATCTTTGACTTCAGTGAAAAAGTAAGCTAAGATTTACCTGTATTTGTTGAGCTATATATGTAACTAATAATATCCAGAAGATATGAGCGCATACAGGAATACTGTGATATTATAAAAATGTATTATACAATCTTAATCGTGTTAACCGCTTGTAGCAGACTTTTAACGAAAGGTGAATTCCGTTTATTTCTATTATTCACTCTTTAGTGTAATGTAATTTGAATCACAGATAAATGTAACTAGAATAAAACAGATAAAGTACGATTAAAAGAACAAGTTTGATAGCGTAGTTATCTGATTTTTTAAGTCCTTTCAGAAACTTCTTTGTATATATACTTTAATAAATAGTCCAATATTGAAAATTTTCTGTTCATTGACAACGTGAAGTAAGCCTTCTATTAAGAGATACTGTACTTTGTTTGTTTTTGAATTTTGTGCAAAGCTACACGAGGGCTATCTGCGCTGGCCGTCCCTAATTTAGCAGTGTAAGACTAGAGGAAAGGCAGCTAGTCATTACCACCCACAGCCAACTCTTGGGCTACTCTTTTACCGACAAATAGTGGGATTGACCAACACATTATAACGCCTCCACGACTGAAAAGGCGAGCATGTTTGGTGCGACGGGGATTCGAACCCGCAATCCTCAGATTGCCGGGTACTGTACCTTATAAAAATGGTGTTTGTATGAATGCAACGTCGTTGGTATACCTATTATTCATATAACAATCGTTTAATGTCTCACAAAATGCACTTCTGAGGGAATTTTCAAACATGAGATGTATTACTTTTAGGTAGAAACACTTTACAATTACTATAATGTTTTTGACATGCGTATGATTATTATTAAAAGAAATGTTACTTTACTGTGTTAAGTTTTGACAATAATTAAATATCTTTGAAAAACAATTGACATTTTAAGTAAATTCAGAGATCAATTATAACTAGAGAAAGAGTAACAAAATTGTTAATATAATATTATAATAATGAAGCTTATAATGTATACATCCAAAACTCGGTGTGGTAGTTTCCGAAATCCGAGTTTTGGATGTATACATCACAAGCTTTATTATTATAGAATTACATTAAAAATTTGCACTTATTTCTTTTACGTTTGTAACAATGTCATGAGTGTTCCAACAGATAACAAAGACACGTTCATTGATAACTGCGTCTACAAAGAAATACTTCAATAAAATCTACTATGTGATGTGACACTGTGGTGATAGCTCATTTTAAAACTAAAATCTCAGTAAAATCCTTTGTCACATGGAGAGTGAACATTATTGATTGTGAAGTATGATCATGCACATTGTTATAGAACTGTCAGACAATTCCAGAAAAGGGGACCAATAGCCTTTCGCAGGATCTAGCAGTTATTACTGTCTAGAGGGCGGATATTTCTGCTGGTCTTATAAATAAGGTTTACAAATAGTAATGAACTTCCAAGAATGTAAACACAATGCATATTTTTTCTCAGGCATATTACATTTTATTCTATTTGTAAAGAAACCTGATAATCCGAGCGTTTTCGGAAAATGTACATTTCTTCATCAGCGAAGAATGGAAAAATAATTTATTATTTATGGTTCTCTTTTCGCAATAAATTCCACATCCAATGGTCTTAAAAATTTAACCAATTTCAACTGGTTATTCAACATCCTCTCACGACAAAAGAGCATCGGAACTGTATACATTAGTTAATACTATAAGCAATGTTTGTTATTACTTAGTAATAGCACTGTGTAAAATAACTACTTCGGTAACCCGTCCAATAAGAAGTATTATAATAGTTTAATCTAATACACAAACAAGAAGGCATTCAGTGTAAGGAATCTTCAAATAGAAACAATCCAACATTCAGTGTAACAAATCTTCAAATTACAATAATCCAATATTCGGCCCATATATTATTTTAATAAAAATAATAAAACATTCTTCTGTCTGTGCAGTCTTCTAATAATAACAAGCTAGCATTCAGTTTAGTGAGTTTTTAATAACATTCCAATCAATATTCAGCTTATAAAGTATTTTAACAATAACTCACGTGACAAGAAACTAATGACGGAATTAAATGCCTTCCACAAGATCATAAAATGTTGACTTCACATTACACGTGAGCCCGTGAGAGTTCTAGATATCCAATACTTAAGTACGCTATAAAGCTTCTTAGGATGTGTACGAAAGTATTGGTAATGTCTCTGAAAACGACTTAAACGACCAGTACCCATTTTTAACAAATAAAAGAAATAAACTAAAATAAAAAACTCATTTATTGACCACTTAATTCCACGCATGTTTTTTGAAGTGATATGTAAATTCGTATTTCACGAAGTTTATAATTCGAGGTAAAACGAACATTCATGAATCTGGTAACATTAAAATAAACTACTTCTAACGTATTGGGCATTCATATTTAAATATGCATTACAAATATACTGGTTCAGTATATTTTAAAATAATACATATAAAAATGTTATACTAATGTAGCCTGTGTTAAATGAAGAACGTAATGAAAATTTTATCATTATTTACCATACTTTTCTTAACTGTTCTTTTTAAAAATAACCACACTAGTTTAGTTTTAAAATAAATATGTATTGAAACCTTAGAGCTTACAGTAATTTTAATTTGTAAACATTAATTTGAACAAATATGCTTGAAACACTTATTGCATTAAAATACTCGTTTTGTTTTTTCAGGAAATGTTACAGTTCAAACTCCAAAATCAAATTACTTTGTCCTCTTATTTATATTCTTATGGCAAAGTTTCCGAAGACATATATATATATAATTTTACGAATTTTCTTTCATTGTTCTAACAATATGTTAATGTACAAAGTCACATGTATTCTTGCCCTTTTGTACAAGTTTAGGCAGTATACTGTTAAACTTAGAGCCCAGACAGAGATACGTCGTTTCACTTTAGAAAGGGGAAAGCCTCTGCAAATTGCAAACGAGCATTCTTATTCTCGCTACATCGTATGAAACAGTTTTATTAACGATTAGGAATACGTTGTGGATTTGTTTTTTGCGTTTTACAAAATTGTATACGTATGTCGAAGGACAAGAACAAAAGTTAACTAAACTTTCATTGTTGAAACAAATTATCCTGCCTTTTGTCTAAACTATGTCTGAAGTGAGAATAATCTAAAATTAAAAGGAAAATAAATTTCTTTTTATCTTCAATCAAGTGAAGCGCTTGATCTTAATCGACATTTTGTGCATTTCAAAATCACCTTTCTTCTCTTATGTCCCTTCCAGGAGAAGAAACACGCCGAGTACAATACAAATTGAAATACCAGCTAAACGAATGTTCATTTAAATCTGTCATTGATTCCAAGCTCGTTGTGTCTGTGTAACAAAGCTGCTCATTCGTCACTCACGGTGTTATCGGTTGTAGCCAGGAAATTCCCTTCACGCCAGTAAAGCAGCTTGGTATTTCTCGTGTGGGAAAGATCGAACATTTTTTCTAGAGCCGAAATATATCAGAAACTGGTGAAGCTTTGGACTATATTTACTGAAAAAAGTTAATGAGCATATAATAGCAGTATTTTGGATTGGTTATCAGGTTATATCCGTGAAATTACTTTGCGACCAAGAGAAAATTCTCGATTGGCACAAAATAGAGTCAGCTTAGAAATTATTAGGCTTATGTAATACAAGTTATATATAATGCATACAGAATATTTGCGGAAATATCACTTTGTGTATAAGCTACAACAATATTTAACGTAAGTCAACTCATCTGAATACGTTTTTTTAAATAATTTATATACGTGTGTGATAATTGCGTTAAAATATTGTAATTTTGTGTTTATTGTTCACTTGAAAAATAACCATTATTTATAATAAGAATATTTAACCCAAATCCTCAAAACACTAAATGCTAGCAATGTTAATTTATTATTTGTTATAATATAATGTTTTAGGACAACATCAGACCTCTTGGTCCATTTTAGCTGTCCCATTCTTTAAACTAAACTAAAACTACTAATGGTTTTCTTTTAAAAACTTAAAACCAGCCCTTGTTATTCATATAGTTATCAAGCTTTCCCTTAAACTCACTTAAATTTACTGCCTCCACAACATCTTAGGCAACTTTTTTCCAAAGTCACCCACCCTGTTAGGAAAATAAAACCGTCTTAGTTGACTATGGCTCCTACCCTCCCAAAATGTTTATATGTCCCTTATAATCCTGCTATTACCATTGCTAAGTATTATAAAAGGTGATGCGTCTACACTGTCAATTCCCTTTACAATATTACACATCTCACTGTACATAAAAATTAAGAAACTACTAAACAATTAAACATCATATCTTATTAAAATATTTGTGCTATGTGTGCTCTGCTCACCATGCGTATCAAAACCAGGCTTTTAACGGTGTGAGTCTGAAAACTTACTGCTGTGCCACTGGGGGACAAAATGTTTGTGTCTGTACAAAACCGTTCGAGCTGCTTTCAGTTATTTATTTTCTAAGCTTAGGTAATTTTTCTTGTTTTAAGATAGCTTAAAACATGCTTCCTTTTATCAAAAAAATATGGATAAGATTGAGTTTGTTTTCTTATAGCAAATCCACGTTGGGCTATCTGCTGAGTACACCGAGGGCAATTGAACCCCTGATTTTAGGGTAGTAAATCCATAGACTTACCGCTGTACCAGTTGGGGACAGATAAGATTGCTAGAAAAATAAATAAATAAAATACGTTTTCATTTATGTTTAATTCACAATCGAGATTACTAAATAATGGTATTTCTAATGATCTATATTTTTTTTTCACTTTACTAAGATAATTTCTTTCGTGAATATAGTTATGTATAAAAACTTTAACAAATTAGCAATCATACTTTATTTTTCATAGAACTATAACTGTGTTAGATATTTAACGTTATTTTATAAATATATTTATTTCTCTGTCATATTCATTAGCTTAGAAAATTATCGGTAAAACGTTATTGACAAATGTTAATTACATTTTATATCAAGTCATAGGAATGTTTATTTATCTATTTTGCAACAAAAATAAAACATTTCGAGAAAACGCATACAATACTAGCTAACTTACATCAATTTGTTTATTTTTACACAAGTTCATTACATAGCTATTCCTATTATTATGTTAAATTTGTAACGTGAACGTATTACTGATTAGAAAAATAAGGTAAACCTAAATTCGATTTCTGTAGTTTAGAACTATATTAACTTTTTTTTTCAAAACCAATGGTGTATTTTTAGTATAACTTCATATTCCAACTCAAAGCCTTTCATCCGACATTTTTGTATCTCAGGCATTGCAATCGAATTAGAATATCACGAATATTCTTACTTCAGTATACTTTATAAATGCTAGATTACTGAGCGACTGAAATTTGACAGCGTAGGGCACAAAAATGGATAAATAGCCCTTTCATCTTAAACAGACCATGAATAGCTGCGTGTCTTAAAGGCATTGAATTTCATTTCGTATTTTATAAAAATTCAAAGTATCGGGCAATGAATATAAGTGCTCTAGCTCAAGGCAAGAAATCTTAGATATGAATACATAGTGATATGAAATGTCTAAATATACAAAACGTATGAAAGCACAAAAACAAATATTAATATGCTTGACTATCAATGACAAGATTAACAGTACATTTCATGTAAGGTTTAAATTATATAGTAGAGAAATTCAGCTCGTTTGAGGATGACGTAAGCGTTGCTAGAAGGAAGTGTCAATATTTCGATATTTTATTATTTAAATTAACCCAATATGCTCAAGCTAAAATTGTAATTTCAATGTAAATTTTTCAAAGAGAAAGATCTGATTATTTTCCCCACTACTGTCTAGTCTATATAAGAACAATAGTAAGTCATATATACATAATTGTCAGTTTTCCGAAAAACGAATTTCCACAGAAGATTGTTTCTTGTTTGTTTTTATTAAGCACAAAGCTATAATATGGATTATCTGCGTTCTGCCCACGCAACCAAACTCGAGTATTAAAAGCTGATTTTTAGCGTTAAAAGACTTCGGACTTACCGTTAAACCATCAACACAATAACAGCTCTTACACGACTTACACATATTTGAATGATCCATCAGATTTCACTGGTGGTGAAACTGTTGAAAGGATCTGAAAAGTACACCCCATTTCGTATAAATTTTAAGCCAAAGCAGAATACACAATTTTCACCTTAGACAATAAGGAAAACTCATAATGTTACTAACTGTTATTTTTCGTGTTTCTACTGTCTCGATATGTCTTTTGTAACGCAGAAAGCCGTGTTTTGATGTAATTAATATAAAATAAACTTTTATATTTTTTCTAGCTGTTTTTACAATAAAATTCACAAATGTGAAACCATAATTATCTTAATTATTGATCATTAAAGGAATTTGAACTACTTAACATTTATTTTTTCTAAATATTGCTTGTTTAAATGATATGTAAATTTTCAAAATGTCATTGTGTTATTGCTATTAATTTCTTCAGACGTCGGCGTCGTTTAATTTGGAAATAGTTTTAAAACTATGGTGGTTAAATCGACCGGCATTTATCTTTCTTTACCTTTTTACTTTGTGTCTTCAGTGTTCACTTACACACATATCTCTTCTCTATAGATGCAACCTTTCTTATTGATCGCCAAGATACATAAAGTTTCGTATTCCAAACTCGTACTAGCTACCTACGCGACCGTTTGTGCTAGACAAACTGGATTATATTGTTAAAAAACATTTATGAAAAAATATTTTAAGATGCGTAACACTAAAAGGAAAGTTAATCTGTATTCAAAAACTGACCAATCAATCTGTAACAGTGACAGTGAGTCAAAAACAGCAGATTGAAAATAAATTCTCTGATAAACATTTAACCGTACAATAAAGTATCTATTATAATAGTACAGTGGTACCTCGGTTCTCCCTTTTCGAACAATTCGGTTTTCGAACATATTGTTTGAGAAAAAACTGTCTCGATTGTCGAACATAAACTCAGTTCTCGAAACAATCTGTCGTGGACCGAACCCTCGAAATAACCCGACTGATGACCCGAACGACCCTTCGACCATTTTCGGCCCACGCGAAGCTTGCCCAAAACATTTTACCCGCTAAAATCTGCTGTGAACGTTCTCATTTTTCTTTTGTTTTTTTTTATAAATATTTTGATAAAATAAGCCACCATGGGGTCAAAGAAGGATAATGAAAGCAAAAAGAAAACTTGTTAGAGCCACAATAAAGGTGAAAAAAGATCTCATAGCGAAGTATGAGAGTGGTGTTCGTGTGTTTGGTATGGCGAAGTCTACAGTCTGCACCATACTGAAAAATAAAGAGGTCATCAAAGGAGCTGATGTTGCGAAAGGAGTGACAGTGCTTACGGAACAAAGATCACAAACAATGGAAGAGGTAGAAAAACTGTTGTTGATTTGGGTAAACGAAAAACAGTTAGCTGGTAATAGCATTTCTGAGACCATCGTTTGTGAGAAAGCAAAGCAGTTGCATGCTGACCTCCTGAAAAACACCCCTGAAACGAGTGCTGATACAAGTGATGCCTTTAAGGCTAGTAGGGGATGGTTTGAAAAATTTAGGAAGAGAAGTGGCATACATAGTGTGGTGAGACATGGGGAGGGTGCCAGGCAGAAACAAACCTCAATAGACAAGTTTTTAGTGGGAAATAGGTCCAGTGAGTCTCAAGTAGATTGTAGCAGTGCAAAGAGACAGAAAAGAGAAAGAACCCCAGAAAGAGAGTTACCTGACATTTTTATGGAAGGTGACTCCCCTTCTAAACAATAATAACTCTCCTACTCTCCATGTTCCTCACCACCTTTAACTTACGTCATCAGCTCTCCTCAGCACAGGTAAAGTGCAGTTAAATTTTCATTTATTGTTTTTTTATTGTGTTTATAGTTTTTGTGGTTGACTTTATGCATGTATTATTATACAGGTATAAATAAGCAATATTTTTACTTAAAATGCTTCATAATGCGTAATTTTTGGAGGTCTGTAACGGATTAATTTAATTTAGAGTATTTCTTATGAGAAAAATTAATTCGGTTTTCGAACAGCCTTCTGGAACGGATTAAGTTCGAGAACCGAGGTTCCACTGTACTAGGTTTTGTTCGAGATTCAGATTCTTTTGGGGATCTTAAAGGGTCTGATGCTATGTAAACCTATTTCTCCTACTATTATAACAATACACAGTTTTTCTGTCCTGAAAATACGCACGCATCACCTTACTACGTAATTGCGCATGCACTTCATTTCAAGGGGCTTAAACAAAGGTGAATGTAAATAAACTTTAGTATATATTTTAACAACAACATATTAACATTTTATCAATTTTTTGAAAAACGTTTAACGTTAGGTCGTAGAATAACATTTTACGTTTATTTATTGATAGTATTAAGTACTGTAGTGTTTAGCTACACTAGGTAAACTAGAGCAAAAAATGTACACAAGTTGCAAAGTTTATTTATTTCACATTATCGAATGTGAGCCGAACTTAATAAAGGCTTAATTTATATTAGGCCTAGAACAAGTGAGGCTCTAAATTTCGATGTGTGAGATTATAATTCTTTTGTATTATTATTCAAATTCTCTATTTAAAGAACACTTTTGCAATAAAGATACTAATATTACTGCAAATGTCCCACGGGTCTCTGCTAGTATTAGAAATACAACATATCTAGCTCGTGGTAGAAACTTATCGTAGTTAATAAAGCATTTGATTACGTTAAATGATGTGGATCATAACGAGCTATGGAGATATTGTACCGATAAGATCTGAACCTGAGGTGTTATTGAGTGTAGTTTACGATATGATGTAAAATATTATTAACAGTTATTTATAAAATGAGCTTGACGTCTTTTGTTTGACCTTTCAGTCAGTTACGACGTCTCATGCTCCAGTAGGATGATGAAAGTGGCTGTTACATTAAATGATTCCGATCCAGTGGTTTACCTTGACAAGCTAAAAGGATATCCGGGTAAGTTTTGATGATATTTTATCCATGCTTCCCGTCAGTTACAAAGTTACAATTTAGAAGAATGTTTTCTTCATTACTAACAAACACTTTATAAAAAACAAACTTAATAAAACTTGCTGTAGCGAGTTTTACTAAAAATAAGTTATTCTTTTATAAAATTAATTCATAAATTAGGTTAAGTGTCTAACTCATAAACGTGATGAAAACAAACATGATTTCACAAACGTCATTATTTTGCTGATGAAGAACAAAAAAGAATGATCTGGAATGTTTTAAACATTGATTCTTTTACGTGGGTTATCATATCTTTCATATACATTCAATTACTTTAACACAAAAATACTTTTTGGACAAAATTTCATCTTGTATTGTAAAAAGACACTTTTATAAATAAACGTTTAATTGTAAATTCTTATATTCTGTTACACATTTTACTTAACAGGAATGTGCAGCAAAGATAAAGCTGTAGATTTAGTTCTAAAATATTTTGTTAATTTATCCATATAGTATTTAACTTGTTTTTCTTAAACCATATTTCCCCGAGCCTGCAATAAAAAATATTATTCATTTAATACTTTGATCTTTTCTAATTACTAAATATATTTTATTTATTTTCATCAAAACTAATGAGATGTCTTATTGTCTATGAAAGTCTAAATAACATGGAGTTTTATCTAAATTAAGTAAGAAATATTATTGAACTTCCTGTTTTATAGAGGTCACAGTAGAATTATAAGTATTTAGTAAGATTATTGTGTTACGGTTGTAAATGTTAGAAGACTTAATATTATAGAAACTAGTTTCAGCACATTCGTGGATCCTCTTCGTCTTCAGTCTCCCGTTGTCTTCTGGGAATTAATGAGGTTTAGAGTCCATCATCCTTTAGAATATTATACACATAAATATTCTCTGTATTAGATCTACATATAAGAAATGTTGAAATACTTGCAAAATAACAGAACGTCGTGCAGTAAATCTTTTATAGAGGGAGATTATAGACTTTTTTTGACATTGTCTTTGTTGCTCGACGTTTATGCCGAAGGTAATGGTAACAAGATGTTCATGGTATAATGCATCTATAAAACGATCACGTTAGACGAAAATGCTGTTAATTCTGACTAATTGGCACTATAAAAATCCCATAGAACACCTTTTCAACAATGTTTACAATGATTACACTCACTCAGTAAGATTACGCATGAACAGACTACATCTATAAGGTTTATGGGATTACTTCCTATTTGTTTTATGAAAATGAACTTCGTAAGAGTATAGTTATGTATTGATAGTTTACACTATGGCAAGTAGTCATGAAACCAATTAAACAACTCCACACTAGCGCAATACCTATAAACATACAAACAGGCATACTATTCCCAGCAGTACTGTGGTGGATACAGTTATGGCTCTCAGAATAGAAATTACATATACAATATGTATAAATCAAATATTTGGCTGGTGAAGGGTACTCCTTCAACTGATTGGGGAAAAAACATGTCTCAGTAGAAGCTGTGTTCATACACTGACGAAGATGTGACAATATTGTTGTTGTCAACAATATAAACAGTGAAGGTAGAAAGACCAAACTCTTTAAAAGTAATGTTAAATAACGTAGGACATGTTTTTATATGATATAAGACAATAAGATATTGACCTTGCTGCAAGTATAGATGTTAATGTTACATCGAGAACAGTAAGATCCACATTCACCCAAACTAGCCGCAGTGGATGTATAGCTGCTGAAAACCTATTGCCTTGAAGAGCTGACCAAACTAAAAGAATAAATTGAGTGTCAGACTCTAAATACCCAGCACAGTTGAAGGAGATATTGGTTGGCAATAATCAATCTTAGTTTGTATCGATGTAGTGAAGCATAGTGGGGGTGGACAAAACAATTGTGGGTTAGTGACAGGTACAAGTAGATATTTATCAATAAGTCACTCCCTTAGGAACAAAACTGTTGGGCAGGGAACCTTATTTCAGCAACAGAGTGATCCCAGGCATGAAAGGAGAAATTGTGGTGAAATGATACCTACTTAAAAACAATGGTCAGTGTAACACTCACAGTCATGGGTTAGTTAGCACAAAGTTCCGGTATAGAAACTAATAGGAACAAATAACAATTAAACAACTCTGCTAGACTGTGAGGACATTTGAAATAATATTGTTCAATCATACACTGATAAATTTCTGGTAACATGAAAAACAAGGTGTAATGCTCTGTTTAAAGCAAATAAAAAAAATATTAATGAGTTCTACAAGTTATTTGTTTTCCTTTTGTATTTAAGTGTCGAAATAATGATGAATAAAAATGTAAATAATATAAAAACTAACAAATTAAGAACGTGCCATTATCACAATTTTAAGATATCTGAATGCTAGGATAAAAAGAGCAATAGAAGAAGTTTAAACATTTGGAACAAACATCAGATCAAAGGAAAGGTTAGTATTATCAGCTAATTACAGGTTTGTTTCATAAAACTGACAAATTAAAAAAATGAAGCAATAAATGATTTTGAAAACTGTGAAATGTCGAACTGAATTTGAATGTATAACTAAAAACAGTAAATCTGTCGTTGATCATATAATTGGTTCAGTAAATAATATAATACTGGAAAATAACTTTCGAGTACGTTAAATGATATGTAGTTTTATGTTTTACGCATTAGTTTTGTGTCCCACTTTCGTACGATACATGAACAAGAACGTGACGAATTGAAAATGTTAAACATTTAGTCCCAAAATTAGAAATCAATTTTGAAACAAGGACTAACATGTAACTCAAATTAATAAAAATATAAACATTAAAATTACCTTTATAAAACAAAGAAAAGAACAATAGAAATACTGAAAAACGTTCTAGCTGGACGTTTCTATGAGAAATTATTTAAAAAGAAAAGAAAAAAGAATTTAAAACTACAATCATACATGTTAATAAGTATGCATTTGCAATGGAATAAATAATTTGAGCTTTATATGGAAATCTGAATGAAAAAGTTATATATAAGCACACTTGAAAACAAAATTATGTAGTTACAAAGAGAAGAAACATTTGAGAATAACTGTAAACAAAGAGGGATATTTAAAACTGTGTAAACAAATTTCACTCTTCAATACAAATCAGCTTTCCGAAACAGTTTTTGGTGCTTCAGTAAACTAAACAACGTAAACAGCATGTAAAAGTTACAATGGTTGGAATATTTTAATACAGTATTGAAAGCTGCTAATTATAACATCTTCTCATATCTCAAACACATATGAATGAAATTGTATGAAAATACTGAGCATTTTTAGGTCTTGTTAAACCAGTAACCGAGTAAGAAGTTTTATAAATGGATAACGAACTTAACAATAACACCAACAAAGAACGTTTTAGATTGGGGTGAAGTTACACATACTATTTCACAAATATTATATGATTTATTTGAGATAATAATAAGCATTGGGTGTTTTTCAGGCTATGTGATGAATCTGGTATTTGTACATGACATGAGAAAAGTAATGCATATTATTTGTATAACTGTCGAAGAAAGTTACTTTTAAATATTGATGTCATTTTTTTTTATAATTCAGTAAAAGGAGAAGTTAAACAAGTTAGCAGATAAAAGTGACAACAATATTTAAAAGTAACTTTCTTCGACAGTTATACAAATAATATGCATTACTTTTTAATACGTCACTTTTTTTACAATTCAGTAAAAGGAGAAGTTAAACAAGTTAGCAGATAAAAATCTTTAATTCAATGATTATCAAACCAAATATAAAAAATGAGTTTATTTTAAAAAATCTTGTGAGGGGGTGTTTAAAAGTGAGATATATTCTACGTGTCTTTATTTTTACTAAGGCTAATATTAGACTTGTATGGTAATATGGCGTTGTGGCTTAGATTAATGAAAAGTTGTATAAATGATAACGTATTAAATGTTATGCAAAGTAATATATAACAATACTGAATTTTCAACCAAAACATTAAAAGATTAAACTATTTCTCGATTGTTGGGGGAAATGCCATTCCCAAATTGAGTGAAACGTTTTGTTAATAAAAGAAAAAAAAAGACACGACTCAGCTGAGGTGATTATATTATAAATTAAAATATTTGATATTAATAACTATTTTATGAGCTGTTTTATATGTCAATAAATTGTGTGTGCCTTAAATATGAAGCCGAAATGTTGAGGGAGTTTGAATTATGTTATAGTAAGAATGGTTCAAAATAAGTAAATATGTTACCATTTATGAAACAAAATGTATTGACATTTTGTCACAAATATGTGTTGAAGAAATCACGACGTTATATTTTAAAAGTTTATTATATGTTTGTAAGAAATTTAGATGAATTTGAAAGAAATATGTGAGTTTCTGATGCCAAACATTTGCTTTTTGTGTATGTGTCACTCTGGAAGTCAGTAATGAAATTATACATTTTTGTGCATTTGCATTTTAAAATTAATTCGTGGATTGGAACAACTATATTAAAACAAGAAATTATACAACCAACCGCTTCAAAAATGTTTATTGATTCACTTTCATAAATGATACAAATTCTCCCGCTAAATTATATATTTCAAATCTAAATTTAGAATATAAGTATTTAATCAAATACTGTTTTTGAAAGGTGGCGTTACTGTTGTCTAATATACTGCCATCTCGTGCAGAGTTGACTGCAATTGAAAAAATGAAGAAAAATAATTTCTGTAGTATTATTTATGGCAAGTATGTTTAACTATTATAATTTAATAGAAATTAAGTTATTTGAAGAACTATTCCAATTTGTAATAAATATGTTAAATCTGAAAAAGTTGAGTGATCGTACAAACTATTCTAATTGTATTTGGTATAATTAAGGTATATGAAGATACTTCCACGTATCTTGAACTATAAAACTGTAGTTCTTCCCAAGAGTGCCTAAAGTTGTATAGCATGAGCTCAGAAAGTGAAATAAAAAAGTATTTTGAAATTGTCGTGTCCATACGTTTAATACATTTTGGTAAATTGTAAACTCTGAATGTAAATTGGATATGTTCTAAAATCTTCCTTATAACCATCACAAACAGTGCAGGCTAACAAAACTGAATTCACAATTGTGTGGAATTTTTTTGTGTGGAATTTCATACATACTACATGTACACATTAAATTAGTAAGTTAGGACATTTCATAACATGGATTAAAGGTGAAACAGCACGTGCAAATAAAATGCCTTAAAAATTATCTCGATCGAAGAACGATTCGTTTCCACCTTGTGCTTTTTCTGAACAAGAAAAAGAGCTCGACATAAAAGCACAACAGTGTATTCAAATAAACATAGTGTTGAACTGACATTGCGCACCATGTGTATTGTTAGAAAACACTAAACTTGTGTATTTATATGGCTGTAAAAATCAACTGTTCCCTAGTTAACAAGTGTCTGTTTTGTGAAATAATGCAATACTTTTGTCAATGTACAACACTATTTATTTTATATGTATATATGGATATGTGATACCTATAGTGAAAAAAAATCATAAATATGCGTATTAATATTTGCAAGCGTAATAATACATCAATGCACGTTAACGTATTTTAAAAAATGATTAATTAACAAAGCGTAGGTATTAATAATATTCTGAATATATTAAATCGTGTTGTGTGACTTGAAGGGGGGGCGACTATCATACCAGCTAAATATGAAACAAATGTGGGATAAGACAAACCTTTCATGAAATTTATAATAGGAACAATTAACTTGCAAATTGTGCACGGTTTTATTTTATTAAGGAGGTGGTGCAGACTTAAATATGTTTTATACTGAAGATTAATGCTTGTTCCTGACAGCAAACTTAATGCTAATGTTTCCTGAGTAACAAACACTGATTTTTATTCATTCAATTTACATGATGTATGCACCTAACTTATATAATTAGAGTAGTGTAATTAGTATTTTTATATAATTTTAATAATTTACAGACATCAGAGTTATTAACATTTAGGCCTATGGAAGTGGCAGGCTAAAATATGAGTTTGAAACATCGAATATATTTGGCCAGTAAATGATTAAAAATGTTTAGTGTGTTTAAAATAAAATGCAATAGTGCTGATTTTATCACTGATTAATTAGTTTGATGACTGGGTATTATTTTGAATTAATGGTTGTATGTTTGGTATCTAAGCAACAGAATTTAATATCCTTGCAACTAAGTATCTTGGTCCTTTCAACAGAATTTAAGATTTTTCTAACCTTTTGTTTATTGTAGAGTGAACAAAATATAAGATACGTTTAGCCATTTCTCATGATGAAGATCCTTACAGCTATGCATCATGTCAAAATGAAAAGGATTTAAAGTCTGGTTCACGTTGTTTCATGTGCGACTAGATATAATTAATTATTAATTACGTTATGTTACGTGGTAGACTAAATATGATTTAAAATCATATCAGCAATTAACACAATGTAAACTGTAAAATTATTCTGTCCTTATTTCATGGTAGACTGTATAAAATTTAAGACTCTTCAGGACATGTTTCACCGTAAGCTAAACAGAATTTAAGATTCTTCCAGATATGTTCGGCCTGGCATGGCCGAGCGCGTAAGGCGTGCGACTCGTAATCCGAAGGTCGCGGGTTCGCGCCCGCGTCGCGCTAAACATGCTCGCCCTCCCAGCCGTGGGGGGTGTATAATGTGACGGTCAATCCCACTATTCGTTGGTAAAAGAGTAGCCCAAGAGTTGGCGGTGGGTGGTGATGACTAGCTGCCTTCCCTCTAGTCTTACACTGCTAAATTAGGGACGGCTAGCACAGATAGCCCTCGAGTAGCTTTGTGCGAAATTCAAAAACAAACAAATCCAGATATGTTCCTTCGGTGGCTGAGAGCTAAAATTGAAAGTTTATGACGCTATATTTCTGGATACTATTCCTAGGCACAGCACGAATAGTCTATTGAACAGCTTTGCTCTTAACAACAAATAATCTATGTTCTAGACGCTAGAGTGATCGGTTTAAGATCTTTCTAAATATGTTTCACAATAGAATAGTCTACGTAAGTACAACCTTTCCAACTGTTTCACAGTATCATCTTTCTTACTATGTTTTATAGCAAACACTGTAAAATCTTTTCAGGTTTGATAGTAAAATGAGTAGTGTGAGCATTTTAACTCTTGTTTCATAGTAGAATGAACAGTGTAGGATCTTTCTATGTTTCACAATAAAGTGAACAATATAGGATATTTATAACCGAGTGTCACAGTATAGTGAACAATGTTGATCTGTCTATCATAGTTTTATAGTAGAGTGAGCAACGTAGGTCTTTTTGAATATGTTTCGTAATATGCTAAACAGCAGATGAAATATTTCCAACTGGGTTTCATGACAGAATGAATTTTTTTTTTTTTTTAAATATGGTTCCTGATAGACTTGATGAAATTTAAAATTCTCTCAAATAAGCCTCAAACGAAATTGAATAGAATTGTAAATCCGACCAACTATGTTCCATGGTAGACCGAGTAGTGTGTGTGTGTGTGTTTTATTATAGCAAAGCCACAAAGGGCTATCTGCTCAGCCTACCGAGGGGAATCGAGCCCCTGATTTTAGCGTTGTAAATCCGGAAACATACCGCTGTACTAGCGGGGGGCAGACAGAGTAGGATTTAAGAATCCGTCAGCCACGTTACATAATCTATGATCTATGATTTAAGAATCCATCAGCCACGTTACATAATCTATGATCTACGATTTAAGAATCCACCAGCTATGTTACATAATCTATGATCTATGGTTTAAGAATACACCAGCTACATTACATAATCTATGAACTACATGTTTCGTCGCAACATGAAAAGGTTTTAAGATTTATGAATTATGCTTTATTGTAAACAAAACAGGATTTGTAGACGATCCTCAATGAGAAACTGAATAGGATCTAAGGCCCTCGTAATAAAGAGCTTACCAAAATGTAAGATCCCAATTAATAAGTTTCATTGTCGATTAAAGACCCCTCTCCCCAGCGGCACAGCGGTATGCCTGCGAAATTACAATTCCGTAAACTGGGTTTCGATACTCGTGGTGGACAGAATACAGACAGCCCATTATGTAACTTTGTACTTAACTGTAAAACAAAATAGATTATATAAAAACTATTTTAACTATGTTTCGTTATTATCTCAGAAGGATTTCAGATTATTTCAAACATTCGTCAAAATAATTAAAGCAGGATTTAAATCAATCTAAGTACATTCCATGGCAGACTAAGCACATGGTAAGTATAGTCTTCTCAGTTCATCCCATGGAAGCGTAGACAGGACTTCAAAACTTACCAACAATATTTTGTGTTTGGCAAAGATCATAACGTGAATCTCATTTAAAATCTCTCCATTTGTGTCTACTTAGGATTCCCTCCTCCCTTTTAACTCGGTTTCATAGTGGACTATAATTTAGAGCCTACCAGTTGATTATGGATGAAATTCATTAATAATGTTTTTAAAATGAAATAAGATAACTCTTATATAAGTTTCGAATGAATTACGTGGTTTAAATCTTTTGAAATTTTAAGAATTTCGATTGAACATACTGGGTTGAATTATATCTTAATTGGAACTAAATATATTTCAGTAATGTATATTTATCTTTGCTAAATCACGTCTTATTTAGTGATAAAAACGTTTTGATATTGTATATTTACACTGAATCACGTATTACTTAGTAGTAACAATGTTTCGATAGTGTATATTTGTGCCGTATCATAATATTTTTGTCAAAATAGCTCTATTACATGTAAAGCAGAAAACAAATAAAATAATACAAACATTTATTTTGTTTTATCGCTTCAACGAATAAAGTTATTTTTATAATAGTTTAAATTTTTACAAGTCTGAACAATAATATATACAATCAATATTCATTACTATCTATCATATACAGAAGGTACAAGTATTTCATTGATTTTCATTTTAATTTATTATACATCATATAAACGTATTAAAAACAAGTTCTTTTACAAATGTCTCAATTTCTTTAACTTCATAAAGTTCAGGTTCCCCCAGTGGCACAGCGATAAATCTGCGGACTCACACTGCTAGAAATACGGATTCCGATACCCGTTTTGGGCAAAGCACGAATAGCCCGTCTTGTAGCTTTGTGCTTAATTACAAACAAACTTGCAAAGTTTAACACCATGATTTCAGTAAAAAGTTAAGAAATTTATGTGTGTTTCGAGAATAAACAGTTAATGAGTCAAACAGACCAATAAGTATTCTTCTAAACGTTTTAAATTGTTTAATTTAAATCTAAAACCAAGGACTAAAAAAGGTTCACAACGTCTTGACTTCGTACAAAGCGTAATTAATATCTAGCTTAAGATACATACGAACTTTGTGACAAACTTTGAGGGAACACCTGCTTCATTCAATACATGCAGAAAATAGCTTTTGTTCATACAAAACAGATTCGTTTTCCTTTTTGTGATGTTACAGTATTCGTGATTAATTATAATTAATGTATCCACAACGGATATGTTTTAATTTACATTCTTTAGGTTTTAATTAAATAATCGTGTTATACTTGTTTTAAACAGAAAAACAAAGATTTTTTTTAAATTGAACTCACCTATATTTTCTTTTTCTTTTTAAATAATGGCTTAATTTCAAATCCATCATTGTATTTTTATGGTTACTGAACTTTCAAGTAATAAACATTTTCATCGTTTAAATAAATATAAAAAAATGTTGTATTTAATCCAAACAGAAAAAAAGTATTTATTGGCTTGGTTTTCTACAAACAAGCAGGAAATATAATCAATATTTGACAACAAAATTATTTTCGTAATTACCTCCAAACAGAAAGTACAAAATATTATCTATATAATAATATAAACAGAAAATAACCAATATTTGACAACAAAATTATCTTTATAATTATCTTAATGTTAAAAGAACTTTTCGAAGTGAGAATTTTATAAGCGATTTTAACTAACCACTTTCATATTTTTGCGTGAATAATTTCCAAATAGTTAATAATATGACAAAATAATAAGTAGATTTCACTGTCATTACATTTTCGTTTTGAAATGCATGTATTGTTTATTGGTTTACTTCAACGATAACTTATGCACACATAGGGTTAAACAGACAAACCAACAGACTCTTCCCCCCCATGGCTTCAGTGTAGGTTATCATCGGAGGAAAAGAAATCAATCGACGAAACACGTTACTCTTAAACGAATAGTGATATATTTTGTTACTCTTATAACTCATCCACAGCTGAAAGTCCATAGCGTGTTTCATAATATCTCGTCTTAAAAGCCAAGAACCTCAAATTCCTAGTTCAATACGCTAACCAGAAGGTTGCCTTCAACTCTACTTACTTAGTACTGCTATGTATTGAACATTATAATAAATGTTGTGCGAATAAACAGGGTGATGTGGATATGAATCGATCCTTTTAAACACAAAAGTGACAAACTATATTTCTGATTTTCATAAAAATCATAACTTAAAAATAGCATTCTACCTTTTGCTCATACGTTTTGCTTATAGCAAAGCTATATCCGGCTGTTTCTTGTGTCCTCCGTATTACTGTCCCACAGTGGCCCCTCAAGTATAAGCTACAAAAGTTGTTTTTTGCTATAGTCGTCCTTAATTTTTAATCTGCTAGACTTCTTGTCTTGTAAGACAAAAAGCTAGTCTAAAGCATTAACCAGAATCTTGGGCTTTTGTAATCGAGTAGTGGAATTTGACTGTCACGCTTAAAATGCACCAATGGCTGCAAAATATGGATCGTGATTCTAAAGCAACGAAATTCAAATCATGTACATACAGATGCACAGCCAGGACGTGTTAATTACAAAGCCACACCAGGGCCATTTCATTGCATACATTATGGTGATAAATATTTTGTTTACGCAATACAGTATTCCCTCGCTATTCGCGGGGGTTACGTTCTTTAACCCCCCCCCCGCGAATAGCGAAAAACCGCGAATATTGGATGCAGTTTTAAAATTTCTATGTATGAGATTATATACGGTACTAAATGCTTCCCAGACACTTTCTAAAGACACTCTTACTCATTAATACAGTAATAATGTAGTAATATTGCATGCAGTCATGTATTTCACTAATGTAGTTATGATAATGTAAACACATTTTAATTTTGTACTGCAACAATATTTTAATCAAAAAGAAACGTACATAGTATAGTTACCCATACTGTATTACTGTACCGTAAAGTTATTTTCTATGCGTACAACACATGTATTAGAATTGACAGAAAGTGGAACAAATTTAAAGGCAAACTTAGACAGATAAATACAGTACGCACAGTTCAGGTAATAATAATACAGTACAGTACAATTCAGTAATAATTGTTTGATAAAGACGTCAATCGATAAAACTGCTTGAGAGAGTAAATACAGACATACCCTCGAAAAGCGCTTTTAGTCTCTATGACCTACAAAAACCCGGTTTACCGAGCATTCGTTTTTATGACGTTATGACGCTAGCCCGGTATACCGGCATACGATGCGATAGGGTTAAGAGCCTAACCCGCGAATATGCGGGGCCGCGAATAGATGAGGGTATACTGTACATACATACATGCATATATATGTATGTATATATATATATATATAGGTTTATTATAAGAACATTCCCATTAAAGTTTCCAGTATTTATTATTAAATAGCCATTAAATAAAGTATAAATATTAGTTTATAAATTATTTATAGAAAATATTTATTTGAGTACTTTGTATTTTTAAAAAGTTAAAAAAAATCGTTTTCATTTTATAAAGATATACTTAAAACTCGGAATATAAAAATATCTACATATTTTTTTCTTATCTTTTTCTCTTAAATGTAATCATGTTTATGTTCAGTTATCATGGACGTAAATAGTCAGTTAATTAACGGTTGTAACATTACTGTACTTTATCAAAACATAAATGAAATTATAATATTTTATAAGAAACTCTCACAACCTTAGCTCTAGTATTTGAATGTCAGATAAAAAAATACAATTTAAGCAATAAAGTGAAGTCTTTGCTACTTTCGAAATGCCAAAATTCGTTTGTACTGTCGAGTAACTAATTTATAAAGGGGGCGAGTGCAGCTTTAAATTTTAAACATGTTTTTACAATGTTCAGTGTTAGTGAAATTTGAAGTAGCGAATTTAAAATTCAATTTGTGTTCTTTTTAAAAATATGAAAGTAGTTCAAAGGAATACAGCAATTATATAGTTAGTTCGAATCTATATAAGAAAAAGTAATAAAAGAGTTTTAAAAAATGCTGACATTTTGAAGTAATGAACCTTGTAGACGTGGCTATGCTCACTGTTCACTAACAAAATGAGTATACTATTTTCATTCCATAAATCTAAACAAAATTCGATGACAGCTTTCAAAATACTTGTAGATACAATACACTCACTTGTAACAAATTATTTAGCGCTTAATAAAGAGAATATACTGTTTAATATTAAATAAATGAGAGTAACTATCATTCACCCCCCAACCCCCACTGATACAGCTAAGAACATAGAGAGAGACAAACACTGATATACTATCCATATCCTGATGATAAACCTTGCATAAAGTTCAACGTCCTTGAAGAAGTTTCTTTACATGTAAATTTGGATATCTGGTATTGCATTTCTATTGCAGAATATACTTCGTCAAAACACGTTATATTATTCTCTTTCTTTTATCCTACAATAGAACAAATTCGTATTGCCTTAGTGCAGGTTCTCTCCCCTGGAGAAAAAAAAAAGTTATAAAGGGGAGATGTTATTACATAGAAATCTCCTGCTGCGCCGTTCTATTATTGGCCTTCGATTTTGGAAAATTCTATATGGATAGTGTGAGACAATGCATTACGTCCTAGTCTTTACTTTATCTTATTATTTTTTGTCAGAATGCCAGGCGGATATCAACGACGGACGAGCAACGTTTCGCCTTCCGTTGGACAACATCTACGCTTGTGGTACAATCAGAGTTCTCAATAAAATAACGGTAACTGTTTAGTTTCTCAGTAAGCACACAGAGTAACACACTTTGAAATATAGTTTAGATAAACTGGTATTTAATGTCATACGTATATCACCAAGCATAGGAACGGTACTTTAATATACTCTTTCATTTTAAAACTGACAGTTGTGGTTCCAATATTTTTAATATACTCTTTCATTTTAAAACTGACAGTTGTGGTTCCAATATTTTTTTGAACACTCTTTAGGCTATATATAACAAAAACAATATTAATTTCTGAAAATTACACACCAAACTTTACACCTGCTTTAAAGTTAAACGAATTTAAAATTGAAGTGACTAGTAAAAATATAACAACACAAAAATGGTTTTAAAATATTTTACTTCTTTAAGGCACATACACGTTCCACATTTTTTAAAAAATATTTTGACATATGTTTGATTGTTTTCTGAAATCTTATGAACAGAGCTTATAACACTAATAACTAACGAATTAGAGCTAATAATACTAATAAATAACGAATAAGAACTGATGATATTAATAACTAACGAATCAGAGCTAATGATGCTAATAACTAACGAATCATAACTTACGATTCTAATAGCTAACAAATCAGCGCTATTGATACTAATAACTAACAAATTAGAACTAATGGTTATAATAGCTAACGATTCAGAACTAATGATTCTAATAACTAACAAATCAGAACTATGGTACTAATAACTAACAAATCACAACTAATGATATTAATAAGTAACAAATCACAACTAAGGATACTAAAAACTAACGAATCAGAGGTAATGATACTAATAATTAACGAATCAGAGGTAATGATACTAATAACTGACAAATCAGAGCTAATGATACTAACAACTAGCAAATCAGAGCTAATGATACAAATAACTAACGAATCTTGAATATATTTGGAAAGGGTGAAAAGATCTTCTACCACAGAATTATTGTTGAACACTCAGTGGAGCCTAAAGAAATTATTTTGGTGAAGTGCGCTATCCCTGGTGAACCTCATAAAGGCGTGTTTCAAAATAGGACCAGAAGAAATGTCCTTCCTGAAGATTTCTCTGAACCTGAGTAAGATTATTTTTATCCAAAACATGAAAATAACAAGTAGTGTCAAGTTGTTACCATGATTGTTTCTTTTTTGCTTTTGTTTTCGAAAGCGTAATTCCAGGCCTTTATTCACAATAAAGAACATTAAATATTTATTTGTTTGTTCGGAGTAAGCGCAAAACTACCCAAAACAATAGGTTATGTGCACTCTGCCATCCACAGGTATCAGAACCCGATTTCTAGCGTTTAAGTCAGTATACATAACATTGCACCACTGGAAGAGTAAATATTTTGGATAAAAACAACATATTAAATGTAACATCATTTTTCTATGTGCGCTGATGAAAGTAAAATGATAAGTTTTATGTGTCGAACACCTTGAAGAGATGTCAAGCTGCATTTTATCTGAATAATTATAATTGTTTGCATAAAGGTATTTACTGTTTTTGAACCAATGCATAACTAATGTTTTCAGAAATACGTATATTACTATAGGTATAAAAAATGAAACCGAATAATTTTAACCATATTTTTCTGTCACAACGAGTTAGAGCATAAAAATTGAAACGACTTTAAAAAACTATTGACTGTTATATTAGTTTATTTTTTGCCCCCCGCTAGTACAGCACTATGTCTTCGGATTTACAACGCTAAAATCAGGGGTTCGATTCCCCTCGGTGGGCTCAGCAGATAGCCTGATGTGGCTTTGCTATAAGAAAACAAACACACTAGTTTATTTTCAATACATTTATAATTTTCAACTTACAACTTAACCAAGGGAGATACGAAGGATATTTCTAGCTGAAATACATCTTCAAAACTTTCATTTTCACAAACTAGTGGGAAACTAAGAAATAAATTTTACGTAAATATAAATCAATGTGTGACTTAGCAGTAACTTTAAGCGATTATTAATCTGGAATTCAGGACTCAATACCTGCGGCAGAGACACACATCAGATAGCCCACTATTACTGTTTTATGCTAAACAAACAAACTTAAGTATAACTATTTTTTATGTTTCTGACTTCATATTGTAAAATCATCAAGCCATTGATGCATTTTTTGTCATATAAATTTATCACTTGTAAATTGACTGCGTTAAAATTATGAGTTTCCTGTTTAGGTTAAGATAATTCTATGATCACTTGTATAATAATTCTTAAAGGTGTTTCTTACTTCTCAGGTTAAAATCACCGAAATTGTTATGGAGGTTCATTAGGTCCATGGGAAAATACTTACAGATTTTCAGTTTTGCATTTTTCATTTTGCGATTTTTATGGGCAATTTTTTTTACAACTACCTTGACCCTTTGTCGATGGATCTTAACCAAATTTTATATTGACGCTTTTGGGATCCATGTGGAGATACCGTTTTCTTGCGTTTTTTTTACAATTACATATAAGAAAAGCAACTTTTCATGCTTTCAGATGATCACTTTTCATAAATGATTAATTTACATAACTTCCGTGCAGGAAACGGGACTTCGGTTAGTAAAAGATAGAATTGTTAAAATCAGCATTCTTATACATTTTTGCATGCTATCTTAAAGGTGTCAAGTGTTGCATAAACCGATCAGGTAACTGAGAAGTGGCAGTGATTGCTGCAAACCATTTTAGTTTAACACTACGTTAGAGCACTGAAAACTGTTTAACATTAGCAAGGACAAGATGAACTTTCTCTTAGGAAATAAAAACAGTAATTAGTTCGTAATTTTATTTGTTGTTTTTTGTAAGGAAGTTAAAAACAATTCATTTCCCAGCCTTAGCGTATATAACAAATACAATGTTTAGAATTAATCTAAGACAAATCATATTACAAACAATGAGGGTTAAATTTTCTAAACACGTAAGACAGATAAGAACCTTGGAGTAAAGAGTTATCTCTTTATATCATTATTTTTGAATGAGTATTAAATATCCCGTAATTCATTGTAAAAATAATATACGTATTTGTGTTACTTCATTGGAAGTGTTGGTACACTTGGAAATGTCAATTACATGTGACAAATCCTATACTCATGTAATGACGAAGTATCATCAAATATCAGTATGGTTTACTTTTAATCAGTTGCCCCAAATGAAAAAATTGCAAGTGCAAAGGATAATAGCACATTAAAACATTACAATAATAGCTACAAAAAAATGTTCAGTGGATTTAGTGTTGCAGCAGGTTAGAATCGTCCACTATTACAGATTAAAATCAGAATTCGGATTCAAGCTGTTTAACACTGTAAATTAAAATAGATTTATTTACTATGCTTAGAAAAAAAATTAGAATAAATTGTCTTTTCATTATAACATAAGAAAAGTATTACTATGCACGAATGTCTGATTTTTATCATATTCTTCTGCATATTTTCAGACATTTGATGTACATAATAGATGTAATGCCATAAGATGTGGCGTTCATCTCGTATAGTTATTAATAATTTTATATTTTATTATAGGCTAAAAGGTGCTTCTGTTCAATCTAGCTCCAAGTATTAGGACTGAGCGGTCTTTTGTTATTTTTTATATTGCTTAGATTGGTTTAAGAAATGTATACCTTGTTGTATTTCCCTACAGAGATATTAATATCACTGAATACATCGTTGCCAGAGCGCCCGTTCCACTTCTTAATCTGGCTCTCAGGCAGAAAGGGAGGATGTTAGACACGACAATAAACGTGGAGCCGGGGACGCCCCTGGAAATGTTGATATATCTGGATGAGAAAAGTTCGGGTAGGTTTAAATGCCGTTCTGAATTACTTCAGTGAAGCTTCATATTTCATATCTAGAGTACCACAGTCAAACTCTCAGCGTTATCTAAGTGTTAATGTCAAAGCAATGATAATATCAATGTTTTAAGTATTGTCATACTGGAAGTTGTTTTTTTTTTTATCGATATATCTATTGTTTATTTCACTCGTGTTTGTCTGTCTGACATTTCGTAAAAAAGCAGACTTTATTATTATAATAGATTTTAAAATGTGCGCTTTCCTGAGTAATATTTTATACTATTACTAACGAAATATTTTTCAATCAGACCAGATTTATTGAAAACGTTCTGAGGCTCACATACGAGTTAATTCTGTGGTTAACGCAAATAATCTGTGAAAGTGAAACCAAACAACATTTTAAATCTCTCGGACCAAACTTTTTATAAGATATATTTGATGAACAACAGTTTGAAGATTTTGTGGATGATTCACGCGTGAACGATTCAGTAACAACAAACATAGGCACACCTAAATCACGTAAATACTTCTACTCTTGCTTACGTGGTGTCGTAAGTGGCTCCTCCATAGAGACATTTCTAAACTAAGATTTAATAATGATATCTGCCATTAAATGCTGGTGGTATTTCTACACTCCCGCTTTTTCATGCGTTAAACTATAATACATTTTTAACGATTAAATATTGAATATTAATGAATTAGGACCAATTAATCAGCCTTTCGTCAGATTAGGTAACAAGCCTAAATAAAAGTGATTTATATATCATTCGTCTCACCCATCAGAATTGTTTTACATAAAACAACTACCAGATCTAAAGTTTGAGCTACAATTCAGTGACTGCTGTAATTCAGTGAAGGTTTCATTAACCAAGAAGGTTGTTAAATATCATAAAACGTTTTTCATGTAGAAAATTTTCTTCTTTTTTGCAAGAACTACGTTTCACTGAATGAAACTTGAAAAGTGTAATGCAAATGTAATAACAGCCAGGAATATAAGGAATTATCTGTCTAGAGTAATGAACTACAACATCATTTTTTTTCGTGGATTTCTTAGGCTTTCGAAAACAAAAACAAAAATGTTAAAAGTTAAAAAGATCACAAATTATAATAGTATGAAATTTTCTAGCATCTTACCCGCCCCCTCCCTAGTGTCACGGGCTGCGGATATATAAAGCTAGAAAGAGGGTTTCGATTCCTGTAGTTGTCAGAGCACAAACACCCCTTATGTAGCTTTATACTTAACTTCAAACAAACAATCAATCTCACCTTTGCGTAGAGAGTGAATATGATAAACTAGAATAATTTTGGAGCCTCATCATTACGTCATAGCCCAGGTGACCGCATGTTCTACCTGACAATAAATAGCCTTACAGCGTAATTTCCATTGAAATAGGATATGTTACATGGATTTGTTGTTTAAAGCATACCGCTCTTTCCTGTATGCTTTCAATATTGAAGCTAATATACGAAGAAGACAGTTTTTCAGCGCTAGTTTCAATACTTTGATCACACAAGAATCGACAGACCTGACAGGCACGTTCTTGTATGAAATAGCATGATATACCGGCTTCATTCACCAACTACTACATAAGGTGTGGGAAGTTTGGACAGATATACGTGGTACAAGAAACTTGCCAAATATGACTTTCCAGCTTAAATCCCTTTTTTATATTGTGTGCTGCTATATTTGGCACGTGGATGGCTTTTCCATTGATATTTGTATCTGTAGATTCTCACATTTCATAAGGTGCTACAGTCGCGTTATGACTTTTTACAGGTTTTTCTCTTGATGATTCTGGTGTCCTAAGGTGATTCATATTCCTTTCTTTTCTAATGTGATTGAACACAAAGGTAACCATATCACCAATATTAGGCTAAGTATACTTATTTGCTTTGCTTTTGCAAATTGTAATGGAAAATAGTGAATTTGGTAAAATTAATTTACTGCAGTAGTGACTTAATAGATAAGACCTCTACTTCGTTCAGGGATTAATTCTTTTCTCCAATGTAAGTATACGTTTAGTGAGGAAAAGGAAGACAAATCACAAATAAATTTCAGTATAGTTGTTGAGGTGAAGGACTTTAAATGTTTGTAGAAATGTGTTGTGATGTCATGATGCAACTGGAGTACAAAAAAAGTTCACAGTATAAAAAACTAAACTTTTACTTTTGACAAAAAGCAAAGTTATTATTTACCGCCAGAATTTTTGTCTTTAAAATAGATTTGAAACTATTCAGAGAAACGTTCTTTCAAAGATTTTGGGTATCACTTGTGTTCCTTCTGAACAGCAATCAAATCTGTGGAAGTTTACAGTAATTGTGATATAACGTTATATTCTAGTGTCCTCTTTTGGCAATTTACTGCAATTGTGATTCGACGCTATACTGTAACGTTATTTCCAAGCTTCTTAATTTCTCATGAAATTTTCATATGCAGAGTACTCTAATCAATTTTACCATTAATAAGAAGGCAGAAAAAAATCATTTTTCTAAATAAGTGATGGTTATTGAGAGCTTTGTTATAAACGTATATACACAACGTAACAATCAGCCACAAAGCACGAAACAACTAAGAAAGTATGCTTTCATGATTCCTTTACTTGGAAAAAAGAAAATAGAGGCTACAAAATGTATCTCAGAACGGCTGGTATGGGTATTAACGCTTTTATTGATAAGAATAGAACAACGTTTCGACCTTCATAGGTCATATACGGGTTAAGATGACCTATGAAGGTCGAAACGTTGTTCTATTCTTATCAATAAAAGCGTTAATACCCATACCAGCCGTTCTGAGATACATTTTTATTTCAAGTAGGTTTCTCGTCATCAAGAGGTTACAAACATTTCCACCAATGACAGTAAAATATTAATTGAACACAATTTCAACTCGCTTTGCAGTTTAATTATCACAGGGCTGTTTCTTTATATTACCAAAACATATGTGAAGTTACCATGAACAATCTTTTTTTTTAATGCTAAACATGTGTATATTGTATCATCTAAATTGTTTGAGAAAAAGTATCTTAAATTTTACGTCTAAGCCTAAGGCTCAACTTAAGCGGTTAATATATATTTTTTTTCGAAGTGAATACAAAATGCTATTTTCTAAGACAGGGCCTCTCTTACCTAATTCTTCGAAGGTCCTTGGAATGTCTTTGAAATCAATAATACATAGAAGTAATCAGTTCTGTTACTGTCATTTGGTTAAACATATCTCACCGAAAGAGTACTATACACGAAAATAAAAGAATGAAAATTAGGAGAATAAAGCAGGAAAAAGTAGGGCAAAGCGAGAAGTCAATTTCAGACTGGAAAATATTATTATAGAATTTGCATAGACGTAATTAATGTATAAAAACAGCAGAACAAAAAACGAAGAGCGTCAGTTCTCATTAGAATGAAGAAAAATGAATAAGGATCTCGTTAGAAACATATTTCTTTTTTAAAATTACTCTCATTATGATTTTTATTTTCCGGTTTAACCAGAATATTTTTATTTTCAGTTAGACAGTGATGGCTATAGATCTCAATATTAAGTACTTCATTGTTGTAAGGTTTCGCTACTATTATTTGTTTAATCTTCGATACACGTATGCACGTTGTATAAAACTTTCACACACGTAAGTATATCGCACATCACTTTTATAAAATTCAGTATGTTGTATTTCACTTTGATACACATGAGTTAATTTCATATCACTTTCATACACAAGTGCGTTACCTTGATGCACATAATTATATAATAACTGCTACATACTGATATATGATTATTTTATGAACGGTATGTTTCATTTTCACGTGGCTATTTATTGCTGAAGCGTTTCCTTTTATTTAGGGATGGATATCCAAGTAGTGAATCAGATATTATTTTCTAAATACAAACAGGGTTAAAAGTAATTACTTCAAGAAGTTGTGCTAGTTAAGTGACATCAGCGTAAAATTTCTTTAGTCTTATGTCAGTATATGTAGTAAACATGTTTTGAATCTTAAAGCTTGTTTATAACCTATCAGCGTGGCAAGTATTTTAAATAAATCATTCTATTTAATGTTTGTAACCTGGTACCACAAACTATATTTTTGTACTCAGGTACAACCTCTCAAATTAGTTGCCGGTATTTTTTACTTATAAGTACAAGATGATATCTATCCCCACTGCCCGAATAAGGGCCATATAGCGTGTTTGTTTTTGTTTTTGAATTTCGCACAAAGCTACTCGAGGGCTATCTGTGCTAGCCGTCCCTAATTTAGCAGTGTAAGACTAGAGGGAAGGCAGCTAGTCATCACCACCCACGGCCAACTCTTGGGCTACTCTTTTACCAACGAATAGTGAGATTGACCGTCACATTATAACGCCCCCACGGCTGGGAGGGCGAGCATGTTTGGCGCGACGGGGATGCGAACCCGCGACCCTCAGATTACGAATCGCACGCCTTAACACGCTTGGCCATGCCAGGCCTACCATATAGCGTGAAGACTATTGCAAATTAAATAGAGTTTTAGCTTCAGACATACGGTTTGTAAGAATACAACTGATATTATGGATACTTGAATAATTTATTGTGATTTTATTTTCAGCCACTGTTTGTAATGTTTAATGCTAAAAAGAGTTTATGGATTACAGTAGTGAGATTAATGTTTTCTAAGATTTTATTGTGTCTTGATAAGAGATCCTCATTCTAACTACTTATGTGTTCGATTTGCAAGAGAAAAAATAATTTATTTATTGAGAAATGTTTCAACTTATATCGTGTTCTACGTTTGTTTTATTAGTTTTAATAATTCGTTTGTTGCGTTTATTCTGAAATCAAAATGTAATATACGAGCAAAGAAAAATTATTAGAGAACATTAATCATTAGATATTACTTAGTGCAAAGTAACTGTTTAAGTTTTAATAATTATTTTATTGTGTCTTGATAAGAGATCCTCATTCTAACTACTTATGTGTTCGATTTGCAAGAGAAAAAATATTTTATTTATTGAGAAATGTTTCAACTTATATCATGTTCTACGTTTATTTTAGAAGTTTTAATAATTCGTTTGTTGCGTTTATTCTGAAATCAAAATGTAATATACGAGCAAAGAAAAATTATTAGAGAACATTAATCAGTAGATATTACTTAGTGCAAAGTAACTGTTTAAGAATGTTTTTTTTTCTCTAATAGAAAATTTATGTGCATTTTGAACGTTGAATGTTAAAATACTTTATTTAAAACTTTAATTCACAGAAATTGTACGACATCTGTATTTAAATGATTAATTCCTAAAAACTGTACAGTGGCTATATTTAAATATTTAATTTTCAGGAACTGTACGACTGCGTAATTTAAATATTTAGCTCTTGTAAGCAGTACGACATGTGTATTTAAATGTTGAATTCCTGATAATTGTACAATGGCTGTATTTAAATATTTAGTTCTTGTAAGCAGTACGACATGTGTATTTAAATGTTGAAATCCTGATAATTGTACAGTGGCTGTATTTAAATATTTAGTTCTTGAAAATTATAGGAAAGCTGTATTTAAAATATAAAATTCTTTGGTGGCGTTATTTAAATAAATTTTAGTTCTTGGAAATTCTACGATTTCTTTGTTTACTTTTTCAGATATTTATGGAGTTCTTGCGAGTTATTTGAAAGTCACTGATAGCGCACATAAACAAGAAGAGGTGATTGTTATGAACGGGTAAGAAACAGAATCATCATTGATCAAGAGAGAATGATGAAATACACATGGTCCTCATATGATTTACAATAAACAACTAATGAGTTATAAGAATTTTAATTTCGTAATATGTAATTAAAACGTGTTACATTTCTAAGAGAGGGCGTGGCACGTTTTAAGTGTTTAAATCAGACAATATACAACCAACAATTTCTGTAATTATGCGCATCCTATTATTATTGTTGGGAATAGTGTATTCTGAAGCTCGGTTTGAGAATGTATTTATCGGATGTCAACTAGGAATTTACCCTTATTTGTGATGTACTTGTCTGTAAAAATATCATAACTGTATATATGTTTATATTGTCTTTGTCAACAGAAAATGGAATATACTGTCATAGAAAGAATATTATTCCGTAAACAGTTAAGTTATTCTGCGCATGTTTGTTTTATTCATTGGTTATTGGATGGTTAATATATCAAATGTATCATTATGTAGGACTACTGAACCTCCTGTGTAGCAAAATAAATGTTTATAAAGAAACATTATTCCCTTTCAGCAGAATAGCATCTCACTTCTTATGGCAAGTCTATCTTGGTGTATATATACATGTTGCATCTTAGACGTAAGTTCATCTTCTCTGCCAGTTACAACTGTCGAGTAATATGGCTCTTTAACAATAAGTGTGACACGCCAGCTTTGGTATTGTTGAAAATTTTACTGAATATGTAGTAAAGCGGAATAAGAAGGATTAGAATATAGACAGATACGTTAACCTATTTATCTGTTGGGGCTCTAACGCTGCCAGTTTTCTGTATTCACTTTATTAGTCTTTGTCAGGACTAAACTGTCGAGTGTACACATTTGATGATGAT
Organism: Tachypleus tridentatus; assembly: GCF_004210375.1. Taxonomy (NCBI): domain Eukaryota; kingdom Metazoa; phylum Arthropoda; class Merostomata; order Xiphosura; family Limulidae; genus Tachypleus; species Tachypleus tridentatus. The sequence continues at coordinate 47,445,537 of NC_134835.1, forward strand.
GGATTTGGCGTTGTCAAGATATGGTAAAGAAACATCTATATCGACTAACGAAATCGAGAAATTCTATATATTTATGTCTTCTCGTTTTTCTTTTACTTAATAACAGTAAACGATGTTGTTGTTAGTGCTGTAATTACATTTCCGATTTTTATTCCCTTTCCCTGTAGATGCTCCATTGATTCATACATTTTCGGTAACTTCCACACATCAGATAATGGGGACACGCTGTCGGCCAAGTTCAGAGCCTTCAAGTTTCCTCACTCCAGTTATGTCTTGTTTGTTGGCACCGTCAATGTTTGTCTTAAGAAATGTCAAGGGGTAAGAATTATTTATACTTTTTTGTTGTTGTTATTGCTTTGCGCATTTATGTTATTATTTCCTGGGGTGCAAGGCATGAAGAAGAAGTTTAATAATCAGTCACAGGTAATGTTTAAAGGCTACAGCCTGTTACAGTCTTGGTCAAAATGTTTACATATTTTGTAACAAATAAAATCGTTATTATTAAGATAGAATACAAATATACTTAGTGATGACACACTTATTATTTTAAACATCTACGTGTGTAATTTATATAAGGCTACAGGTTATGTTCATATCATGAACGATTTACCAGATTTTACCAGACACTGTACGAAGATGCGATTAAGTATTTCACCTATCACTTGAAGTAAACTTACTAAAATGCATACATATATATATATAGATGAAACGTAATATAATAAATGGCGTCTGTAACCTTATATCGGTTCATATCAAACACTCAGTACTTGGTTCGACTCGTACTGTAGTAACCTCCGCAAAGAGATACGGGACACTGCCAATGCTATTATTGTTGTAACCTAGAATGATTTCATTGCAACTTGTTTTTAGAAAGCGTTGCACATTAGCTACAGTAGCTGGTTTGAGGTCATCATTAGTAATTTTCTAACTTAGTTTTGTTCAAAAGTTCTCAGCGGGATTACAATGTGGAGACATTGCTGACTATGGCAATCCTTTAAAGACCTGGTCCATCAAACCAAAAACAGAATTCATCTAAAAATATGACATGTCGCCACTTAGCGTGTTATCCTACCCAAATAACACGATGACGATGGAAGATTCTAGTTATTATTGGTTTGCTTTTTGTTTTGTTTGTTTGGGAATTTCGCACAAAGCTACTCGAGGGCTATCTGTGCTAGCCGTCCCTAATTTAGCAGTGTAAGACTAGAGGGAAGGCAGCTAGTCATCACCACCCACCGCCAACTCTTGGGCTACTCTTTACCAACGAATAGTGGGATTGACCGTCACATTATACACCCCCACGGCTGGGAGGGCGAGCATGTTTAGCGCGACGCGGGCGCGAACCCGCGACCCTCGGATTACGAGTCACACGCCTTACGCGCTAGGCCATGCCGGGCCATTGGTTTGCAGATAGTCGTTCTTGTAAAATAACTATTTGGTCAGTCTTCTATTCACTGTCCTTCTGGACTCCCTGGAATGAATCTGTTCATGCCAATCTTGTCGTAAGATGTTCCAAGACTTCTTTCCACCTTGATGTGTTAACGTGATTAAAACACTGCGATTTCGCACACAAGTTTTTTGGCTTCTGTCAGTAGAATTTCCTGAAACAGCGTTTCCTGTAGTCCGATGACGTTTCACGATTCTGGATGCAGTACGCTGTGAGTACCCTACTGTTTTGGGGATGCCCGTTTGCATCATACCTTTTCTTGACAATCGAACAATTTGACGCCCTGTAACTTTTGCTGCGTGACAAGACACGGCTCTACACTAAATACAAAGAAACTGCCGAAACAAATAGTTCATATGTTGCAAAAATAATTATACTAAAATCACTAAAATGATGTGTATATGTGTGTTTTGATAAACAAATACTTAAAACACTCTATGTCGACCAGTATAAGATTTCTTACAACTCATATATTTGAGTGGTAACACAGAAAGTATTCTATGCTACCACTCAGGCATTTACTCGATAACTACTACAAGCATATAAAACAGTATGGAAGCATTTTGACCGAGACTGTATTTCTGAATAAAATCGTGTTATTTCATCATAAATAATCAATATAATGTATTATTTATTCAGTCATAAATATGCATTACCACTTACATGTATAAATCAGGATTGATAGATTAAGGTTAATAAACAGTAAATCTTCAGTTGTACGCCACGTGGTTCTAAGTTTAAACAAAAAATTGTTTGTGATAAGCTATTTTTTTCTAAATATTTTAATATCTCAGAAATATTCTTAACATAACTATAACGGACTTATGACGTATAATTCACAATCGAGTGTAGTGTTATCTCTCTCTTACCTCCTAATAGGCATAGACATTTTTATAGAAAGACCATAAAGCAGTTTACATTCAAAGAAATATTTCCATTACACTATAAGATGTAGTAGGTTTTACACGAAAGGCCGGAAAACAGTATTTTTATTATTTGATCGTAAATATTTTATTTCACTAGTATTTACCATAAAGGGAAGTAAGAAAATTGATAGCTCATCTTGTTTAACGTGAGTTAGTCAACGCTATTTACATTATTATCTGTGAATAGTGTATGTTGGTCCCCAGGTGACTCAACGGTAAACCCGACCACTTATTATGCTGAAATTCAGCGTTTGGTTCCCACACGCAAACATCAAGGTTATTGTGCATTTGTGTGCTAAAACACACAAACTGTTTGTCTATATATTGTTAAGTTTACATAATGGGACATTTATGCTACGCCCAAAACAGACATTGATTTCAACGTTACAAACCCTCAGACATGCTCCTGAATCACAGGGTAATCAAAACAAGCAAATTTTCTGTAAGCATTACTCAAGTGACTGTGTATCAACAATAGATACCTAATTCTTTATAAACAGTACTGACTTAACTTTGTGACAACGGTAGGTATTTAATTGTGTATCGACAGTAGATACTTATTTATAAACAGTGCTGACTTAACTTTGTGACAACGGTAGATATTTGTGTATCAACAATACTACTTGTCTCAAACGTTTGTAGCTCTTTAATCTAATACAATAATGTAGTTTTCCTTATCATTACCGTTGTTGTTAGTTTTTGTAGTAAAACTTCTTAGCGAATACGTTTCTGTTCAACATTTTTATCCACGTTGCCCAAACATATCTTTAGCTTTTATGTTATTCAAGAAGAATGTGACATATCAGTTAAAACATGCACAAGTTTCTAAAAATGGTAATGTATCTGTATAACTTGGTAACCTGTCGTTGAGTGAAGAGAGCTTAAGTGTTATTTTGAAACACACAAACTACAAATTACCAGGTTCAATTTGATTAATTTTGAAAAAGAACAACATTTGTATTGAATTATGAATTCATGTACAAAGTGTAACTAACTCGTTTTGTCTTACAACTCGAATTTGATTCTCTATTCATAAGATACGATTTTGTACAACTTTTTTGCATAATATTTTTCATTCATTTACCAGTTATGTCTCTAAGAAGTGTATTAGACATGCTACATTACTTTCTAATTTGATTATAAAATTATTAGATGATATGCCATACATACTTATGGTAATACGGGCTGGTTTTATCACTGTTACGTTATATCTTAATGGTTATTTACACGTATTTATATTGTCTTTATTAGTATTATGCAATAGAGAAAATTGAGACTTAAATAAACATGTGTTTAAAAATCCTAAAAGTAGGTATTTTTGTCAAAAGATATTATTTTGATTTAAATATCGAGAAACATAATATTATTATGTTATAGATAAAGTATTTTTTTGCTAACTGTTTCTTAATAGTTTATTGTTTTCAGTCTTGTGGAATCATAAAACTTATTACATTATTACAACTATAATTCTTTCGGAAAAGATACCAAAATAAGAGCTTCGTAATTTTTGGTATTAAAAAAGACAACAGACTATTCAGATTGAAAATATTCCGCCATAGAAATCTTTTAAAAGGTATCCAAAACACAATGAAATTAAAGACATTTTTATTTTGTGATGAGTGATCTTTCCGGACTGTTTAATAAAAATCAACATTTATCATATAGTTGAACAATAGTTAGCTTCTGTTTGACAGACACGTATTTTCGTTTTTCAAGCTATAAACATCCGACTTTGATCATTAGATTTGTGTAACTCTTGTTTCAACCTTCACTCCTTTACTGAAATATTTCAGAATCAGAATATTTCTCTTTTTCTGTAGCAAGTTGACAAAAGACGGAGTTGTCTTCTAATTAGTTCTCGTATTTTGAATTTCTTCCATTTTGTTGTATTATAATTACAAGTATTATGGATCGTTTCTCTTATAAACATTTATAAATTATTATTGTAAAGTTATTGTATTTAATCTTTATTTTAATTCAGCGTTTGTATATTTTTTAATTTCAGATTCTTTGTGGAAACGATCAGTATGGTTTTGGTAGAAAGAAAAGAGAAATTCCTGATGAACTACCTTCAGACCCAAACAAGATGTTTGAGGTAGAAATGACGGCATTTTTAAAGGTTGATTACGATAAAATTCACTTCGCTGGAAATAAAGGTTTGTATTCTTCTTCCGTATTCGAAATATTAGACTTTGTTCTAAAAAATAAAGATTTTCACATACTTTACAAATTTTATTACAAAATATATTTAAATATTCTTATAATAACCTAAAACCAAATACATTTTATATATTTCTCATAAAACCTGACCATTAACATGTTAATTCGAATAATAAACAAATTGAACTACGATATATTTTACATGTGAAAAAAATCGGTTAACTATCGCTTGATGTTTAAGATTAGTACAATGTTCATGATACAGTGTCAGACAGTAAATAAGACAGTGTTGGAGTGTTATTTGCGCTAATGGATAAAACAAAAGCGTATTTAAAGCAATCCTGCTTTATTGATAATCCTAAATGTGGATAAAGTCACTTTGCAATGAAACTTTAAAGAATAGTTGAAACTACTACAACGTCATAGTTTATTCTTGTTGCTCACAATAGATTGGTTGTGAAGTATTTTGAAATTTTAATCACGCCCTCCAAAAATTCGTCAAAGAATGATTTTAATTAGAAGCGTTAAGATATTTACTTTTTGTTTGTTTTTGTTTTCTTCGGTTGTCTGGAGATCGATAGATCACTTGACCTCATGTATACATCCGGAAAAAATTACATGTTAAGCATTCTCGTTAAATGTAAAAGAAAGTTTAAGTAACAAAACTGTTCTTACTGGAATGTGCTGTCAAACATAGTTTATAATCTAATAATTTTTAACTATCTTAAAAAAATATGCGTTGTTCGTTGCTGTTCCCAGTGGGGATATCGCAACCTCAGTTTTTAATTTTTTTATAAATCTTGAACTTACGCTAACCCACCGAATTTTGTGTATTGGAAGGAGGGTGAAACTTTTAACATCTGAAACCCATTTGAACCAATCATTGGTACAGATAAAGTACTCTTTAAACAATTTATATTTTAACATTTTTTTATATGAGAAAGTGACGTAAAACATAAAATATTAAATAGAAAATGCGTATTTAACATACTGTATTTTTCTATTTTCTTAGTTAAAAACAGCAATTATAAGAATACTTATAAAAAGAATAAAAAAGTAAAAAGTTAATACATTTGATATCTGTTTTGAAATCCCTGTTTTTTACTGCATAATCTTATGTATTTTAAAGCAAAAAACGACATAATTTGTGTTGGTTAGTCAATAAAGATTATCTTCTTTTAGGAAAACTATCAAGTTCGTTCGATAAAGAAGAAAAACAGATTTCGGATCAACCAGAAACCAACCAACTTCCCTACGTTCAAGGCGCAGGTTCAGGTTCAACTAAGATATCGTCTTTATCTTCTGTCATGATTCTTGTTACAACAATTATTTTTCTGACACAATAACGGCGTTGTAACCTTGGCATATAACGTCTTTGGAGTTGTTTGTTTGTTTTTTTCTCATATATGTTGCACATTACCTTGATCACAAGACTATTTTTTCAGCAGAAATAAGTCATGGTGGTGTTCAACTGTAATAATTTGTTGAGGATGGTGCTAAGGAATTCTGCCGCTGTATGATTTCTTTCGTCTTCCTTAAGGGTCTAATTACCTCTGTGAAAGGTTTTTGCAGTTTGTTGTTAACAACAAGAAAACAAGGATCCAGAGCTTGTATCACATAATGAAAATTTCTCCAGATGGTATACTCTACTAGTGGGTGATTTCATCTCTTTCGTTGGTATAAAAACTGTATAGTCATATTCAGGTGTTATCAGATTCATCGGATAAGGCTTCACAAAACCCAGTTTTACAAGATATGCTGGGAGATGCTTATAAAAACTGGAATTTTGAAATTATGTAGTAAACAAGAAACATTACAGATATTCTGCTGTTGATGTCCTCTGTGACACTGGCACGACTGTCTTACGTAAGTGGATTTTTTTTCCTATCGTTTCTCTGTCAAACCTAAAATGAAGTGTGTATTATGGAACTGTTAACTAAGTTTTGTGACGCTTATATTGCTGGATAAAATAGCTTAAAATTACAGCAAAGAACTGTAACACTTTGGAAATGTTTACTGACCTAGAAGTTGCGTTATCTTTAACATTATGTTTAATCTTTAGAAGAAGAATAAATTGTTGTAAAACCAGAAAATAATGCAAATACTTTATTAACATAGGATTGCTTTGAATAAATTTAAATATCTTCTCATCTCATACGTGCTTCAATACGGCATTTTAGTTATTACAATCATTTTTCTTTTTGCTCTTATCTTTCTTCTTTCAGATAACATTAAAACTCGAACTTATAATTGTTTCTATGCTAGGTTTGGTTTTTGTATTGACTATAAAGTATGTTTTTCATAATAATTTGCCTTGTTAACTTTGCTAAATTACATTTGTTAACTTCACAAATTCGACTTGTTAACCATGTAATAAGTACGTTAAATTACACTATTTTAATATATATTGAAGTTCTTGTGATTTGTCTAATTTAGTTGGAATAAAACTACACTGAAGAATTTGTGCTAGGTGAAAATTAAAATAGGAGGTTTCATAATATCAATTATCGTCCTTATAAGAATGTTAATGTACGATTTTAGGTTGAAACTAAATGAATTATTTCTAGATTAGAGGTTATGCATATCTGTTTTTTTTTAGAATTTAATTTAAATAATTAACCAGACAGTTGATGAGGTAGATTTTTCGATTGTTTCTTAAATGTTAAAATTCAGAGAACTGTATGTAGTTTGAATATACATTGTTATTGACGTTTTAAGAAGCCCGTATAACACTATCATATAATATTAAACTTAACAAATTTGGTTTCTGATATATGATAGGCACAGAAAGTATCAGATAGTAGCTAAGATTTGTAATTTTTATTGGTAGTTTAAGAAATCAGTTACACATTCAACTGTATCATATATATAAACGATTATCATAAGCACTTTTTTGTATTTCTTCAAATACTTTCAAAGCTAAAACTGAGCAATTGTTTTAATCTAAAATTATTTAGACTTTGAAAACATGTTAAAGGAATTACAAGAGTTTGGGTCATTATTTCTTTCTTTTTTTCATTGCTATTTTAAACAAATAAATGTTTTAAACCAGCCTAACATATTTCAATTTCCAAAGTTCAGTTTATTATTATCTTTGTACGGAATCACACTGTTGAAACTTATGTGTTGCTGCTTAGAAACATAAGTTACTGCAATTGGGTTATTACGAGTGGGTTCAAAGTTTTTGATAGCTTGGGACAAAATGGATAACTTTCATTTAGTGGAAACTACTCTTTGCCTATTTTTGGAAGTACTGAATGATCTGTTGTATTGTGAAAGCTCTAGAAATAAATATTTCTGGCTTAAATACGTTTCATTTGCCATTTAGTTTTCAGATCTGGCCGACAAATACACTGACTTCTAGTCTGAAAACACGACATTATGTGTGCATTACACAACAAATAAAGAAAGAGAAATGTTTTGTTATATTACTGTCTTGAGTACTGATATATATTTTAAGGTATGATATATACACAATGATATTCTTGAATTGTGTTATCAAAGCTTACACTATGCTTGTTCATTCGTTTAAAACTATGTGTGCGAATGTAGTTTTTTACAAGGTAATAGCACCATATAGAGAACGTTGCTGCTTATGTTTAATTTTTAGTCTCTTTTTCCAACTAAAATAAATCTCAGATACGAATATGACGTACAGTTTAATTATATAAGTTGCTAAGTATTTTCATAATATAAAAAAAGCCATTCACTTTTATATATCGTTTACTCTTTTGAAAAAAAAAAGTAGATATAAATGAAAAACGTTGACGTTTTATATTTTTCAAAATGAAATGCAGAAAACATCTATGTGGAAATTTTGTAAAGTTCTTTTATTACTTAAGATCGTGTAAAAAATTCAACATAAGTAACTATTTGGCTAATAAGACTTTCCGTAATAGATGGTAGAACAACCACGACAGAAGAGCTTAAACCAGATTTATAGTTATTTCTCTCAAAGTAACGTGAAATAGACGTGTGCGAATATTTTCCTTAGTATTGACCGTGTCCAGTGTAACCACGGGTAACTCGTTCCGGCTGGGACTGAATGAGTTTTCTCGCTTGGATTGTTATGTGGGATTTGACGAGAACTTCGAAGACATTGGTGTTGGCAGATCATTAGACAGAGAGCATGGAGGTCACTAGATTCAACCACTTGAAATAATGTGTTCAATTCTGGTATAAAAGTTATTTTAATTTGGAATCTTTTTCTTTCCTTACGTCGTTTCATGCGCAACGTCTACATACAATGTTTTAGTGAACAAAAGAAAAAAATATTTTGTAGACAAAACACTAAATATATAAACTTTATCATATTCAGAGTAAATACGTTTTTTTTCTAAATCAAATACATAGTTTTCTAACAAAGAATGTCAATATAAGTTATTGAAAATAATGTGTCTGCTTTACAAAATGCTTTAATTTTCGAAATCACTCAGGAACAAGCGTAAATAATTTTACGAAAAATAACACTACCCTCCGGTTGAAAGTAATTCACGTACTTCTGGGGATTTATGTAATTCACTAATAATTAATTCATTTCTTGTTCATTTATACTAATCCACTGGTAACTGCAACTTATTTTGACTACACAAAATTTCTGCAGATTTAAATACATTTACGACTAGTCTATTTTTATGGTGCCAACGTTTCAGTGTAATGAGAAACGATGAAGTATATTTATAATCTAATGTTGCATTCCAAGTAAAAGATATTTTGTTATGGCTGACAAGTATCCATAATTGGTATATTAGTACACAAATATAATATATAAAACGACTTATTTTGGTTGTTAATATTAAATAGACTATTGATAAATTAGTCATTTTAAATATGACCAACATTACATATAACATGTGCTAAATGGAAACTTAGCTAGAAGTAATGTAGTTTTCCATTGATTTCTTTTAACATACTTGGTGGTAAGCAAGAAGATACCTTTTAGGATACGGTAGAAAAATGACATTTTTATATGAAATACTTAACTTAATTATCAAGAAAAGATAACTATTAATTGCACAAATATTTAAAACATGCAAATTCCGGTTATAACAAGTTAATGCCCGCATACATTAATTTTCCACATCTGAGTTTGATATTTGTAAATGTCTATTTTATGTAATTACTTCTGAAATTTCCGCTAAGCTGTTGAACCAAATAAAAGATGTTAGCCCATGAAAACAACAGATTTCAATGTACTATATCAGTAATGGTTATGCTCTAGAATCAGAATAAAACAATTTAAAACTAGTAATAAAGCTTATCACGTGGTGAGCAGAGAATGACAGCAACGTAAATCCTGATTGAGGACAAGCCTGAAGTTGACAACAGCTGCAGCCAGATCAAGTAAGGATTTGAAGTCTGTGTGCAGGTTATCCGCTATACGAAAAGAGCGCTTTTATTTAAAGGGTATCCTCTTAGAATTCGAGCTGTTTAATGGAATATTGTGATATTATAATAGAATTCAGAGCATCAGCAGTATAAAAAAGGTAGCATTTTAACTGGTACCACCTAGCTATGACAGGACTTTTCAAGTATCCATGCTGTATGTTTGTCGATAAATCTCACCAGCTGCCGTCTGTAGCATCTCCTTGTCACGTCCTTCATACACTGTTGTGCTTCTGGTATAGCAAAATGTACAATTAACTCCTGTCATTCTACAAAATAATTAAGTGGTTCAATACTAAACATACATGTTTATTACACTGTTAAGGAACATGAATGTAAATAAATTACTTTTTTGCACAGTGTTACAGAAACTTATAATAGTGTTGTTCTTATAACATAACAAATATATAGTCCAAAGCTCGGATCGGAAATATGTGGTAAATATTTTTCTGAAGCATGGACGGATCACTAATATTTACGTCTGAAATGATTTCCTCAAGATAATTATTTAGATCAATGGGTTTCTTAAAATCAGCAAAAAGCTCTTCATGATTAGACCCAAGATAATTTAGTTACACATAATTATACGGTACAGCAAAAAATAATAGTTAAAATACTATGACAAGTTTCTGGTTTTGAAAATATTTGCATGTTAATCGCAATATATTATATAACGTTTTTAATCCCGTAACAAAGCTTGAGGCGATACATAAACAACTACGAAAACTAAACACCGCTGTTGTTATGGGAAGACAGAATTAATAAGGTTAAAACATGCGTGACGGAACATTTTAGTTTTGCATTTGCTTACTTTCAATTATATTCTAGCTTTAATCTTGTGAGCATAACTCCAAAAGTCCCGGAAAAGCAAAAGCGATCAGTACAAATCATGATATAAGTTCTGTGAGGTATAATCTAAAGAAGTAAAGACACGAAATTGTGCTGTTAGGAAGATGGACGTAATTTACGTCCGCTCCGTAAAAATAAAAACTCATAAGAAGACAAACGATGATTGATATTAGAGCTAGAGATCTCACGGCATATTCTTACTCGTACCTAGAATTTCTTCATGTGTTTGTTCGCATTTCACGAGCAAAAAAAAACCCATCATGATTACGTAATGTTTGTCGTTTCATATTCTACTGAAATGTGGGTTAGCCGCAAATAGTGTGAAATTTCATAGCAAGTATTAATTAAAATAACAAAACCTGCCGTCTACAAGTACAAAGTGAATGTTTCTGAATGAATTTTTAAAAATAATTTGAATTAATAATGTTGTATTTTGTTTTTCATGTTTGATAGCTACATCCTAGCTATGTTAGCCGAATTTTACAATACAACATTCCCATGTTTATATCTCTCTTTGTTTTAACTGTTATTTGAATCAAGAAAAGAGGATTTTTACGAAATTCACGTAAAATAAACATTTTTCTGACCTGCTGTAGCTCTCAACAGTCCAATTATGTAACTAACGACTGTTGTGACAAAACCCTGATTTCAAGGTCCCATTGCCTGCAAAAACGCACTCCGCACTTTAAAATACCCTAGTGCGCTGAAAGAGTAACAGCCAAATCCAAGTAATCGTTTTGAAAACCAGTCCAAGAGCTGGCGGTGAGGATTGGTGACCAGCTGCTTTTATCCTATCAATCCAGAATTAGGATCGGCTGTTAGGAGGTAGACCTCGTGTAGCTTTGCTTAAACTTTCTGAAACAAAGTAAATCAATGCTAAGGAACTTTGTAGTGAATCATTACATCAATGAGTTATCTACAGCTTTAGTTGAAAACTTAAATGAAAAGAAACTGCGAAATGAAATTGGAAATATTTTCATTGGAAATAGTCTACCTTCGCTGTTTGTAGAGAAGTAATTATTTGGTTTCGACAACGATACCACTGAACTTAGTCCTTCAACATCCTGTGAATTCACGTTTTTTCGAGTGGAACTTGTGGGAATGGAACACCGTCTTCCCGCTTCTTGGTTCGTAAAGATTCGAAATTTGTACGTAAGACCACTTGAGACACGAAGTTGGTAATTCTACAGAGATTCGATACTGCACTAAGATAACTTAGTTTTCTCTATTGGTTTTTAATTTTTATTTATCTTGACAAACAAAACTAATCTTTATAAGTATATTTGCTTATTTTTTATCTCAACATTCAAACTAATTTGTTTGTTTTTTTTATTTCGGGCAAAGCTACAAGGAGACTATCGGCGCCAGTTGTCGTTAATTTAGCAGCATAAGTCTAGAGGAAAGGCAACAAGTCATATCCACCCACCACCAACTTTTGGGCTGCTCTTTTACCAACGAATAGTGGTATTGACTGTCATTTCATAACGTCCCCATGGCTAGAACGTTTGACATGACGGGTAAACGTTTGAGCCCGCAATCCTCAGATTGCGAGACGAGCGCCCTAACCACCTACAAACTAGAATTATTTATGTCATTTTTATTCTACTGTGTATGTTAATGTTCATAGGATTTTATATCTTTCTTAGTCATACAATTAAAACTAGTCTTTATAGATTTTTTAATTTTCTGTATCTCACCATAAAACTAGTCTTCATAGGTTTTTAATTTCCTGTATCTTACCATAAGACTTTATAGGATTTTTAATTTTCTGTATCTTACCGCAAAACTAGTCTTTATAGGTATTTTTAATTTTCTGTATCATGCCATAAGAGTAGTCTTCATACGTTTTTTTTTTTAATTTTCTGTATCTTACCATCAGACTAGTCTTTATAGGTTTTTAATTTTCTATATCTTACCATAAGACGAGTCTTTATACGTTTTTTTATTTTTTTTTGAAATAAAACAATAAGACTAGTCTTTATACGTTTTTTTTATTATTTTTTTAAATAAAACAATAAGACTAGTCTTTATAGGTTTCCCAGAAACTCAATTTTTAATTTATTAAAAAATTAAAACATTATACATTTTTTCATTTTTATTACATTATTATTACTCCTGTTTTGTTTTATTTTTATTCTTCACACTATCGAAATAGATTTTAGCTATTCTTTTGTTTAACTTCAAAACTTTTCTTTACAGGGTTTTCATTTTTCTGTGCCCTACGGTTCAGTGATATATGGGAAGGATTATAACGTTAAAAACAGGTTTCGATATGCGTGGTGAGCTCAAGACAGAAATCTTAATGTTTGACAACAAACAGAGAAAATAATCCTTAGCGCTACTTTTATTGTCGTCGGCCTTTCTTTATCTTACTCTTAAAAATAATATTTACAGGTTTGTATCATATTTCTGTACGACAGATGTAGCTTAGTGGTAAAGAAGCCAGTTTGCGGATCGACGGATATGGATTTGGTTTGTTTTGAATTTCATGCAAATCAAAACGAGGGTTATCTGCGTTAGCCGTCCATAATTTAGCAGTGTAAGATTAAAGTGAAGGCAGCTAGTCATCGTCACCTATCGCCAACTCTTGGGCTACTCTTTCACTAACGAATAGTTGGATTTACCGTCACATTATAATGCTCCCACGGCTGAAAGGGCGAGCATGTTTGGTGTGACGGGGATTTTAACCTACAATTTTCGGATTACGATTCGAAAGTCTTTTCCACCTGGCCGTGCCAGGCCAGGTGTATGGGTTTCAACACTTCCATTTTTATCTATCTTCCCAATAAAACTAGTGTACGCATGTTGCTGTGTTAGATCTGTTGATTTGAATGCAGACTATATTTAACAATATAATTTTTCTAGTTTTCGAATTATATCATGCATAAAGTTTCATTGTATGTTCAGTTGATTACAGCCACAGTCTTATACTATACAAGCTTACTCTAACTGTAAAACACCTTTCTTTTAACAGAGTTCAGAATCCTTTCACTCTGTTCTTCACTTGGTAGTTCCAACTTAAGTATTTCACTGTTCAAATTTCACACTGTTTGACGCTGGAATTTAGTTTGAGAAGAAGAAAATTAAAACCAGGAAAGACTGAATAGATTATCATAAGTCAAAGGTTCTGCGAAATTCATACCTTAAAAACTAATTAAAATGAGTATGTGAATCGTGCCGTTAACAATGTGGCTTTGTAGGTCTGCCCTGTAAAAAATGATTTCCGGATTCGAATACTGCAATAGACTGTTAACATCACAGTGCTGTGTTCTTCCCAGAAACAACTTATCTGTTAATCTATAGAGAGCGAGGTTTATTGTAAATGTCTCCAACTCTATAGCTAAACAGTAGTTTGTGCGCTAGTAATTTATCTCAGATGTCAAGCTACTCTTTAACCTCCACTTACACAGCTATTTAATAGGCTCTTATTGGTCAGTAGACATTGTTAAGGAGGTTTATATTAAATCTTTTTGTACACTGATAATACGTTGTTCAAGAAATATGAATTCTACCACAGAGCACGATGCAAACCACTCGTGTTTCTTTATTCTATAAATGAATCACACCCTTTCTTTCTCTAACATTACTTTAATTACCAGTATTGGTTAGAATATTTAATATGTTATTACATTTGTTATTTTAAATATTTTTATTGTAATTTATATATATATATATATATATATATATATATATATATTTGCATAATTGAATAAATATATACATTTAGAACGAGCCTTAATCTCCTGAGCTGGTCAAACCCCGTGATATATTATTGAAATTATGGCTGAAAATATCGCTAGGAGTGGAATAACTAATAGATGAAATAACACATTCTAATCATTATAGGAAAGAACGTAAGAACAGTGTATTTAATTACTTATTCTCACTAATGGTTAATATTTAGTTCTTATATATGATGTTGCTTGCTTTGATCGGAAGTTAAAATCGAAGATATAATCCATGCTAATCTGAAGACGACAACAGATTAGCAGCTAGAACGTAGGATAGAACTAGTTACGACTTAGTAACGAGATATAAAAAAGCTAGTTACTAATTATTAATTAATTTTAGACAATCATATACCTAGTAACCCTGACAATAACTAATATCTGATAGTTGTAGCATGACTATTTACGAAAATATAATCTTACAAGCTGACTTACAATAACTATTTACATTTTTAGTGATATGCAAGTTTATTACACTATAATATTCATGCATAAATATATATACGGATCTCCAGAAAAGGCATTATACTATTACTGAGTTTTGAAATAAAGATAAAAATCATTTTTTCCTGGTTATGGTATGTGTGTTTTTCTTATACACAAGCCACATCGGGCAAATCTGCTAAGCACACCGCGGAGAATCGAACTGCTGATTTTAGCGGTGTAAATCCGCAGAGTTATCACTGTACAAGGCGAGGAGCCCTGGTTATGAACTCAACTGATAACTTGCGTAAAGTTATTACGCATTAACTTATAAGGGGCTGTCGTAAGACAGGTTGAGTTTAATAACTCTTCTTACTTTCAAGGTATAACATCCAATACATTTGATAGTTTGTCAAGAAATAAACAATAAATCCCTGAAATATTATGAGAAAACCTTGCTGTAAGAAATCCAATATCTTACGTCCCTGTGAAACAAATATAGGTACTCCAACAAAATAAAAACAAAAAAACGTTTCGTGATGACGAGAAACCCACTTGAAGTATAAATGTATTACCAAGACGGCTGGTATGGATATTAGCACTTTAATTAAAATAAAATAGAGAACAACGTTTCTACCTTTTAAGATCATCTTCAGGTTGTTCTGTATTTTATTTTAATTAAAGTGCTAATACCTATACCAGCCGTCTTGAGAGTATAAAAAAAAACGTTTATTACCTACCTTAAGTGTAGATAAAGTAAAATGTTGTAAAACAATTATTACGTTTTCTGCTAGAGAATATATGGGATTTTTTATAGTATAAAATATAGCAGGGATAATTATTTTCGTTGGTAAACATAGATTGTTTGAGCCTTTAGGTATTATTCAAGATGTCATTATTATTTTTAATGAATTTACTTGAACATGTGTGTATGAGAGCTCTTTGTTGTACCTCAGAAGCTCTTAATTAAACATGGTAATCAGTTTTAATAATTGCTTTTATTTATCAATATTTCGATTTTATATGCCATGTAATCTATGCTACCACCTTACATGACAAACAATACTTGGGAATATCCGCTAGATTGCGTGAAGCAGTCTTTGTATTATGTGAAGTGTATTTTGGCAGACGACACCATATTGATACAAGAGAGTTTACAAAAAAAATATATTAATAGAAATATACAGATAAAACATTCTACCTTCCCTCTCATATTATTTCAAATACATGAATAACGATATGAAAGCAAAGACACACTTTTATTTATACAACATTAGTTTCGGTTTATGATGGTAACAGAAGGTGGATTTGAAGAAGAACTTGGCAAGTAACAGTTCTATTTTAAACTTATTTGTGTGTTTTACGTTGTATCATTATGTGGTTAAACATTATATCGTTATACCATTATTCAGTTAAGAATCACACTGTTATACTGTTACTGAGCCACTCATTATACTGATATTTTAATATTGAGCTAAACACTATATGTTATACCTTTTTTTTTAATATTATGCTGTTATACTGTTACTCAGTTATACCTTATACTGTATTTTGTTCAGTAATACATTATACTGCTACGTTATTGTTAAGCTATACATTATACCTATACTGCTACATTATTGTTCAGCTATGCCTCATAATGCTACATCATTGTTCAAATATACAATATACTGTTATACCATTACTCAACTGTACGTTATACAGATATACATTGAACTTTTATCTCATTATCGAATAAAACATTAACCAGTTTTACATCATTTATTATGTAACTATTCTATAGTCATGTCATTATTAAACTAACCTTTATATTAATTTATTACAAATTCCAGCTTTCACAGTAAAGAAATGTTTTGATCACGGGTGCAATCATTCTCAGGTACACAAGTAAATTTAAAAAACGAAATCAGACATTATATTGTTATTCCATATATGGAGTTAAACAATATTCTGTTATGTTACTATTAAGCTGTACGTGATGATAATGGTATTTTTTCATTCCTGTCGGATATAAAAGAGTTGTTTAGAGTAGGTAGTATTACTTTTTTTGTGAATTAATATTTCGTGATTGCTAATTTTTTATTATAAGATAGTTTAAAGTATATGACTATTAGAAGTTGTGTTTGTAAGTTATTGATGTAGAGACCACGACAACTTGTAGAACGCCGATATTTAAATATCGCCCTCCCCAGTGGCATAGTGGTATGTCTTCGTACTTACAACATTAGAAACCGAGTTTTAATACCCGTAGTGGGCAAAGAACTGATAGCCCACTGTGTAGACTTTGACAAAGAGTAAACAACTATTTGGAAGTAGGCCTAAATACGAGAAATAGATGTTTCTGGAAGTAGGCCTAAATACGAAAAAGTGCATCAAAAGTTCATGATACAAATGCGATACCTTAAGATCCAATGTAAGTGAATTACATACCGATACTAATTTGATAAAAATAGAGAAAAATAGTTTGGCTTGTCAACTGAATTTGTAAGCAATTCAATTGTACTAAATGGAATTTTCACATGAAAAAAGAGAAATCTATAGTGTTTAATATACAACTATGGTATACGTAGTGTAAAGAATTTTTGTACACACATTTAACTTGTTTTGGATATATTATTTTAAGACAAGAGGAGTGCGTGCTGTTTATTTATCATCCAATTCATCGCCACCAAGTCACAAACTCCTACTAAAGGAGAATCCTTTTAGCTCAACACATCCATATACATATATACTTTCTTTAATACATAAAATAAACAAATAGTAAGTTTTTCTGATATTTGGCGAGCCAAAGCCAGGATTATACGGTGGTAAAGGTCGGCAGAAGAAAAAAAGCATGAACGACAGTGGAAATAAGTAGGCTTATATACACACAACTGTGCTTATATAGACCTGCACGCAAATAGTGTGGAGATTACAACCATGTTATATAACCATGTCAATAGATTTGATAAATGTGTTGAAAGTAAGTTTCGGATTAATTGAGAGTGAATTACGAGAGTTTGTTAAACAATAACTAGATAGAGAAGAACATTGATAGAGAAGTGAGGAAAAAAGACTAAATAAAGAAAATTAAAGGAGAGACTAGAAATAGAGAGAGAGAAAGAATAAAAAAGAGAGAAGAGAACTAAATATAGAGAATAAAACCCAAACTGGCATCGCAATGCTCATCCAACCGAAATAATAAGAACCTAAGAATGGCAATGGAGCAAGGGCCATCTGACTCAAGCTGCCCGTAGTTGATGAACAGAAAGATGACATGGATGCTTTCATGAAGAATAATGAAAGATTCATCCAAAATTAAAACTGGTACAAAGGCGACTGGGCAGTCTGGGACAATTAACTTCTCACAGGAATATCAGAAGACTCTGTGCACTATGGCAAAACAAATATGACTTTACTGAAATTATGTGTATTTACTTAGGAAAATTTTTACTGAAAGTTCAGAGAAGTCAGACCTGAAACTGAAGAAACTGTATTTCAGTTTGTAACACGTCTTCTTTACCTCCTCTCTAGTACAGTAGTATGTCTTCGGATTTACAACATTAAAATCAGGGGTTCGATTCCCCTCGGTTGGCTCAGCAGATAGCTAGATGTGGTTTTGCTATAAGAAAACTGAAGAAACTGTATTTCAGTTTGTGACACGTCTTCAGCGACACTTCACCAGAAGAATTGATTTGATCAAGCGTGAAAAATGTTTTGAGAGATTGACAAATCTACTAATACGAGAACATTTTATGTTTAACTAACATGTCTCTGTTTTTAAAGGAGAGAGCACCAAAAGATGTGGAGGAGATAGTCAAACTGTCAGAACAGTCTACGGAAGTCTATGAAGAGAGTATAACTGGCAAGTCCAAAAATATCCAGTTAAATTTGAAGCCAGTGTTGGCTAACCTTAAGCAAGAGTCTATCAAAAGTGACAGGAGGAAGAATAGATACTGTTTGTTATAAAATGAGACACGTTGTTAAGAAATGTAAATCTATTATCAGCAAGCAACAACAGAAATTTCAACATAAAGCAATTGTGACTGTTAACAAAGATAGTGCTGGTAAAAAACAAGAAAAGAATGATTGTCGCTATGAATTCTGGTGCCATAAGAAACAAGGAAAACAAATCTTGAGATTCACTATAATAAAAATTGCCATTGCCATTATTGGTCAGTACACCACTAAAGGTTGGCTTAAGTAAGCAAATGGATCGACAGTGCTAGTAGTGATCAGAGTATGTTATAAATATCAAGAGGTGCCAACAAATCATAATATGTCAATATTTGAAGGTTCTACGAGGTGTAGTAAAGCAGCAGTGAGAACCAGTCTGGTATGCAAAAATCATGATAATGGACAAGGAACACCTGTGTGTGTTAATTGATGGGGCAATGAAAAAGCTTTCTATAACACAAATAATGATGAATACTCCATATTATATACAAGATTTAAAAGCCATGTGTATCAAGGAACCAACATACGACTTGGTAATAGGAAAAATACCACCTAGTAAAAAATTGAAAGAAGTGCAGGAGAAAGACCCTTCACCACAGAACTTTGGGACAGTGCTGGAGAGAAAGTCAAGTTCAAAACAAAATGGAAAGAAATTTAAAAACAGAGCACTAGAAAGGAATATTGAACCATACTTATCAAAACACTTCTACTTAGGAAGCTGAACAAAGAGAGTAAAAAATACTTTTATTGCAAGAAGGCCGAGGGTCAACGTCGAACTGAAGGTTTTTATTTCTGCTACCTTACTGTTCTAGTTTACAGATGGATCAGGAAGGACAGACCAAAGGCAACACGATGTCAAGATAAAGATAAGAAATCCTATAAATGTGAAGTCCAACTGGAGATCCTACACTAGGAATGACAGACAAAGGAACTGTAAATGCTGGTGTAGACTATATGAGAAGACTTATTATGGGATCTGAAAATAGCCTTTATACATTGTAAAAAAAATATTTTAAATATCTCTCTTAATGAGAAGTGTATGACAAATATGAAAAAACTGTTTATTTTAGAAAGTATTAATTAATTAATTTTGTGAGTTAATATTTCACAAATGTTTAGTTATTGTTTTAATAATGAGAAAGTTTGTAAGTTGTTTATGTTGAGACAACGAAGATTTATATAACGCCCCAGTGAGAGATATAAATAGCGACAATCAGGCGAGAGTCCAGAAGTGGGGGAAGAGTGCCAAACGTAAAGTCAAGTGAAAAAGAGTTTCGGTCAGAGAAAAGTTAAAAGACGTAAGGCTGACCATGGTAAGAGTGAATAACCTAGTGGTTGATAGTTAAAGTAAGATTAATTGTTTTCTAAGATTTTAGGAGAATAACTTGTTTCATAAAAAGGTATTCTAAAGCAGTTGAACCTGCCTAGACTTTGAGAAAAAGCAGACAGTTATTTGTAAGTAGGCCTGTATACGAAGAGCAGACGTTTATTGGAAAGCAGGCCTAAATACGAAAAAACAGACGAGTATCGGAAGTTCAGGATAGAACTGTGGTAACTCACAAGACAGCATAACTGAATTATACATGGATACCTTTATTAGTGTTTAATTGCAATATTTAATGCAGTAAGACGGCGGCAGTAAACTTTCGTGATAGAATACATACATTTGTATTTGCTCAAGCTTTTCAAAACACACATCTATAAAACGTTCCAAAAAATTCAGTTTAGTTTTGGTTGTTTCGGAACCTAGTAAAGTAGATGTACTTGAAAATGACGAACAAAACTGCCTTACTGTCTTCATAGAATTAGGAAACAAACGTATGACTTACAAGTTGCTAGTCATCCAAAGTCATGAACATGAAAATCACACTACTCGAATGCGTGATACCAAAGTTATTACTTGTACCATTTCCAAAACAAACGGAGGTATTTTATGCCAATAAACCACCTAACAGCATCTAGATATCATCAAGTATTGCTTGAATAGAAACTTTTATTTATTACTTAAGGTACAAAGGAGGCAGATGATTACTTAACATTGATTCAGTTTTAAGTTCATATCAAAGTTTTGATTCCCCGCGTTGTACAAAACGCAGATAGCCCATTATGTAGCTTTTTATTAATCTATGTCTGATTGTTAAATACTGTTTCAAATGTCGTGTACTCCCTGGAATTAATTTGTTCAGTTGCTGTTTGATCTATTTATTATCCCTATAAGAACAGCATTGTTTCAAATGTTTGCGTATTTTGTAAAAAAGTAAGCTAATTATTATTAAAATTGAATACAAATACCATTAGAACTCACAGAATGGGAAAAGCAATAGTACATTAAACATCTATTTGTGTAATTTGTGTAATAAGACAAATTCTGTGAATATCGTGAACGATTTATTAGACCAACAAAGTGTTATCAGACATAAAAAGGAGTGATTCAGCATTTCATCTATTACTAAAAACCTTTACTAAAATATACATAATGACAAATATAACATCAAATCATTATAAACAGCCTCTGTAGTCTTATGCCAGTTAATGTCAAACAGTCAGTACTTGGTTGGTCCTACTTGTACATAATATCTGCAAGAAAACGTAGTATACTGTCAATGCTATTGTTGTTGTCATCTGTCGTAATTTCATCCAAATTTGACACAAGAAAGCGCTGAAACTCACCTGAAATAGTTTATTTAAGGTCATGATTAGCACCTTTCTGGCTCAGGTCTGCCCAAAAGTTCTTAATGGAATTACAGTCTACACTTTGGTAGTCATGCTAACATTGTAACGTCTTTCTGGTCGAGAAAATCCTGTGCATTACAAGCACTATGGACAGTGGTATCGTTATCCTGGAACATTGTTATTGCCAAACCTTGGCCTAGCATATGACAGAAACATCGTTTCTTTGTAATGCGTGTAGGATGCGCCATTGACATTTTCCTAGAGGATATGAAGAACATTTGTTTCACCATGATCAACAGATGCCCAGACATACGTTACACCACTTCCTGTGTGTTTCCTGTGCGCTGATTTGTTATTCAGGCAACTGGCAAACACAAATCCTACCATAAGCTTTAACAAGTCCGAACCAAAATTCATCTGAAAAGAAATATCATCAGTGCCCTACTTGTAACGCAATGTCGAACGTTAATTGTGGTTAATATCGGTTTGCACATAGATCCTCTTGCAAAATAAACCTTGTTTGGTCAGTCTCATATTCACTGATCTTCACGATAACCTGGAATGAATGTGTTCTTGGCATTAGCGTCGTAAGGTATTGCAAGACTTCTTTCAACCTTGATATATTAACTTGATCAAAATACAGTAATCTCAGACTGTAATCCTTCAGCGTCTACCAGTAGAGTTTTCTGGAACAAAGTTTCATGTCATTTGATGACGTTTCAGAATTTTGGACACAGTATACTAGGGGCACTCTACTGTTCTGGAAATGTCACTTTGCATCGTATCATTTCTGGAAAGTCGAACAATTCGACTCCACATAACTTCTGACACATGACACGGCATTACTCTACAACAAGTACAGAGAAATTGCCTGAGCTAAGAATTAATCTATTTCAAAAATAATTATACCAAACTACATATTCACTAAGGGATGTCACTGTATACTTACGTGAATCTTATTGTTCAGGAGGTAACATTTTCATCTATACTTACAGCTATGCTATTGGCAAGATCGCTACTGGATTTTCGTGTTTGATGTATAGTGAATAAATCCCCTGAGGTTCTTAAAACCGCTTTTCAATAATTTCGGGTTTCTACCTCGACCCTTTATATTCTTAACAACATCAGTTTTCTCGATTTTCATTAGCTCTAAAGAAAACAAGAAATTTTCAGTCCACACATTTCTGACGTTCTTGAAACCATAAATGCAGCACCACACTACTGCTGGGAATAGTATAACTTAAGTACTTTTATTGGAATTATACCGGTTTTGCATTGTCTGGTTGGTCATATGACAGCCAATTACAGTATAAACTATCACGTAACTGTGGCTGTACAGTAGATTAAAACAATCCCATCATATTTGTATTTTAAACTCATTTCTTTCACTCCTTTCAAATTATTTACAATATTGTATATCATTGTTATTAAGCTATTTTCAACCAACAGGCATTATCAAAATGTTCATGAAAAATTTAGAATTGATAATTTATCGAAGTATTGCAGCTTATTTTGTAAATAAAAGGGCGAAACATTTTGACTACACGCTTCTTCATTTCTTTTTACATTTTCGTACAATTTTTGTAACACGAACAACGTACCACGCCGAGCTTCTGGTGTTTTATTTTATATTTAAAGTATTTCATTTTCTGATAGTATTTACTTCACAAAGATACATTAAGTTGGTTACGCTATCAGAAACTAAAAGAGATTGAGTGTTTAACTGACTGTAGCTTGAAGATTTTTTCTTCTCGACGTTTCTTGGTTTAGTTTAATCTCCTTGTCAGTCAAAAAGCCAGTGACCATGCGGTCATGGGAGAAACTACATGCTGAGTTCCAATGTGTTTACTAAAACAGTAGGAGCGTGAAACGTTGTCAGAGGGAAAAACAATGTATTTTCAAGCCAACAAGCTCATCAAAACATATACAAGACCAGTAAACAACGTTTTGTTTGGATCTAATTTGCTTACTTGCATGTGAAGAAAACGTTTAATAACTAGTAATTTGAAAAAAATAAAAGGTGAATGCGTTTATGTACCTATATGAGTTTAATCTTCTATATAACATGCTGGTAGTTCTGTATTTTTACTCTTTCTATATTTTAATTTAAGGCGATTATTGCGTATCAGTTAATAACAGTAAAATATTTAATCACTTACAGTTTTACATCAACGTTCTGTGAATACAATATTATTAAATTCTAACACTCATATTTTAATCTGTTAATTAAGAACACTAGCAGAAAATTCATCTTTTTAGTATAACCGAGATTACTTGAATACTGCAATATTTATTTTTGTTTTTTATTGATTTTCTACATAGAGTGTTTGTTCTGAAAAAAAATCCTTCCTTCGCTTTTAATAGACAATTTATTGTAATAATGGTAAAGGTCGTAATTTTTAACCAATGGTTTTCCATAATACACTGCTGGACAAAATCTTAAAGCCAATGAACATAAAGAAAAAATATACATTTGGCGTTATTAGACTCAACCATTTATTTGAGTAGAGCTTCGAAAGATGTAAATAAAAAAAGGGAAAAAAACAAACTTTTTTAACAATTAATAGAGAAAATGTGAACACTATGAAATTAGCTGAAATACTAGCTGGACAAAAGTTTAAGACCATACCAAAAGGAAGGCCTGAACAGGGTAGGAAATGCCCAACAAGAGGTCTCAGTAGTGAGTTGCACGGCCGTCATTACGAATAACTTCAAACATTCGTTTTGGCATGGTCGATATAAGCGTTTGCAGAAGGCTGGCTGGAATGTTATTCCAAGTAGTGAAGATGGCTTCACGAAGATCATGCACTGTTTGGAATTGACGTCCATTTCTGAAGACTTCTCTTGCCATCCACCCTCAAACATTTTCAATGAGGTTCAGTTCGGACGAACACGCTGAATGGTCCAAAAATTCACGTTATTCGCCATGAAAACGTCCTTTGTCCTACTGGCATCGTGGATTGCAGCGTTGCTCTGCTGAAAAATCCAGTCATTTCCACACATTTCAGTCAATAAGGATGCTCTCTCCATCATGCCAATGTAGCCAACCGCTATTTGACGCCCGTATATAACATGAAGCTCCATTGTTCCATAGAAGAAGAAAGGACCCCAGATCATGATGGAACCTCCATTGTGTCTTGTAGAAAATGTCTCTGGTGGTATATCCTTATCGTGCCAGTAACGTTGAAAGCCACTGAACCATCTAGGTTAAGTTTTTTCTCATCAAAGAACTAAACCTTTTTCCACTTTTCTACGACCCATGTTTGGTGTTTCTCAGCAAAGTTATCGAGCTATTTCATGGTGTGGAAGGAGGCGTGGCCTTTGAAGACGTTTAAGGTTTTTAAAGCCTTTCTCTCGTAGATGTTGTCTTATTGTTCTTGAGCTGCATTCTGAGTCCGTAAGGACCTTAACCTGGTTCAACGATCGGCTGGTGTCTTGCCGAACAACCCGTCGAATCCTCCTGCTCAACACCGGCGAATTTTTGTTAGGCCGACCACTTGAAATTCTCGTTCCGTATCCAGCAGGGTCTTTTAAGAAATTTGCAACAACAGTTTTACTACGCCCGATCCTATCAGCGATGGTACGTTGAGAGAGACCTTGCTTTTGCAGCTCGACAATCTGCCACATTGAAACTCTGTCAACTTTTTAGCCTTTGCCATGTTTTTACCCAATGTAACACAGGAGATGTCAGTGGGAGATTTTTACAACGTTAATGCTTGAACATAAATGACTAAATTTCGTGAGTTTTGCCGATTAACGCTTCGTTTCAGTGTGGTCTTAAACTTTTCAGCAGCTAGTATTTCGACTAATTTCATAGTGTTCACATTTTCCCTATTAAATGCTAAAATAGTTTTTATTTTTATTTTCCTCTTCTTATTCCCATTTTTAGAATCTCTACTGAGATAAGTGGTTGAGTCTAACGACGCAAAATGCACATTTTTTCTTTACGTTCATTGGCCTTAAGATTTTGGCCAGCAGTGTATGTATATATATATATATATTCATATTTTTTTTTTATTAAGACCATAAATTCCTGAAAATGTATATGTTTGTCGTTATAGTGTTCATAAAGACACAAACTTCTCTGTTTATTATTTCATTAGAATGAAATATTTATTTAAAAATGAAGTTATGTTACAAAAGAAATAAATTAATATAAGATATATATATATATATATGAAACTTATTATTCACCAAACTCAACTCTCAAAGCAAAAGCCATATTCAGGTCCCATGATTGTGATTTTGCTAGACAGTAGATAGCGGTGGAAATCTTGTTAGCTCTTTCATGCATGCCATGGCCTGGCATGGCCAAGCGCGTAAGGCGTGTGACTCGTAATCGCGGGTTCGCGTCCGCGTCGCGCTAAACATGCTCGCCCTCCCAGCCGTGGGGGCGTATAATGTGACGGTCAATCCCACTATTCGTTGGTAAAAGAGTAGCCCAAGAGTTGGCGGTGGGTTGTGATGACTAGCTGCCTTCCCTCTAGTCTTACACTGCTAAATTAGGGACGGCTAGCACAGATAGCCCTCGAGTAGCTTTGTGCAAAAATTCCAAAACATTCATGCATGCCAGTCACTAATTAAGTGATTATTCCTGAATGTAGCAGCCACATGAAGCAGCAGCAACATCCTTTATGATTAAATATTTCATTTACAGAAACTTTCGTGTTGGATATTTAGGACAGTTACAATAATCATTTGTTCTTTATTATTAATTTTTAATTAAGCTATCTGATAACTACTAATCATTAACCCACACTATACGCACAAAGAAAATGGTACACTCTATATTTACTGCTAACGAAAGTAGTAAATCAACCAGTTAGGTGTTTTGTATTATAAACTACATTTTCAGTTGATTACACGTGAATATCAGTCCAAAACGTTTGCAGCAATTACATTTTCTGACAATTTTGTCCTAAAATGTAATAGATTGTAATATACCTCTCGCCAAAATGTTAGTTGTAATAAAATTAATTTATCTTTTATTGTTCTTAACAGCTGATTTGTTATTAATTTCAGTCCATCTTTATAAAAGTCTGCACCTGTTCTTGCCTAGTAGGGGTATATTCTTGTGGATTATTTTATCTATTGAATAAGTTAGACCAAGAACTGTGTGATAGCTTGACTATGTTAATTAGGATTATATTAATAACAGCACTCAATATGCCAATATTTATGTTTCTAACTCATTTCTTTTTGTATTTATTAATGCAGTGAAAATGTACTGAAGTGAATAAATAGCTCATGTTGTTAGTGCTATTATGCATTATAATTTATCTGAGACGAGTCTCCGATTTATTGTGTTACATAAGTTACATATAACAATCTAAAATAGCTGGAAATTTTAATTTTATTTTAAAGGTTAATTAAATGTTGATATATATTAAATTTATCATATTTGCCGACAAGATTTATACACACAATTTTTTTTTCTTAACAGAAATATATTTTAATATACAAATAACAATATAATTTATAATAACGGGCTATTACAAATCATGCTTTATATACAAGAAATGTACAAACTCACCAACAGCATTCAGTCTTCTATCTGGTATGGAACTGAATATTTGATCGACGTTCTTTATTGATACACGGACACACTTCATTCGATGGGATTGCTAGCTAGCTTCCTTCTGACGTGAGTTTTTTCTGCTTAAGTTTTGCGATGTATTCATAGAAATACTAACGTCCGAAGTTAGTTCTCTGGAGTTGATTAGTTCGTAATGTTCGAAATCTATAAACATTCCTGGTCAAATATCTGTAGTTTCCCGATTAATAAGCGTTTATTACAATTATAGCTTCCGAGGTTTATAGTATACTGACTGTAGCTGACTAACAATATTCTATTACTGTCTCTCGGCGCGTCGGTTTCTATACCTTAAGAAGAAATTCTCGAAAATTCAACAATATTCGAAGATCCGCTAGTGTTTTTGTAAAACGTATATTGTTGATTCTTATTCTCGAGAATGTTTTACAAATTCAGAGACCAGGTGTTACTTGCGCAACACATATCCAACAATTTACATCATATGTATCAAACTGAAACAAATGCAAATATTTAAATAAATTTAAAACAGTGAATCCGTTACAGTGCATGTGCAAAATAAGGAAGTTAGTTCTGCGAATAAGTGTACATAACACAATGTGTGTGTTTGTCAGTGCAACGGTCAAGTAAGGAAGCAACAAGTTTATGTGATTTGGTGTAAAGGATGGGGAACTGAGATACTCTGTTCCTTATTATCACAGAAACAAGCAACAAGTTTATATAACTTGGACGAAAGTACGGGGAACGTGTTTCTCCAGGTAACAGCCATGGCCAACTGAATGTTTGACAAGTCTATGTGATTTGAGGTTAGGTATGGTGACCAATCTGATTGCATTTCTATAAGTAGCATTTACATATAGTAATCAGACAAACTGAATTTATTACTGATGTAGAACAATTAAGTTCGCCCTTATGGGCAGAGTAATAAATATATGTTCTTGTAGCTCTACCATTGTACGTTGTATAGATTTTCAATCATATTTGGTCCTTAGAAAGTGGAATTTGGTCTATTTCAATCACATTTGGTGAAACTTGGAATAAGAATCGGTGATCAATTAATAACTTTTTAACCTTGTTCAAAATTGTCAATAATATTGTAATGGCGTGAAATTGTTCATTGGTAAGCAAATTATTTCTTCTGCATATACTGTTTCTCTCTATTATTCGCCCTTCTCTAAGGTGCATTAATTATATTGTTTCGCTTGTTTCTATTATTCATAATAGGGGAACTCATGGTTCAGTATACGAAACATTTGTGTGTGTCTATGTGAGTTACTCTGTATTTATGTGTTTTTCTTATAGCAAAGCCACATTGGGCTATCTGCAGTGTCACTGAGAGGAATAAAACCACCTGATGCTAGCGTTGTAAATTATAAAACTTTATAAAATGTAAAGACAATGCTATACACTAACAGCAATTAAGATAGTTAAACAACCACTCTGATTTACTCACGTAAAATATTAGGCATGTGGAGTTTTGAACAAATCTGATGGTCGTCTCCATAATCGCGAATTTAAAATAAGTTGGTTAAACCTATTCCGCTACATGTGTTATCTCCCAAATACGTCTAATACTTTTTAGCGGAATGATCCGATCAGAAATGACACACTGATCGACTTATTCAGATTGATCTGGCAATGCTTTCAAAACCTGGGTTTCAGGGCAGGGATCAAGGCTCTACATGGTGACAGTATCGGTACTCTAAGTGTCTTTAAGCATATAAAATAATTCACACACAAAACCTTAACACATGAGAACTGCTATCTGAGATGGAGCTGTGAGGGATGGCAAATCCATTCTCCGAATATCTTTCTCCTTTCATTGGTTAGCACATCCGCTCCTTTCTTGCATATAAGGTTACGTCGTATATAACTCCCTACTCCACAATTGTTTTTGCACAATTTAAAAACGCGTAGAAATCTTACTACACTTTAACCTGTTAATTATATGGACTCTAGAACTTTTAACAGTATTTGGTCAAGTTTATATTCTTTTTTTTTTCCAAATGTACATATTTCAGTATAATATTTGATAATTTTTTATACATAATATTCCAGAAACGTAATGTGTGCCTACATTTTGTTTATAATTTGATATTGTCAAATGGACAATCCATTTCCAGTTTCTTTGGATAAAATATTTTTAACTCCTGTGATTTTTCTCAGCATTGATTGAAGAGAGTGTGATTCTATTCATTGTATAATGGGTAGCATAAGATTGCATATTTCTAAACATTAGTTATAGAAGTCCTAACTCAAGAAATACAATGAGTTGTCTAAGCTGTGCATTTCAAAAACGACTTAAAGTTAATTGGATTTTTCAAAAACGTTTCAGTTCATGTATTCAACAGTAACACGTGGATGATTCGTTTCGCTTCTATAAGTAAACCTCATTTAGAATTCTTATTTGTTTCTGTGACTTAGTTAGCATTTATAGAAATAGTTCTATTAAACATAAAATGGATGTACTTATTAACAATATCACGTTGTCAAAAATATCGAACAGTATACAAACCTGCTTGTTATACATTATTGTTTCCTAACTATAATAAGCTGCAGCTTTCAAATAATTTGATAACTTTTGACACTATTAGAATGGACTGTAGTCAATGTAAACATTGCCTCGAGCTAACTTTCGTTTCAGTTCATACTTTCAATGTTAGAGATCCAAACATAACGTCATAGATAGTTAAGAAATAACACGCTATTCAAAGCTTAAGCTAAATATTTACAACTTAAGTGATGAAAGTTAGTAACATATATTTTATTATAGGAAGCTGGTGTCTTAGGTTTGACTTTACAGAGTGAGTAGACCATTTTTTATATCATAAACAAAGACCAATCCCTTTAAACCTTAAGATTTGTCTATTTGAAGACCTAAACAGAACAAATTATCACTGCAAGTAATAGGTTTTAAACTTTTAGCATTGTTCACGCCATAAACAAAGGCAAATAACTTTAAACCCTAAGATGTTTCTCTTTTAAGTCCTAAACGTAACAAATTGTTTCTGGAAGTAAGAGGCTGTAAATGTTTCGTATAATTAATATTTGTAGCTTTAAATAATTTTTGTGTATTTTATTTTTAGCTTCAGTAGCCGTTGTAGTTTCAGAAAAAAGTAAAATTAGATTGCTGATGTTATATAACAAAGATAGTTGTGTTTAGGTAATAATGTATATATAGATGTATGTATTTTTCTTATTTTATGTAATTCCTCTAATTGCCATAAATTTATCCCAAAACAGCTAAAAAACATAGTTCAAACATTGTAAGTATTCTTAGGACCTCTCAAACTCCATATAGGGATTAACAATATTTTTAAATCAATGCCTCTATGCAGCATATGTAACGAAAAGCACTTGAAAAATTATCTACAGATTTTATTTTCCTTTCTTAGTCTAATATTTTCTAACACTAGCAACATAAAGTGTGTCTTTTAACCGTGAAAGTAACAAAGACTTAATGATGATACGTTTCACAGTGACTTATAGCATAATGTTCTGAGTAAGCAACATTTAGCGATATTTTTAATACAATGATCAAACAACACCATTCAATGGAGCAGACCCGGCACGGCCAGGTGGTTAGGGCGCTGGAATCGTAACCTGAGAGTCCCGGATTCGAATCCCTGTTACACCAAGCACGCCAGCCCTTTCAGCTTTGGGGGCGTTATAAAGTAACGGTCAATCTTACTATTCGTTGGTAAAAGAGTAGCCCAAGAGTTGACGGTGGGTGGTGATGACTAGCTGCCTTCCCTCTAGTCTTACACTGCAGATAGTCCTCGTGTAGCTTTGCGTAACATTAATAAAAACAAACAAACAAATCAATGAAGCATAATTTTTATCATCCATATGAACTACCACTAACGAGATAATTTGGACAATGCTATCGTATCACCTAAATCAAAATGAAGATAAATAAAGAAAAACAAAAACACAAAAGCTTGACGCATCAGCGCTTCAAGAACGAAAGTATGAAATACGTAAAACATTTCTATACTGTTCCATTGATTCTGCCCGTTAACTTACTTATGTTCGTAAATCTAGTATTTGTTGGTACTCGTATATTGAGATCGTTTACCTGCATATTTGAAGAGCCTTTTTGTTAAGCATTATATCAGCGTGTAATAAATCAATAAATGTGTTACTTCTTTATTACATCATTCGAAATTTGACTATACATGTCTTTATCTAGAAATATCATTATGTCGAAAATGTTCAAGGAGAGATTACCATTGTTTCTCAAAGTGTGGGGCATTCGCCCAATGAACGCAAATGATCTTTTGGGAAGAAGAGGGGGCTTGAGAGATTAAAGTAGGGTCAATTAAGAGTTTTAATAGATTTGGTTATTAATAAAAGTAATAAGTAATTACTACAACACATATAGTATTAATGTGTACTTATAAAGCATATCTCGTCACTTAATTCACTTTTTCGCTCATTTAAAAAAAAAGAGGGCGCGCGCAAGAAACCATATTTATTAAATGACAAAAGTTTGAGGAACACTAGATAAACTAAGATTATACACGTTCTGTTTCACTCGTCTTGGATATGTGGTATTTATGACTCCAAAAACCAAAGTTTTTGTATGTGAGTAATGTATGGAAACGAGGCAAGTAATACTGCTTTATATCATTCATATGTACTCGGGCGTACTATGGTAGCTCAGTTTGCCCCTGAGGCTCGGCTTGGCCAGGTCGGTTAAGGAGTTCGACTCGTAATATTAGGGTCAGGGGTTCGAATCCCCGTTGCACCAAACATTCTCGTCTTTCAGCCGTGGGAGCGTTATAAAGTGACGGTCAATCCCACTATTCGTTGGAAAAAGAGTAGCCCAATAGTTGGCGGTGGGTGGTGATGATTAACTATCTTCCGTTTAATCTTGCACTGCTAAATTAAGGACAGCTAGAGCAGATAGCCCTTATGTAGCTTTGCGCGAAATTAAAAACAAACAAACAGTTTGCCCCTGAAGAAAAAAAAGGTTCACCTTTTGAAAACACTCAAATTATAGTGTTTTTATTTATATTTATTAAAAATTATTAAATCTACGTGTTTTTGTAACGTCGTGAACCTTCAAAATCAAAGATATTTTGCATGAATTTCCCCCCCAAAAAAACAAATATTTGTACATAGTACAAGTTTCAGATTTAACGTTGAGTGATAATCTATTAATTGATTCCACATTTGTGAAGCTTGAAGTTACGACTAAGATCTTTAGTTTTTCTTGTGTGTCTAGCTGGATGATGATGAGTTTGTTCGAATGTGATAATCGTATGTGATTTAAATGTTATTTGCACAAGATGTTTCAATGCACACGTTCAAATAACTCTAAACTATGGATAGTGCTGTTATTTATTAAGATTTAAAACAGAATGCTTAAAAAGCACCATTTCACTAAATAACTCAATTTACACTAACAAGGACAATTGGAGAAAGCAGTCAGTGTACGAAATGCAAAATATTATTGTCACTCAATCGAACAAAAGGGTTAGGTATTTTCATACAATAAACTATATATGTTTTACATGCTTTATCTACCATAAAAGGCTGATTTAAGGAGAAATCCTAACGGAGAGGTTTGTTGATGCAAAAACTTACAAAATTGTGTGGAAACGGGAATGTTAGCATTCTTTTTAAAGTTTAATTAAACTGACTAGTCGTTGCGTTTAAAATAGTGGACAAAAGGTATAGTTGTTACGATTAGCTCTCTTCGCACTGTGCAAACTAGCTCAAGAAGTTTCAGAAATTAGTTTTGTTTCGTGAAATAGCATGAATAGATAACGCATAGACGGTTTAATAGAGAAAGTTCTACTTGTTAAAACTAAAAATTTAATATAACAATGTTTCACTTTGAGAGCATAATTTAGAAAATAATACTTGTCCCACTTGAAAGACAAAGAAATACAGAACTGATGAATAACAAACATACTGCGACATAGCAGTCAAATTTTTTTTTTCTTCATAAAAACTATTGATTGATTTCTTAATAATATAGCTTAACACGTTCTTGAATGAATTATTTCATTTAAAGTATGGCTGAATTTTATTTAGATACAGCTTTCTCAAACTGCGTTATATTAAAAAAAAATACGATATATATATATACAAATTCATGTATTTTATTGTTGAACATTTTGCAGTCAAAACTAGCGTGAAAGCTGAAACGGATTAAAGTTTTTGGATTGATCTCGAAACTCGTGACCGTGAGACTCAATATCTCATGGGAAATCAATCACTAAGAGGCAAGATAGATATAGCATTCTGTATCTTGAATGAAAACATATTTTCGATAAAATAAAATAGGAAACTTTCAACATATACAATACTAGATATAATATTTCATTAGAAGGAAAACCCCGAAAATAACTTTTAACCATCAACTTTATTTGAAAGTATAACATCTATTACGATATCTAAGTGAGAAATAAACGGTATAATATTAAAATCGATAGCTTTAACATGAACTTCGATAGCTTACATAAGAAACAAACACCAAAAACTATTTTAAAAACACTTCTTTTCCATATGTAACATAATTTCACATATCTATATGAGAAATAAATAACAAATATTAAACCAGTAGCTTTCATTTGGTGTGGAGCATGAGCTTTAATCTTTGTATGAGACGTAGAACCGAATAATAGGGTCTTTACCTAAATCCCTTAAGCTGACTGAACCTTGTAAGATATTACTGGGATTACGGCCGAAACTATCGTCAATAGCTAAGGTGCCAAAGTGATGAAAAAACGCATTATAATATCTTTGAATAGAAACGTAAGAAAAGTATACTTAATTAACTGCACTAAATGACAGGTTGATTTTTAGTTTCTTTCTAATTACATACATTGCTCTGATTGTAAGTTAATGGTACTAGTTTTGTTCACACACTTAACTAGGCAATACTCTACAGTAACACACAACTAACGCGTTCTGTAAACGTCTTGTAATAGGGAATAATAAAAGTAAAAGTCACATACACACACACTCTTTGAAACGTAGTTTAATATTTAAAAGTAAGCGAATTAAAACGATATATGTTCTAAGATTTACATGAGTCTGTACACCTATTATACTTACTTTTTCAAGGTTATTCTTCCTGACGTATCAAAATTACTACTGTATTTCACGTTATCTGATCAGTTCATCCTTAATTGATTTACATTTAAGAAAAAAAACTTGCAATATTATTTACAACTTTTGTGGGTCTTAATGCCTAAATTGAATATAACATTTTAATCTGAATTATACAACTTAATTATTAAAAGGAAATTGTTGATACAGAAAATTTTGTGTGAAAGTTTACAAACACGTTGTTCTCTGTATATCTTATGGCACTAAGAGTGATATCGTTAGTCATACTGCTTATAGCTACGAATGGTAATTTATTCTGTGTTTTTAATGTAAGCTCTGTCAATTTGCTTAGTTGTCTTCTAGGTTTCCTGTCCGTCTTATATCGAATTTCTCCTCGCATTGTATTAGGAGTATCTGAAGTAACGCAATAATTAACAAGTAAATTAATGCTCAAATAATACTTACTAATTAATTTAAGTAGTAAGTAATTTCAGGTATTTTTTCAGAAAATATTACAATAAAAAATGAGTAATGTAACCTAGTGACTAAGTGTAGTATGGAAATTTTGAAAAATATGCTATTTCTTCCTACTTGTTCACGGGCTGGAAGATGTAGTCCAAATATACAAAAATAATATCATTATTAACTTATAATTGCAACGGGTTACCTACTGACTCTTCATTCAAATATTTTAAGTTCAAGATCTGCTTTATTAAAGTATTATTTTCGATAAAGATTCTTTATTTGCAAAATATCCTATATCTGTTTACTGTGTAGTGTTGTGAATATAAATCAGCTCCATTATATTGTTGTTTTTAAGGTTTAGAAATTGGTTTGAGTTAGAACCCAATTTAAAATTTATGTTTGTTTACTACACTGATTTTATAAAATTACTTAACTTACCCAAAACATCAGACTTGGATATTAAAGATGATTTGTAGTAGATAGCAAATTTATAAAAACAAATGTCACAGTGTTAAACCTAATGTTTGGTGCTAGAACTCGATAACCAACAAAATCCGAGCAGTCAACTAAAAATAAATCGAACCCTCAAATGTACTTTATTTAAACTTGTGTGCTTGTTGTTTATCTTTAATGTAGAGTATGAAATACAGTTTCTACTATAAAAATATTTAAGAGAAAAAAATATGTGACTGTCAAATTTTCTCGCTAACGTAGCTTGCAACTCATGTAGAAGCTTCAACCATCCAGTGTTATTTTCATTGGAAATATTACCCTCATCAGAGAAACACAAGTATCAATTATTCTAAATGTAATGTTCTAGTCAAAAGTCGAATTATTGAATAATCTCATTTCTAAAAAAAAATTATAATAACGAAGAATCGTTTTGATTCAAAATGGACCATAATTTTAGTTTACTATAAACTTTCTTGAAACAAAGAAATAAGTAATTGTGTCCTGATATCTTTCGATTTCGAGAATTTCATAAAAGTCAATCACCAAAATATGAATAAAAATATCTTCCTCCGTTTATACAATAATCCACGGAGTATAGAAACTGTTACAGTTTTAAACGAAATTCGTGAAGAAATGATTTCATGGTTCAGGGAAAGGCTACTTCTGGCCCATTTTACGTTTCGCCCTCATTTTATTGAGTGAAATACAGTTTCATGTTATGTTTCACAGTAATTAATCAGATTTGCTACATAAAATACGAAACTAATATTTTATTAATAATACCTTCGACATGCTTCTTTTAACGCTAATAATTCTAATTCTTTTAAGATAATTTTATCTTTCTGTTTCACTTATTTTAATCATATAAGATTTTTCTATCTAAAGTTAATTCACGTAAAACGTTGCGGGTGAAACGAAGCTCTTGTTACAGAATAAAGAGTTAATCATCGAAACGTCGCAGCGGCAAAATCATTTCATTCCATCTTGGAGCAATTTCGAAACTGGTTGCCTTTGTCAAATTAGTTCGAGTTCGTTGCGTTCCTCATCTGTGTGATTAATGTGTTAACGCTGTCTGTATTGGTTCTATTTCATCATTTCACTTACAGTGTGAACACATGTGAAACCACTACTCCGTGTGTGTGTGTGGGTGTGTATAAGGCTATTAGAAACTTACTGGTTTCTTGTTTACAGCCTGTCCATTAATCTCATTTCCTGTCCAAATTACAAAACGTATGGTTGTTACTGAAGCAATACTTTCCTTTCTAATGGGTTATTTGCTGTAGTTACTTTTTTGAAATATGAGTGCTAACTTCTACAAAATGTGTACATTAGACATATTGCGCATTTACACATTAAAACTTTCTCAAAACAAACTAATAAGCAACTGTGTTCTGATATCGTTCAATTGAAATTCATCATAAAAACACACAATAGATTATTGCTGCACTACTTGATAATTTTTTCCTGCTTGCCTTGGATTATTTCATTCTTTGAAAGGTTCTTGTTAAAACTTAAACGAACAAAGGAACTAATGTGTTTTGTAACGGATTTAATATTATATATTTATTTTAATATTTATCTTTGTTTCAGCTTAATATATTTAGAATGCATATAATTTATATTGTTAAAGGTGTATTGTAAAAGTCTCGCCTATTCTTTAAATTTATAAAATATTCTTGAGTGGAAGAATGAACAATGTACAACGTATGTATGTAACTACTAGTTATTAGCAATATTATTGCCAACTGAACTTTCGAGAATATCGCCTTAAAGCTTATAAAAAAAAAAAAAAGTAATGGAACGCGGAGAGAGCTTAATATTGTTGGTTTGTTACATTTGGTATGCTATAAGCCTCGAAAGCTATAACTGTATTTAAACGCTTATTAATCGGAAACGTACAGATACTTGACCAGGAACGTTTATAGATTTGAAACATCACAAACCACTTAACTTCAATGGATTAATCTCAGATGTTAACATTTCTACCAGAACAGAACGAATCTTCGTCTGTGAAAAACTCATGCGAAAGATAGCTTACCCGTTAAGTGAGCTGTACCGATATCAACATGGAATTAATTCGTTCGTCGTGAACCGACGATAAGTATTTTGGTAAGTTTGTAAAAGTTTTGTATATAAATCATTATTTGTAATAACCGTTATTATAAATTATATTGTTGTTTGAAGATTAGAATATATTTTTGTTGAGAAAAAAATTGTGTTTCAATCAATTTTGTTGACAAATATCATAAATTTGACACATATCATATTCAATTAACTTCTAAATTAAAACTAAAGTTAACGACTGTTTGAAATCGTAGTACGTTGGCATACCGTAACAGTCGGAGACTCGTCTGAGATAAATTATAATATGTAACACAATAAATCAGAAATTCGTTCGGTATAAGTTATAATACGTAAAAAAATAAAACAAGTGAAGCTGGAAGATTCATTTTTTTATGTGTTGAAATTGTCTCATTACATAACTTAAAACGATACATTACTTGCTTTTATAAGACAGAACGAACTAAATAGATTAATTTACTAACTAAACAGAATGTCTTTTACTTCTGTTACTAAAAGATTCAAATCATAAAACACGCAAACGTTTAATTTTCACTCTTTGGAGTTTGAAATGGTTAACAAACTGTGTCGAAAGATTCTTTTTCCTTGGTAGTCTAGTATAATAAATGTTCAAGTACGAATTGTGTAGTTAAAATAAAAAAAAATACATGCCTTCAGTTATTCAGTATACTGCCAGTCATAGCATCAACTAGGAAAGGATTCTCTCAGACTCATCAATCATTGTTTGATAACAATGTGTAAGTACATGTACGTGTAAAGTCAATTTATGCCAGGCAGTGCTTTGCAAGAGCGTTGTCTAGCATAAAACCGCCCAAGCTAATAAAGGCTTTATTATTAAAACTTTATAATCGCTCTAAAGTACGTACGTACGTGCCGATATGACACCGCTACTGATCATGTAGTCAAGAGTTTCAACCGAAAGTCAAGTGTTAAACTCTTTCTAACGAATAATCAGGATAAAGCATCTCACCCATTGTTTATACTGGGTAGAGTTAAGCGATTCGATTTGAAACCAAATATTAAGAAACGTACACGTATTCATCTTTAAATCTTTAAAGAATAAATAAAACTGTTGCCAAAAACTAAAAATGCGTAGTGACAATCTACTTTCTATGTATCTATATAGATAATAGAACGCAGTCCGTAGTGGCAGTCTAGTTTCTATCTATTTATCTATGCATTGCAGTGCATACTGGAAATCTGGTATTTATTTAGATGGTTCGTCGCAGTGCGTGATAGCAGTTTAGTTTCTATGTATCTATATAGTTAATGGAACGCAGTCCGTAGTGGCAGTCTAGTTTCTATCTATTTATTTATAAGAAATATTGCAGTGCATACTGGAAATCTAGTATTTATTTACATGGTACATCGCATTGCGTAATAGCAATCTAGTTTCTTAGTGTTAATATATAATGATAACATTGGAGTACGTAACAGCAGTCGAGTTACTATATATTTGGTAAATGGTATATCGTACTCCATAATGACAATCAAATTTCTATCGATTTATTTACATGGTACATCTTAGTGTGTAGTGGTAGTTTGGTGTCTAAGTTAAACTGAACTTAAAAAAACTGATATATATTATACAGACTGAAAATAAATACTGCTTTTTTAACATCTTATTCCCTGTTTGGTTTATTAGATTACTAATTTTGTAGAGCGAGCAAAGGTTAAGTGCATGTTCTCACTTTGCTGGTTACACTTGATTCATGGCACGTCGATTGTATACCGGGTAAGATAAATATGATTATTATAAAATACTTGTTTTAACCTGTTTTTTTGTATAGGATGAACTTGATTTATTAAAATACAGTTTTACGAAGAACTACATGAGGTATCTGGATATTATTATCTGTCTACAGTATTCAGTTGGATAGCTTGATGTACCAAGTTATTAATCTTTAGACATAGTTTTTGTGGAATTACTTGTTTATCCAGATGTTGTAATGAAAATGGAATATTGTGTGGAATTACATAATGTATCAAAATATTACTATCTAGGTAAAGTATTTGTAGGGTTAGTTTTTTATCAGGATATTGTTATCTAAATACAATATTCAGTTGGATTATTTGTTATATTTGAATATTTTACTTTGTGAAACTAATTTTGCTTACATGGATTCACTATTATGCTGGATGAGAGTTATTTATCTGTATACTATATTGTATGGGGTTATTTGGTTATTCTGTAAACTATTTTACGTTGGATGGATTTCGTTTTTTGGACAATTATTTATCGCGCAATTCCATATTACTTAACTCATTGATAAAAAAGTTGAATTCCCAGCCCATACTAATTTGTCAACTTTTCTGTACTAGCCTTTCAAAGTAGCATAAGAGCATTCTAGGATACTTTGAAATAAATACAGAATTAAACAGAACAATCATCTGAGTATATAACCTGGCGTAAGCTTTAAGTTCAGCATAAGTTACAACCTTTCACATTTTTTTAATGAAGAAGTAAACTAATTGCAAGCAGAACACCTTTGGTTGAAAGTGCTGTATAAATATATATTATTTTTACTTTCAAATACAAAATACTGTGTTATGACTAGATACAGGTAAACAACATCCTCATTTCTAAAGTGACATAAATTAAAGTTTTCTTCAAAAAAAATGTAATAATTATATATAGTTTTATCCAAATTTACAAACATTTAACTCTAAACCCTTTATTATAAAGGTGGATTGCCCACAGAATTAACCGACGTTAATGCTGGTCTATATCGCAGCATGAGTTTAACTTCTACTTACTAATATTTTTAGATATATTTGGTGGTATGAGTTTCTCAAAAATCCATCCTATTGAAAACAAACTATTCCAATTATTTGAAACAAAATACCGATCTCTTGTTAAAGTCTTTACGTTGTGGATATAGAGAAACAAGTAAAAACGGTAATAATGTAATTTATGTTTTTTAGAACAAGACCATTATCGGATAGAAATTCGTAAACTAAAATGATATGTATAGGAATATGCAAATAAGGTTATATCAGCAGCTGAGACAAGGACTAACTTAATATACTATTTAAAGAGCTTTCTATTATTTTAACACTTAGTTATTCTGGAGAGAATCTCAAAATTATATCCTCCCTGTTGTAACCATAATCATCGTTTTGTAATTTTATCATTGTGACATTAGGTCGATCTTAACTTGGATTTTAACTGAAAACTTTTTTATACTTGAGCGCTTGAGACTTTTCTCTTTTTTGTAAACTTTATAATGCGAAAATAATCATTCAATTAAAGAAAATATTCATATCTAAGTTAGAATGAAGACACTATATACCCTTTACAACTAATTTAACCAATTATTTCTGTTGAGTTCGTTGCGATAGTAAAATAACTTGGAAATATTAAATGCCAAAATCAGAATTTTGTAAGATGCTGGAATTGTTTTATTTGGAAATGTTTCTCAATGTTCTGAAAAATATAGATCTTCGAAAACAAACAGATCAACTCCAGTTAATAATTAGGTGTGTTTTTAATAAACATTTTGAAGATAGAAAATACTTTCAAAAGTTCTTTGTCACTGATAAATGAATGTTTAGACATAAGAAAATAGTTTGTGGTACTTTATACATTTACGGAAACTTTCTACAAAATAATGATATTATTAAATATTACATGTCCAGTTACTTGTATTCCAGTTAATATGTACTCGATGATATCTATTATTGTATCGTACTGACCAATGTTACAATGTATACTGAGTGTATAAGGTGTAATGCAATTATCGTTTAGAGTATAATAAAACTATTATGATGTGAACACATTTTCCAAGATGTATTTTTCATCATGTATTAATATTAAGTTCACATCATAATAATTGTTGTTGCAACAGATGTTTTCCATAAATATTATATCACAACCGACCTGCTAAGCTACCCTGAATGAGCGAAACTCATTGTTGACAATGGATATGTTGAACAGAATCTGTTTGTTATCCTACAATTTTCGAATTTTTGACAAAAACTGTACTTGATAGTGTGTCATTCTGCTTCGTCGTAACAAGGCCTGGCTTGACCACGTGATTAAGGCACTCGACTCGTAATGTAATGGTCGCACCAAATTCTTCGTCACACCAAACATGCTCACATTTTCAGCCGTGTGGGCGTTATAATGTGAGGGTCAATCCCACTATTCGTTGGTAAAAGAGTAGCCCAAGAGTTGTCGGTGATTAGCTGCCTTCCCTTCAGTCTTATGAACGGCTAGCGCAGATAGCTCTCGTGTAGCTTTGCGCGAAATTCAAAACAAAACAAAACAAAAAAATCGTTCAACAAAACTGAAAGAGAACTTAATGAAATAACTTCAGCAGCCTCACGTGTTCAAAAACAAAACGATATATTACACAATGTTTCTAGAACGTTCTAATAAAGCAGATTTCTTGTATTAAGTTGCTGCTTAGTTGGTTTAATGCTCGAGAAACGAAAGAAAATTTATATTTTATAGAGCTGAATTACTTTACAGTAAGACGGTGATAAGAGGGCATATTCTGATTCAAATTTTTTCTAATTGCATGAATACTTGTAGATCTATCGCCCTGAAGGTTTGAAGCATATTCGTGAACGTAAGTTAACCTATCAGACTGTATAGTTATCAAAGAAAGTATATTAACTTTGTAATATTAATGCTTCAACTTTTTCTGTATCATTAATACATCATCGTCTATAAATGAAAATAAAAAGTATAATAGTTATGTTTTCTCTATTGCATTTAAATTTTTAAAGGACTGAAAAATGTTTTATCTGAGCTTTCCAATGTTATGAAAATATTAATTAATCAAAACAGATATAACTGAGATTATTAATATT
The DNA here is from genome assembly GCF_004210375.1 of Tachypleus tridentatus. Taxonomy (NCBI): domain Eukaryota; kingdom Metazoa; phylum Arthropoda; class Merostomata; order Xiphosura; family Limulidae; genus Tachypleus; species Tachypleus tridentatus. The sequence continues at coordinate 47,487,498 of NC_134835.1, forward strand.
AAATACTGTAAAATGTGGAACTGGTATAATTATGATACCGATAACTAAAGCTGTATGTCTTGCAGCACACGTGACGTTCACAAAGAGAACATAAATAATTGCCTTGTAGTGCTTATAACACAATTAAACGGCGAATGATAATCTAAAACGCAAAGTGAAATGACTGCTAATATATTTAGATATGACCAGCATTTTTACATGCTATAATAATATCAGGCTATTATTAAACTATTTCAACAAATAACACTATGCAACACAATTTTCGTTCCTGGATAGTATGTGTTACTTATTAAGTGCTTATGTTGTAAAAGTACAGAAAATGGCCATTAATCCCTTCAAACTTTGCTTTTATGACCTGGATAATGAAATTTAGAAATTAACCTATTTTCTATGTAAAAACGAGCAAATTTGCACATTTCCATTTACATAAGGTCTGAATAAAACAACATATGAATCAAGATTTACATGTATTTATAGTAAAGTTATACAAAAATGAACAAAAATGTTTAGAAGTGAGTAGTTTCTCGCTTCTAATGTATCAGACCCCAAATATAGTCTCCCATCATGTTTTCGTTATACGCTTCCAGATCACAAAAGCAAAGTTTGAAGAGAAAAATAGATCTTTTCCATTTACTTTAGGCATAAGTAATTGGGAAACAACACTTTCTGCTCAGGAACAAGAAAAAGTAAAACTTTTGTTACATAGTGTTATTGATCTACTAAATATATGTTTTACTGTACACTATACTGAAATTATGGGAAAGAGAATAAGATACATTGCATCGTCATGTTTTATGGACTTAAATAAATATACTAACATCTCAGAAAGGTGTTTATTATAACCATCACATATCCACTTTGTTGTTTTATGTATAGCATCAACCCACAGCTGACTGGTTGAACATGATAAAACAAAAATAGTGTATCAGTATGCAATCTGAACTAAGTAACAAGACAGCGCAAGGAAAATAAACAAATCAATATCAGAGTTGGATTTTGGGCCAATCATCTTGCATTAAGGAACCTTTAGGGAATAACTAACACTAGATAATGATATTAGTTGTATCTCCCGTGATATAAGTATTACATCTGAGTTGGTTATTATTCCTATTCTGAGTTCTTAATCATATCTTATGTATAAGACTATTACTTGTCTTATAGTAAAGAAGTACTCACTTCCCTAAGACCGTACATCATAAGATATTTTAAACACATTTTATAAAACTGAATTAATTCAAAACAGGTTACTCTGTAATTACGTGGTGCTAGTTCGTGAAACTGAAACTGAAACAGGTAAGAAATAGATAAAACCTGACACTTTAGGTGGCTCCATATGGCAAAACTTTGTGAGGTTTTATTGTCATTTCTTTCATTTTAATAAAATTGTGTTCGTGCATTTTTAAAGTTGTCTTACCTTCTCAAAGAATAAGTTATAATAAGAATCAAAATAAATGTTATGTTACTGACCTGAAAAAACACCTCTTCTGCAGGTCAGTAATTTCTTGTTCAAAAACCATTGTGGGCTCTGTCCTATCTATATTTTGGAATTCCCCTGGGACAATGCTCAAATCAGGGGCTAGATTCCACTTTGTGGACACAGCAGATAGTCCGAACTAACTTTGTAATAAAGCACACACCACTTCTAGAATATTTATTGCACTTATTGTCAGACTGGTTAAGTTGTGTCTATAGCCAGTAAATGTTCTAAACTCAAGCTTTTTATTTATTTCTTATTTGAGTTCCCTGAACCAATATAGAAAATGCATGCATAACGTGTTATTAGATCATATGTTTTTTACTGTAAGACTCTCGTGAAAATGAAGAATTTATTGATGGATCACAAGTAACCAGATGTAAATAAACAACTATACATACTGCGACCATCGGTAAATCATTTTAACAGTCTAAGCATATATATATATATTATAAATATGTTCATAAAGGGAGTAAACCTATAAGAAAATCTAATTTAGCAGTCTTGTTATTTAAAGCGTAATGGTAAGTTTCATGAAGTGACACATTTGAAACAAAATATTATTTTACTTTTGGCACAGAAATAACTTTGCATCTTAGTAAAAAATTGTCAGTACTGATAGGTATAGTTAAATTATAAATACATACCTTGACCATTTCTTTATATAACTAATGATGAAGAAAAAAAATAAAATAAATGTTTACATATCTGAGCATCTCTTGTGTGCTAAATCTATATATTAAACCCATAACATAACTTATAATATTCATATGAAAAGCTCGTGCAAGTTAGAATATCAGTATCAACGATACAACGATAAAACCTTATCTGAGGAAATTAATTTATCAAGTTATCTCTTACGTAATGACACATCCATTTTCATAGGGTTTATTTAATTAACGATCTGAAAAAGTGGCGTTGGGTTAGTTTCGTTTATTTGTATGAACATTTTTATACATGTCCTATTACATATTTTTGTCATTAAGGTCTTCTACAAAGATAGAAATGATGATGCACTTTCTCTATTAAATTTTCAAACATTACTTATAAGATAACTTGATATTAAGGTTTTTGTAGAGGAAAAATTTATCATTACCTCAATGTTCTTCAGCGACTTGTAGCCGTTAAATGCATGTTCTGGTTCAGTGTCGAGTTATACTGTTTTTTTTTTACCTCATGAACTTCTTTTATTACACGTTCGTAATGCTGATTAGCCAGTTTCTTTGTAACAATTTCTATTGTTCACGTAGTCGGTTCTTTTCTCACAGTTATTATTGTTAGCATAATCAGTTCTTTTTTCACAGTTGTTATTGTTAACGTAGTCACTTCTTTTGTAACAGTTGTTATTGTTAGTCACTTCTTTAGTCCCAGTTGTTATTGTTGACGTAATCAGTTCTTTTATCACAGTTGCTATTGTTAACCTAGTCAGTTTTTTTGTCACAGTTGTTATTGTTAACGGAATTAGTTTTTTATCACAGTTTCTTAAGCGTTGTTGTTTTTGTTACCGTAGTCAGTTTCTTTGTAAAATTATTATTGTTAACGTAGTGAGTTTTTTTGTACCAGTTGTTATTATTAACGTAGTTAGTTCTATTGTCACAATTGTTATTCTTAACGTAATTAGTTCTTTTATCGCAGATGTTATTATTAGTGTAATCAGTTATTTTATCACAGCTACTATTGTTAACCCAGTCAGTTCTTTTTCCACATTTGTTATTGTTAATATAGTAACTTCTTTAGTCCCAGTTGTAATTGTTAGCGTAGTCACTTTTTAGTCCCAGTTGTTATTATTAACGTAGTCACTTCTTTAGTTCCAGTTGTTATTGTTAACGTAGTCACATCTTTAGTTCCAGTTGTTATTGTTGAAGTATTTAGTTCTTTTATCACAGTTGCTATTATTAACCTAGTCAGTTCTTTTCCCACTGTTGTTATTCTTAACGTAGTCTGTTGTTTTGTCACAGTTGCTATTGTTCACGTATTCAGTTTTTTTATCACAGTTGCCATTGTTAAAGTAGTCACATCTTTTGTCCCAGTTGTTATTTTTACGTATTCAGTTCTTTTGTCACAGTTATTATTCTTAGCATAGTCAGTTTCTTTGGCGTAGTTGTTATTGTTAACGTAGTCAATTTCTTTGTACCTGATATTATTGTTAACGTAGTCAGTTCTTTCCTCCCAGTTGTTATTGTCAACGTAATCATTCCTTAGACCCAGTTGTTTTTTGACGTAATAACTTCTTTTGTCACTGTTGTTTTTGTTAACGTAGTCATTTCTTTTGCCACAGTTGTTATTGTTAACGTACTCACTTCTTTCGTCCGAGTTGTTATTGTTAACGTAGTCACTTCTTTAGTCCCAGTTGTCACTCTTAACATAGTCACTTCTTTAGTCCCAATTGTTATTGTTAACGTAGTCACTTCTTTAGTCCCAGTTGTTATTGCTAACGTATTCACTTCTTTAGTCCCAATTGTTATTGTTAACGTAGTCATTTTATTAGTCCCAATTGTTTTTGTTAACGTAGTCATTTCTTTCGTCCCAGTTGTTATTGTTAACGTTGTCAGTTCTTTTGTCGTCGGTTGTTATATATTAGCATGATCAGCTCTTTTACCATAATCGCTATGGTAACCACAATGTTAATTTGATTTACGTCACTGTGATTAACATGGCTGGCTCCTTTGTCTCACGTTATTTATATTAACATAATCAAAATCTTTTTTGAAACTAAATTTACTTCAGCCTCAAACTTTCTCTTTGTATGAAGAAATATCAGGTCTAATGTAGAAACCTATATAACTCCATTACTTGAACTTCCTATGGTTCTTTTACCTTAATCTTATTAGAAAAGAAACAATATGTATCTCAGTATTGTTAGTACTTCTCCATTTTGTATTTATCTTATTATACTCTACCTTACACGAGTCTTATCTCACTATTTCTGATGTTGCTCTAACTTGTATTTTACTCGACTAAGGTATTATGAAAAGTGCTTAGCGATATTTAAAGGAAGTCGTATTTCGTGGTTATCTAATGAATCAAGATATAAACCAAAGAAAGAACGAACAATTTTCAGTGCCTGTTCACGACTTTTATACTCATTACTAGTATTCGATACTTTCTTTCGACTATTTTATTAGATTTCTTTTCCTAGCAGGGGAATTATTTTTACCAAAAGTAGGTCAGAAGGAAGGAATACAAATGTCCTTCTTGGGGCTAAAATTACAACTTTTGTACGAGGACATGAATATGGAACAACTGACTAATCCTTACTTGAGGGGAATACGCTAGCTTTGTAGATAACCAGTCAGCCAGTCACGTACCGGGTTAAGCTTGCCAACTTTTTCTGATCGCGCCACGGCTTAGATTTTTTTTCTGCTTTTCTTGACGGAATCTGCATAACAAATGACTAAGATATTCGCATTTCGACGAAGGGAATTTTCCATGAAGATTTATGTATTATCTAACATTCCATCGTACTTCGCTATCTTATTTTAAATGTAAATATGCCAATATGTCTATATTTATGTTTCTGTTTAATCAATACAATTAAAGTTGTTTGGAAGAAGAAAAAAATGCTTGCACATGTAAGTTCACATGCACAAAGCCTATATCATTCGACACCAAAATGTGTTCAAACTATATAAATTTGATATTACTCCAACACACTCTGTTGCAAAAAACTTATTTTAATAGTGCCAAATAAAAACTGCAGTTTTAAGCATCAGTTCTCAGTTATATAATTAAATCAATGTAAAAGGGTGCAGTTTCTTTTACCACCTCTGAAGAAGAAAAGCTGGAACTATTCAATGAAGTCTTTCCTATAAAAATAATATAAACAGATGTTTGTTTCTTTGGAATTAAGTACAAAGCTGCACAAAGAGCTGTACCTGTGCCATACTCACCACGGGTATCGAAACCCTGTTGTTAGCGGTGTGATTCCGTAGACATACCAACGTGTTACTGAGCGGCATAAACAGAGGACACAAAAATAAAAACATTTTAGTGAAACATAACGTTTCTACTTCGGTGGTAGCTGGTGCTTAACAAAAAAAAAATCAAACCAATTTACAGAACAAACAAGAATGGAAAGAGTAAGATTCGCGTGAATCATGCTCTGATTAATATCACTATTATCTTAAGTTGGATATTAAACACAATTATTTATAAAGGTCTCTTTCTTTCTCAGTGTTTTGTCTAATATATTGATACGCGATGAGAGTCCGGTATCATTTAGTGTCCTTAATATCGTAAAAATTCAATGAAATAACACGTGATGACGAAAAACCCCACTTGTAGGATTGTAAAATATATATGTTAAAACGGCTGGTCCCACTTGTAGGATTGTAAAATACATATGTTAAAACGGCTGGTTTGGGTTGAGAAACTTTGCTCCTCTACATAATTTTGCGGTCCCATTCGGATGAAAATCCAATACTATAAAGTGGTTCTATCATAATAATAGTGTGGCCCAAACATAATCAAATGTCATAAAGTGGCTCATTCCTGTTTGCCTATCTTAGCCACAACAGACATTTACTTACAGTTTGAAAGATTAATCCTACAAATCTTCAGCTTTTTAACCAAGTACAACTACTTATAGTTATATGACAATTAAAATCTGTGCTACTGATATATATATTTCATAGTGTTGCTTATTTATTACCAAAAATAACAACAGAAAATATTAAAACCTTAAATATTTCATGTTCTATGAGGTTAGATTGTTTGTTTGAATTTCGGGCAAAGCTACATGAGGGTTATCTGCGCTAGCTGTCCCTAATTTAGCAATGTAGAATTAGACGCAAGGCAACCAGTTATCACCATCCACCGCCAACTCTTGCGCTATTAATTTACCAACGAATAGTGGGATTGACCATAACATTATAACGCCCCCACGGCTGGAAGAACGAGCATGTTTAGTGTGACGGGGATTCGAACCCGCGACCCTCAAATTACGAGTCGAGTCCCTTGCCGGGACTGTGAAGTTAAAGGTAGATTTATTTCACTAGATACAAAAGTATGAAGTCACATGTAGAGATTTAACAGATTTATTGTTGTATTCTTAAGCGCAAGGCGGCGTAATGGGCAGTATATGTTGCAGGGATAAAAGCATGAATTTTAGCCTTATAAATCCTCAACCTTAACACTGAGCTATCGGTTGGGGAGAATATCTTGAAGAAAATTAAACGTTGTTGGATAAGTAGATTATAAATGAATATTCTACAACGTTACAATCTTATATACAAACTTAAAAAGCACAAAAATGCTGATTGTCAAAACCGAATTTCTTTGTGCTACATCGAGAGATGTTTCAAGAGTGCATTTTTTTTTAAAATATGTTAAATTAAAAATATAAAACGAATGGATTAGAAGTATAATTTTGCCCCAAGGTTCTTGTTTCTCAAATAGAAAATTATGAAGCAGGTCTGATATTAGAATTTACGAATACGATGCAAGCTTTGGATTCATAAGTAATAAAACAGGACTTGTGCTTGGTTTTAGGAAGTTACAAAGCAGGTCTTGAACTTGTAGTTAAAAATTTTAACTCAAACTTCGTTCAGAGACAGAACGTTTATGATGCAGCTTTAGTGCTGTGGTTAGCATATTACAAGGCAGTTCTCACGCTTAAGTTTATTTAAAAGGCGTGCTTATTGCTTGAGTTAGCAAGTTACGCACATTTCTTATGCTTGGATAAGTGTATTCTTGAAACGAATCCCGTGCTGGTGCAGAGAATTCCTTATATTTAATCTAAAAAAAAATCAAATTTTAGTGCTAGGATTGAGGGTCTACGAAGTGCCCTTCTGTACTTAAGCTATAGTTACGAGGCAGGTTTCTTGTTTGGATAGAAGCGTTGCAACGCGTAAGTTTCAGGGTAGCTTTACCCCCAAGCCAACCTTTTCTCTTTCAATAATAAAAAAAAAAAAACTATTCTAAAGTCATCTTTCCATCTGTTTATTTCCCACAATTTTTGCAACTTTTTTGCCAAATATTTTTTGTCAATGCAAGTTTGTTTTTATTTCTATTATACTTTTACTGGAAAGCAACTACTTACATCATCTGTTCATGATTTGTGAAAAACAAATTATTTCATCAGAGATGTGACATGTTAATTTCATTTCTTTTAGGAATATACACATTTTTATAAAAATTTACTACTAAGGTACCAGGCATTGTATAACGACGCTCGATCAATATAAGGTACAAAGATATAAACGTACTGATTTTAAGCTACTAATGCTATTTTCCGCCATTCCTAATTTTAAACTACTAACCAGAAGGAAGACACCAGTAAGCAACACCTTATCACACACAATCTACGCTAAAGGATTGACTGCTACTTTTATAACGCAATTTGTGTTGTATAGCATTGGTTAAAACTCGTCTCTGAGATCCATATTTCCAACAAGAGTAACCAGCGCCCTAAATAACTTAAGGTTCATGAGAAAAAATAAAAGTGGTAGAGAATTACAACGTGACATAATGTTTGGGTTTTTGTTCGTTTTGTTGGTGTTCCTGTGGTAAAATTTTGGATTTCTGCAATTCCACACAATATTTTTCTTACGTTAAGTTGTGGGTAAGTTATAAGAGTGTAAACCAATCTCTTAATACCGAATGGCTCGTAAAGTGTTGTTATTTGATTCTCTTCTCAGATTATGCAACAGTACTCTTTCGCCTATCTTTAATAGGAACCTTTTCCGTTTCTTCCTTGTTCTGTAGTCCTTTCTTATATTTTCCTTTAATGACTTCACATCTTCCTATACATTTGTTTCCAAACGTTTACAAACACCCTACTCCTTCCGTGATAACAAGATTAACCTCTGAACTTTCTGGTTCTATAGTTTTGCGATCGAACACAACCTTAAAAGGGGATATATTTTATAACGTATTGCTTCATACCACGATAAGTAAATAAGACTTCACAAAAATTTTTGACATGCTGTTTGGTTACTAAATACACCATTAAAACATTTTCTCTAATTGCTGGTCAAACCTCTGGGTGAGTCTGTTAGTTTCAGGTTTAACTCAATGTGCTAACCTGATTACTATATGAGAATATGGAAATGTGGTCCACAACAGTGAGAGTGTGTTTATTTCCAAATAAAAAGCTAAGTACTTTAACCAAGTCCATTCTACCAAGATATCAGGGTAATATTACTGGCAAAATATGAAGATCCGTATCAGTTTTAACAAATTTTCTTCTTCTTTTAGTAAAATGGATTTGATTTAACGTAATTCTCTACATCGAAATACATTTTTTTCCTTGAAGTAGGTGGCTGAGATAAAATCATAAGTTTTTTCTCTTCCCATATGACATTTATTATGAACATACTTTTAATATTACCTGTCTTTCTTTTAGTTTCAGAACGTTTTCTGTAAGACATTGTTTGTGGTTAATCTGATAAAACTTGTTTGATCGAACTGCAATTTTTTTTGCCTTTGACCGAAGTTTCCTTTTCTTCTTTTTTTTTTCATTTTTAGAATGGTCTTCAGAACAAAGAACAAATTCTAAAGTATTCAAAATTTCGTCAGATGATTCCATTTTGTTTGATAATATTTCAGCATCTGTGAATACTTACTTATGATCACAAATCATATTTCTAATTTGTTCTACACTTTAAACTATTCTACCTAATTTTCAAATTCTAGAATCTAACTTTTGCTACTACTGGTTTCCAAATCATCATGTTGAATTCTTACTTATGATCACAAATCCACAGTTTTGGATAAATTTCAGATTGGTTGTAGTTATTTAGCTACGATTACTTATATAAATGGTTCTGTGAGAAACTTTATTGAAGAAAGTTAACAACAAGCTATTATTTCAACAGAAACAAACACTAGATGATTAGTCATTAAATTAAATGTAAAAGTGGAGGATTCCAGCTATAACTTAAGTGATATTGTAAAGACAGTTTTATAATGACTATTGTAAGTGGAGACTATCCATAAAACTTATTATTATTATCAATGAAGTTCCTGTATTTAGAGACTCCAAATTAATTACAATCAGTAAAGTTAAAACACCTTCTTCAAATCCAACTATTGTCGGTACAAACTTTAACCCCTTTCGGTTTGGAAAGGTTCAAACACTAATAATATTCGGATTATATTAAATTGAAAAAGTTAAGTTAAAAACTAGTTCTAAGGTGTGTTCGTCCACCTTCGGAGACGTACATCTTTACCATGGACAAATAACAATGGTACACAACAATATAAGGTAAACATATACAGAAAACCGATTTGAACTCTTAACGCTCTATAAGACATAAAATTCCTAGCCTCAAGAGTTACTGACCGTCACCAGCCACTAGTAATCTACGATATTCAACACACTCATGAATGGCAAAAAATAATTTTGGTTTCAATTTCACAACATCTGGTTGGTTATAATGGCCAAGGATCAGGAAAATTGAAATTTGAACGCTGGTTACAGAAGTTTTCAATATAAAAAAATCTGAAAATAATTTTAGTAAGTGCCATATAATATAATGTTCTCAGATCAGGGAGGGTAAATTATAACAGAATTCAAAACGTTTTGCTCTTATCAAATTGTTAATACCTAATGAAAGAAATGCTTTAGAGAAGAGATATTTCCAAACCTATACGCACTGACTATAAGAATTTTTGCTAATATGCAGGTTCATACTCGTGAACGACTAAATTAGACTGCACATCAACAAAAGAAACCCGTTAGCAAATACAATAATGATTAACATTTTGCGTATTGTAATTAAATATGACTATGGAACCTACCAGCAGCACAAAAAGTACTTCATGTTATTTAATTGTTTTATATCAAGTACTCTGAAGGGCATGTCTTTTAGGTCAAGGAAATGTTTGTGTAAAACAAAGTTTTACTCTGTATTCCTGGCTGAGAAGAGTAAAATAAAGATAAAACATATTCTACCATAGATACAATAAAACAATACGCACGTTTTCTAAACCACGTTGCAATATTTTCTTTCTAATTCTCATTGCTTTTCTAGCAAATGTAAATTTTTATTTTTAAAGACCCTTTAAAATTAAATTCAATATTAAGACTGTTTTCACTTAATCCTTTAATATCACATTTCTAATTTATTCTACATTTTTAACTTTTCTACCCAATTTTCAAATTTTAAAATCTAACTCTTGCTACCATTGGTTTCCAAGTCATCATTAAACTCCCGGTTCAATTTAAAATATCTATGAACCCTTTTTCTTAAGCTTTCAGACATTTAGATTAAAATTAGGAAACAACCAATGTTACGAAATTCGATGAAATCTTTATATCACAAAAATATAGATAGTATAATGTCAAAAATTTGTTCCCCTCTACAGAGTATTCTGGAATGTTAGTTTTTATTATCTTCATTCTAACACTAGTGTTTGTTTTCGGTTTTTGGTTTTTTACCACCCGCTGGAACCCTATTTTCAAAAGATATTGAGTTTATGACAAAATCAATACCCCTTGTACTCCAAAGCTCTCTGTTCTCCGTATCTGAATACGAATGTATACAAAACTCAGTGTGAATGTATATTCTACTCACATCAATAGATAACGACAAAATAAAATGTACTAATCACAGATTGAAAGTTCAAACCCAAGAAGGACTGAATTATCATTCAGAAAGCTATAGCTTTTCCATCACACATTTTTTTTATTATGCTATCGATAACCTATAGAGATACCAAAGAAACTTCAACAGACGCATGAAGCTTAGGTAATATTTTTAAAAAGAAAACTCCACACAGTATGTGGCAAGTGTATCAAATGTCTTATAATAAGTTGTGGTAGGAAGTATGCCATGGCACGTATCCCCATGCTATCTTCCTTTACATCAGTGATCAAAGTTTAGAAAAACAGTTTTAAAAATTATAATAGACTATTCATGTGAGACATGTTTGCGAATATTTCTAAAGTTTAATATTATATGTTGTTTGTGTGATTTATTGGAGGGCACATTATAAGTCCCGTATAAATTTTATAGTTTATTTTAAATAATGATTTACTTACGTCAGAAATACCTCCGGGTCCATTTGACCCTATATTTTCCTAAAGTACTTATACACGAAATTACTTCAGAGTCCATTATTTTGTTTCCTATATGGTTCTTAACCTATTGTTTTCAATGTTCCGATATGAAAATTTAATGCATTTTGACTACCAGGTGGCGCTTTTGGGTTACTCTTTGAGAGTAGTTATTGATATTGTTTTAATTACCTAAAAGTCACGTTTTATCGACTATGATTCTGCAAAACTGTTAAAAACTTAAGGGTCACTGTCTTGTTATCTAACGTATACGTTATAATTTAAAAGTAGAAATATTTAGAAAAAAATATTCACCCATTAAAACATTTAGTGTACCTTATACCGATTACATAAACATAACATTTAGAGCAAGCTAGCTTTGCTGGTAAAAGCTATGACAAACTTCGGTGTTCCTGTATGAGAACATATCAATAGCCATGATCTTATTGACCGGATAGGTATATTAATTTACATATATATGATATTTATATTTTAAAAAATACCAAACTAAATATGAAAATAAGCGTGCTTGCTCAAAAAGAGCTATGAGCAGTAAAACTATTAATATTGTACTTAACCTCACTAAATACAACTAGAATATCCTGTGTATTTTACATGGATAATGAATAATTTTACTCGTTGTTTTGACCGTTCTTAACATGGAGTATTCTAACAGGTAAAATAAATATATAAAATTACTTAAAATCATTCAATATGCAAAGCCACCAGAAGGAAAAGATGTAAAAATAAGTCAGTGATTTTAGGGTTAATTGTAACCACCATTTACAGCCTCCTTAAGAAGGTATTTAAAATCTAGTTGGCTTGATAAGGATACGATAGCGTACAAAATATTTCATTCTGTTTGTTAAGAAGTTTGGATTTTTCTAAATTTACTTTACATGTTTTTTTAACAGTGTAATAGGTTCGACTATTCAGATAAATTTAAAAATTTGATCTTAACAGTAGTTCGTGTTCTGATACGTTCTTCCAAAACATTGGCAATTCTTGAGGTATGTTTAATCTAACGGTTTATTCGTTATTGAGGGTACACGATTAATACAGGAGTCCGTTTACTTTAATTTATATAGCTCAGTGTCTCCACGAACTATCAGCGCTTTCACCGTGAACAGCATGGAATGAAATGTTTGAGAATGTGCTTATGAAATGAACTGCTTAAATCTGTGTTTGTGATAAATGGAAAAGTAAACATCTTGTGGTGCACCACTAACTAATCAAATAAACTTTGCATTAGTACCTTAAATTGGTTTGTTCTGAATTTCGCGCAAAGCCACACGAGGGCCATCTGCGCTACCCATCCCTAATTTAGCAGTGAAAGACTAGAGGGAAGGCAGCTAGTAACCACCACCCACCGCTAACTCTTGGACTACTCTTTTACCAATGAATAGTAAGATTAATCGTCACATAATACCGTTCCCACGGCTGAACGGGCAAATATGTTTGTGAGATGGGGATTAAAACCTGTGATTTGAAGCTTGCCAGTCAAGCGCCCTAACCACCTAGACAAGCCAGGCCTTCCTTAAATTGACTGTGATTTGTAATTCGGCTGGAGTTCATATCACTCATCAAACAATTAGAAAGATCGCAGACAGTTAATTTGTGACAATATCAAATCACTATGAACGTTAAATATTGAACTGTTAAAACTACACTCTACATCTATCTTTCAGTCAAAAAAGTTACTTTTGATACTTTCTATCTTTACCAAAAAACGAAAATTTCAGGCTATCAAAATGATTTCACGTCAGGTTACAGTATAACAGAAAATGATGGCTCAATATGATAGTCCTTAAGCTCAATATGATAGTCCTTAAGCAAACAATTGCTTGATTAAATTCAGAAAACGATAAATGAGGAACATTTCTGGTAGCTAATTGTTTACAAAATAATGTTGCGGTAATGCAGTGTGAGTTAAGAATGAGGACATAAAGACCACTGTTAGTGCTAGAGACATAAATATATTGTCACTTGTATGGTTGATACATTTTTGTAACCCTAACTACATTTCGTTTTTGTTTCTTGATTATTGAATTAGTTACAATGGAACTAATGTTTGACAAAAGTATATTATTCTTTAGTTTCTGTTCATAAAGAAATTACAAACTGAATTACAATTATAAAATTTTAAAAACATATTAAAATTCCTTAATTTCCCTTTATGGCATGATTCAGGGGAGCTAATAAAGACTTAAAAGGCACTTTATGTGTTAACAGTGCTCGAAGTTTACTCCTTTTTCTCATCAGTAATGCACAAAACTAAATAAAAACTTTTGTACAAATCGACTTCTTTTGATTGGTATTTCCGATCCCTATCAGATAATTTTACGTTCAGTCGTCTTCTGAAGAGAAAGAGTCGTAAAACGAAATAGTCCTTTTAAGAGAATTATGTTCGGTTTTTAGATTAGAGTAAATTATTTCTGTGAGCTCGACACATTCTTTGCATCAAATTAGTCTACTCTTAAAGAGTTAGATCATTTTTTAACTGTTGAGCCGTAAAAAAATTACAAATGCAATAATATTAGTCTGAATAAACGACTACTGCATTTGATGAATTAGCCAAAATAAATTATTCTATATCAGTAAGGCTAATAATGACTATGTATATGAAGATATTAGAATTTATGTTTCAGAAAGACTCTTTTCATAAAGCGGTTCAATGGTATCAGAATATCCTACGTTTTCATTAAATAACTCCTTGAATGGAGTGATGATTACAGCGAATGGTCATTATGAACACTTAGCATATAATAGCTGACAAACATCTTTTGTGACTTATGGACGTGAGGAAAATCTTAAAACGTACTGGGCATTCTTGAATGTTCCGTAGAAACTAAGAGTTTCGTTAGTAATTTTACATTCTGAAAAATTGTAAGAAATTAATGTTGATTAAAGAGACTTGCCGAAGATGACAATTAATGTTAAATAATCTGTTTAATATATCTAAATTTCATTACATCAGCTTTTATGTTGTGTTAAAGCTATTGGTTAAGAGAAAATGTTGTTAATCGTGAACAAAGAATGTTTAATATAGCTGATCCGTATAACAAAGACTGCTGTGTTATGCTAAAGCCATCATTCAGGTGAAATTTTTGCTATTCATGAACAATGTTAAGTCAATAAAGACTTGGTTATCTTAGGCTACGTAAACTGCTTTTTAGAATTCTTTTTAGAAAACGAAACAAATCCGCAGACTTATAAAATTCTTAAACTTTACGGAAGAACGAAGTAAAGAATGAAAAATAAGAGAGCAAGTAGAGTCCAATACAAAGATAACATCCCTCTTCTAACCTACAATAACAGTCCTCAGAAACCGTGGGATTGTGTTTCATGGGAAGAAGATAAAATCTAAATCATGTCGTGAACTTTATCACCGTCATTATTTAAGATAGCACTGATTTTAGAAATTTATTTCAGAGAGATTTCTTTATCTCGGAACAAGTACTGTACCGTCTACAGTTAATATTTCATTTGGGCACAGTAACATTATAATTATATGGACTGTAAACTACGCACAGTAGATGATGAATGAAAGGAAATTATCGAAATAAATATAAATGATATAATATTGCTGGACAAACTACTCTTGACTTAACTTAAATAAATATACCATATTTCAATATTTTCCAGAAATGTCTCCCTTAGTAATTCACACATTGTGTGTCTTAAGCTAAAACTTGACGTTGCATCTCTGGAAAGAGTTTGGTTTTGGTTTGGTTTGAATTTCGCGCAAAGTTACACAAGAGCTATCTGCGCTATACGTCCCTAACTTAGCAGTGTAAGACTAGAGGGAAGACAGCTAGTCATCACTACCCACTGCCAACTCTTGGCCACTCTTTTACCAACGAATAGTGGGATTGATCGTAAAATTATAACGCCCCCATGACTGAAAGGGTGAGTATGTTTGGTGGACGAGGATTCGAACCTGCGACCCTCAGATTACGAGTCAAGTACCTTAGCATGTCAGGCCTCTGGAAAAAGAATAATTCCTTTGGGAGTCAGGATTTCAATGGTAATTTACAACTTTCCTGACCTCACTAAGTTCGCTACCGGGCCACACTTATATCTATTATTGTGGAAGCCACTTTCCAATAAAATATAATTCATAAATGACCACTACACATAACACGTCAGTTTCAATTATAATTTTGAACACTTTAGATTCAAGTATTGCACTTTTAAGTGAACCTCGAATGTCTTCTCTGGAAAAAGTTAATTTATAATTAAGCACAAAACTCTACAATGTGATATCTGTGCTCTGCCCACCACAGGTATCGAAACCCACTTTCTAGCTGTGCCAGTAGGGGGCAAGTTCTAACTCGCCTTATAGGAAGTATGTTTAGAATGCATTATAGAAATTATTTAAAAAATAGATTAAGATTTTCTTTTCTGTTCCTTAAAATAAGTAAGGAAACTAAGAGAGTGCACTTGAAATACATGTTGCTGATCTGTTATTTAATTTAAAATCTATCAGGAATCTCTAAATAGTTGATTTGATGAACGTGTTACTAAACTATCACTTCGTTAAAACGTTGTAGGAAGGTTACTATTTGATATTTCTTCAGTTACACAGTAGATTATCTGTGACGAGATCACTACAGGTCTCTAGACCTGAGGTTATTGCATCATAAGACCCGAAACTTACAGTAGTTCACTTGGAGACGTAAAGACATTGAAAGTATAGCACGACTTGTACTGTTGAACCATCATCGCTCCGTTTGTTTAAAAGTTGAAAAAACTGAAGAGAGTGGGCTTTACATATGTATTACTGAATTATGACTCTGTTTAGAAGCTGACCTAACTTCTCACGCAAGCTGACTGACAAATATCTTTGAAACGTTACAAAAGTACATTGTATTCGAAGTCCTTTGACCATTTCAAAGTCTGATGTAAGTTAGACGCTTCAACGGAACTGTTGGAGAAAGATTAAAATGACTTCAAAAAGTAGAAGAAACGGTAGAAAGATGAATCTATCAGAAAACATCATACAAACCCTAAACTTCACAGTATTTTTTCAAGAGCGTAAATTTTAATCAAAGTCCAACATTCAAATCACAGAATATCTGATAAATGTGAGATACAGGAAAAATGTTTCGTTTATTGCCTTAACCAAAAATGTACCGTACGAGTTTTAAAAAGATTATAAAAATACTTTTAATGAATGTGTTTTTCTTAAAAAGAGAATAAAAATATTTTGAACCCAATCTTTAAAAAACATTTCATGAAATCTTCAATTAAAACTACTATGCCTAAGGATTTATACTGAATGAAGTTTAAATCTATGTAATAATCATATATTTGAATTTTAAACCTTGTTTGACTCGTCCTATCATGTTTCAGCTATGAACTCGTTAGTTATTTACATTGCAAGGCTAGTAATCATAACGTGCTTTCGTAGTACAGAAGTGAATTTTAAAAACGTAAAATCTTGATGCTAAATTATGTTTTCCTTATGACCAGAATGTGGAGTAACACTTCAGTTGTGAAGTAGCTTTGAACCTGTAATAAACGAAACGTAAGGATCATTTCATCTCTTGACGTAAAGTGAAAAAGTATAGAATGTGTGATAAACGTAAGTGCAACGCATCTGTTACGAAACAATTATCGAGCACAAGTAAACATTAATAAATCGATTTAATGGCACAGTGCAAGGTTTTTCATTATTCATTTAGAAAATTAAATAGTTCATGGTGATAAAACATATCTTTTAGAAAACTTATCTTTTGTTGTTATAAATGCGGCTATTAAACTTTGTTGTAATGAATATGATCATTACGCTTGGTTGTCATAAAAGCTGGGCATTAAGTTTTGTTGTTATAGTTACGGTCATTATGCTTTCCAGTCAGATAATCCTTACGCCGAGCTTCTCGTGACGTGTTTTAATAGAAGTATAATGCTTGGATATACGATGAAATAGATGCAAAATTATTAAAATATAAAAATATATGTATAAATAAACGGGTCTATTAAAACAACTTCACAATATATGCGAAAAGTGCTGTGATAAAAAGCCATAACAACAAATCATACCATTCACAACAGAAATGCTCTCAGGAACAAGTGACTTCTACCG
Organism: Tachypleus tridentatus; assembly: GCF_004210375.1. Taxonomy (NCBI): domain Eukaryota; kingdom Metazoa; phylum Arthropoda; class Merostomata; order Xiphosura; family Limulidae; genus Tachypleus; species Tachypleus tridentatus. The sequence continues at coordinate 47,505,060 of NC_134835.1, forward strand.
GATGATTTTATATTTTTTTATACAAGTTTTATTTTAGAAAATATTAAATTCAGTTTCAACACAAAGTGATTTTAGTCTTTGATGAATCATGTGGGATGGGTAGTAAGCTTGTAAAACCCTTTAAAACGCTAAGAAAGTAATTTCAGAGTTGACTTCATTCAACAAAAATAAGGAATCGTGAACAACTTGACATATTTCATTTCAGTCTTTGAAAATGGAAACTATTGCAGGTTGGAGTGATGACTTTTAAGTTTGGGGCGTTCCTTTATATAAATCCGACATCTGTAGTTGACAATGATACAATCTGAATCACTTAATGTCATTGTGACGCCAGTATAACACTTAAGGGTCTGACAGAAAATGATTTACAGTAAGAAATAAACTGTTGAGAACGAGCGAGTATTATAGAATTATAATAATATGATATAATGACAACGTTCAGGTATTAACGAGTTTCAATTATGAAGGTTATGCCACTAATAAGATATACTATTACTTTATAATTAATATAAGTTGTGTTATACATTATAACAGCTACTAAACTCCTTCAGAATTCATAATATTCGCTTTTAGAAATAGATGTGTCAATGTTACTAATGAGTTTAATATTGCACTTCTTACTGACAAAAAACTTATGCTAGTAATGGGTTTAATATTGCACTTCTTACTGACAATAAAGTTATGTTAGTAGTGGGTTTAATATTGCACTTGTTACTGACAATCAAGATATGTTAGTAATGGGTTTAATATTGCACTTGTTACTGACAATAAAAATATGCTAGTAATGGGTTTAATATTGCACTTGTTATTGACAATAAAGTTATGCTAGTAATGGGTTTAATATTGCACTTGTTACTGACATTAAAGTTATGTTAATAATGGGTTTAATATTGCACTTGCTACTGACAATAAAGTTATGTTAGTAATGGGTTTAATATTGCACTTGTTACTAACAATAAAGTTATGTTAGGAAAGGGTTTAATATTGCACTTGTTACTGACAATAAAGTTATCTTAGTAATCGGTTTAATATTGCACTTGTTACTGACAATAAAGTTATGTTAGTAATGGGTTTAATATTGCACTTGTTACTAACAATAAAGTTATGTTAGTAAAGGGTTTAATATTGCACTTGTTACTAACAATAAAGTAATCTTAGTAATGGGTTTAATATTGCACTTGTTACTGACAATCAAGTTATCTTAGTAATGGGTTTAATATTGCACTTGTTACTGACAATAAAGATATGCCAGTAATGGGTTTAATATTGCACTTGTTACTGACATTAAAGTTATGCTAGTAATGGGTTTAATATTGAACTTGTTACTGACAATAAAGTTATGTTAGTAATGGTTTTAATATTGCACTTGTTACTGACAATAAAGTTATGTTAGTAATGGGTTTAATATTGCACTTGTTACTGACAATAAAGTTATGCTAGTAATGGTTTTAGTATTGCACTTGTTACTGACAATAAAGTTATGTTAGTAATGGGTTAAAAATTGCACTTGTTACTGACAATAAAGTTATGCTAGTAATGGTTTTAATATTGCACTTGTTACTGACAATAAAGTTATGTTAGTAATGGGTTTACTATTGCACTTGTTACTGACAATAAAGTTATGCTAGTAATGGGTTTAATATTGCACTTGTTACTGACAATAAAGTTATGCTAGTAATGAGTTTAATATTGCACTTGTTACTGACATTAAAGTTATGTTAGTAACGGGTTTAATATTGCACTTGTTACTGACAATCAAGTTATGCTAGTAATGGGTTTAATATTGCACTTGTTACTAACAATAAAGTTATGTTAGTAATGGGTTTAATATTGCACTTGTTACTGACAATAAAGTTATGTTAGTAATGGGTTTAATATTGCACTTGTTACTGACAATAAAGTTATGCTAGTAATGGGTTTAATATTGCACTTGTTACTGACATTAAAGTTATTTTAGTAATGGGTTTAATATTGCACTTGTTACTGACAATAAAGTTATGTTAGTAATGGGTTTAATATTGCACTTGTTACTGACATTAAAGTTATGCTAGTAATGGGTTTAATATTGCACTTCTTACTGACAATAAAGTTATGTTAGTAATGGGTTTAATATTGCACTTGTTACTAACAATAAAGTTATGTTAGTAATGGGTTTAATATTGCACTTGTTACTGACAATAAAGTTATGCTAGTAATGGGTTTAATATTGCACTTGTTACTGACATTAAAGTTATGTTAGTAACGGGTTTAATATTGCACTTGTTACTGACAATCAAGTTATGCAAGTAATGGGTTTAATATTGCACTTGTTACTAACAATAAAGTTATGTTAGTAATGGGTTTAATATTGCACTTGTTACTGACAATAAAGTTATGTTAGTAATGGGTTTAATATTGCACTTGTTACTGACAATAAAGTTATGTTAGTAATGGGTTTAATATTGCACTTGTTGCTGACAATATAGTTATGCTAGTAATGGGTTTAATATTGCACTTGTTACTGACAATAAAGTTATGTTAGTAATGGGTTTATTATTGCACTTGTTACTGACAATAAAGTTATGCTAGTAATGGGTTTAATATTGCACTTCTTACTGACAATAAAGTTATGTTAGTAATGGGTTTAATATTGCACTTGTTACTGACAATAAAGTTATGCTAGTAATGGGTTTAATATTGCACTTGTTACTGACATTAAAGTTATTTTAGTAATGGGTTTAATATTGCACTTGTTACTGACAATAAAGTTATGTTAGTAATGGGTTTAATATTGCACTTGTTACTGACAATAAAGTTATGTTAGTAATGGGTTTAATATTGCACTTGTTGCTGACAATATAGTTATGCTAGTAATGGGTTTAATATTGCACTTGTTACTAACAATAAAGTTATGCTAGTAATGGGTTTAATATTGCACTTGTTACTGACATTAAAGTTATGCTAGTAATGGGTTTAATATTGCACTTCTTACTGACAATAAAGTTATGTTAGTAATGGGTTTAATATTGCACTTGTTACTAACAATAAAGTTATGTTAGTAATGGGTTTAATATTGCACTTGTTACTGACAATAAAGTTATGCTAGTAATGGGTTTAATATTGCACTTGTTACTGACATTAAAGTTATGTTAGTAACGGGTTTAATATTGCACTTGTTACTGACAATCAAGTTATGCAAGTAATGGGTTTAATATTGCACTTGTTACTAACAATAAAGTTATGTTAGTAATGGGTTTAATATTGCACTTGTTACTGACAATAAAGTTATGCTAGTAATGGGTTTAATATTGCACTTGTTACTGACATTAAAGTTATGTTAGTAATGGGTTTAATATTGCACTTGTTACTAACAATAAAGTTATGTTAGTAATGGGTTTATTATTGCACTTGTTACTGACAATAAAGTTATGCTAGTAATGGGTTTAATATTGCACTTTTTACTGACAATAAAGTTATGTTAGTAATGGGTTTAATATTGCACTTGTTACTGACAATAAAGTTATTTTAGTAATGGGTTTAATATTGCACTTGTTACTGACAAGAAAGTTATGTTAGTAATGGGTTTAATATTGCACGTATTACTGACAATAAAGTTATGTTAGTAATGGGTTTATTATTGCACTTGTTACTGACAATAAAGTTATGCTATAATGGGTTTAATATTGCACTTGTTACTGACATTAAAGTTATGTTAGTAATGGGTTTAATATTGCACTTGTTACTGACAATAAAGTTATTTTAGTAATGGGTTTAATATTGCACTTGTTACTGACAAGAAAGTTATGTTAGTAATGGGTTTAATATTGTATTTGTTACTGACAATCAAGTTATATTAGTAATGGGTTTAATATTGCACTTGTTACTGACAATAAAGTTATGCTAGTAATGGGTTAAATATTGCACTTGTTACTGACAATAAAGTTATTTTAGTAATGGGTTTAATATTGCACTTGTTACTGACAATAAAGTTATGCTAGTAATGGGTTTAATATTGCACTTGTTACTGACAATAAAGTTATGTTAGTAATGGGTTTAATATTGCACTTGTTACTGACAATAAAGTTATGCTAGTAATGGGTTTAATATTGCACTTGTTACAGACAATAAAGTTATGTTAGTAATGGGTTTAATATTGCACTTGTTACTGACAATAAAGTTATGTTAGTAATGGGTTTAATATTGCACTTGTTACTGACAATAAAGTTATGTTAGTAATGGGTTTAATATTGCACTTGTTACTGACAATAAAGTTATGTTAGTAATGGGTTTAATATTGCACTTGTTACTAACAATAAAGTTATGTTAGTAATGGGTTTAATATTGCACTTGTTACTGACAATATAGTTATGCTAGTAATGGGTTTAATATTGCACTTGTTACAGACAATAAAGTTATGTTAGTAATGGGTTTAATATTGCACTTGTTACTGACAATAAAGTTATGTTAGTAATGGGTTTAATATTGCACTTGTTACTGACATTAAAGTTATGCTAGTAAGGGGTTTAATATTGCACTTGTTACTGACAATAAAGTTATGCTAGTAATGGGTTTAATATTGCACTTGTTACCCACAATAAAGTTTTACAACATTAACAAACTTAAACGTTACCGAACTTTCTAAATTTCTAATTTATTTGAATATATTTCTTTTTGGATGCGTTGCATCTATTTTTAACATTTATATTTCGTTTTAATATATAGTTATTAGATTTTAAACTTACAAATGAATAATAATATGGATTGCATCTATCATCGCTATTAACCAAACTGGAATATTTAAATATTGATATTAAACATTGTAAACGTGTAATTTGCTGAAAATGCTTCCAAACACAATTATTTTGACTTCCTCTGTAATCAACCTACAAATGTCAATATTAATTCATTTTATACGAAAGTTCGATAATAAAATATAATATATCATTAAACTAACGTTCTATATGTACACGTTTTACTTTTCAATTTGAACAGAACGCTATAAAAATAATTGTTTGATGTGTGTTTTCTTTTTTGCAAAGCCACGTCGGGCTCTCTACTGAGCCCACCGAGATTGTTTGATAAGTGGGCAAATGTATGATAACTCTTTATACGACAATGAAATTACGGTATTGTAAAAACTATTTACTGGAGACACTTCACATTCCTGAGCGTTCTTTTATTGTCAAATACAAATAAAGTATTCCCATCAGTTGTACTTTCTATCCATACAAAATTATAATTCTTATTTTTTTTTATGGTTATTTGAATACATTTATTGATCTTCAACTTTTACTACAACACGTGTATGACTAGTCGTAATTAGATTTTTTACACTAGTTTTCTGATAAAACATGTCGCATTAGCGAATACTTTTAAAATTTGATTCCAAGAAGACATTTTTTCAAAAATTTTATTCACCACACAAACTGGTAAAATTACAAATAACCGTGTCAGTATAGCTCCATTTTTTTTCCCTCTTGAAAACAAAATCATTTTTGAAAAATATCTAGAAATGGTGTTATTTAATGTTTGTTCTTAACACTAGCAATTGAAAATAGGCTTAGAATTAACTTAATTTCTCCGTCGCATCGCTAGGCACAATAACAAACGTAAATGTTAAAATTATTAACTTTGTTGAATTACAGTTTTTGAGGTAAGATAGCTAGATTATTTAATGAGTGTACAATGAAAGAGATCTCAGATAAAGAAAGATAAAATTTATAACTGTAGAATACTAGGTACAGTTAGTGTTTCTTACAGAACCTGTCCACACGATTGAGTACTGAATAATTACAAAACGTTACAGAATTAATATTTTTTTATTTTACCATAAAAAATAGAACGAGCACTGAATTGTTTTTTAAAGTTTCGTGTTTATAGGTAGATGATTATTTTTAGCTTTAAGTAAGTCTTGGTTCCATAACCTAAATATATGAAGAAGGGAATAAAAAGAACTGGTTCAAATTATGTATTCATCATGTTCCACAAACTGAGGATATGTAATAACAAACTGCCGATCTCTTACTTTTTTCACTTATTTCACAAATTCCAAGGAAACTCGTTTGTGGATGAGAACCAACTATAAGTTACTTGATCAGTACAAAATCACTGTTATTGTTTTGTGACACAAAGTCTAATGCGTCTCGACTTAGTCATTACTTCTATTATCTTCACGTTCTTTAGATGAGCGAGAGAAAAAATGAAAATAAGTTTTTAAGAGATAAGAATTCTTTTGTTAACTTGCTTCATTAAAGTAATCCTAATGAAAGTCGACAAAGGAAACTAGAAAAACATAATTTAAATGTGAACATAATCAGACTTTTGTTCGATGAGAGACGGTGTATAATAGTGATAACGGTGTATTTTCAGAATGAATTTCATCATTTGATTTAAACGAACAATTCCTCAACACCTTAATCCTCTTACGTGACCTCTCAAATACCTCATTTATTCACTAAATTATGAGCTAATGAACCTAAACTTATTATAGATAATAGGAACAGGAGTAAACCAGTTTTGTACATGCCTATATTTAACTTAATTCCTTCCTGCTAAAAATTTTACATACAGATTATTTGTTTTAAAAAAATGTTGATTCTGTCTGTCATAATACATATACGAAATAATTAAAGATAGAAAATATAATTATATGTGCACTTGAAATTTGAATACAAGAATATTGAATTTATAATAGCTGTTAAACATTTCATCAAGTAGTTTAAAAAGAACGTTCAACAAACCGTCTCAGTGCCATAAAGACAGTAGTTTAAAAAGAACGTTCAACAAACCGTCTCAGTGCCATAAAGACAGTAGTTTAAAAAGAACGTTCAACAAACCGTCTCAGTGCCATAAAGACAGTAGTTTAAAAAGGAACGTTCAACAAACCGTCGCAGTGCCATAAAGACAATAAATGCTAAATGCTTATCTTATGTTTTTTCACTTACTTCAGTATCGCTTCCCAAGTTCGTTTAGTTTCCTTTAAGTCTATTAATGCAATACTCATTAAATAGTAGAACAAGAAACTGGAAGTTCAGATGTACTGAAAGAGATATTTACATCCTAAACTAATTACAACATTGACCCTCGCCCAGGAAATCTCTAAAGCTAACACTTTAGTTTAAAACTCCATTTAAAAAACCATTATATAAAGTTTCATATTTTTCGAAAACATTGAGTTTCTATTTTAACCATGTTGATATTTTATACTTGCTGATGTTGCAATCCGCAAATTTTAATTGTTATATTTCGACTCAAATTTTATTACCTATTCACGGAAATGTTTATTTCAATATGAGTCAGATAGAACATAATGGTTGTTGCCGGCAAACTGATAGAAGCAATATTCATGTTAGCCTTTTGTTTTCTCTTTCTTCTGTTTGACAGGTAATATTGTAGACTATACATATCACAATTACTTTGAAAGTACACATTATTATTGTAACATATGTAATATAATTCGTTATCATTCTTATATCTTAAAAACTTTATAACTCGATTACATATACTCAGTTAAATATGAAAAACAAACTAATAATAGTTATAAAATGTTTCAAGAATGGTAACTAGTGTTGACAACATGTTAATGATGTTTCTCGTGCAGTAACTCTGTTTGTTATAGCCACATGCTCATTTCTATATATAATTAAATAAATATTAGTTTTATAAACACTGTCACGATATAAGTTGTCGCCGTATTATTATTCATCAAATCTTCATTGAATGTGATTGTCTCATTCATATATGTTTCTATAGTGATACATGTAATTTTTCGATTTTTTTTTAAATTACCAACACCCTTGTTTCAAATATTACAATCACAGCGAGTAACAAATGGAACACTAGCATCGTCGACAGACTTTGCTAGTTTTAAATTGCTTAATCTAGAAAAAATTAAAAATTAAGTAGGAGATAAGCAGTAAAAGAACTTATACTGCTAAAAAAATATTATTTTGAATGGTTTTGTTCAGAGAACATAAAATGGATTTTTGTTGCAACTAATAATAGAAAACATATACTCAACTGAACATTCAGACAGAAAACATACATTATAGTGAGCATCTCAACATCAAATATATATTTTTAAATCTCTCGATACAAAAGTATAAATACGAGGTATGCAGAAAGTTAGAATTAGTAATAAGAGTTTTTGAAAACATTTGCAGTATTGTGCTATACGATAACGTTGAAACCAATAAGTTTAAAATGTCATGGGTGAAAATTCTCAGACATTCAAACTTTGCGAAAGATTGTAACAAGTTGATATATTATATACTGACGAAACAAAGTTGAGAGTTTTCCTGCAAGAATATTATGTTGAAACGTTTAAGCAAGAATGTGCACGAAAAACAGAAAACAATTTAACAGGCCTATAACAATGCGAGGATAGTATTATTTTGTTTTTCAGAAAGAGTAAATGATATTGTGGTAGTAATAAGAAGGAGCGCTATTATAATACTTTAGTTTTACATACAATACTCTGTAGACCACGTTTAACTGGTCCCAGCTTTTAAAACCTAAATGAGTCAAAACATATTGCCCTGTTGGATATGAAATATATGTAGAAAAACGAAAGGTCTGGTGATATAGAAGTCTTGATGTTAATTCATTTTATGAAGATAATATTGCTGAAAAGAAGATGAATAATCTTCTTCAACTTTCAGTGATGACGAGAAAACCTACTTGGTTTGGGTTGAGAATTTTTTTTTATGTAGAGAAACAACGTTTCGACCATCTTCGACCGTCGTCAGGTTTACAAAGAAAGAAAGAGGAAACTGACCGATAGCTCACTACATGTTTAAAGGGCATTGTCTTTAAACCAATACATACAAATCCAACAAAGACACACGAAACGCAACTAAACAAAATACTACTAAAAATGAAAGAATCCAACACAATTTCACAAACACTTTATTCCTACCTACGCAAAACCGACTCACGCACACCACAAATATACAGCATCCCCAAACCTCATAAACCAGATTGTCCATTACGACCAATAATGTCCACATATGAATCGTTTAATTACAATCTTGGTAAATACATAGCATGGACATTATCTAAATATGTAACATCAGCCAGCTCATTCATCAAAGACTTTTAATTTCAAGTCTAATCTAAATCAACTTAATCATAAAGCCTTAATGGCCAGTTTCGATATTATATCCCTCTTTACGGAAGTCCCAACCGCTGAAGCCTGCAAGATAGACTTAGAACTCTATATCCGAGACCCTAACCCATCAATAGACATTCCCAGCAACCAATTAGTAACCCTCATAGAATTCACCACGATGAAGACAAACTTCACGTTCAACGACCATTACTATATGCAAACAAATGGCCTAAGCATAGGCAACCCAGTATCACCAGTTCTAGCCAATATTTTTATGACACAAGTTGAAACACAAGCAATTAACACGTCATTGCATCCACTACTATACTTGTACAGATACGTAGACGACACGATTGCGGGATTCACATTTACAGAACACACACTTAATTTTTTCAATCACATTAAGTCTATACATTTCAACATTAACTTCACATGTGAACAGAAAGAAAGCAATCAAATATCATTTGTTAACCTCAAAATTACAAGAACCGATACACAATTTAAAACAGAAATCACCCATACTGGACTATACATTCCTTGGGACTCAGCACATGAAACAAAACAAAAACTAAATATATTAAGAAATCAAATAAACAGCCATAAAACTATGCTCACCAGATAAAATTAACGACGAATTAGACAAAATAAAACAATACTTCATCAACACCAATAAGTGTCCTCCACAAACCGTAGAAAACATTATACGCACACACCTAGACAAAAAGCAAAATCAACTAACAAATGTAAATATATCCCACGAAATAAAAAATCAAGAAACCATATACTGCTGTATACCATATATTCCCGACAACAGCAGAAAATAGCCAACATTTGTCAAAAACTAGTAACAAAATGTGACATTCCAGTTAATACTAAATATATTCAAAAACCAGGCACAAAACTGAATTCTATACTATGTAAAAACTACACTGACAAACACCACACCAACATTATTTATAAAATACAATGTGATAACTGCCACGACTTCTATATTGGAGAAACAAGTAGAAAAATGGAAACTAGATTCAAAGAACATAAAAAGTCACCTTCACACGTTTTCGAACACTGCAAGTCAAATAAACACAACATAACCATAGAAAACACTCAAATACTAAATAAAGAAACAAACATAAACAAACGCAAAATTAAAGAAGCCTTACTTATACGTCAACTCAAGCCCAAAATAAATCAAAGGAACACTTTTATACCTATATTAAATATATATATATATTCAAACATCTAAGCACGCCCTCTACATTCCTACACTCAGTTACACAACCCCCTTCAAACATGAAGTCAGCTGTCGGTCAGTTACCTCTTTCTTTCTTTGTGAACCTGACGATGACCGAAGAAGGTCGAAACGTTGTTCGCTCTTCTACATAAAAAAAGAAAACGTTCTCAACCCAAAACAGCCGTTTTTACATATATATATTCTTCTTCAACTTTGCGTTATTACGGCACTAATACAAGGGAATACTGGTTGGTGATCTCTAAAGTCTGAAAACATTAATGCCTCATCGAATTTGTTATCTATGGAAAATTAAAGGTGGATATGCTAAAAACTGGTTATTAACTACCGTATCCGCTTAATACATCGAGAGACATAGAGTCCCCCAAGGTGATGTATGGGCTCAAATTATTACTACAACCTATCTGCTATGTCATTCCTCACTAGCCCCTAAGGATATATACTAGGTTTGATGTCAATCAGCCTTGAGCGAAAACAAGAAATAGAGATGATTTAAGGGCCTCCGGAAGACACCACGGAAGAGTCAAATTTGAATGTCCACTCGCTTATATCTCTCCCTGAGGGGGCCTAAGGGTGTATGCAAGATTTATGACAACTAATCCAGTAAAACTGTAAACACACATACTCAGACGTTTGTTAAAGAACGGTTAGATCCAGGATTCTATATTCCACAATATGCTTCATATACCTGCTAGTGTAAATATTTACATAAGTACATCACGTAAATCGAAAACAAATTTCTCTTGTACAACCATTGATAAAATTTAAACGTTCACACTTTGATTTTATGCTTTTAACTGACACTATATGTACTTTGATTTTGTTTGAATTATAAACATATTTAGAAATTTATCAGAATATTTAGAATATATCCCCTATTCAGTACTAGTAAAATTTACAATACTTATTTATAAGCAATCTTAAAAGGATAACAAAGAATTATAGACATGTAAGAAGCAGTTTCCACTGTCCTTTTATCTATAGTGTGCTTATGAAGTTTTTACGATAGCACTTGTATTTTAGAAAAATACAGGTAAAAAAACTCGTTTCAAAATCATTACATTTAGAGAAAGTATGCTTAAAGCTTTTCTCAACGCATTCAATTTTTATCCTGAAAGCCTGTTTGTTTTTCATCTTCTCTTAAACAGGGTTGCTTCAGCTATCTCTTACTTTAATCAAACCAATATTTGATAGTCGGTTTTTGTAAAGGGAAACCAGTTCAAGCTTACAGTCAACAACATGGATATTACAGAGACAATCTATATGCTGAATTTTACTCCATTTCGTCACTGTAAGATTACAGACAAATGAAATATTTATATTATCGCTGATATAATTGTGTATTCTATCTAAGTTATCAGATCGACAACAGATGAAATCCATTTCAAAGTGAATTTATAGAGTATTTTCGAAATTTTCACAACGTTTTCTGAACTTTTCATGGTTATTCTCTTTATTTTCACCATGTTAAGACCTTCAAGATATTATCTGAAACTAATAAAGAAGGCAGAACTATTCTAAACAAACACTGTGAACATAAAGGAAGGTTTTATTAATTAAATTTTATCTTGTGACAGAAAACAATTTTTGAACGTGTATTGGTTATAAGTTTTCTTGTCAAACTTTTATTTAGGTTCAGTTTACTTTAAAATTTATAATTTTAAATAATAAAAACAATGCTGCACGTAGGATTTCATTTGTTCGGTTTTATTACTAATAAACTATAACTTTAAATAAATTAAAATCAAAGTAACTTAATATTACCTAATTAAAAATGATAGCCACGATCTCTTGAAACCTATTTTAAATTAATAACAAGTTTAACTATCGGTGTTACAGTTTTATCACTTTTTTATATCAGAAATGGTTGAACAATTTATAGACAATATTTGTATATCGGATTTTTATTTTGTTGAATAAAAACTGCACAATTTGTAACAGTTTATGCATTATGGCTGTTTTTTATTATTTCTTATTTTGGTTATTTCAAACAGAAATTAATGACAACGTCGTTATTTTTTGAAAAGGTTTTGTTATTAAAGGCTCAGAGCAATTCCACCAGTTATCAGTGAAGAAAGCATCAATATTTTTTATTCAGAGAAAAAAATTCTGTTTCTTAACAATTCACGCCATCTGTCGACATCTAAGTTCATTAACTTATCGCGTTAAAAATGAATGATATTAAATAAATATTTTAAATTATCTACTTTAGACAAAAAAGAATCGAGATTGATCAAGCTAGAAATACTAATGCATTTAAAAACTGTAATATAAATGAGACATTAGGTTACCTTCGTGTTCTGGTTGTGGGAAAAAAATTATATGAGTAAAATGCTGAGGTTTTTTTTCTGCTTTAACTCTGAACATATTTTTCAACAATAGGGCAGTCATTGGTAAAGCTTCAGGTGTAATTTTCTCTTTGTTTCTGACTCAGTGGTAAATATCCCCGTTGATTCTCAGCTCCTGAGATGAAGCCTCGCCTTATCAAAATGAATACAAAATGAGTTTTACACAATTCCTTACTTAATAGCACATAAGGTTAAGTCTCAAAACACTTCCTGAGACAACCTCAAAGTGTTGTAAAGGTTTTTCTAATATAGTTATCCAATTACCAAATAGTTGTCTGGATCTTAATCTAATTTCATATGCTAATCAACGAATTACTTTTCCACTTCAGAGGCCTTTCCACTGGAAAGGAGAGAATTAAACTAAGAGTCAACTGAGATCTTTAACTTTCAACACTGATAAATTATTAACTTGTCATAATAAAAACAAACAAAAATTGGTTTTAGTATCACTGTGAAGTAGACTTTGCATTGACGGCAATATGTTTTACTTTCATTTCCCAAGACATTAAAAACTCAAAATAGATTTTTGTAGTACATAAATCCTGTTTTAACAGCATTTAGCACGACGTAGATATTACATGACCCAGAAGTATAACGTGCGATAAACCTGAGCACAAGTTCAGTTAGTTACGAGAAATTGAAAACAAAAGTTTTATGGACTCCTTTATATAATCGGTACGATTTAAACCTAAAACAAAAGGATTGTTCTCATATGAAATTAAACACATTAGGCATTACTACATAATTTTCTTTCCTTTTTCTATGGAACATTTTCATGATAACAGTTTTTAATTTAATGTGCAATAACAAAATGTAACGTTTAAAATAAATTCGTAGAAATGGTAATAAGTTAGATGCCGTTTCCTTACTATTGCTAAAAAAAAAAAAAGTCCATGCTCCACTGTGGGGTTCACAGCGGCCCTGCTATATTTATTAATTAAGTTCCTCCATTACCCCAGTTACCTTTATAGTTAACCTGAAAAGGATCGTACCGAAAAACAAATTGACACGAGTGGGCTCAGAATTCAAAATTCGATACTAGATCCAGGTTTAGTAACCCGGAAAACGCACTTCTAGATGATCATCATGTTCAGGCAAGCTTAAGCTACTACGTGGTGGTCCCTCCTCAAGTTCTTATACTAGCTCCAAAACCTTTGAAGGAATTTGGAGACAGACACATTCACACACAGGTATCGTGAATTAATGAACTAATATAAGATTGTTATTAGTGCAGCGATTGTTATCTATCTCAATCGGTATAACAGGTCTTGATTCATATGTTTAAGTTTATACAGTTAGCTGTAAGTCTTTGCTTAACTATTCTGAAACCATTGAAATCAACAACATTATTGAGTTAATGATTGCATCTCGAACTAAGTTGATCACATTATGTGATAAAAAAGCTACAGTTTCTTTTTAATTTTGCGCAAAGCTACAGGAGAGCTATCTGCGCTAAACGTCCATAATTTAGCAGTGTAATGCTAGAGAGAAGGCAGCTAATCATCACCACCCACCGCCAACTTTCGAGCTACTCTTTTACCAACGAATAGTGGAATTGACCGTAACATATAACGCCCCCACGGCTGAAAGGCCGAGCATATTTGGTGTGACGGGGATTCGAACCTGCGACCCTCAGATCACGAGTCAAGCGCCCTAAATACCTGACCATGGTGGGCCGTGGAACTAAATGTACTCGTCACAAGAACTGTTGTTTTTCTGTCTATAACTTCTTCCTGCAAGTGTATATTGTATCGTATTTGTGAACGAACGTTTTGGTCTTTAACGTAGCACAGGTTTAAGTTATAACAATTATAATAAATATTGACTCTCTCCCCCAGTTGGCCATCATTAAGTCTGGAGGCTTATAACGCTCAAAATTGGGTTTCGATACCTGTGGTGGGAAAAGAAGAAATAGTTCATTTTTTATCTTTGTGTTTAACAGCAAACAAAGTTAACAGATGCTTTAAATAACTCGCCAAAATAATTGTATTTGAACGTTTGTACTTTCTGAGAAGGGTAAAGGCCTGGCATGGCCGAGCGCGTTAAGGCTTGTGCTCGTAATCTGAGGGTCGCGGGTTCGCATCCGAGTCGCGCTAAACATGCTCGCCTTTTCAGCCGTGGGGGCGTTATAATGTGACGGTCAATCCCACTATTCGTTGGTAAAAGAGTAGCCCAAGAGTTGGCGGTGGGTGGTGATGACTAGTTGCCTTCCCTCTAGTCTTACACTACTAAATTAGGGACGGCTAGCACAGATAGCCCTCGAGTAGCTTTGTGCGAATTTCAAAAACAAACAGAGAAGGATAAAAATAAAACTTTTATTATCTCATTGGATGCTGATTCGCTGTATAGGGTACAGTCCAAGTCTACCTTCAGCAGTTGAATGCAAGTGTGCTGTACATATTGAACAGCTCGAAATACTTTCGCGCGCATTTAAAGTGGGTTGTTTGATGAATTTAAAAACCTTATCGTAAGATTTTAAAAGGGTATTTCTACTATTCTGACCTGATAGCATACAAATCTATAGTTTTTTACAAGCCGTTGTATGGACATTGGTACACTTCATATTATAAGCATATATAAGATTTTTTTATCAAAAGTGTGAATTTTGTGTTATTAGTTGCAAGTTGAAGTAGTCTGTTTCTATTTCATTAATATCAACTTATAAATAAATAATTCTAAATAAAATAAAACAAAATACTGAGTTTAAAATTAAGTATAATAATTCACCTTACGAGGATTAGTTGAATAAAAATTATATAATAACGAAACTGAAAACATGGGGGCATATCAGCTTAGTAGCTTAGTTCAGTTGCACCAAGGAGTAAACAAATTATATGGTAACTTTGTTAGCTCTGTAACTTAGTTCGGCTGTACTTAAGCGTTAACCTAATTACATGGGAACTTGGTTAGCTCGTTAACTTAATTTGGCGGCACTTGATTAGGCTGAAACTAAATTAGATGGTAACTTACGTATATTATAACATGGTTAAATGGTAAAACAACGTGAGAGCAATTTCGTTAATATGTAAGAATAGGAGCACGTGAGTTCCAGTCTAGTTTTCAAAAGTTTAGTGTTTCAAATTATCCCGAATTGAAACCACTCAATTTTCACAGTAGTTGTATCACTTTACTGTACAGTGCAAACTAATGATACATATAGACCCAATCTAAGACTCTAAGATACTGAATAAATATTCTGCAATATTTGATTTATAACAGCTTACACGTAACTCTTGTTCTATATATGTGTATTATACTCATGTTCGTAACATGACTAATATTTACATTTTAAATTACAAGTGATGCATGTGAAAGTGAGTTAATTTTGATGGTCGGTGTATATCATATGTAATCAGTTACTACTTAATGTGGGAAATTTTACTTTATACCTCCAAAATAAATTACTTTCGCTAGCATTTACAGTTTGTTTTTTATGGTTTGTTTCCATGATTCAAATGTTGAAAATAATACATCCTTGTATCTGTATCTGTATATTTGTATCTCAGGTTAACCTGAAGATGACCTAGGAAGATCGAAACATTATTTTCTGCTTATCAGTAAAAGTGTTAATACCCATACCAGTCGTTCTGAAATACATGTTTATTACAAGTGAGTTTCTCGTCATCAAGGATATATGACATTTATTTATCCTATTTTTACAAAGACGATTAGAAGTTACATGATGACGTAAAACCCACTTGGAGAAAGGATGTTTTCTTAAGACAGTACCTGGTTGCAAACTCTCTTTGTTAACCTAATGATGACCTAAGAAGGTCAAAACATTGTTCTCTATTTTATTTTAATAAAAGTTTTAATACCCATAATAAGCGTCTTGAGAAAACAAAGACTATAGTTTGTTTTGTGTTATATTGACATGAGACGCTTTATGGACTATTTTATAAAGGGCATTTCATACTAAACACGTGTTATTTTCTACTTCCTGCTTTTGGTGTTTTGACGGTGCTACTGGTGGATGCAATAGAATGTGAAACGACCAAACAGCAGGGCTTAGATCCTTGGCATACTCAAAATGAGCAAGTGACTCTTTAGCATACGTGAGAGTTGATTTATGTTACGTTTATTGTACATTCATTGAAAAGAATCTAGTTTATCTATACATGGATTTTAATCAACTTTTAAATAAAGTAAAATAAACATTTTATAACTTTTCAAGTATCTCTTCTTTCTGTTCAACGAGTGATTCTAATATTAAAAAATGACTTCTTGAACAATGACTTATGAGTGACAAAATTAAAACCATGCTGCTTTTATTTTACACGCCTTCAATTTTAAATTCAAAATGGACAAATCTGGAAGAATATGGGGGAAAAAGTCCACATATTTTAGCCTGTGATCTTTAGTAATACTTTCATTTGAAATATTATATATGTGAATCTAAGTTAAATATAATAAACGATTTACCCTCTCCCGTTGTAGAGGTCCTACTTCGTAAGATACCTTGGTTAGGGCGATCGACTCACAATCTAACGGTCATAGGTTCGAACCCTCATCCCATTAAAACTGCTCGCCTTTACAACCGTGAGGGCGTTATAATGTTACAGTCTATCCCATCATTCGTTGCTAAAAAGTAACCCAAGAGTTGGTGGTGAGTGATGATGGCTAGCTGCCTACCCTCTAGTTTGTAACTGCTAAATTAGGAACGATTAGCACATATAGCTCTCGTGTAGCTTTCCGAGAAATTAAAACCAAACAAACATAAGACACGTCACTCACTAATGTAGATTTAATCATTTTCATAATATAACTTGTATTTTATGTTACTCATCTCACTTATAAATGTGACATATTTTTTAAGTTTAGTTTGGTTTGATTTTCGCGCAAAGCTACTCGAGGGCTATCTTGGTCTAACCGTTTCTAACTTAGCTGTTATCTTTAGGCTACTCTTTTACCAGCGAAAAGTGGGATTGACCATCATATTATAAAGCTCTCGCGGTTGAAAGGGTGAGCACGTTTCAGGCACATATTTTAGAGCCTATGAGTTTATAACGTAAATTACAAATAGCAATCACTATTTTTAAGAAAATTACTTTGAATTTAAGTGTTTTAGAACCTTTGTTTTCAGTGTTACACAAATGTAGACAGGCCACTTAAAAATAATGGCCTGGCAAGGCCAAGCGCGTAAGGCGTGCGACTCGTAATCCGAGGGTCGCGGGTTCGCGCCCGCGTCGCGCCAAACATGCTCGCCCTCCCAGCCGTGGGGGCGTTATAATGTTACGGTCAATCCCACTATTCGTTGGTAAAAGAGTAGTCCAAGAGTTGGCGGTGGGTAGTGATGACTAGCTGCCTTCCCTCTAGTCTTACACTACTAAACTAGGGACTGCTCGGTGCAGTGGGCTAACAACCTACTCACTTAAATACCTGTTGAAGAATCCGCAAGCGATTGCGACCCTATGTTCCTTGATGGAATCTAATGGTGATAACTAACTAAACTAACTTAAAAATAACTGATAAAAGAAATGTTACAAACCTAGCCATTCATACAATTTTTTTCCGTATTCGAATTAATACACATATAAAATCGGATGTAACTGACAGATAACTGTTTTAAAAAACTGAACACGATAGACAGCAGTTTTTCCTCCATTAAAATGATCACGTGCAGTTTATTAGTGCATTAATCCTCACTGTAAGCGTAGTAGCTTGACTCGTTTACTAAATCACTGTAATCTACACAAAAGATCATGTAAATCAATAATATTTAATAAATCATGCACTGTTACACGTAGTCGGGTTGAATGTTTACCTCTTTGTCCATCGTTTCAGGATTTTAGTTGCGGAAAATATTGAAAAGGCTTTCGTATAAGTTTATTAGAACTGAGTATTAAACTAAACTAAGCAGAATCATTTCTTTCTGTCTTACAATAACTTACTGTTCAGTTGTGAAACGTTAAATGCCAGACCTAAATCTATATTATCGAATGTTGCACCAACCCTCGAGATTATGTTGTTAATAAATCTTATCAAATCCCTGCAAATAGAAGAAAGTATAGGCCTTCTTTGACCACTTTTCAGAATAATCACCTTTTTCCTATCTAAAACTTTCAGAAGAATAATTCTCCTAGAGCTGAGATGCTCGTCAAATGGATCTAAAGTTATAGGTTTAGAGAGATATAAAGATAATCTTTAGAATTTCTTTTAAAGTTTTAATGTATTTTCAATGTTTCCTAGTTCAAGACAAGACATCCAGTACTACTCAAATTCGAGTATCTTTGAAAAAGTTTCCTTTAGAACAAAGTATGTTATTTTCTTCTAAGTGCGATAATTCCCGTAACGTACAAATGAATAATTAATTCGTAAATATAAGTGCAAAATAATATTTAAAATTTTTATTTTGAAGTTTGCGAATAGTTTATTTAAAGTTTAGAAGATTGGTAGTTACTTTGTTGTATTTTTCCAGTGTGCATAACATAACTAATAATTATCTACACGTAATAAAGTATTCTTTATTCAGCTTTAGAGTTTTGATGCTCAAAAGTTATACATATTTCTTCTATAGGACTTTTTAAGTTCTCAATAAAAAAATAAACTGACTTTAATTCAGTTTATTATTATATTTACATTTGTTATTTATTGAACAGATCAAAACCTGTGCCGAGGCCTGTACCAAATTTCTCAATTGTGTGATAGTGTAGTAGAAGTAACAAAATTACGTCGCCCTTACTTATTATCTGTATTCGATTAAAATATATATAAAAATCATGAAGAAATTCAAAAAGTGATAAAATGCTATTATTAGAGACATACAATATTAAATAAGCTATTATAAACTGTATGTTCCCAGATGGTTATCTCCCTATTCAGAATAAGGATGACACCACGCTACCTGAACTACACATTGAAAACGTGCTTAAACGTGCTACTGGAGGGAAAGTCCTAGTTGGCTTGTTAAATTTTCGATTGTCTTTCCTAATTTTGAAATTACAGACTAGAGGGAATATAGCTAGTTAACACCATCCCCGCCAGCTCGTGGATTACTTTTTATAACATCACCACAGCTGAAAGAGCGATTGTTAGGTCACTGGTTTCGATTCTGCGAACCGCATATTGGTAGCCACGTGCTCTAACCACCAGACCAGGCGGTCAAGAATTATTACTTTTTGCCTGTTAGTCAACCAATTTAAATTACAACAACCTAATGTAAACCGTTGGTGTTAAATATGTGGACAACCAGACACACTTCTTAATATACTGTTGGTTTAAAGCAATGTGCATTGTCTATCATTACCTTCAGTTTCGTAAAACGCAGGTTTGGTTTTACAAGTATAATTAAGAACACATTAAAAATATTACTTGCCCATAAAAGTGTAGTTCACGCCAATTTTTCTTGATAAGACCAAAGCATATGGGAATTAGGAGTACTAGGTAAGAGTACATATAAGGTGAGGTAGATATGTTCAAGTGAACATTTTAATTTAATAATCCTTGATATGTAGCCAGCTATCTGTTCATACTATGTACATGGAACTGAAATTCTTTATATTCCTTATGTTTATAATCCTAAGTTTTCAGATATTTTTCTGAAGCAAGGCCAGCTAAATGGCGGTACATTATTTTCTGTTATGCAACATGCTGTTAAAGCATGTTAATCGCTTAAATATACTAGTAAAAAATAGCTCATTCTAATTAGTTTTAGGGGACACTTTCCAAGCACGCCACTCTGCACGAAGTAGGCCTGATATACTTGCTGTTGAAGCATGTTAATCGCTTAAATATACTAGTAAAAAATAGCTCATTCTAATTAGTTTTAGGGTACACTTCCCAAGCACGCCACTCTACGCGAAGTAGGCCTGATACACTTGAAACTGCTCACAAGACACTTTCATACCAACCTATCAGAAATAAAAATGGAGATTGTATTTTAGCTGCTCGAGAAGTGGGTTAATCTGTAAGTCCTACGCTTTAAACTGTCATATAATACGCTAAAATATTCATGCTAGCCTGCAATTAATACGATTTAAGTTGTCTTACAACACTAGTAAAGTATGTTAAGTTGTAAAAATGTAATACGCCTTATCACATTCTATTGCACCATGTTGAGCTGTGGGTATTAACAACATATCTTCAAGTTTTGCTTGTACACGCTACGAAAGTTTGCAACCCTAAAAAGAAGTAAGAAATGTTAGGTTTTCTCATTAAATTTTTACTGAAGACGTTTAACTTGTTAAAACTACAAACATGCACATTCAAGCTGCGCTACCATGTGTAATTCAAAAAACACTTGGAACATGTAGAGAAATGATAAATAAGAAAAATAAAATTCATCTTTAACAAATAATTATTTTTATTTTGAAACATTCCCATTACAGATGATAAATCGCAGTCTGTATAATGCTGTTCTTGGATTAAGCATTAACTATACAACTTGTTTTTCGTTGACTTTGTTATCTATATAAAAGTATGTTTTATTTTCTAACATTCCTTACTTGTGTAATAAGATTGTTATCAAACACATACGAGCCGAAATAGGATAGGTAGAACATGATTAATATTGAAGTAGGACACTTCTCATCAAATATGTAGAACTTGACTCAGAGCTTCCACATAAAAGTAAACTCAGCACAAGAAAATTGTTGGTTATACATCTTTGTCAAGACGGTATTAGGTTCTACATTTTCATTTATTTTCGTATTCTTTCATTGTGACTTTGCATGTGATTCATTTGTCGGATTCCTAGAGAAAAGAACAAAAATAACTTAAATCTGAGCGTGAGATGTGAACCTTAAAAACATATCTCTTTAATTCAATTGTAATCATAAAGAAGTATAGAAAGGTTTTGACATTACTAAAGAGAGAATCTGAAACTTCAAAGCAAGTAGCATAACAACGTAAGTAACTCAGAAGTTAAAATATACCTTAGTTTAGATTTACACGTAGAAGGAGGGAAGCAGGGATGTTAACTTAATGACTTAAGTTAGAGTAAATTATGTAACAGTGTCCAGTGCTTAAATGATTAATTGTAAAATTAAGTATTTTATGTTGATTTGAAGGTAGATGAGAATGAACTGAATGAGGCTGGTCAATTGTTCTCTAGACATACGACGATGTGATAATAACACAATTGTTTCCAACTTAAAAATGAGATAGGTCATATGACTAGACGAAATAAAGACACCCGATCTAGACTGGTTTTGGGTGCACTATACTCCTACATTTACGGTCGCGGGATTGAATCCCGTCACAAAATATGCCTTTTTATGCGTAAGGAACATTATGATAGTAGTAAAGATATTACTAATACAGTCTAGAAAGATAGCATTCATGTTTTCACTCCTATGAAAACTTAATTAGGCCCTAGTCAACGGATGTGACGTAATTCAATGAAAGAAACTTTGAATATTTGAAGATGAAAACGAAACAAGATTTTAATATATAATAATGTGTGTATGTGTGTGTTTTCCTTTTAGCAAACCCACATCGGGCTATCCGCTGTGTCCACCGAGGGGACTCAAACCTCTGATTTTGGAGTTGTACCAGCGGGTAACAGTACACGATAGAACCTAAAATAATATATACTAATTAGTTTTAATTGTTTTGTTTAATAACATTTTACCTAATGGGTGTCACAAGAAGAGTGTACATTTATCAATTACATAATATATATATATACCATTTTCTTGAGCAATATTTTAAAATATATGGTTGTGATTGTTGTACATCTGTTTTGAGGTCTGTAAATTCTATTTGGAGAAGTAATTCGTAAATAATTCCAAGTAGGATATTGATCTTATGCCTCAAATACATTAAATTATACGTTTCTGGAGTCGTTTCACTTCCTTTGTTAAGCAACTGCATTTATTGTTTAAATAATCTATCCAGCGCTTTTAACGACATGCACAATTTTCAAGTTTGATGGTTCGCAATAAAGTAGATCATGTTATCCAGAAATGCCGCTTTAAAAGCATCTGGAATATTTGAAACGAAAAAAAAAAAAATCTCATACTCATTTTCTGAGCTTGTTAAATATTTCATATGCTCACCAGTGTGATTCACATTTTTACTTCAAAATGACATATCCTTTAAACTGTAATGACCGGTTCTCTGATCATAAACGTGACATTGGCTAAACGGAGGGCAGTACAAATGCAAGCTAACAGCTGGTTCAGAATAGCTCCCATTTTTCACAAGGTGAAGACCGAGTGAATCTGAAAGATAACAGTTCTGGTTAGTATTATGCTTTGCTTTTTTTTTCTATGACTTTTTGAAAGTACGAGTTATTCAGCTTATAAAATATAAGATAAAGGAACAAGGTAATCATTGATTAACATCCCTTGAAATAAATACTCACTTTACAAGTTACTTTTTCTGCACTAGTCATTTAGTGTTATAGAAGATACAACTTTAAGTTTGTCATAACCTAAAAAAAATATAGTTTATTTTAATTACATAGAAAAGAAGTACTAAGTAAACAATAGACTCATTCCTTATAGAATCTTCAAACAATTGTTTTATGTTTGTTTTTGAATTTCGTGCAAAGCTACACGAGGGCTATCTGCGCTGGCCGTCCCTAATTTAGCAGTGTAAGACTAAAAGGAAGGCAGCTACTCATCACTACCCAACGCCAACTCTCGGGCTATTCTTTTACCAACGAATAGTGGGACTGACTGTAACATTATAACGCCCCCACGGCTGAAAGGTCGAGCATGTTTGTTGTGACAGGGATTCGAACCCGCGACCCTCGGATTACGAGTCCAGTGCCTTAACCACCTGGTCGTGCCGAGCCGTTCATATCTTAATAGGTCTTGTCAGTGAAATTTTCCCTTTTGAAAAACACAACAAACATATTTAATATTTCCTGCAATATATTTAAATATTGTAAAATATCAAAACAATAATTCATATTTAAAAAAGCTCTCTTAAGCTCTGAAAAAGTAGGCACGTTTGGTGTGATTTGGATTCGGCTCGGGACAAGGAGACACACAAAGCTTTAATATGTATTCTGTTGTATGTAGAATATAAAATCCGAGCATCATGTTCCCAAATAACTTTCTGATGAATATTAAGGAAACACATAAATGTATATATATATATATATATAATTAACTTTGTAGGAGGAAATTAGACATATATAAAACATTCAGACAATTGTGTGGTATTTATTGTTATCACTTTTACATTGTCCGACATACAGTAAACTTGATACGTTAAGTGTACGTTAATTTCCTTTCTATAAAATTGTTTCAGTTTCATCGTGGGTTAAATTCCGTTATAAATTTCAATGCGAAGCCTGCAATTTAAGATTTTTTACGCAAATACTGGAAGAAAACATAAGTGGCGAACCAATATTCAGTGGCTTACATGTTCATGGCTCAATTATATGAAGATAAACGGTTTTACTTGGAAGTTGCTGTTTATGTAATGGAGAATTATTACCATGGAGGATGACAAAAGCATTCTAAAGTTCTTTCTTGAGATTCTTATTTAGATGGAAGAGTTTGATTCTTAGTTTAGTGAAGAATGTGTTTAGTTACGTGTGTGACACGTTGTATACAAGTTTATGCTCTTATGAAAACATAAGGCCAGTCAGTGTGATCTTTTAAAACCTACTGTAACACTAAGATTTTCATCTTCCCCCCTCCGTGGCACAACTTTATGTCTGTGAACTCAAACAGCTAGAAACCGGGTTTCGATACTCGTGATGGGCAGAGCACAAATAGCTTATTGTGTAGCTTTCTGCTTAACTCTAAACAAACAATCAATCAATAACTACTATTTATTTAAAGTGTGTTAAACAAGTTTTCATCAGTATTATTTTATTTTCGACTTAGTGTTGGATAACTATCCTCCTCATGACAAAGTGAGATGTTTCGTGTACTTACAACACTACAAATTAGCAGCCCATTGTTTAATTTTGTGCTTAACTTCAAAAAAAAAAACACAGAGAAAGCTGCTTCAATCTACGGTTCATATAGTGCATCACCTCCTATTAACACCATTTCTTTGTTTATTAATTGTAAAGTAATGTGGAAATGGTGCATCTCCACCTATCACCAACATTTCTTTGTCAATTAGTTGTAAAGCAAAGTGAAATTGGTGCATCTCTACCTATCACCAATATTTCTTTCTTTATTAATTGTAAAATAAGGTGAAATTGGATAATCTCTACCTATTATCAACATTACTTTCTTTATTAATTGTAAAGTAAGGTGAAATTGGTGCATCTCCACATATTACCAATATTTCTTTGTTTATTAATTGTAAGGTGAAATTGGTGCATCTCCACCTATCACCAACATTTCTTTGTTTATTAATTGTAAAGTAAGGTGAAATTGGTACATCTTCACCTGTTACCAATATTCCTTTGTTTATTAATTCTAAAGTAATGTGGAATTTGTGCATCTCCACCTATCACCAACATTTATTTGTTTATTAATTGTAAAGTAATGTGCAATTGCTTTGTAAGCAAGAGTTAAGTTTCCTTACCTCACAGAAAACTTATCAACACAGCATCATTCACCCACTCAACTTTGGGTTGATCAGCTGTGTACTGAGAGTTTAATTACTTATTAGCACAGTTATATCTTACAAATTAAAATTTTGTTGCAAATAAATTAAATGAATGCTTTATTTCTCTTATTATTATTCACTTTAATTAATTTCTCTTTCATATTGTCTGTAAGTATGCAGCTTTGGGATAGATAAGGTGAAAAATTTATTGAATTATAATAAACTCACATCAGCTGATATATACTGCAAGTATTGCTTCTGCTGTTTACAAACAATCTGATGAGGAAGAACCAACACTTGAGAAGCATCGTCCTCCCAAATATTTCTGTAAGTGAAAAAATACAAATCTGGAAGGCTGAGACTGTCCTGCAGTTTTTATGGCTATGACATATGAAGCAGAAAAGATGTGGAAATTCTTTTAATTTAAGCTGCCGAGAGAAAACAGTGAAAAGCACACTTCTATATTGCTTGGGTAAATCCATTCAATTAAATACTCAGGAGAATTTTCTTAGTGTACCTTAGTTGTGAAATTATCTAGAATTCTCATGCGAGTCAAAACCTAAGATAGTTTTATAATCACAGTGATATTTACCTAACTTCAAGTCTGACAGACAAAACTACTTGTGATAGGATACTTGGTCAAATGATATAATTGCTCTGATGTCTGTGAATTTACTTACTGACAACAATAAGATTCGGAAGCTCTGGAAGGTCTTTAAAGAAATCCAATTGGCATAACAGTTTACAGGTTTCCAAATGATAAAGGCGTTAATAATGGGGAAATAATTATGACTGCCTCCATCATGAAAATCACAGATGATAAAACATACGTAGAAGCTAGGCTCAAAGAGCCTTCTGCTATAACTTCAGTTGTGAAAATTGCTCCAAATCAGGGATCACTAAATAGCCACCCAATTAGTATGGAAGAAGTCGACTCCAAAACTATGGTTTGCACTGTCAATAATCATTCTGAGGTGATAGGAGCAGTGTTCTATTAACCTAGAATTGAAAGAATGATGGCTACTCAAGAAGTAGCTAAAATAGGTCCTAAAGGAAATTTTATGGACTAAAGACATCATTTGGGCAGAACTGTAATCTACTTTGGTCACCTTTTGACCTTCACGGGGTTTACACAAATCTACACAGCCTCAAGAATATTCCCATTGCTCATAAGTGTTCAATCGATCTCTTAACCGGTAAGATATCGTTTCATATTTACTATGTGTTTGGAAAAAGTATCGTTGCCTAATGTGTCGGGTTTCTGTGGACATGGCAGGATGGGTCAAAATCTGGTTATGGATCAGATTTTGTATGTTAGTGAAACCATTAGTAGCGATTCAACCACAACTTGTACTATCTCCTACCATGCTTGTGATACCATTCTTTGATTGTGGCTGAACAATTTGGATTTGGATTTTGTTGTATAAAGAAGATGTTTTAACTTTGTTCATTTCGCTGTTCATGATCTTGTAGTCATTGCAATTTTCTGAGTTGGTTACTCTTCCTGGTAACAGTTTACGAAACTATTTGTGCTAATGTACATCTTAATCTTCCCAAGGTGACATAGACACGTATTTTTGCAGCTAGGTCATTGGCATTAACAGTACACAGCCATCGAATTTCTTATAAATGACATACCCTTATACCCAAGACCACTTTTGAAGAGTTTGTACCTCAACCACTTTTATTATTAGCAGCTCAATTCTCACGAAGCGTCTTTTGAGTCTTCAATACTGTTCCTAGTAGAACAAGGAGTCTTGTCACAATCATTCACACGGTGGGTTCTTAATAATCACAATGTTTGATCTATTACGCGCTTCTCACGTGGTTTTCTAGTCACGGGAACCATGACTGGATTCACACTGCTACTTCTGCGAGAATATCAGTAATTTTACAGGATTTATACTGGTGTGGTACTTCGTGATTTCCCGAATGACACCCACCATTTTGTAGGTTATCAACACAAGAATGTACTCGATAAACAGTAGTTTTCCCGAGTACTTTCTCTGAGTATTTCCCTTTTTATACCTTTTCTCATCGTAATATATATAGTTCTTGCCAATAATGTGAGTCTGAAATTAATATTAATAATGTTATGTTATACGCCAGCAACCTAACTCTAATACATACACTTTTATTAAGAAGTTACTCTTATGGGATCGTTACCATACAGAATGGCGTAAAAAGAATATTTGGATTTGATTTTTCGCCTTTTCATTCTTTTCTGTAACTGAAATTATGCAGTTTTTTTTGTTTAACCGGAACTGTGTTTAGCGACTGAGAAAAGTTGTTTGCAATATTAACAAAACCTACAGCCAATCTGCACGACGTTTTAATATGCTTGAAAATCTTTACTTAGGAAATGTAATAATTGATTTGTATTATACCATCTTTAGATTAAATCTATGTCTCATTTTTGTCAAACGATCAATAAAACGAAGGTGGTTGGCACACCAAGCGAGTATTATTACTTTTTAAGCCTGATAGGAAACTTATCTGCCTAAAATCCTTGATCGCTCAGCTTGTGGACTGATCCCCTTGCTGCTAAAACATGTATTTATATGTAACGACAAGCACCTACACTTAAAAATTACTAACATCAACAAAAAACAGTTGACAAAAAGAGAGATAAGCACACACTTGATCACCAAAAAAAAAACAGAACCAAACATATGATGACTGAGTCGATTTTAATTTTCTCGCCTCGCAGACGCAAAAATAATTTCGTTAATGTTTCTAACGAATTTCATGAAATATCTTTCTTTATTTTCTGATAAATTATATATTTATTTTATCGACATTGTAATGGTTACCATTTCAAAGCAAAACAAATATACATAACTTACCATTTCGTGTTTTCTGTAAAAAATATGTTATCACATCAGTTCCATTATATATATATATAATAATGTTTAGACTGAAGTCTGAAAAGTTGTTTTATTTCGGAGAAAATACATTTCGTAACAAACAAAATGAAGTTCAATAATAATTTTACTTGTCTTACCGTTTATGTAAATAACATCGTTTACATATAGTATGGTTTCTTTAAATGGCTTCATCTCTTGCTTTTCTGAAAGCCAAATATAACGAATTTCTCTTAACGTTCCAGAAAGTTGCTGTAAAATAAGACAATGTTTTAAAAACAAAATATCGTACGTTTATTTCAAACAGACACATTTGAATGTATATACATATGTGTGTGTGTGTGTGTGTGTGTGCCATTATCTATCTTGGCAGATGACATATAATTTCGACAACAAAACTTTTAATCCTCTTTTACACATAAATTACTTTAGTTTCAAGTTTCATGTGGAAACATATGCATGACACTACATCTGATTAAAGTATGTTTTGGTCTTCAAAGAGTACGTGCAAAATTTCACCAAATAGCATTTGCTGCACAGAAAACGTGTTGACTCACTGTGACATTTCTAATACAAAATCTGTTCTTTAACATATGAGTATCATTAAAAGCTGTCAGTGTAAACGATGATTCATGTGACTTACCAACAACTAGTCTAACTTTGAGAAATTCTGCACATTGTTCTATTCTGGTGACGTGACACTTCCTACTTATCATCCAATGAGGTAATGTTTTGTTTTTTTTAAAAAAGTTGGCATATGGCTAAAG
Organism: Tachypleus tridentatus; assembly: GCF_004210375.1. Lineage (NCBI taxonomy): Eukaryota > Metazoa > Arthropoda > Merostomata > Xiphosura > Limulidae > Tachypleus > Tachypleus tridentatus. The sequence continues at coordinate 47,533,841 of NC_134835.1, forward strand.
TTGTAGCAGCTTTCATTGGCAAATATAATAAAATGGGTTACTTCAAAGTTAGGACATTTTCCAGCAGTTTTGAATTATACAGAGTAGCCCATCATGTTGCATTAGATATAAAATAAACATGAGTTTAGAGTTCCATATTTTACTTCCAAGTTCTAAACTCTCAGAACAAAAGAGATGCGTGAATTAGTATGATACGGTTAAGAACTTGAGAAAGATCCAGATGGCTGACCATTATGGTAGAATGAAAAATGTCTTCTTGTTATGTTTGAGGCGTTAATAGCTTCTAGAGCTCTTTTAAAGTACCTTTAAAAACAGAGCTTAGCTTTATAAAGTAACACTGAAACACTTGTTTGTACGACATAGTGCTATTATAATGTTTAATTTGGTAAACAGGTTGTGAATACTCTGCTACGATTTTAGTAAGCCTAGTCTTTTTTCACAGATGGCAGATAAAAGATACTGATATTCAATAATGAATGTATAAGAAATAGGTTATTTGTGTTTGTTATAGTTTTCACGCTGTTGCTTTCAAATGAGTAAGCGTATCTTTACCAAATTATATACATTATTAATAAACAGAAAAATACTTTATTATAAAAAATATCAGATTTCGAAATTACGTTTTAAGATTTTCAAGAAATGCTTTTCCATGCCTTTTTTTCGCATGTTGACTATTCAACATACGAATTTGGATTTCAAGATTAAAAATACTTTTATGCGTCAGAAGACTTTCAAATTTTACGCGTGAAATTTTTACAATGTCCAGATAATTATCAGTTGTTGTTTAAGAAAAAAATCTTCACATTTTATCTGTTATTTTAATTAAAGGTGGCGTAATCTCACAGTTACAAAGAATATCCGACCTCTCCTTCATATCCTCAAGAGTTACTCATTGCTGCTCTAGGCGTAGGCATCTATAGTAGGTTCATCTGTTGATATACTACACGTGGAAACCAAAGTATCTAAACATGGTTGATTTTATGAGAAGCGGATATTCTATTGCAAATTAAGCGTCATAGTTATATCAACGGTTGATTTTGTGGTTAGCAAGTAAAAACCTATAAAAGATATAAACTTGCTTTTGTTTCTGATAAAATATAACTGTCTCAATACGTTTAAAATTATCTGAGTTTACTATTTATTCTCTTTAATATGAGTAATTTTATGAACAAATTTTCCTTTTGATAATTCCTTTTTCCGTTTTCATTTTATTCGTTTTAATACTTTACCCTTGATTATTAATTAATCTTGCCCGTCATTTCCTCAAAAAGCCGGAAATGCCCTAATAAGTAATTGTTCTCCTTATCTTGGGCCCGACATGCCAGGTGGTTAAGGCACTCGACTCGTAATCCGAGGTTTGAATCTCCTTCCCACTAAACATGCTAACCCTTTCAGCCATGGGGGCACTAAAATGTGATGGTAAATCCCACTATTCGTTGGTAAAAACGTAGCCCAAGAGTTGACGGTAGGTGGTGATAAATAGCTGCCTTCCCTCTGGTTTCACACTGTTAAATTAGGGACGGCTAGCGCAGATAGCCCTCGTGTAGCTTTGCGCGAAATTCAAAACAAACCAAACAAATCAATTCCTTATCTTGACGAAACAAAAGCACGTATCAAGTTTGAGTATAATAGTTACACTATATTGATGCCGGTAGATGTCACTAATCGTTGAAACAATAGTAATGGAACCCTAGTAACGTCGACTAATAATTATCTACCTTTCCCGTGGTCTCTCAGTTCAGTATTAGAGTATTAGGCTTTTGAGTAGCTTTGCGTGACATTTCAAAGAAAACAACAACAAAAAACGTTGATTCAGGAAAGGCTTTTCTATCATTAAAACTGCTTCTGCTGATAAGTATCGCAGAGAGAGTCTATGAATTAATCAATACATTGCTGTGAATTCGTAGGTATGGACTGAAATAAAAATTATTTTTCACAAGATGTCTTCACAAATACTCTCAAATGATACCTGTAATAAAATTAGTTGAGAACGTTTATTGGTATTATTTCTAAAACCATTTGAGTGTAACAAACCTTAATTACATATATATATATATATATGCAGTTGTGAACATTCCTTGAATATCAATAAAAAGATCATTATTTACTTCATTTTTGTCTATAAGCATTACTTTTCCTAGTAGACCTATTTTATCTGTGACTATTTAATCATTTATTTTACATTAATAATTTACTTACTGTAACTAATTGCCTTCCAGTTTCTACTGTTTTGATTGTGTTTACTGTCTACTCGGGACGTACATTAAATAAGCAGCATATTCGTGGCATAGCAAAAATATTTGTTCTGCTTTTTCCGTGAGAGCCCGATATGGTCAAGTGGTTAAGGTATTCGACTTGTAATCTGAGAGTCGCGTGTTCGAATCCCTGTCACACCAAACATGCTCGTCCTTTCAGACGTGGAGGCGTTATAATGTTCGGTTAATCCCACTATTCTTTGGTAAAAGAGTAGCCCAAGAGTTGGCGGCGGTAGTGATGACTGACTACCTTCCCTCTAGTCTTACACTACTAAATCACGGATGGCTCGAGCAGGTAACCCTCGTGTAGCTTTTCGCGAAATTCATGACAAAGCGTAGATGGAGAACATTTTGAAGGTATTAAAAATGTGAAATACAGCATAGTCATAAAAGCGAGTAATAAAGGCAGGAAGTGATACTAAAAATACAAACAGACTTAAATAAATGATCGTGTACGTAAATTAATGTACTGAAATACGCAGTTTAATGATGTTCGTCTCACCCATTACAGAAAAAAAAATAGATTAACGCAAAATCTTAGGAAACGTAAAACTTACCTTCATAAAACAGTGTGATCCTGGATGGTCGTGTATGTCGCTGCCTTGACCTTCTGGCCAAGCTAGAATCATGAGGTTAAACTTTCCGTTTCCTTCGTCTACCAAATTACGTGTGTATCTAATTAGAAGGAAATATAAGTCAACGGAAAATACATTTTTTTAAACCAGAACTTGTATTCTCACTTACTGTATTTATTTTAAATGGAGTGTATTTTAGATTCATTCAATAAACAAATCCAATCAAATTGGAATTGTGAGAAAAAAAGTTTTAACTAACAAACATTTCTTACATGATTAAATGACATTTCTTATAATGATGCTTTTTTTTGTTTTTTTACAACGTCAACTTTTCTAATGTACACCCTGCAGAAAACGATATCTTATTCAATATAGGGATTACGTTAAAAGCTGCGGACATTTTGACAGTAAATTTCGAAGAAGAGAACTGCCTATACGCTCCAGATAATATTAAAAGCCTCCCTATGGCACGGCACAGCAGTATGTCTGCGGACTTACAGTGCTATAGACCGGGTTTCGATACTAGTGGTGAGCAGCGCACAGATAGTCCATTGTACAGTTTTGGGCTTAACTTCAAACAAATAACACTTAAAAACACTCGAGCATATGTAAAAACATTAACTGTTTGAAAAAATAAAGTACCTATATCTGGATTACATATATATATATATATTTACTTATTCCGTGCATACGTGGTCTTTCCCTTTAATCTTATTAAAAAAATATGATGATTAAATGTTTAATGTTTTGGACATATTCGTGTAGCAAAAAACTTTAATATCGTAAAGTACAAACTTTAGAAAATAGATAGTACAAAAGTATGTTTCAGTTGTTAAGTTTAAATATAACTGTAAAGGAAAACACAGTTATATTCTATGTCAAAATTGGGTTTATTTTCTTATTTAAAACTTAAACGTATTTACAAAACTAACTATTTAGTAAATTATATTATTTATACTAGCTAGACTTTGAATATATATATACATATATATACACTCATATTGCGTGTAAACTTGGTCTAGTTTTTTATCGTTCTTAAATCTTTAGGATAAATAAATACAGTTTTACAGCACAAGTACTCTCCATTATAAACACAGCTTTCTGCTACTACTACTCTGAAGTTATTCGGTGGTTGGTAATGAACACGACATTCAGTACACGGGGTGTTAGTATATTGGTCTGGTGAGCGAGTAATATCAATAACACTCGAGAGTCACGTACCGAAGTTTGTTTATCGTGACTGTTAACTGAACGTTCATGAGTGTAAACCAGGTGAAAATAAAATTTTACCTGATAAACGATAATCTAGTTTATCTTTTGTACCACTCAGGAATAGTAGAACTGAGCTTGTTGCAGACAATTGTCTTTTTTTTTCTAAGTCATTTTATAAATCATAAAAAAAAAAAAATGTTTCAAGTTGGAAACGGTGCAGTACCAAATAATAATTCCAAGAACGTGGGGTGATAATTCAAGCACGTGATGAGCTATACAACAATGTGTGGAAATAATTCAAGCACGTGATGAGCTATATCATAAAGTGTGGTGATAATTCAAAACATTATAAACTATGCAACAATGTGTGGTGATAGTTCGAGCATGTAATGAACAAATTTTATACAACTGAAATTACTGTTTCATTGAATAATCGACAAATAATTAACGCTAACCTTAAAGGACACGCCGAATAAAACAAATATGGATGAGGAAAACGAAGTTTTGTTCTGTGTTTTTTTATTTCGAACAAACTTAATCGAGGTTTACCTGAGCTAATCGCCTCCAGATAGTCAACACCACCCTCCGCCAACTCTTAGGCTACACTTTATCAAGGAACAGCTAGATTGACAGCTAGAGCATAACACCTCCACGTACAAAATGGCGAGCGCACTCGGTGACCGACAAATACACATCATATTTTAAAGTTGTACGCTCACTTGGGGGCAAACAATCCAATAGTGTACCTTGAACTGTTATTTTGTAAAGTTTCATATAAGTTTTAGAAATATTATTATATTATTCTACCACTTTCATATTTTCTTTTTAATTTAAGTTTGTTTATTTTTGGAATTTCGCGCAAAACTACCCAAGGCTATCTGCGTTAGCCGTCCCCAATTATGCAGTGAAAAACTAGTCTACGCTTACTAAATATAGATGAAACTTACAAATTACTGTAAATTTTAGTTCTCAGCTGCACTTGGTTAAGAAAATTACTAGATCAACCTAAAAGAATAAAGATCTCATAAATCTAATCAAAAACACTTTAAGTGTAACAAAAAGGTGTCCCTCGCTGCTACAGCGGTAAATCTACGTATTTACAACGCTAAAATCAGAAGTTCGATTCCCCTTGGTGAACTAAGCAGATAGCATTATGAGGCTTTGCTATAAGAAAGCACTTACACCTACACAAAGGGGCAGCCAAAAAAAAAAGGATTCAACTTACCACTTAGAGGAATGGAATCAAAATTAGTATCCAAAATGTAGCTATACTTAGAGCATTGCTAAATGTTTTACATCAAATATTCATTTATAATTTAACCAGGTTTGTTTCTTGTTCAACTTTGGGTATAATGGAACGTAAAATAAAATAGGCATCCTTACTCACTTATGAATTAATGTTCACTATAAGATTCTCATCAATCCTATCGTTGTACTCAGTAGTTTGGGAACCAGCTTTGGTTTTCTTATTTTATTTCACACCTTTTTATCCCCACATTTTTTCCCACCTTAGGTGTTTTTAATTAATTAGAATGATTTTTTGTAAAAACACACCAACAAACTACAGCAAGTAAGAAAAGTGACACTCGATAGTAACCAACATTAGCTTAAAGACAGCAACCCTATTATTCGGAACAGACCTATATTTTGCAGAACCAACCAGATCATTTAGAATATTTGGTGCTAGTTTTACCTCTACAACTGTGTTAATAGCCACCTTTATAGTAACGCCAGGGAAACTAGATTAACAGTTTCTTGTCATCACCGGCAGGCCCTCCGTACAGCCGTATTCAACATCATTATTTACACAAATATCTTATGACGCGAAATACTCTTTGATTAGGATAATTTCATAACATTTACCAAATTTGTGCTAAAAATTTTGTTAATGAATAATCAATAATAACAGTCCACCCTTATTATTCCTTTGAAAACTTGAACTAGAAACTCTTATTCTATTTTGCTTGGCCTAACCAATATTATTGTATCTTTATGTACCTTCACCCTATAGTTTAGCCATCTAACAAAACACTGAAAACGACACACTTTTACTCTTAGGTGATGCTGTAGGCGAGCGAAAAAGGTTTGGTCAAAATTGTGCGTTTTTTGCTGAATACCTTTGCACATGTGGCTTATATTTATACCAAGTTTGACACCTCACTGTAAGGTGTAACTATCTATCAGTGTACCGAATTTGAAAATGAAACTCTAAAAATTAAGGGTTTTGGGGTTATTTTTTACTGAATAAGGTTTCCATACTTTCGGTGCGAAGAAGAAAACAGGAATCGAGTTAATCAAAACTGGAGATTTTATATCCGTGTATTTCTTGACGGATTGCCTTGGAATATAGTGTGTGAAGTAACAGTTCAATAGACACTATATGTTATTAACAACTATTCTTTGGCAGATTTTTTTTGCCGTGTATCTTGATTTTCAAATGTTTTAAATTGTAATTCTCTGTGCTCTCTATAGATGTCAGGTAATGCGATTGACCAGGAATAATTTGTTTATTTTGAATTTCGCGCAAAATTACACAAACCGTCCCTAATTTAGCAGTGTAAGACTAGAGGGAAGGCAGCTAGTCATTACCACCCACCGCCAACTGTCAACCAACGAATATTGGATTGACCGCAACATTGTAACGCTCCCATGGCTTAAAGGGCGAACATAATTGGTGTAACGGGGATTCGATCCCATGACTTTCAGATTGAGAGTCAAGCTCCCCTAGCCATCTGATCATGCCAGGCCGATTGGAAATAGTGATAGTAGTTTTGTTGATACAAGAAATAATGTTTGATTATGTGTTTCAACGATCACCGTTCAACTTTATCAAATACTTCACTAAAGCATCTGTTTATCATGGGAGTATCTAATGGTACTTACTTGTTTCTTTCGAACTTCGCAAATTTTTTCCATTCTTTCGGGTTACTTCTATACAATGCCATCACATGTTGTACATACTCCATATTTACCGAGTCTGATTCAAAAATTCGGTGCAACTCCTTAATAAGATCATTGAAACAACGTATTCTAGGTTGCTTGCAACTAACGCGAACAAAGGAATGCATTAAGTTCATGATTCATACGTTTTATGTAATTTGTTTAATTTTTCTTATGCTGGAATTTAGCCAACAGATTTTTATATTTGTCAGCCTATAGTTGTATATTATTTACATCCAATCAGGAAACATCAGCAAGGTTACCTAGGATACATGCATTTTACTTACACGAACGTTATTCCAGTCAGCCATTCACAGTGCAGTATCTGTAATACTTTTAAAATTAACCTTATCATCATGATGCTTGTGTATATATCCTTATATGGTCACTTTTGAGATTCATCCATAATTGAAATTGTGATATCCTGACGAACACGAACCATAATACTCCAAACCTTTTGAAATATTGGACTTTAATCCAACACTTCAATTGATGAGTTAAAAGTGTAGTAAACCTTTTTAAAATCTGTTTTTTTTATCTGCTGTATTTCTATTTGTTATTATATGATATTTTTCCACTCGTATTGTGATATAAAACTACTCCTCTTCTCAATAGAATAAATCACGTTTTCACTACTTTAACGTCACACACGTGATAAACAACTCCCTTTTTTATATTTTCGAACATATTTTTGTACTTTTTGTCTTAAGATATTAATTTTTTTTCAACAAATTTAAGTGATTTATTCTAAAAACGATGGCTGACGTGGAGTGCTCGCGTCACGAGCTGTTCAGTAGTAATGCGGCTTGGTAACATCTAGAAATCCCACGTCATCGTATACGGAAACTGTTGCTAATGGCAGTGAGATCAAGACTCAGTCATTAAAGCTAACAAAACCTGTGAAACAAGGTTGTTGCTTTTGTCATTTTCTTCTAACAATAATATAAAAATGTCCAGTTTTATCTACAAAATAGACTAATAAGAATAGTACCTATATAGCAGCTGTGGTAGCGAATATTGTTGTGTTTGTTGTTGTTAAGCACATATTATTTCTCCGCTTATCATGGGTGTCGAAACCAGATACTTAACGTTATAAACCCTTATACCTACTACTGAATCACTCAGGGATGTAATAAACATTATTTATTCATGTTTCAGAGCTTGTTCAAACAGTAAAAAATAACATGTAAAAAATTCTAAAATTCAGATTTACTTTATTTCTCATTTTAATTGTGATACGTCTTTATCCAAAACATTAGTATACACATATTTTAATCAATTTTTGAATATTTTTCTAATTTTGATAAATAGCTTGTAATCAATCCTCTCTTACCAGCGCTGAACGAGGCACATCAACTATATCTACGCACAAAGCCTCGTGTAACACCTCTTCGCTTTTCCTATTTCACTATCTATTATTTGTAATTTGACTCTGTGAATTTTAGGTGAGGCGTGTATATTTCTCACATTTAACCTTTAATCTGGACTAAGACATCCTGGCGCCTATCCTGATTTTCACTATCTTTGCAGTATTAAAACGATTGTACATATTATAGAGGACCACTTTTTTTACCTAGTACTTTACTATGGAATAATGTAAAATACAAAAATATTTCTATAACAAATAACTTCAAAGATGAAACTTAATTTCCGATTTAGTATTGTTGAAAAATTAACGTTATAAAACAACAAGGAAATCAAACCTTTTGTCTTTCAGTTGTAATCTGAGGTACAACTTTAAGAGGCTGCGTAATTCATCGAAGATTGTGCCCCCCGCTAGTACAGCGGTATGTCTCCGGATTTACAATTCTAAAATCAGGGGGTTCGATTCCTCTCGGTGGGCTCAGCAGATAGCCTGATGTGGCTTTACTCTAAGAGGCACGGCACGGCCAAGCGTGTTAAGGCGTTCGACTCGTAATCCGAGAGTCGCGGGTTTAATTCCGCTCGCACCAAACATGCTCGCCCTCCCAGCCGTGGGGGCGTTATAATGTGTCGGTCAATCCCACTATTCTTTGGTAAAAGAGTAGCCCAAGAGTTGGCGGTGGTTGGTGATGACTTGCTGCCATCCCTCTGGTGTTACACTGCTAAATTAGGGACGGCTAGCGCAGATAGCCCTCGAGTAGGTTTGCGCGAAATTCAAAACAAACAAATATCGAAGATTTTTCTTAGACATAAAGTAACACAATTATGTCTGCTTCAATGACATTTTTTTGTTTTTGCTTATACCACATTATAGTATATTAGGTCAATTAAGCCATCAAGGTACATCAAAATTAAACCATCAAGGTACATCAAAATTAAACTATCAAGGTACATCAAAATTCCGAAACTAAAATTCAATCCATTCATTTATTATTTCCATTCTGCAAAATATTAGTTGAGGAAAAAGAAAGAAGGTCTAGTTTGTTTTATTGCAAACTTCTTCAGATGTATTGTATTTGTTTAATTGCTTTTCTTCCTTTTTTGTGTAATTTTGTGGAAATTTTGATACGTCATAATTCGTTTTTATTTGTCATTATTTTAATTTTCGGTCACCGGAGAATGACCTGGTGTTAATGTATCGAACAAGAGCATCGAGGTCTCGCGTTCGAATCGTGCTGTTTGTTACTAAGCGCGCATAGCTAGGGGTGCATAATAATAATGACAGCAAGCCTATTGTTATGTTAATAGAAGCCGGTTTAGGAAGCAAATTATGTCAACAGGCTGCCCCTTCTTTAGTTCGCAGTGCAAGATCAAGGAAAGTTATGATTCATCCATAAAGGGTCTTTGACTTGAACTTTTCACCAAACCCAGGCATAAGGTTTCGTTCAAGTAAATAAACTGTCAAAGAAATGCGTTTTAGTTTACGTCTTTTATATATTTTCGTTAACTTTAAAAAAAGTCATGATGTATGAAAATTATTATGTCATTACTAATACCATTAATTAATTATACTTTTATAAAAATGAGTTTGAATATCCTAAACGAATTCTAGAACATTGTACGTTTTGCTTAGCACTTAACTGGTATTTTTGTTTTCTTCGTCATAAATTCATCCATCATGCCAGATTCATGTTGTTTTACGTTAAAGCTTATAAATACTTACTCATGTCAATTGCTGATGTGCAGAGTACTAAGTTGTGCTTTATAAAATGGAAAACCATAATTGCACTCTTTACTGTATTTATTTTAAGAACTAAATAGATATTGAATTAAATTGAGTACGTAATAAAATATTTATTTTTACGTTGTATTCCTGGATGATAAGGGAGTATCTTCTCATAATGATGTGAGGTGTTGTGCTTTGAAGATAACTGAAATTGAAAGTTCTCACAGACGTCAGAAGAACCTAATAATCGTTCTATTTAAAATATCTTCTCAACAGCAGAACGGCTTATAAAGAGAACCGCACTGTTTAATAAGTCAATGATCGTATATCATATTTTCCTGTAATAAACACAATGGAGACTAAAAATGCAAATCACGTGTGAATTATTATGGTATATAACGTGAAGTATTGACCTTCAGCTTGTATGACGTTGGTTCACAATAATACTGATAATAACAATATATTACAAGCACTTTTGTCATATGTTGAGATTGTACCATAATAATTAACGTATTTTACATAAATATCGTTTCGGTGGAAACTTCTTGTGCTGCCTGCTTAGCTGACTGGTAAGTTCTTGTGTTTGGTGAAAGGCCTTGTCGGCAGAAAGGTGTGGTACATGAGGTGTGCGTCAAGGTGCTGCTATATTTTTCTTTGTTATGGAAATGTGTTTAGAACTATTAAAGAAATGTGTTTAGAACTATTAAAGAAATGTGTTTTTAAAATAAATGTTAAGATTGTTGTGATTTATTATCACACGCACATACTACCGTTCAATAAATCATGTAGCTTGACTGATCAATAGCCTTATGTCATAGTGTGTAATAGGCATAGTTTGATAATAGAATATATAATCGTCGTTAAAAAAGTTCGACTATTTTTGGTTAACTTAGTCGTTTAATCTAAAGCAGTTCACAGGAAGATTTGTCATGTTACTTGGTATTTATGGCTAGTTACAGAAAGGTTTTCTAGCTCAGTCTGACCATGACTTTGTATATTTTACAATGTCATTGTTCTCAGATTATTGACTCTATATTAAGAAATACCATGACAACCTGCTTAACATAGGCTTGAAATTTTCAGTAAATTGTTAACTCATTTCTGGTATGATTACATTGAGTTTAACTGCATAGTAATATCAATCTAACATTGAAAAATAGGTTTATAACAACTGAGAGTTCTAAAACTGCTAAGAAATATGAATATGATAAATGAACCAACAAAATTTTTTTTCTGAACTAAGATCTTTTTATGTCGATACCTTGTTGTGCTTATTATATTTAAGTGCACAGGTAAACCAGTTTCTTCCAGAACTGTTCAGATGTCGTTAGACATTAATTTTTACAAACCAAAATCAATATTCTTAACTTTTGTAAGCCCACAGGGTCTGTCTAATTGTTAACGTGTCAGGCTGCGTAGCTCGATGTCTAAGATTTAAGTTTAGTACTTTCAATTAGACTGTAACTGTGACAGCCATTTCTCTATTTAAATAACAATAGATACATAAGTGGGAAGAGGCAACCTAATACAAAGGAATACCTTTACACCTATATTAATTAATACCTAACATCTAATTATATGGCCCCTACAATCTCGCACCCGTTTACACTCTCGTCTTTAAGAAATGTGCCCAGCAACGGTCATTTGCAAACTTTTTTTGTTAACCTGAAGGTGACTTAAGAAGGTAAAGAGTGGCCCAAAAATTGGACATGAATGATATTGGCTAGTTACTTATCCTTTATTCTATTACTCCAAAATTACGATGAATTTGCCCAAGCTTTTAAGTAGCTTTGCGTATGATTCAACAAACAAGAAAAATAATAGAGAGTGCTTTCTCTAAAAAAAATATTTGTTAAAATGTTTTACTTAGTATAATTTCATTAGTGTTAGAACTTCTTGACATAACACATCATTTCTCTTTCTTGTTGTTGTTTTTGATGTTTCTTTAATTTCGCGCAAAGCTACACGAGGGCTATCTGTGTTAGCCGTTCCTAATTTAGCAGTGTAAGACTAGAGGGAAGGCAGCTAGTCATCACCATCCACCGCCAACTCTTGGGCTACTCTTTTACCAACGAATAGTGGGGATTGACCATCACATTATAACGGCTGGGAGGGCGAGCATGTTTGTTGCGACCGTGATTTGAACCCGCAACCCTCGTATTACGAGTCGAACGCCTTAACCCACCTGGCCCTTTCTTGCTGTTCAAGATTTAGTATTTTTTAAGTATTTAACTTTTAAAATGTCATTTAAAGCTTACAGGTTCAGATTATTTTAATTAAACACAAAATGGAAGGCTTGTGTTTGTTTTTTCATCAGGCTTATAAAATATAGTTTGTTTGTTTTGAATTTCGCGCAAAGCTGCACAAGGGTTATCAGCGCTAACTGTCCCTAATTTTGCAGTGAAGACTAGAGGGAAGGCAGTTAATCATCACCAACCACCACCAACTCTTGAGATACTCTTTTGCCAAGGAATAGTGGGATTGATAGTAGCATAATAACGCCCCCACGACTGAAAAGGTGAGCATGTTTGGTGTGATGGGGATTCGAACCCGCTACCCTCGGATTACGAGTCGAGCGTCTTAACCATCTGACCATGCTGCATAAAATATAGTATCTCAACATCAAGAAGCAAATAGAGATGGAAGATGATGAGATTGCATTATTAACAATAACTCATATTTAACGTGATATCGCATCACTGAGTTATATAAATTGTTTATTCGTTATGCTCTTTTTGTTGTACCAATTTCAATACTTAAGAATGCAACAACTCATGCTGAAAAAGCAGTAACTTTTAACACGTTTTGTAGAGTCACGCTCTAGAACATTTTTGAAATAAAAAATTGAAGAACTGAATGTTGGAATCCATGATGTCACGTTATTCCAACAAACACAAAATCGTTCTCTATTACATAAGTATACGACATATAACACATCCTATTCTGAAGAATGAATGTAATAATGTACAAAGAGGAACATTTAAAAAAATATTTTCCACATAGAAGCAGAAGAAAGACTGCTCATTTTGCACTACTTGTTATAGGTGTCCAAAATATTTCAAAAAAAGAGATCACCTAATTTGTGTTTAGAGGCGATAAATTACATACTATATTATAATAATTATTCAGCGTTCAAATACTACTGTGAAAAGAAAGTACATAGGTTGTAAATTTATTATATTGTTACGATACATCATATTATGTCTTAATTTTGTATTAATAATATTTATCTGAGCGAGTTGTATAGTTTTTGTTTTTAGATTAAAGCTACACAAATAACTATGAATTTAGTATTGCTAGTAACCAATTCCTTCTACATACTAGATGGTTTAGTCTAGAGCAGGGGTTCTTAACCAGTGGTGCCCGCACCCCTAGGGGGTGCGAAGATAATTCCCAAGGGGTGCGAGGATGCCCATGAATAATTAAAGCAAATCTATATTTTTACATAAGAGTATGCTTTATATTTCTCCAGGGGGTGTGAGAAATGATTACTGATTTGAAAGGGGTGCAAACACTGAAAAAGGTTAAGAACCACTGGTCTAGAGCAACATTTCGGAACGAGGTGCTGTCTGATACTTAATAAAACATAACTATCTTAACTGAACCACATTTTAACTAAAAACAGCACTGTTTTCATAAGTACAATTATGTTAAAATCTATTGGCAGGAGCTCTTTACACGTAAAGAAATTAGGTCGAGCTAGGCTAACGTATAACGGTAAATTACATTTATTCTCACAGGCTTCAAGGTTTACTGTAATTATGATAATGATAAAAGGTAGAATCAAATAATGCATGATAAATGTAAATTATCACACTGCAATATGTATACTTATCCATATGTATAATACGTACAGGGTGATTCACAAATAAAGAGGTATATGAAAGTAATTCTTTGTAGTACAGAATGTTGTGCACTTACATGTGACAATGTCATTGTAATCATTTGAAGATATCTTCAAGATATTCTGATACGTTAGTTAAATGCATAATTTATCATAAATATTGACATATAATCAGCAAAGTCGGTCCTTAAAAAATTATTATTAGTATAAATGCATCCCTTTCTACTTGTTTTTTTTTTCAGAACTTTATAGTAATTAAAGCATACGTAATTATGAAACAAAAGTCGATAATCCGACCACAGCAGAGGTTTCAGGTGTGAAAACAGAAGTTTACGTGAACAGATCTTTATACCTTGAAGGATACAAAAGGTACAAAGAAATTATTAAAATTTAAAACTTTTACATAATGTAGCTGCTTTCAACTATCCAAATAATGGTACAATATCTGAATATTTGTATAACGGGTACAAGATCTAAATCTCCAAATAACAGCGCAACATCTAAATATCCAGATAACAGTACAACTTCTAAATACCTAAGTAATGGCACAATAACTAAATAATGGTGCAAATCTAAATTTTCAAATAACAGAACAACATCTAAATATCTAAATAATAACACAACATCTAAATGTCCAAATAATGGCACAGCATTTAAATGTGTAAATAATAGCACAATATATAAATTTCTAATTAGCGGCAAAACATTCAATTGAAAATCACTTTAACATGGTCCAACAGTATGAAGAATGTTATAAAGTGACCTGGTTTTTGCCAGGATATATACCACATGAGTCCTCAATTAAGGTAATCTTTCAATTCAGGTGATATAACATTTGTGTGAGCAGCTGCATTCTACAATCTTGTTTACAGCAACCAGTATTGAAAATAAAACTGTTATATTGGTATTTTTTTTATCCTTTGGCAGAATTTTGTACACAACTATGTCCTATTTGCCACCATTTCTTATGGCTGACGTTCTAGTGAAACGATTTTGGTAATTTTTTATTTAAAATGTTTCGATTTTTATTGTCTACACCACTGTAGTTAACATTGTTGGTGTATAATGGATATTAATAATAGTTTCGAAGGGCAGTATTTTGAAGTTAACTTTAAATTACCTTAATGGTACTATCACAGTGTGGTTCCACAACACCTCATTCCATACCACGAACAGTTATTCTCTCGTATTTCTCCATTTCTTAATTAATTGCCTTTTAATGAACTACTCAATCAACCGATATATCAATCATTATCCTAGTGAAGCACCTACTTAAAATATTTACTTTACTATCAATAGAAACTCTGCGATTCCCTGCTAGAACAACAATAAGCCTATGGACTTACAACGCTAAAATACAGGTTCCAATATAGGTAGCTTGATGTGACTGCGCTCTAATCAAAACAAGCAACTCGTTTTATGTTACCTTTTCGAAATGGTCGTTTACTTTTTCATTACAAGTATTAGTTGAAAAAAATCACTAAATAAAAAACCTATGTAGTGCTTGCTGTTGAACTTCACAAAAACGAACCAAACATGATAAGGATAGAAGTGGACATATCATTTGACCCGGCTAATGATCATATAGCAGACTAAGCTGTCACGACTTCATATGGAGAATAAAATCCCTTCGTTACTGGCTTTTCCTACTTTGTCTATCTAAACTCTAAAACTTAGTGTTTCAATAGAATCTCAGCTTTCATCAGCTTACCTTTCTTTTAGCTTCAGAATACTACTTTTTATTACTATTTTACAATAGAGCACCACTTCACGATTGGAAATTCTGGTTCCATTTGTTTCGCCAGGTAAAGTCGAAACAGCTTTGTCTTCTGTGTAATTATTAGAAATCAAGTGATATGTCCACGTCCATCCCTGTTTTATCTGATTCGTTTTTGTTTTGTTTTTCAAATTCAGTAGCAATCCTTACATAGTTTCTTCATTTAGTGTTTTTTATTTTTTCTTCTAACACTTGTTTGCTTATTTTTTCTATAAGATAATATACATCGAGTACTAGGCCATAGAGCATATTCTATAGCTTTATAAATTTTGCATAGATTAATAGCAAAATAAGTTGCCAGAAATCGTGAAAACTGTTTTGCTCAATCAAATAATGATAAAATTATAGCTACTGATAGAATCAGTTAGACGCCAGGCGTGTTCAAGAAAGATGATGATGAATGAAAATAAAAAATATATATATTTTAACTATTCACCAGTTTTCGACTTTTGGACACTCTAGATAGCTAAAAAGTGACATATACACCGGAGATAGAGCAACTATACCATGTAACTTTTCATAACCAACTTCTCATGATATATAGAGAGAACAATTCAGATTTTGTATTGCTTTAATAGAGGCGTCGGTTTCATCCCTACATAAAGAGTGCTAGCACACTCTTCGACACCATATTGAATGTCTTGATATATAAAATACATTTAGACTGATCTGCAAAGAAAGAAGATCAAAATTCCGTTCAAATGCTATTTACCAAAATAAATATTAACCAATAATTGATTTGTGTGTTACAACGATAACTAACTCTTTTGGTTATATAGGTACGCTATGATTATATCTAAACAATTTTCAGGTAAATAATAACTCACGCATATACAAGTATTATATTTATTTTGCGTATTAACTTTACTATATATACATATATATAAGGTACCTTATAATCTCCCTTTTCCTATTGTTGACGCGCATTTATTTAAGTCCCCTCCAGTGGCACAGCGGTTAGCATGAAAACTTATAACCCTAAAAATCGACTTCCGGTATCTGTAATGGGCACAGTATAAATAGAATATTATGTAGCTTTACGTTTAACTTTTTAAAGAAAACAATAATTTATTCAAACGTAGTAAATTAATATTTATTATATTTTATATGTCTTTCTTTGCGAAGTAAATCTTGTAGCCAAAAATATGAAATTTGTACTGTGTTTTTCTACTAAC
This sequence comes from Tachypleus tridentatus, assembly GCF_004210375.1. Lineage (NCBI taxonomy): Eukaryota > Metazoa > Arthropoda > Merostomata > Xiphosura > Limulidae > Tachypleus > Tachypleus tridentatus. Next base: position 47,550,707 of record NC_134835.1, read on the forward strand.
CTATGATAAATATAAAAAGGCTTAAAACGTCACACTAAACAGGAAATATTTAATTATCCTAATTGTAACCGTAGAACGAATAAAAACTTAAAATATCACATTTGAAATGATAGTATATTATGTTTCCCTGCCAAAACTATCCAATATATTTTAAATTTTGTGGAACGGAACTCATCTCATGTAAATACACAGAAACAACCGACTGGTACATTGTCCATATTGATGTGTTTAAAAAACGCTAGTTCATTATAACCTGTATACATTTGGAAAATAACACATTAAAGACTGTTTTAATTATGAAAAATTGATATAAGAAATGGTCATAATTCTAGTCCATATAATCTGCTCAAAACGAAACAATTTCAATACATGGGAAGATTTATAGTATCCCATCCTGAGAATTATCAGGCGAGCCAAAAGTGCTGGTTAGAATTGTAAAAATAAAACGTTCGAAATCAGCTCTGTGACTAATTATCATGGTACTTAAGTCGCCTAACTTAAACTGGAACCATCATTGAAGTATGTCCACTGTGTTCATTATGATTGTGAGTGAGTACATAGGAAGAGCCGTTATTGGCAAACCTACAATACTTCCAAGGATATATGCTTGTCACCATGTTATTTGTTTAAGGTTATCTCAGCTTGAAATCTTTATAGATTGCCACGGTTTTTGCACAGTCACAACAATCACTTCACCCAGTTTGCAGCAACATCCATTAAAAGGTAGATGGACAACATTACTATCGTTAGCTATATAGGTTTGTTCTGGTGGTATTTTTGGTAAGGTTGCATATATCAAATTATCAACATGGATCACAAGGAATCTTCAATGAACACGTGCCAAAGGCCATGACAGAGAGTGTTAAGCTAACATAGGTCACGTATTCTTTTCAGTGTGCACATCCTAGGTCTCAAACACCATTATACCAACCATCTTCTAGCAATACGATGTTAACAAGTTTTAAGCATCTATAGATTAACTTGCTGTTAATAATATTACAAAAAATACTTTACAATAACATTACGCTAATAGGTTCTCAACACCACTAAACTAACGAGTTTCAAACGTCACTATACCATACAGAACCACCAGTTAATAAGTTAGTTAGTTTTAAACACCATTATATTATTGAGATTTCAATAATATGACAATAATGATGTTCTAACATCATTACACTAACAACTTCCCAACACCATTACGCTAAATAATTACAAATGCCATTACATTAAAGAATTTCTAGTTACTATACTAGCGAATTTCCAAAATCATTATATTATCCACCCCATTACTCTAACATGTTTGTTTACACTATTGCACTTATGAATTTTTCAGTACTATTAAATTAACAAGTTTCCAAAGTCATTTTGTGGCTAACCGTTCTTTTATACCATTACACTAAGTTGTTTCCTATGCTATTGCGTCGCTCACCGCTCTATTACACCAATATACTAAGTAGTTTCATACACTATTATGTGACTAATCGTTCTCTTATGCCATTATACTAATTAGATTTCAAACACCATTACACCTTCAATATAATGTCATTTTAAAAAAACAAAAGAAAATAGCAAAGTGCAGATATGTTCGGACACAAACCATGCTGGAGCAAATATATAAATATAGTTAATTTTTTACAACGTTATATCAGCGTTATATTGACATTAGTTTGTATACTGATTTATCTAAAACCTAAAGTTTTGCTGCTTATGATACTTTGTTCTTAACTCGGTAATGGCGGGGTGTATTGTTATTTGTGCACTTTTGTCAATAGTACTTTGTATACTTTTGCATTGGTTTCACCAGCAGTTCATTCAAGAACCTAAACAAAGCATATTTAAATACAAAATTGTGATATTTTTAATGAGGTTTTGTTTAATGTTTGTTACAGTCTACAAACGCAACACTTTTACCTATATATATGGGTGCATTACAGCTTAACTCATATATTAGAGTTATTTTTATTACATCTTTGTAACTCATATCTTAGTGTTATTTTTATTACAACTTTGTAACTCATATTAGTGTTATTTTTTATTACAGTTTTGTAACTCATATCTTAGTGTTATTTTATACTACAACCTTTTAACTCTCTCTCTGGTACAGCAGTAATTCTACGGATTTACAACGCTAAAATCAGGAGTTCGATTCCCGTCAGTGGTTTCAGCAGATAACCGATGTAGCCTGGCTATAACAAAAACACATACTTATGTAAACATTTCTCTATAAGTGGTGATATACTTCACATATATAGCTAGAGCTATTAAACGTGGCGTGCTGATACTACATCTCTGTTATTATAGCCGGTTAATAATAAAATGTTTTTAATTTGTTACATCTTCTAGTAAATAACAGTAAAATTGTATGGTTTTAGAACGCTTTCGACGATATCTCATCAAATATAATCTTAAATTCTAACTTTAACACTGGCTTTTGTAAATACCAAACTTTTCATAATTTTAGTTACATATTCTCATAAAAAATGTTGTGCACCTGCTTAGTTTCTTAGATCTTCTTAATTCAATCAGTCTGCAAATTGATCAAACAAGTTTCTCAGCAATTGTTTAATCGTTAAAATATATCTTAGAAATAAGAGAATTGATATTATGGAATGACCAGGTTAAATATCGAAATTCAAACACAGAAGATAATTTTTTTGAAGTACTTAAAGAAGAATGGCAGTCAATCACTCGTAAGTATCTGCACAAACTCATTGAAAGCATGTCAATGTGAAGCAGTACGGAAATCCAAGAGAATGGCGACTACATATTAACTTGTGAAACTGGTTTCTGTTATTCTGAGTTTCATTTTTACGTTCGATTACTGAGGCTTTCTTTATTTAATCAAATAGTTCTTCTAAGCAGCACTCATGAACTGTGAATTTGCTTGTCTTCACTCAAATTCACGTTTTGTTGAAATTAATTCATAAATGAAATATATACCATATATATATATTTATTTGAGAATCATTTAACACCATACAGGCTCTAAGCCTAGCATATAGCTCCACCTAGTAATGAAGCTAGAAATCATAGTATATATTAGCTAGAATCAAAAACACAATTTTTTTTAAATGTTGTATCTGCTAATAAGGGGAGATAATTAGGATTAATTATTAACATATCTAGATAAAACTGAAATGTTACAAAATTCAAATGTATTATCGGGAAAGGAAAATACCTCAGACAATAATGTTTTCAAGAAACACACTCATAACTTGAAGTAACTAAAAAAATCATAAATCCAGCGAATGGACTAAGTGAATGGAAATATTCAAGAACAGGCAAAAATAACAACAGTGTATGGTACTAGCACTACTGGTACGCCTGCTTCCAGTAACAAGATATCTAAATCTATTTTCCTGACTACCTGTTTTTCTCTAGTAACGTCATGCCTTTCTTTACTCTATTGATATAGGCCAACAATTCAGTTTAATTTACTTGGTAAGTATCTCAATTTTACATCATTCAGACCTTAAAACCACTCAGACCTCGAAGAGGCCTTAAAAACAATCAGAGGAACTAAGAAATTAATTTCTCTTCGTCCCACATGTGTTGGATTAATATGCAGTCAACAGGTTTGTAGGTTAAGGGTCGAAAGTAATTAAATGTTTTGACTATTATAATAATGTGATATAGGTCAACCTTTGCTTCACCTTAGCAGGAATTTTTATTTTAAATCATTTGACTTTAAACTTAAAAAGAGCTCAAGATCAAATGTAATCGGAGTGTTCAGAAAGATGAATTTTTCTTCAACGCTCTAGTAATATATTATAGCCAGATTACATAACAGCTTAAACTACTTATGATGGGTTAAAATCTTTAAAAAGGTTGTTTTATTACCTAACTTCTTTAAAAAAACGAATGGAGGAATGTCAGTAAGCAAAAAGTACCTCAAAACAATCGGACAGTAAGGCTTGACATGAAACTTTCTTTTCCGTTTCTGGGAGTAGGACAGATCTGAGTAGAGATCGATGGATCCAAATATACAAAACGCTAAATTTTCGCGCCCTCTATAGTTTCATAATCGCTAAGTAAGAGAATATCTAACAGCAAGTACTGTAACTTAATCTGTAAAGAAGGAGTCGATTTTAGTGGTCTCTGCATTTGTAAATCACTACACGTCAACTTAATCGTAATATGATGTTCTGGATTTTCATCTCTTTTGTCACAAGTAAATTAGATAATCAGTGGTAAAATACTTGGTTGTGCAGGTTATTGTCATAAATGAAGAATAATATTTCCAGATACACCATAAAACACAGTAGACATTAACTTTGTCTTTTAATAAATTCTTTAATATTCAAGTAAAATTCTACGATTGTACAATGAAAATGACGATATTTTGAAAAAGGAAAACTCGTTGTTTTGAAAAGAAAACTAATCAACTACAAACTCAAAATCATACGAACAGTACGTAAGTCTGAATGATTGATATACAACGTATATTTTTTGATAAAACTCAAAAATTGAGCATTATTTATGATTTTATTTTTGACCACAGATGGCAGCACAAATGCAACAGCTCTTAAAAACTCACACTTGTCACGAAGGAACGAAATCTTGCAAACGTCGCCAGTTTCTTTCTTATGGGGCCTGGCGCATGGCCAAGCGCGTAAGGTGTGCGACTCGTAATCCGAGGGTCGCAGGTTATCGCCCGCGTCGCGCTAAACATGCTCGCCCTCCCAGCCGTGGGGCGTATAATGTGACGGTCAATCCCACTATTCGTTGGTAAAATGTTTAGTACACACAACAATAGTTGTAACCACTGTTTGGTACACAACAATAGTTCTAACCACTCTTTAGTATACAACATTAGTACTAACCACTCTTTAATACACATCAATAGTAGTAACCACTATTTAATACACACTTTAGTAGTACCACTACTAGTTGGCGGTGGGTGGTGATGACTAACTGCCTTCCCTCTAGTCTTACACTGTTAAAATAAGGACGGCTAGCACAGATAGCCCTCGAGTAGCTTTGTGCGAAATTACAAAACAAACAAACAATTCTTTCTTATGCGAGCGTTTGGACTTTTGGACATATTTTGGACTATGCTTTAAGTGTATATACTTGGAGCTATTTAAAATCGTCATCTTCGAAATCAAATAAAACAAAACGAAAGGTAATGATCCATTAATATAAATAATGTTTACAACATTCTAGGGAATATTGGGTGAAAGAATCCCACGAGTGTGTTAATTCATTTACTGTGATAATGAATTGTTGTCGCTTTGTTTTTCAACTTTAAAATTATTCTCAGCAAGATAAAAAAAATACAGTTGTACTCTTTATAAAGAGCAGATAATGTTTTAAATTTTCGTTATTCTCTCAGGAAAAAAACAAACAGATACACCACTGTTTAGTACACGACATTACTTGTAACCACTGTTTAGCACATATCATTAGTAGTGACCACTATTTAATATATATATTAGTAGTAACCATTGTTTAATACATATATTAGTAACAACCACTGTTTATTACACATCATTAGAAGTAACCAATATTTGATACACAAATGAGTAATAACCACTCTTTTGTATACAACATTAATAGTAACCACTGTTTATTACACAACATTAATAGTAACCACTATTTAATACAGGCATTAGTAATAAACACTGTTTGGTACACAACAATAGTTGTAACCACTGTTTTGTACACATCATTAGTAGTAACCACTCTTTTGTATACAACATTGGTAGTAACTACTATTTACTACACACTTTAGTAGTAACCACTGTTTAGAACACAACAACAGTTGTAACCACTGTTCAGTACACATCATTAGTAGTAACCACTATTTAATACACACATTAGTAGTAACCACTGTTTAGTACACAACAACAGTTGTAACCACTGTTCAGTACACATCATTAGTAGTAACCACTATTTAATACACACATTAATAGTAATTAATGTTTAGTACACAAAAATAGTTGTAACCACTGTTTGGTACACAACATTAGTAGTAACCACTCTTTAGTATACAACATTAGTACTAACCATTGTTTAGTACATATCATTAGTAGTAACCACTATTTAATTTATATATTAGTAGTAACCACTGTTTAGTACACATCATTAGAAGTAACCAATATTTGATACACACATGAGTAATAACCACTCCTTTGCATACAACATTAGTAGTAACCACTGTTTAATATACACATTAGTAGTAACCACTATTTAATATACACATTAATAGTAACCACTGTTTAGTACACAACATTAGTAGTAACATCTGTTTAGTACACAACATTAATAATATCCACTATTTAATACAAGCATTAGTACTAATCACTGTTTAGTACACATCATCAGTAGTAACCACTATTTAGTACACACAACAATAGTTGTAACCACTGTTTGGTACACATCATTAGTAGTAACCACTATTTATTACACACATTAATAGTAATTAATGTTTAGTACACAAAAATAGTTGTAACCACTGTTTGGTACACAACATTAGTAGTAACCACTCTTTAGTATACAACATTAGTACTAACAACTGTTTAGTACACATCATCAGTAGTAACCATTGTTTAGTACACACAACAATAGTTGTAACCACTGTTTGGTACACAACATTAGTTATAACCACTGTTTAGTGCACATCATTAGTAGTAACCACTGTTTAGTACACACAACAATAGTTGTAACCACTGTTTGGTACACAACATTAGTTGTAACCACTATTTAATACACATCATTAGTAGTAACCACTGTTTTGTACACAACATTAGTAGTAACCACTCTTTAGTATACAACATTAGTACTAACCACTGTTTAGTACACATCATTAGTACTAACCACTGTTTAGTACACACAACAATAGTTCTAACCACTCTTTAGTATACAACATTAGTACTAACCACTCTTTAATACACATCACTAGTAGTAACCACTATTTAATACACACTTTAGTAGTAACCACTGTTTAGTACACATCATTAGTAGTAACCACTATTTAATACACACATTAGTAGTCACACTGTTTAGTAAACAACAACAGTTGTAACCACTGTTTAGTACACAATATTAGTACTGAGCACTGTTTAGTACAGAACATTGGTTTGTTTTGAATTTCGAGCAAAGCTGCTCAAGAGCTTTATGAGCTAACCGTCCTTATTTTAACAGTGTAAGACTGGAGGGAAGGCACCTTGTCATTTCCACCACCGTCAACTGTTGGGTTACTCTTTTACCAACGAATAGTGGGATTGATCGTCACACTATAACGTCCCCTTGGCTGAAAGTGCGAGCATGTTTGGCGTGACGAGAATTCGAATTCGCGACCCTCGGATTACGAGTCGAGAGCTTTAGCCACCTGGTCATGCCGGGCCACACATTACTAGTAGTTTGACAGATAAATTGTTGTGCCTAGAACAAGATCTCGTCTAATTGTGCTGGAAAAAAAAAAACGTAAAGTTGATCAATATATTATCCAGCAAGAAATACGAGAATACAATAAGATATGCTCTCTTCTGTTCGTACTGTTCCTTCCACATTGCTTCATGGTTCGATTCCTCGAAGTTGACGCATGAGATATCCCCACGTGGCTTTGTTCTAAAATAAACAAACAGTCTAGAAAATTAAATAAAATATCTTCAGCGCAAAACTTTGTAAAATAAATTAAAAATAAAAAGACCAAATGTTTCACAGAGATTCAGTACTATTAAAAACGCATCGACTGAGTTCAACATTGGCAAGACAATTCTTTCAGGAGTGTTTCTCACTGTTTTCTTCGTGTAATATGCAATGTTCTGCAACTGATGAAAAATTATGTTAAAACTTACAATAATATAATTGGAGAAAATGAATGTCTAGCCAGCTCTCTGGGTTGTTCTCAACGATATCCATTTTTTTCTCACGGTCAGCTTTTTTAGCTCTACCAAGAGTATGGTCACTTGATCGATTAAAATCTTGTGTTCATGGAAGTAAAAGTATTTAAAGTGTTACAATGAACTTTTCTAAACACATTTTTCAATACAAATTCTATAGTACTGGGTTTTATACAGTAGCTTTAAATTCTAAGTTAATTATATTTTGTCGAATTTCATTTCGTTTCGCTAGCAGAATGGTATTATTTGTGTATAAGTATAAAAGGAAGAGTAGAAGAAAATACTGGAAAAACATATAAAGGTCTAAGTTCTGTATCTCCCTGTAGTGCATGTTAATATCTATATGTATATGTTGTTATAAAAACGTTTTACCGCAAACTTTTTAAATCTTCATTTTCATGTATTACTGTAGTATCAAAACGATTTTTAAACATAAGTTTTAAAGGTATTATTTATTTCATTTTAACGCTTATAAAAATGTTACATTCTTGTATTTAACAGCTTGTTTTTAAGTCAAGGTTTTATGACAGATTAGAATCTGAAGAACAAGGGGTAAGCCATATTCTTGGATAACATTGCCATTCCGTAGTGCTGGATAATGCTTGGTATCATCCTCCCAAAATTATGATGGAAGATCTTGAACCTGCGACCACAGAAGTGATGGCTTGATTAATAAGAAATATTGACTTAAATTCCACAGGACAGGCTTTCTTAGATGTTGTGTGTGTAAACGTCATAACTCATTACCTCGGAGAGTTTGGCTTTGTTCTGACTAACGTTGTCCACCTAGCGGTCAGACACATGGACGATATCAATGTTTGACAAAAAGTGATATTTTCAGACTATAACTTTGACCATTTAGAAGAAGAGTTCATTTAAATTTTAACAAAATGTTTACTTTTTCTTGTTCCTGGGCAGAAAGTATTGTTTCCCGATTGCTTATGCCTAAAGTAAATGGTAAAGACCTATTTTTCTCTTCAACCTTTGCTTTTGTGACCTGGTTAATGAAATTTTCAAATTAACCCATTTTCCAGAACATTCCAGGTACATTCAGTGCTGAGTAGCTGATATGGTATTTTCTTGAACTTACAAGAATTTTCAAGAACTTTCTGGAATGTTGTAGAACTTAAGAAAGTTTTCAAAAGCCTTTTAGAATTTTCAAGAAATAATATATATAGTAGTAATATATATTCAGGGGCTCACTACTCACCACTTCAGTTTAGTTCTAGCTGCCTAAGTGAACGCATAGACCTATCTGATTTTATCAGAGATGGCATCATAAAGCTGCAAGCATTCTCCAGACGCATCCAGAAGCTTCGAAGCTGTGCTGCTCCTTAACGGGAATAAGTATCCATCTCTTCCCCTGGCTCATTCGGTGCACCTCAAAGAGGAATACTACAGCATCAAGACCTTGCTAGAAGCCTTGAAGCATGATGAGTATGGCTGGGAGGTTATCGGATATTTCAAAATGGTGGCATTCCTGATGGGTCGCCAAGAAGGCTTTAACAAGTTTGCCTGTTATCTTTGCCTTTGGGACAGCAGGACACCACCGCAGCACACTACAACAGGAAGCACTGACCACAACGGACCGAGTTCTCTGTGGGGAGGCACAATGTCAAGTGTGAGCCACTAGTGGACCTCAAGAATGTGTTTTCCCACCATTGCACATAAAACTGGGTCTTGTGAAACAATTTGTCACAGCTCTTAATAAGGAGTCTGCAGCTTTCAAGTACCTTCGAGACTTCTTTCCTAAGCTGTCTGAAGTAAAGGTCAAAGCTGGTGTTTTCATTGGACCACAAATAAAGAAGATCCTGGAGTGTACAGAATTCCCAAGAAGCTCAGTTGGAAGAAAAAAAAAAAAGTTTGGGGCAGCTTTGTCGCAGTGGTTCGGAGCTTGTTGGGCAATATCAAGGCCGAAAATTATGTAGAACTGGTTGAGGCTCTGGTGAAGGACTACGGCAAAAGGGGCTGCAGGATGTCTCTGAAAGTCCATATCCTTGACGATTATCTTGATAAATGCAAGGAGAACATGGGAGCATATTCAGAGGAGCAAGGCGAACGCTTTCACCAAGATATACTGGACTTTGAACGCTGCTACCAAGGAGCGTGTAACGAAAACTATATATGGGGCTGATATATGAAACTGATTTACATTACAGTCGAAAAACTACTCACTTATAAACATTTTTTGTATTACTTTAGTATAAATACACGCAAATCTTGATTCATATGTAGTTTTATTCAGACCTTATGTGAATAAAAATGTGCAAATTTGCCCATTTCTACATAGAAAATAGGTTAATTTCTAAATTTCATTATCCAGGTCACAAAATCAAAGTTTGAAGGGGATAATGGCCATTTTCTGTACTTTTACAACATAAGCAATTAAGAAATAACACATACTATCCAGGAACAAAATTTGTGTTACATAGTATTATCGGCCCTTTATTGCATGTTGTAAGGTACGGATAACAAATCAATCTTTCAGTCTTAATAAACATACAATTTTTTTTTCAATTCTGTAGTTAAATTATTTTACTTCAGGTAATATTATAAATAAGTCATGAAATTATTTTTGTTGGTTCCTAAATTCAGTAATAACTTCTAGACAATGTATCCATTTATAACGTATAACAAAATATATTTCACTAAAACATATAGTTGTGCCATTTAGATCTATTTCGATAAAAACACTTCTCACCGCATTTTTATAATTCGTGCAATAGAGTTTAATAGGTTTAAGTAAAGAATTATTAAAGTTATAATGTGACAGCATGAAAACAATAAAGCAATTTCTACAGTTTCAAAAGCCACTACTACTCAATTATGGCAAAACTTCTGCCGTGCCTTATTTTGAAAGCCCGGCATAGCCAAGTGGTTAAGGCACTCGTCTCGTAATTTGAGGGTCGCGGGTTTGAATTCCCGTCACACCAAACATGCTCACCCTTTCAGTCGTGGAAGTATTATAATGTGACGGCGAATCCCACTATTCGTTGGTAAAAGACTAGCCCAATAGTTGACGGTGGGTGGTGACGACTAACGGCCTTCTCTCTAGTCTTGCACTACTAAATTAGGGACAGCTAGCGCAGATAGCCCTCGTGTAGCTTTGCGCGAAATTCAAAACAAACCAAACCAAACCCTTATTTCCAAGTGCTGATCATAGAGAAGACAGCCAAACAACAGTACTGTATCACACACCATTTACAGTAATGAATTGCCTTTCACTCTTATAACACACTCACTGCTTAGAATAAGGGAAATATTTTGTTGTATCACAGGGATTGAATCCGGCTTTTCAACACCAAAATTCAGAAATCTTTTTACAACTGTATGCGCTGAAAACATTAGCAATATAAATCCATAATTGTTCAATGAAAACTTAGATATAAATCTTTAGTTTTCCGAATTCTTCGGTTTTTGTTGGTCTATTAAAACAGTTTTTGTTCAATGACAAGACAAACCTGCTTATGTTGTGTTAAGAAACCGTTATTTCAGGATGTTGGACAATCTGTTCTATTTTATCTTTGAGGAAACACTTATTTTGGAAATCTACGATTCTGTTAAACCTTATATAACTCAAAACCTGACCAGTATTTAAATGTTATTTATAAATATATTACATATATTAGCTAAAAATATTACCAATTACTGTAATTTTAACTTAGATTGTTTCTGTTATTGTGTGAACTTCTACTGTACGTCAAAAACAGTGTCGTTAAAAAAGCATTGCCACACCAATACAATTTAATCGACCGCCTTTGAAGAAACCGATCCTGAAACAAGCAAGTAAGACATTATGTTCACAGAGTGATGTAGAAAAATCATGTACGGGAGCTTCTGACATCACGTGGTGTGGGTGTCACAAGCATATAATACTTGACTGGATGCTGTATCCAGGAGACAATTGCCATCGTGTTATGGTGAAAAGATGGTGAAAAATCGCTAACCTCTACCTACACGTTTGTCGTTGGCAAGAACTGAATTTGTCAAACCATTTTGAGCACGTGATCACTAAAATTTTTCCTTTAAAACTAAACACAGGTGGGAACGGCGACTTTTACCTAAGGATTTTATGGTTTCCTCTTTTACTTTAGGTAGGGAAACTTGCGTCATGAAATCCTGTTTAAACAAAATAAACTTGTTTCAGAAAGCAGCAAGAACACAGCTATTTTATCACAGACAGGCAGTAAAGTCCTAGCAGCAGCAATACGAGCAACATACGGACAGTTGTGCTAACAATAGTATAACGAACAGAATTGACGTGGTATTTGAGAACTCTTATTTCTGATAGCTGTTTTATTTCATTTACGATTACACTGTTTCTGAGCATGCGCTAATACTTTGGGTGCCTCGCACTGAGTTTATATGGTTACGTGTTTCTCGTGTTTAAGTAACTTGTGTTGCCATATATCATTACTTTGTTAGAGTCTGGGTTCATTCTGCTATAAGAGCATGAAACGCTGAAATTAAGATTATGTTTAAAATTCTCAAATTATAGATACTTATTTGAACTTACAAGATTTAAAACAGTTTCGATAGCTCTTTATCAAACGTATTGAACTCAAATATATGCGATAATTATTAATCTCAAAATATATTTTTCGTTTAATTAATCCTGATTCTTTATGAAACTATCTGAAAATACGAATAGAACATGTTTAGTTTCATAATGATAAAAAACACGAAGGGATTAAAGCGTAGACAAACCACAAGTCTGATAACCCAGTTGCTTCTGTCAACCTTTACTATAGAAAAGAGTTCGTGTTGGATTTCTTTCACTTGAGAAACGCAAAATATATGTATTATAATAATAATAAGCATCAATTCACACTACACTGTTTGTCTTCAGCTTAGCATATGCTTTACTTTTCTATATAAAGACAGACTGCGAAGATAGAGCGTGTCTGTGACCGGAGCTGCTTGACTCCACTATTTCTCTTTATGGACCTGAACTAGAACAAGAGTGGTAGTCTATAAATCAATACTTCAATGACATATTGCTACTTAATGAGCTTCTTTGACTTTCAAAAGTTACTCACGACAACCGTACGTTCGATATAATGAATTATTAGTCTACTTTTGGAAACATTTGCTAAGTCTTTTACGGTTATATGGTATTAACGAGAGCTAGTTTCAAGATCTAGGACCCAGCTGTTTAAATACAAAATTAGAACTGATGTTAAATCAGATCCAGCGGGCTTTACCACACTTCACCATCTAGGCCAGTGTTCATGCACTTTATTACTGACATCAGAACAACTTTGTAATCAAAGAGGCTCCAAGCTGTAGGCTTTGGTATTCAAATGTTGAAAACGTTACAAGATTGATTGCTGTATCATTACTCAAAGAAGGAATGCCGTCAACACGAGCAAAGACAGCCGCCATATTTTAATCGTATGTCAAAGAGTGACTGACCAGTGGTCACTGGCTGACCACACAAGTAAACGCGCTAAGCGGTCACTCACAGCGGCTTATGTTCATTAGGGTTAATGGTTGCCCTGGCCGTCCTCTGGGCTAGCCAGTTGAATATGTGTTTGACCCGGTCACTCCAGGAGGGCGTAGTTCTCTCAGCCTTCGATGCCTTTCTGCTATGGGTTCTTAACTTGCTCATAGTTTCTTTCCTTCGTTTCGCTGACAAAACGTCCTCCTTAGAATTAATAATAAAAGTTTTCAGAAACTGTGTACTGTTTCATTAATCTTTTATGGAATATAACTTACTATTCTAAGCTTGGCGTTATTACAAAACAAAAGAATTTATTGTTGTTGTTTTTAGACAAAATTACAGAGTGTGTGTTTTTCTTTTAAAAAAACCGCACCTACTGTCTCAACCAAGAGGAATCGAGATTTTAGCGTTTTAAATTCGAAGACTTACCGCTGTCTTACAGTAGTCTCTCTGCTCTTTGTTCATTGCGAGGAATCGAACCACGGATTTTAGCGATGTGAAGCTGTAAAACATCGCTGATGCACCAGAGAACAGGAAAAGACTTTTTCAGTATACTAGAGTAACTGAATTCAGCAATAAAAACTAAGGTAACGGAACAAAACATTTCCTAAGTAGTTTGAACACAAAAGTGTACATATCTAGTATTTTCCTGGAAATAAGTACACAAATATGATATCCTAAAACACGTATAATATTAATATAAAATAAGTAGCATATGTGTGTTTTATTATACAAAGCCACATCGGGCAATCTTCTGAATCCACCGAATGGAATCTAACCCCTGATTTTAGCGTTGTAAATTCATAGACTTACCGCTGTACCAGCGGGGGACAAATAAGTAGCAAAAAAAGGATTATTCAGAGAAAAAAAATAGCTTTACGAAATAACCGACACTTCATGTGTGCTATAGTTTTTCAATAAACCAATTTTTCTTTTCATCAAAATGTCCATTTAAAAATCTGCTGTTCTTTCAGGGAACTAAGTAATACATTAAACGTTATTATGATAATTGCGCTTGTATGAGATACAAGAAGCGATTTAAGTGAGAGGTCACAAAAAATGTGTTTTTTTTTCTTATGGTTCGTAAATCTTGTTAACTATAATACTTGAAATGAATGTAAATCATTTTTGTTACAAAAGTCGTTTTGCGCTATCAGCCTTGTGTGTATCGTTTGGATCTCGTGAGACTTATTTGGATTACGATTTAAAATACCATTTACACTTAAAGTGCTCAATTTGTGATTCACTATAATCTAATCACCATAGAACTTAGTTTTCTGATACAGGTCATTTTGTGTCATTTACTGTTGTCATAGAAATGCCACTCATGATTACCATTCAAGACGAGTAGAATATTAATAATGTACATTTTACCGGGTTTTTTGTTTTGTTTATTTTTTAATTTGTCGCAAAGCTACAGGAGGGCTAGCAGTGTAAGGCAGCTAGTCATCACAACCCACTGCCAACTCTTTTACCAAGGAATAGTGGGATTGACCTAACTTTATAACACTCCCACGGCTGAAAGGACGAACATGTACAGTAATTCGAACCCGCAACCCTCAGATTGAAAGTCGAGTGCCCTAACCACCTGGCCAGGTCGGGCCTTTTGTTTTGTTTGTTTGTTTTTAATTTACCATTTCATTTTTTTTTTATTTAGCTTCATCATAACCTTTTTGGTTATATCATTATTTTCAGACACACATTTAACTCTCCCGATATACTGTAACGTTAATCTTTCTCATTGTAAAACAGTACACTGTTTTCTAACACATTTTTATTTGTTCGATAGTTCATATTCTTCAAGAGAATCCGGAAAGTTCTAGTGTCATTTAGTTGTTGTTTTGCCAACGTTACAATAGAAACACACACCAAATCATAATCGTTTATATTAACAATATTTTAACTGTTTCAAATATTCCTCTGTCCACTGATAAGATAAGAATGACGTGTTAAAGAAAGGGAGTTATGCTTTCAACAGTAATGCCGCTCTGGATATCACGGTTAACATGAACTGAGCAATAAAGATCAGGTGGAGAAGCTTTCTCTGTGCCGACTAAATGCCTGGAGCTGAGCTCATAGCCGCCGACAAATTCCGCTGAGGGTCGTTTCACACTTCGCAGAGTCTCGCGAATGGTAGCCGCGAGTGTCGTAAATACTAAGCTGTACAGTCCTAACCGTACCGGTCCAAACAAATCGAGAAATAAAACTTTTAGAAGAATTTGATTACACCTTGAAGACTCCTCTTAAAAGGTGATTACTTGTTCTTATAAACTATTTATGGAACAGAAACAGCTAAACAGTATTAATTACCATAATCTTAAGGATAAGCCGACAGGACTAACGAAGTAATGTTTCCTTGTTATTATAATTATTGAAAGAACTGTATGAATTTATCATACTTACAATATTATTATCGGGATAAGCTTACAGAGTGAAGCCGTTACTGTTGTTTCCTCTCCAGTGAATGCTATAAACAACAATGAATACACGGAATATATATATTAATAATAATTTCTTAACAGGAATGAATGTTAATATTTATTGTTCCGCCAACAATCAGACATATCTGTTTAGAACCCTTAAATCACTACAAACTTAATTAATTATATTATATTACTAACTTTTTACAGTTGCATGAAAATGAATAAAGCAGATATTATAGAATTGAAGTGTCCTCTGCTGGTGGGTTCAGCGTAGATAACCCATTGTACAACGTTTGTTCTTAACAACAACCGAACTCACAGAATTCAAAAGTTTTTATTAGAACACTTCACTTGGGTTCAACATAAGAGTGTTGCTCATCATGTATGTCGATAAGTTACAGGAATTAAATATTGAGTTTATCTTTGCTACTTTTAATGGGTCTAAGATAAAAAGGTTGGGTTGTTACTTTTTATTTACCTTTTTAAGGATATCTATCTTAAACGTACTTCGATGAACTGAGCGAAAAAATTAATTTATCTTGGTTTCATCTGGAAACTTGTATTCTATCAAGAAGATATCTGGATTCAACAAATATTCAAAATCTGTCTTAATCAAACCCAAAATCATAGGAAACCCTTCAGACAGTTTTGTGGTTTGAACACTGTGTGCCTTTATAATATTGTTCATCACAATTTAATTCCAAACTGATCCATGACATTTCATCCACCTTGGTAGAAATGAATAAAAACGTCATAACCCTTTTTATAGCGCTTCCGAAAGGTGGACCTTTCTTCTTCAGGGGCAAATTACCAATTCGAAAAGTCCAACTTTGAACAGCACTCAAAGAAAAAAAAAAGGTTATGGTATTTTTATTCATTTCTATCAAGACTTCTTGGACCTACGTGTTGTTTTAAACATCATGAAAAATTCCATCCACCTTAATCAAGTGAGAATATTTTTAGAAATGACCACTGTCAGAAGCTTACACAACAAATATCGTCTGCTATCTTTACAAACAAGTTTTTAAAAACACATTCAGAAGGTTGGTAACTATTAGGTTGAGGAATAATTCGTGAGCGTTTTTAAATAATTTAATTCAAGCATTACATGCAAGACTATACAATACTTCAATGCATGAACACATTACACCCAAAACATTTATTATGATACTTTATTTCATGTATATAATATGCATTGTTTTAAACGAAATTGCAAGAAATTAAATGCGAAAAGCAGATGGTGTCGAAAATGCTCGATTTTGTCCACTTGACATTCCATTTAATGAGCTGTAATTGAAAGCAAAAATTAAAGACATATGAAAATCAAACACACCATCTATTAGAGCAAACAATTATCTACCAAATGACATGAAATATTTTGCGAAAGCGTTTCATTTATGAATATATTTTTTTAACTTGAAAAAACGCTCACGAATTATTCCTCAACCCAATATTAAGAATGTTACTTTTAACTGAAGAAGATCTTCATTATCGAACCAGTTGGAACCAGACTAACTGTATCCTGTTAGTTGATGTAACAAATAAATTGTTACATTGCAATCATTGTCATCAAACATTAATATAGACAAAATATACGTGAATATTTTATTATACCAAACATATGTTAGAAATTATACAATTTTTATTTTTATTTTTAAAAAGAGAATAATGGCATTATATTTTTTGTTAAAATTACGAAAGAAATCGATAAGTTACGGAATCTCTGCTGTAGTTCTGCTCATTTCAATCATATTTAATTTGTTAGGGTATACTCCTTTGGATTATATCTATCTATCTATATATACAGGGACGTATACATTAGATAATCTTTTCAGATTGAAAACGTCATAAAAACAAGAAATTTTAATCTATAAAGTCGTTGTTATCGAACACCTACGAAATTAAATACATTTACAACAATTTCGTAAAGTTAATCCACTTATGAATGCAACATAAATAACGAAACAAAATGGAAGTTGGCAGTATTAATTGGGAAATATTTTTTTAAGTGAAGTGCATAGATAATGTAACGTGTAAATTTCCATCGTAAAAATGTTTTTTGTTTTAATAATACAGGTTTTAAAACGTCCTATGTTTCTTTGATTCTTACCATTTTATGCTAGTTTCTGTAGTTTGTATCTCGATAATTTTAGAACTGGTTCGCCAATTACTGCTGTTGGTGACAGACTGAAAATTCGAATTAACTGTGTGGGATAGAGACAAATTGTTTTTAGATACTTAAAAATCTAGGTTTTTAAAAATATATCACAAATAAAAAGTTGGCTATTTCTTGATGACTAGTTGATTAGATCTTTATGGTATTTTAAGTGCAATGTAACTAGAAAAAAAAAAGTACAACACATGCTTGGAGTGATTTTTATCATTTCAATTGGCTATAATTGTTCAAGGACATGTTCTTTAGTATGTTTGAGATACCCAATTGTTCATACGTCTATTATTATATACTGCTGCAGCAGTTAGCTAATCGATTTATTGACTGAAAATTGCAAAGGTAGAATTCGATAAATTTGAAATTGATTTTTTTTTTATTACTCGTCGTATTTTCAGATGTTAAAGTGTCGTAAATGCAAATCACCGTTTCATCTTAAGTGTTCCTACCACGAGAAGACCGAAGACACGGGTCTCTCGATGTCCTAGCCGAAGTTTGGACTTTCACCATGTTAAATTGCTCTATTGCTCTGTGTTTCTGAATTTTATTTGCTCGCCGAGTGTTTCACAGCAGGGAGCTAGAACTCTGTCATGATAATCCGTCAGAATTATGGCACACCAACTCGCACCCAGTGTTCCGACGTCACTAAAAGCACTTGGATGTTCAGCCAATAACAAGCAGGAATCAGTGAACAATAATCAGTACGAGTTCCACATTAACCAATGAGGTTTCGGAAGGAGTAATTGACGGTAATTGTCATCCTCCCCGCTGTAATTCAAGGTAAAGGCTGGGCGGAAAGCTTAGGCATGTCTCACCCAGTGTCACTTCGTTGTGATTTACAGTAGCCGATGGCAGAAAGTCCCATATCAGGACTGTCGTTTTACTTTGTTCGCACAGTACACTAGGAAATTCACTAAACGCTAACACCATCACTCTCGGGTCTCGTTGGAGTAGTTACGTCTGTTACCCTGCAGAGAAGACGCGTACCCGCGTGTGGCACACACTTTGTTAATCTTTGCCTCACAGCAGACTGGTTAGTAGGAGGGTCCGCAGTTATACAGTTATTCAGTATGTCAGTTTCCATGGCAAAGGATCCACCCACTATTACAGAGATTGCGCGGGACTCTGCCGAATTTCGATCGTCCATCAGTCGGCATTCTTCAGGTTCTGACCCCGGCTTAATGGATCCTAATTCCCCATCATCAGATTCCGACGACCGCAGAAAAAGTTGGTACGACGATCATCTCGGAACATCCCCGCCTGGACAGTCATCCGATGAAAAACTGTCACCTTCAAACTTGAAAGTAATGAAAGGTAAAAAAGAAAAATCTCGTCGCTCTAGTACACTTTATTAACTTGTTCGCAACTGGCATTAGTTTTGTATTTATTCCCAATGCTTTTTTGTGGAGTAATCCCATGGTAAATGTACATTATCAGCCACTTCTGATCTAGGCTACCTACATGCATCAGAAATAAAAATAACATTATAAATAACATACGTAATTCAATACAATGGTTTAACTTCGTGTATGTAATATAAAACAACATTATTTCACTCGCGTTAACGTTGTGTTTGTTAGGAGCGTTTTTTTAATTATGTAAACTGTCATATAAAGTTACTGAAACAGATTCGTTTCTTTAAATAAGTATGAATTTGTGAAGAACAACGTCTTATGATACACTCGTTTTTGTTGAAATGAGCGCTAGCTAATTATGCAACATTTTGTGAATAGTTGTATCTGATAATACACTTATTTTTGTTGTATTGTAATTGTTAATTCATTCTGTAAAGGTTAATGTAGGAGGAGCTTTCTATTATTCTGTAACGTGCTTGTTTCTTTCTATTTATCGAAGTTTGTTTGCTCAGTGTATAAAACTTTGTGCTGAATAAGTATTAATGTTTCATATCATAGCCTTTTTATTGTAATAAAAAATCAAGAAATAGCTTATATGTGTATACTACGTGCTATATCAGAGACGTATGATATTTCAGAATATTTGCTATATCTTTTAAGCCCCCATTCACGTCAATGCGAACCTGAAAAATACCGTTATTTATTTTATACTTAAACTGTGTTTTCTGACCATTCATCCATCAACTCACGGTTTACGTATCATCCTCTTATGTTTCAAACCCACAAGTGACTGGAAACTGCTGCTTTAAATTCTAAAACACTGTTTTATAAAATATCTACAAACAATTGTTTTCTCGTAGATGCTTTTGAGCTCTTAATACTGTGTTGTGAAATGTCTGTAATAAAGTCACTGTATTATAAGACCGTGTTTCCATACTTCAGTTGATAACCACAATGTTCATATGAAAAAAAGTCACAACCTTCATTTATATGGATCGATTAAAGTATTCAATACGTATATTCCAATACGTGGAAAATATTCAGATAAAGGTGGTATTTATTTATTAAGGATCTGCTCAAGTGGTTTGTACACGACTGTAACTTGAAATGAAATATTTATCAAACTGCAATGTACATATTATATCGTCTAGTTTGGGCTTAAGCACTACGTGCCATCCAACAAAAACAATATTGTCACAAATTATCGGCAACGCTCGTTATTTGTTATTTTGAATTTCGCGCAAAGCAGCTCAAGGGCTATCTGCGCTAGCCGTCCCTAATTTAGTAGTGTAAGACTGGAGGGAAGGCAACTAGTCATCACCACCTACCGCCAGCTCTTGGGCTATTCTTTTACCAACAAATAGTGGAATTGACCTAACATTATAACGCTCCCACGGCTGAAAGGGCGAGCATGTTTGGTGCGACCGGGATTCGAACCCGCGACCCTCGGATTACGAGTCGAACGCCTTAACCCACCTGGCTATGCCGGGCCGCAGCGTTCGTAATATGCAATTTTGTTCTAAAGCAGTTCGTAAACATGTTTGATTTCATTCTGCTGAAGCGATAATTTGCCGTTAAAGTTACGAAAAAATGGTTCAATTTACTCTTTACTTCTCTAGGAACTACAGCGCTGTCTTTTAATGATCTTATACCAGCAAAACCATATATAGCATCCAGGAATTATGTATTAAAGAATTACTTATAGCAGTATATAATGTCAATATAGCATCCAGGAATTATGTATTAAAGAATTACTTATAGCAGTATATAATGTCAACCATCGTTATTGTATTTTATGAAACTGATATCTTTGTCCACTCGCAGGTAAAGCTACTATTTCAGATTTAAAACTTTAATGTGTTTCCTAATTGCTTACTGTTTAATATAAATTCTTCTCTGTCCATTAGTTGTGTACCTTTTCTAATGTTCCTGTTTTGTAATATTTTAAGTAGAATCCAAAGCTGACTGACGTTAATTTTCCTCAACTCAATGTTTTCATACTGTTTCATACTTCGATCACAGATTATCCCACCATCACTAAGATTTCCTTGTCATACTGTTATTACGACTCAGTGATGCCTAAAACATTTACCTCTCAAATACTATTTGACAACTGTAAACCTTAAACAACATTATTATAAGTAGCTTACAATTTTTTATTCGTAAATAGTGTCACTATGATCGCTTCTTGAATATTTTTATTTCGGAGTGAATGATAAAGTTACATACAATTATCATTTATCTGAAGTTCACCCTAACAGTTATTCGAAACGTAATAACTTTCAAACATTCTTGCAAACTTAGTAACATTTCAAACAATTAAATGAAAGATTTACCAAAACACTAACTAATATGATATGAAGGTGGATCTTAGAAATATGGGCCCAGCATGGCCAGGTGGGTTAAGGCGTTCGACTCGTAATCTGAGGGTCGCGGGTTCGAATCTCCGTAACACAAAACATGTTCGCCCTTTCAGCAGTGGAGGCGTTGTAATGTTACGGTTAATCGTCGGTAAAAGAGTAGCCCAAAAGTTGGCGGTGGGTGGTGATGACTAGTTGCCTTCCCTCTAGTCTTATACTGCTAAATTAGGGACGGCTAGCACAGATAGCCCTCGAGTAGCTTTGCGCGATATTAAAAACAAACAAACCTTAGAAATGTGAAGGTGCGTGTGTTGCATCACCTTCGCTAATCAATAAAAATGTTTCTTGGTGTTATTTTCACCTGTGTTTTTACTCGCGTACGTAATTGCTTCTCTTTAGCCTAAAGATGTTATCATTGTGATTTGTTGAGTTTTTGACGTTATGTATAATTAGAACGATGTTACTTTTTGTGGATAAGTTGTGATTTCCAAATTTTAATTAATTTGGTATATACTTTTCTGGTGCTGTATTTTAACGAAATGTACTGTTCATAAACATGAAAGTGGTCATAAAAATATGTATCCAGATATATGTCGTGTTTTACTACTATTTTCCCTTTTTGGGTTACATGTACAAATGAATATCTGACAATACGTTTGAGGCACTTATATTTTGTTGAAGTCTCATTAACTTGCTAGTCCAAGCTAATGCATCTATTGTAAATGTGCAATGAATAACGAACGTGCCTTAATGTCCAGATTAACGTTAACGGAGATACATTTTTAGTTGTTAGTAGAAACATCATGAAACCTGCTTTGTTTATGCTGTACGCGCTGTATTTTGAGTAAAAAACTTTCCTTATTGGATCGTAGATTTTTCTGAAATGTTCTTAATCAGCTAATGATGACTCACCTCCGGAAGTCGGTGTGGAATGTTCTTCCTATGTCCAGCGTAAAGAGAAAGAAAACGTCTCTTTGATGATTCCTGGAAAGCCCACCCAGTTAGACAAGATCAACGATAGCATTGTAAAGTAGTAGAACGTTACAACAGGAGAGGACAGAAATTCCGATAGGCTCTTAGTGTCTTCTTTTTTACAGTTAACTTAACCGAGTGAGTTGTTTGGCCAGAGCTCAGAATGATCCTTACCTAACAGGTGGACAACTTATGTATATACTGTAACACAAATTGGGGACAATATTTCAACTTTAACTTTGTAAGGAAAAGTATGAACCCACTCTGGTTTTCTGCGACAACATGTTAAGATATATACAAATTTAGTAGAGCTTGTTTATGATAAGCAAGTCAGTTAGGCCTAGGGGGTTCTTTGGAAATGCTCGTATTTTGCAGTCAACCCCGCACAAGTTTTTCGTGCCCTAAAAGGGTCAGTCGGCTGTCAGAAAACAGTGCTAACATTGCATTCATTAATCTCACGGCATTGGAGGCGGAAAGATCGAGCAGGCGCCACGCGCCATGTGCCCTCAGTCTTTCTCATCCCGTGATAGTAAAGCATAACCAAGAGAACATGGGTATTGCTCCTTACTGAGTGACGTCGTAAAAGATAAGTAGCTAGATGAAAACAGTGGTGCAGATAAAGATTTTTTCTTCAAAAAACTGTCAACTTAAGTGAGGTATTTAGATTAAAAAAGTGAGAGCGAACTGTCACCCAGTAAACATCATCATTAGATATGAACTGTAAGCCATCCGTAAGGTGCAGCTGCCAAGATTTGTCATTAGCAACGCTAGATCTGCGCATTTTCACTGAAAACATCTGTTGTGAACAAACCTTCCGTAGAGAATCTTGCAACAACGTAGCTCTCATTACAACACATTAAGAGAGGAAAGGCTGTATAGTACAATCTTACAAATAAAGTGAAGCCAAAGCAAGGAATCCGCGAAGTCGCTTTTCACTGTTATTAAGACGTTGTTAGTGTATCAAGTTGTATTTTTACATTAATGTATCTACGTTAAAAATAGACTAAAGAAAAAGAAAGTAGAAGGACATGTAAGCTGTCATTAAATTGCTTATTCTATTATTAATTTCGCTTATTCTTTTCTATCTTTTCAGATATATCATGTCCCTTTCTGTTACAAAACAAACCCATATGCACTCTAGTCTCCCAAAGCCCTATCCTACTATCGCCTTGACGTCTTATTAGCTTCCTTCACTTACAACTTTAGCCCTCCATGCCCAACTATATACAGCACAGAAAACGTAAGAGCCACGTGAGATAGTGGGATTACAGGAGAACATATCGTTAGCAGTGACGGTGCCAAACTAATGCCGAATCAGTGCATTCTAAACATTATCAATTTATGATTTTTGCATACATCTAGTTAGAATGTAATAAGTTTGATATAAGTAATTGGAAAATTTTTAGTTCCATCTACTTGGGTAGCTCTTTTGATCAGAAGTTATTCATAACTTCTAAATGTTTCGAAATGCAATATGTAAAGGAAGAAAACAATGCATTTTTTTATGTTTACGTGAAAAACAGATTACGTTAAGATCGTAACAGAAGCCTCG
Source organism: Tachypleus tridentatus (assembly GCF_004210375.1). Taxonomy (NCBI): domain Eukaryota; kingdom Metazoa; phylum Arthropoda; class Merostomata; order Xiphosura; family Limulidae; genus Tachypleus; species Tachypleus tridentatus. Next base: position 47,574,829 of record NC_134835.1, read on the forward strand.
CTCTGAGACCGAAACTGTGTACCAAAAGAATTGGAGTACGTTTATAAAAGTCAGAAACCATTATAATATTTCTCTTTAAACATCTGTACGCAATCAAATTAACTTAAGTGATGGTAAAATAACATATATGTATGTATACATTGAAAGAAATATTCGGATAATATAGAATTGGATTGTCAATATTGGAGTTCTGAATTTCGCATGAGGCCACCTGCAGATAGCTGTTTCTAACTCAGAACTGATACTGCACACTCACTCTATCAAAGGAAGCTAGTAGATCCACAGTAGGATAGGAAAAACCCATAGTCAACTTTTGGACTACTTTTTATTTGGTCTGATAGTGAAATTTTACCTTCAATATTATAGTATACTCATCGGGCCAAAGTGTCGAGAGCGTTTTTGTAGCAACAGTTTAAAATGTGGTTTGTTATTACGGATTGTTCAAGAATTACGACAGTAATTTCAAAACAAATTAATATACAATTAGTACCCACTTATTCTGATATTATTTTGTCTATTTTATAAATGTAAAAGTATATTTTACCTTTAAAAATAAAAACTGGATCATATTACAACCACAAAACATACACAATTTTAATCACACAAAAGAATTTAAAATACATATGCTCCTTATTTTGATGTAACAATGGAGCCTCTAGGACTCAAATTCATTTTGTTGTGGTTGTAAATATAATTGTTGAAAACATGGTAAGATTTTCATAATTATACTTTTTTGGGCCTTTTTATATCATAAATTTGATAACAACTCACGAAGTGAGTCTAATCAGCCCTGTTAAACGGTCGTACATATTATTCAAAGTAGATTCTGCCAGTGTTAGTTGTAAAATTTCATACGACGATGATTTTGAACACACTCCACACATTCAGTTCCGGATGCATTATAAGAGTGACAGTCAGTCCTGTTATTCAAAGCCACAGTCCTTATTGAGGCGAGTGCTACTGGTTGGCTGTTTTTACTTTGTCCAGTTTAAAATTAAGGAGAGATGTATATCTTAACCCTAGAAATCATTGCCATAGCCACTTTATGTCATATCAAGTGTCCTTCAACCATTTTCCACATAAAGGCATTTTAATTAAATCGTAGGCTTCAATGTGTTGCTGTGTGCTTCACCTGTGGTCTGAGTTTTCCACCTTTCTTTTTCTTTTTCCTGGTTTACAGATGACTTTTCTGAAACCCCAACATAAAATCTGAAACGTAATGAAAACAAGAATCATCGCGAAAATGAAGCAGAAAACTGAGTAAAATGGTTTACAGAGTTGCCTAAATAAATTTAAGATTCTGTAGATGAGCGTGTCACATCTTATGAATGTTCTAGTCGCGTGTTAGTTGTGAATATGCTATATAAATATAGAATAAATTAAGTAATACACTGAATACTCGATGTTCTGAAGAGCAATCGATCTATCTGTTAAGAACATTTTACCAGGCTCCGATCGAGTACCACTGCGCACATTAATTGCGACTTGATCTATTTGGTATAAAAGGAAAGGCCTCGTCGGAACATATAGAGTGGTTGGCGTATTATTAAATCCACTTTATTTTCATTCGGAAGTTTTTATATATATAATTAAAATGTTGAATCACGTAGATCTTTGAAAACATGCCAGTAATTTTTATTAACCAATCAAATAAGCTGATTTCGTTATTACAAATTTCGCGGATAAACATCGTGATAAGTTTCTAAGTTTAGGTATTCAATAGCCCTAACGACCACAATATTCATGTATTATCACTAAATACCGAAGCAAAACTATTCTCATAAGACCAATCTCCTTGTTTCACATTCAGTCTATGCGATAATTTGATTTCTTTTACCTTTGTGCTTTTAGTTTGTTAATCATGAAGTTGACTGTGGATAATATGGCAATGCTATTTAATAAAGTGATCTCAATTATTACATATTTCAAATTAAAAAAAGATATATCCTTAAATAATTTATTGGTACGTAAATAAGTTCGTAGAAAACAGATCCCTCCGTAGAGAAAGGTTTATATAAGAACAAATTTAATTATTGTAATATTCTTTGTTGTTTTGAACTGGGATGGGTAGATTGAGGAAAGACAAATTTCAACCATATTCTTATGAAAGAAAAAATAAATCTATATTTTTAATTTGTCCAAAAATATAAGCGTTAAATGCTAATCATAGGCCTAACACACTATCTAATAGCATAACAATTTTTTTCAGAAATACATTTATAAAAACCTTCCATTAAATGTAAATTTTATTTACAGTTCCAAAATAAACAAATTAATAATATCTTTGATTTGTACTATGTTTGTGATTCTGTATACATCTGGAGGTCGATAAGGTTGTAATCTGGATGTATTATTTTCACTCCTAGATACCGCTCTCGACTTAAACAACATTCGTCGATACCGAACAGCCTTCACTCGTGAACAACTGGCTCGGTTAGAGAAAGAATTCTGCCGGGAAAGTTACGTATCCAGACCCCGTCGTTGTGAGCTAGCTGCGGCTCTCAACCTTCCCGAGAGTACGATAAAGGTATGATTTTTAAAATCCATATGAGAAGAAGGGGATATTTTTACAAGTTTAAATGAAACAAAAAATCGATATGAGGAGTAATATGAACACATTTAACAAACCTTTCCGAAGTGCATTGTAAGATAGCATTGTTGAATGAATGTAAGTGATCTATTGTTCCGAATAGCCTCAATACAGTTCCTTAAAATACAAAATTGCATAACTGTTGTAACTAAAACCTGTAAATCATCGTGTCTTTATAACAGAAAAAGTGGATTATGTACTTTTAAATAGTTATATTATACAATTTATTCAAAATACCTAGCAATTTAGGGCATATTTGAGCAAGTCTTTGAAGAGATAAAAGCGTTCTGAATGCGTTGTACGTATTAACCATAGGAGAAAGGAGAATAGTGGTGAATAAAACTCGTGTTATTACAGAATATCAAAGGCTAGAACAGCACTGTTTAATTACCTATCTTGTACGCAACAGTTAGAATATCTGTTTCACATCCGGTCTCCTCATAGTAAAATAACCCTTGAGGACAGTGTGTGTGCGTGCTGTTGTTGATTTTCACTGTGAGATATATGAACCAATAGTAACGGGAAAATATAAAGTTTGTTGACTGAACCAATTTACTTGTAAATTTACATTAACATCTAAGGAACCATTCAAAACAATAGTATACTGTATTTACCTCCTACTGGGACTAGAAAGGTATAGGAGTGTGTCAAGATGAGATCCACAGGTTTACCCGTTATTTATATTAATATATAAGAAGCCATTCAAAGCAGTGATACCATACAATTAGTTTGTATAGAGGTTAAAAAGGTTTAGAGGATCTATGTCATAACAACTAAGAAGCTGTTCAAAATAATGATATCTAAAGTTTAACTCCTACTGGGACTAGGGAGTTTCATGAGACTAAGATTCACAGAGCTATTTAGAAATTCATAAAAATGTATTCGCTGTTATAAGTTACAAAAAAGATAAGTGGTTTTTACTTTTATTGGAATGGGTCATTAAAATATGGATAATAAAGACGGGATTCTTTTTTTTTTTCCAAATAGTGAACTCATTGTTAACTTGTATAATTTTCGCGGTGTATTAATCTGTTTTAACCAGTAAAACATTTGTTGATCGTTGTATAAAGATTTTGTAAAAAAAAAAAAAAAACCTCTGAATTTAAGAATAATCCGAGTTTATGCTGAACGTTCCCGGGCCTGGCATGGCCTAGCGCGTTAAGGCGTGCGCTTCGTAATCTGAGGGTCGAGGGTTCGCGCCCGAGTCCCGCCAAACATGCTCGCCCTCCCAGCTGTGGGGGCGTTATAATGTGACGGTCAATCCCACTTTTCGTTGGTAAAAGAGTAGCCCAAGAGTTGGCGGTGGGTGGTGATGACTAGCTGCCTTCCCTCTAGTCTTACACTTCTAAATTAGGGACGGCTATCACAGATAGCCCTCGAGTAGCTTTGTGCGAAATTCCAAAACAAACAAACAAACTGAACGTTCCCAATCATGTTTTATAGCCCGTTTCGTGATGTAGGCTTCATTTCTTGCGTATTTGTGAGGTAGAGCAGAGAAGAGTTTAAAAAAAGTTAAATTAAAATATCGAAATAAAAATGATGAAAACAAATGAAATAATATTGTTAAAGGTAACAATAACAGCAATTATGAACTAAAAAGAGAGCTTGGAAACTTGACTGACGTTGTAATATTACATCCTATATTTTATTTATAAGTTTCAAAGTTCGAATGTGTAGGTAAATATGTGTCCGTATTTTATAAAGCACTAGAACTAAGTCGTGTATTTATACCTCCATATAAAGGTACTTAATAAGTTTATAATACATCGTGCAAACGGTAGTTAAATATGTTGATGGATCAGTTTTATTGACTATTTATCAGACGTTTCATGTTATGTTATCTTTCTCTAGGTGTGGTTCCAAAACAGAAGAATGAAAGACAAACGCCAAAGAATGGCATTCGCTTGGCCGTATGCTGATCCACATTTTGCCGCTTACATGCTCAACGCCGCCGCTGCAGCCTCGGCTGGCGGCTATCCATACGCTCTACCGACTGGTGCAATGTCCTTTGGTTACTACGGCACTTTGACTCCTTTTGGCAGATATCACCCTTACAATCTGCCAGTTCGGCCGCAGTCCACTCTTATAGCTTCTCCATATCTACGGCCAACATCAGGCCCCTCTACAGAGTCTGTGTCTTTAGCATCTGGAACAAGTGGACCCACAACCCCAATGAATCCTCCCATTTTTCCTGAAGCCCTTAACGGACACTTCCATGCGTGTGGACCTTCTCCAACTTTATCCACTGCCACAGATCCGTGTAGATGTCAGTTGTTCACCTACCCCGGATTAGGGGTTGGGTTAGGAGTGGGTGTAACCCCCAGTACCACTAGTAACGCCAATTTATCAGTTCAGAGTCCACTAAGATGTCCCTCTCAGACCACAACAGAAAATCCTCGGCCGAGCCTGTTCCAACCATATAAAGCAGACGTTGAAAGGGTATAAATTTCATTTTTATAATAAAACAAATTTAAGACAGTCAAGAGAATTTTGAAAAATGCTGTGATGAATTATTGTTGTTCAATTCCTTACAATTTTGTTTCAAAAACGTTTCTGGAATAGCAACACACTCTCCCATTTAGTGCAATCAGAAGACATCAGCCAGCATGGTATCTCACAGAACATACATGAAGGACCAGAGGACATTGTAAGGGAATTACTATTTGTTATTTTGTTTAGTTACAATGACCACCAATGATGTAAATATGATGTTTACCTGTACAGTTTCTGTGTATTATAAACATTTCTTTCTGAGGCTTAGATATTTACAACTTTATAGATTTATATCAATGTCATCCATAATTACAGCACTTCCGGGCCTTGAACTTAAATAATGCTCTACCTGAACGAAAACACCTTTTATCATATTTAGTTATTCAGAAATAGTTAGGCAAAGCAAGTTGTTTGGAACGAGTGGATGTCCAGTGTCACTTGTTTCTGATAGTATCTGAGATATTTTGAGTTTTTTAATTATTTTGTTCTTCATTTTCAGTTGCAAAACTGAGGTGAAAATTTGCCTTTTCAATCAAATACTTGAATAAATAAATAATATTTCTCAACTTTTTGTTGTTTTTTCAGTTCCTGTACTCCATAAATAATATATCATAATTGTATACAGAGCTTCAAATTTAACACTTGTCAATAATTATGAAAAACCAATCTTTGAACTGAAGAAACCTTTATACAACACTGACCACATTAAATAATTCTACATATCTGTCCATGTTGTGCAGCGTAATTAAATAAAATATTATAAGTGTAATCCAAGAACAAAATATTTCTTAATGGTATGTTTCACTTGAAGAACATGTTACTTTTAATTTCATGATTCACATTCGTGACTTCCAGTATGTTAAAATAAAATGTCAACGCTATTAACATTAAGTTAAAGTATGACTTGATAATTTGTGGATTTTGACTTTAAATTTTAAATTATTTTATCGTAGAAATGAAAACAAAATCTATTGCATTTCCTCTTAGTCTGATTGTATTTTATCGAACATCAGAAGGACTTTAATATGTCAGAACGAATGCGTCTGCATTACATCAAAACGATGAGACAGGTAACTGTTTGTGGTACGATAGAAGACTTCAGAAGAGTGCGTGTTTGTCAACTTCATAGGAGAATGACTGTTTATAGCGCATTAGTAAAAACACAATTTCTTCTGTTTATATCGCGTTACAGGGTTTCGTATGTGTGTCTACTTGTGAATGTTTTTATGATACTTTGAAATGAACCTGATTGTAGTGCCAGAAGACATAACACGAGAGTTTGAAACATTAAGTTATATGATATGGGTGTCTAAGTTTACCTGTTTATATTGCAAATGCCTTAGAAAATTCCACGCGTGCATACCTCTTTGTAATACATCTGAGGATATACATTCGTAATTAATCCAAAAAAATCACATAAACGTTACACGTTTATCTATTTGTCGTGCTTGAGAAAGTAGATAGTGCGTTTTTAGCATATTTGTAGAGTCACAGAGGTGTTTGTAGTGCATTGCAAAAATTACAGAAGTATCTATTTGTATTGAGATAGATTTCAAATAAATGTCTCTGTTCGTATTACATCGTAATATTTATAGAAACGTGTGTGTTTATGATACAATACACGAATTTATACGGATGTTCTTTTTATACATCAGACTAGCTCACAGACTGTACCAGTTTGTAGTACGTTAGAAACCTTCACGTATGTGTTTATAAAACATCACAAGGGCTCACAGGATCATGTCTGTTTGTAGAACAGCTGAAAAGTCACAGGATATATCTTGTAATACATTATAAACTTCACGGATGGATCTACAACATATAAGAGCTCACATGGTGTACCTGTTTGTAGTACATTATAATAGTTTTAAAATGTGTTTATAAAATATCACAATAAAACACAGAGATTATCTTTTTTGCAGCACATCACAAAGGTCGCTGGAGTGTATTTATAGTTCGTCAGATCGTATGTGTGTTTGTAACAAATCAGAATAATTTATCCAAACGAAGTTCTCTGTAGAATATGAAAAGAGTGACATGAATATGTTGGTACTACATCAAAGTGTTTCTGTATTTACCACATCTATGGTCACAGAAGTTTGTTAGTATTATATCAAGGTGTTTTTGTTTGTACCGCATCTATGGTCACAGAAGTTTCTCTGGTCGTATATATATATATATATACACATAATTTTTAAGCCATAAACAAAACGCATTAACATGAAACAAACTACGCTGCATATTTTTAAAAAGTAGTCTAGAGTACGAGATACAACATGGCATTATATATATATATATATATGTGTGTGTGTGTGTATGTTTTGTTTTTTTTGCTATTACATTAGCAGCAATATAATTACTATGACCAGCTAGCTTGCTAGATTAAATTATAGTTTCAATTCAATATGTCTCTAGTTAAGGCTATTATATTTAACTTCATAAAGCTTGGCCCCCCAGTGGCTCAGCGGCGTGTCTGCGGATTTGCAACGCTAAAAATCGGGTTTCGATACCCGTGATGAGCAGAGCAAAACTAGCCCGTTGAGTAGCTTAATTCAAAACAAACACAACATAAAGCTTGAACAATGCAATGAAAGGTGCGACATAGTCAGCGACCATTCACATACATTATGGTTATAATATAATTAATCAGAGGTTGGGATTTACTGCTTTTAACGCAGTCCTTCCTCAAGATTTTGTTTATTCATTTGGCTTTATTTGAATGTAATTATTTAATTTTACTATACACATACATACAAGGGTTTATAGGAGCATATCTAATTGTGATACATTTTAAATCACTCGCACTAAGTTGTAGTCTGGACTTTGCCTTTCATTCTTGCTTTATTCTATCTAATTGAACAAACAAACAGAATATGCTATCATACTGACAAATGTCCTTTTATTAGGCTGGTCTACTTAACTCCTTTCTCTCACGCAATTACTCTTCTTTACTCTAAAGACTGACTAATAAACAATACTTATTCTAACACTTAATAACGTATGTGTTTGTAAAACATAAAACTCGTTTACAAGATGCATCTGTTTATAGTACATTATTTTTAGCCACACATATACGATAATGTTCTAATTCTATTGTCAGCGAATAATAGCGATTTTATGGAAAATCAAATTTTTAATTTCATTGTAAGGATGAGGCACTTACTTATCCCCCTGTTTTAAATTTTGGCATGAAGAATCTTGTAACCGAATTTTGACACTGATATTGCTGACTCATGGTCTTTGAGTACTTTAACAAATACAAGAAATAGTTCCAAGTTAACTTTTAGTGTTCTTACGCACAAAACTGCTTTTTCTTGCAGTAGTTTATTTTTCAGAGATTGCATTAGAGGCTTGGCATGGCCACGTGATTAGCGCGCTCGGCTCGTCATCTGAGGGTCAGAGGTTCGAATCTTTGTCACATCAAACGTGCTCACACTTTCACCTGTAGGAGCGATATAATGTGACGGTCAATCTCACTTTTCGTTAGAAAAAGAGTAACCCAAGAATTGTCGTGGTGGTGATTACTAGCTGAATTCCCTCTAGTCTTAGACTGCTAAATTAGGGACGGCTAGCGCAGATAGCATAGCCCACGTGTAGTTCTGCGCGAAATTCAAAAACAAACAATTATGAGTTGGAAATGAGTCAGGGAGCGATGTTGGTTGCAGCTTCCATTTGTGTATATATTGAGTCATGAAAAAAATATTAGTAATCCTGAGCATTGTGAACATCTTTAAGACAAATAATTGTGCCTGAAGAATAAGTTCAAGGTTAATTTATGCTCTATAAACTAACAGTTTTTTGTTAAGCGTAAAGATGCAAAATGAATAATTCTGTGTTGTGCCCAACACAGAAACCAAATTTTTAGCACTGTAGGCCTTTAGGTTTTTTGGTTTGGTTTTTGAATTTCGCGCAAAGCTACATGAGGGCTATATGCGCTAGCCGTCCCCAATTTAGCAGTGTAAGTCTACAGAAAAAGCAGCTAGTGATCACCACCCACCGCCAACTATTGGGCTTCTCTTTTACCCACGAATAGTGGGATTGATCGTAACTTTATAACGCCCCCCATGGCTGAAAAGGCGAGCATGTTTGGTATGACGGAGTAGGACTTTAGACTTGACTATTGGGTGAAAAGATATTTTTATAACATTTAGCAGTGAGGATTATTCCGCACCTCTAAAGGCTATTGAAAACTTATATTTAAACTGATATTACCTGTGCTAGTATGTAGGATGTAAAGGATTCATAGATCAAGGTTGTATATAATAAACCGACTTCAGACAGTTAAGATAAAAATTTCGAGTTTAAGAAAAATTCGATCAAAAAATGTTATACACAACATGATAATGTAGCAAAACTAAAGTTAACTTGAAATTATTTTTTGCAGATGTTAAAACACTCATGTATTAAGATCATGTATTAACAACATTAGTGTAAAAATTTCATTAATAAACTCTTCATGCCAAAATTTCAAACGGGGGGCAATTACCTCAGCCTTACAATAAAATGAAAAATTTAATTTTTATCGGAATCGTTATTATTCGCTATTCAAAATAGTTATACATATGGACAGTATATAAATAAAACACAAACACTATCATATTAATGTAGCAAGTAAAAAATTGTGTGAAATAAGAAGTAATTGTTATTTTTTGACAATGAATTATTAAATAACTAACATTTTTCCGATGAAGCTGGTGCTGGTATATTCGAATACAGAGCGGAGTTTATTGTAATTTGTTCATTTTACGACACAGTTTGACAACACTTGTGTTTCTACTTTGTATTTAATGAGGGGTTTGATTTTACACTGCATAATAATCTCTTATGTTAAATTATTGGAAAATACTTTGTAATTTTCCACAAATATATTGCATTTGAGTGTCAACGATAATGTAAGAATTGTCCAATCATTAGCCAGAAATACTTGAGTAATCTAGAAATATTTAGAAAAAATACTTAGCATTTTCCGAATAATCTCTTACTTTCTAATCTACCACATACAGACCAACCTTCTCTAAGTCACTCTAATATTTAAGAGAAATCGTATTTAGAGTTTTTGTATATTTCGTCATAAACATTCTAATCGCTTTATCACACCTTTGAAAAAATGTAAATAGTGTGAAAAGTGCCTTTCCTAATATTTGAATAATTGAGGTAATTTTTCATAACCTACTTATATACATAGGCTTTTCATTTGAAAAAAAAAACAACTAAAGAAAACAATATTTTTAATTTAAAAATTGGCACAAAATAAAAATAAAAAGATTGACTAGACGGAATATATAAACCGTCTGTTACATCCTTAATTGTATCATTTTGAAATCTTGCTTTAAAAATATTTTCATTTTCTGTAAAATGATACAATGAAGTATATAACAAACAGTTTATATATGCGGTCTGGTTAAGTCTTAAATACGCACGTGATGGCTATAGCATTTTTATAAATTATATGTACATAACAAGTTACATAGCCTTAGCGTCATGATAACGTATGTTAATAGTTAGGAAGATACTGCGCATTATGATATACATGTCAATGTGTTGTTATTCAGGTTAATTTAATTAACTATTCTTCATAAACAGGCCATCTACAACAGTTATGTGTTTTTTCTTTGTTATGTATCTAGTTGGCGATCAGTGTTTGACTAGGATTAACACACACAGAAAGAATCATGTTAAAATATTCATAATCGTTTGAGATCAGATAATTCTGTGCATGATTTTAATCCCTAGTGGATGGATTCATAATATTAAAAAATTAATGTATGACTTGAAAATGTTCATAATATATATACACGAAAGAATTAAAACAAATGAAATACTTTGTGTTTGTCAGAAGTAGAAGACACTGACAAAAGAATTACCATACGTATTTAAATACAACGTAAGTGAGTCAAATGCTTGCAAATGTCTCAACGACTACAATTGAATAACGTTTACAAATTAAGGAAAACCACTTTCCTCACTTACACTTAAGCATGACTAATTCGCTTTTATTCTTAGGCGAAGTTTTGTGACTCTTACTTGACTGGATAAACTGACAACAACCGATTTCGATCGTTATCCTCTTAACAACAAAGATAATGCCGCCCAAGCGCCCTAAAAAAGAGTAGGCTATTTGATGTTATCACTTCTTGTTTACTTTTGGTGCTGGTCTTGTGTATGCATCTATGGTTTATGGTGCTAACTTTAATGTTCCACACGTTGAAGGAAAAATAGACGGAACGCACTAATCGTTTTAAAAGACGTTGCCAATACATTAAAATGCCAGTTTGGGTACCTTATAGTTTAATTCCTTCTGAAACATATACTTTCACTTTTTTTTCTTACTTATATGAAATGTTACAAGCTATGATTTACTCGCAAAGCGTAGTCTGGTTGTGAGCCAATGGAAAAATATTTCGCTTTTAATTACTGTTGAGATATTAATTTAAACAATGTTTACACATTTTTTTTTTATACTACTTGTAGGACAGTACCATCTCTTGGCCATCTCTGAATATGTAAAGTTTCTCTGATCTCCTTTAACTGTAGCCAAAAATCAGGATAATGTTTGTGTACCAACTAAGTTAGCGGTGCTCGTATAAGCATCAATACCTACACACGAGTCTAACAATCTTTTACTCTATTATAGGTGTATTTTTATAGATCAAATTAAAAATAATATAAAAATCATTCTGTTTGTTTTAAGAGACCCGATTTCAGCACATTTTATGGTCTTTACTTTGTGCTATCTCTCACACACACACACACACATATAGCCTTCTCCCTTTATGCTATCCATCACTTTCCTATTCTCTACACATGATATCTCGACAAATACACGGAATTCCTGCTTTTTCAATTCCCTCAACTAAACATGTACGTATTATTTGAGATTTTATGTTAAATATGGATTATAAACACACTTACTGAAAGAACAATAAAATTATTCTCTCAAAACATAGCGCGTTTACCCAACTGAGAGTTTTAGAAATACTATCTTTACCTACAAACTCGCTAAATTCAACGTTTTGTGAATCAAGCCAACAAAATTACATTTATCCATTGTTTATTTTAGGTAACCATACGTAACACTATAATATATCTTAATACTACGTAACACTATAATATATCTTAATACTACGTAACACTATAATATATCTTAATACTACGTAACACTATAGTGCATCTCACTAATTTAAACATCACCTGTTAGTGGTCTCTGAGAGTAAGTTCTTATCTACTTAAGCTAAATCATCTCTATATTCAACTCAATTAGAACTCACTTAGTCTCATTAAATAACCTCATATTCATCACCTCTATATTCAACTCAATTGGAACTCACTTAATCTCATTAAATAACCTCATATTTAGTTACACCACCTACTTTAAGTAATATGATAAAAAGCATTCAATTTAAACAATTCGGAGTATGCGCAGAGACATTCAGTAAATAAATTTTCATACGTCATGATATCTGGATCAAAAAAATATTATCGTTAAATGTTCATTTATATACACCTTGTGATATTTAGACACGAAACAATGATAGAACAAACATTAATCCTTCTTTCAGAGTCAAATATTAAGTATTTTAATCTCAAAATAACTTAAAATATTTTAAGAAAATGGGTATCACTTTTGTAAAATAACAAACATATATTATAGACGTTTTGAATCTTGAAAGGTTCAAGTATTGGAAAAAACTATTCGTAAAATATAACACTCTTCATTGTAAGCTTTTCTTTCCATTTTTTAAAGATACTTAAGAATGTTTTTAATCACAACTTGTTAGAGACTTGACATAAATAAACATGCACCTCCTGAGATACAAGGGGAAGGGGGTCAAGCTGAATAAACTTGCAATGTCCTGACCAATCACCGGACATGAACGCAAATGAGCACGTGTGGAGCGCCTCCGATCGATTCCTGTAAACCAACTTCCCAGGATCGCCTAATACAAATTCTGTAAAAGAAATGGGTTTAAACCCTGAAGATCTGGACTGCTAATTTCGTCCACATAATACGTAAGCGCGTTGTTACCATGAAAAAGCGAAGGGCTGCGCCACAATGTATTAACTATGCTCGTATTTTGCAATTGAAATGTATGACTCCAAATAATCTGGTATTCTTTTAAAGTTGCGTTTTTATTCTTCTCAAGTCTTTAAGAAAGGAATATTTTATATTAAATTATTACTCAACTAAATAAGTAGCACAATTAAACTTAGAGTACATTTTATTCACTGATTATACATAATTAATGAATCGACTTGTCTGGAAAGGTAAAATTTGTCCAAGAATACATGGAACACCTGTCACTGATAAAGTTGATTCATTTGCATGACACACTTCTCACCAGTTGGAGGGAAACATTAAAGTAAACCATATTCCTTTTCTTATTTGCTGCAACACCAAACTCTCTGATATGATGAGTTAAGAAGTGAGCGTGCATGATATCCAAATAGGTCGCAGAAGTGTTTGTTTCAAAATTTTCATGCAAACCTACACAGACAGAATATCTTAATGTAGCCAGCCTTCATTTTGAACTGATAGACTTGCGCTATTAAAGCATTCACTCTTACAGCGTACCCACGGTTACAAAATGCGAAAGAAACCACGAAGCCTCGGATCCACAGTCCAAACAGCTAACCATCTGGCAACATTTGGCCAAATCTTCTGTGGGGCTTAGATCAATCCTTTCTATCCTCTGTGATCTCTTCTTCAAATTAGTTCTTCACAATACTCATTTGTTTGTTTGTTTCTTTTGAATCTCGCATAAAGCTACACGAAGGTTACCTGCGCTAGCTGTCCCTAATTTAGCAGTATAAAACTAGAGAGAAGGCAGCTAAGTCATCACCACCCACCGCCAACTCTTGGGTTACTCTTTTACCAACGAATAGTGGGATTAATCGTCACACTATAACGCCCCCCCCCCGGCTGAAAGTGCGAGCATGTTAGTTCTGACGGGGATTCGAATCCGCGACCCTCGGATTACGACTCAAGAGCCTTAACCACCTGGTCACGCCGAGCCGCACATTACTTGTAGTTTGACAGATAAATTGTTGTGTGTAGAACAAAGTTTCGTCTAATTGTGCTGAAAGAAGACGTAAAGTTGATCTCTATGTCACGTCAATATATTATCCAACAGGAAATACGAGAATACAATAAAATATGCTCTCTTCTGTTCGTACTGTTCCTTCCACATTGCCACCACGAAAGTTGTAATATTCAACAGTATTGCAGCTGGAGCATGATTCACTACTGGGTCTCCAAAATTCATCGAAACCTGGAATATTGATCAATCTGTGCATGGTGCAGGTATCAATGGTGATAGTATCATTTCTATTAATTTCAATAAATGTTCAATCGACTTCTGCTTTTACTGCGAGACTGAAATAGGTTTTCTCAACTTTAAACTGAATATTTAAGTGTTGCTTTTAACTCACCGATTTCAAGCCCAAGTTTACTAATTAGTTACTATTTCTTTCTTTTTGGTAAATCCTATATCTTACCTGATGGTAGCTAATCTGTTGCTGTTGTCATGGACGCGCAGAAAAAGAATGTGGAATTCTATTCTAGATTTTCCTGTTAAAAAGGCTGGTGTCTATTCACTCGTCGTGGGTCTCCAAAGGTATTACACTCGCTGTATTAAATTCATATTGAGATTTTACCTAATACACTAGTGTCTGTTGAACATATTTTATTAGCATATTTTATTATTCCACCACTTTCTTCAGACTGCCTTATTCACAGACCAACTTTCTGATAATATGTTCACAATATACATGTGTGAAAGCTTCGGGCACATAAACAATCTGACTTATAATAATCTGTATTTTATATAAACTTCTCCATTAATAACGCTGTTTCGTGATTATTTCCAAATAGTACTAAAACTGAACCGATCACTAACAGAAGTTATGAGATTTAAAATGAAACGTAGGTATTGCTATTCCAGCGCAGGTAAAATATGCAAGATGCACCGAAACATCGGTGTTTTCTCTTACAACTTACATAAAAAAATTCATAACTGATATAATATCGAAGTATCGTGTTGCATGTAGATAGAATAATCTAAGTTTATTTATATATTGGCTCCTTTGTTTTGTTTACGTGGCGCAGATAAGTACGATCAGGTATTTTAAAATAAAGCAAAATATTAACACCGCATAAAACATATATTTTCCTAAGTAAAGGGCAAATCATACGTGGGTACACTAAAAAACATCGGTAAATGTATGCTATAATAATTTTCAGGATACATTTTTATTCTTAACTGTGCTAAACACGGCTGTTTATATCTTACTAACCTGCATAACATTTGCGATCAAATTGGTACCTTTATTACAACAGTACTTTTTAAATACAGGATTTCTACAATAATGCAAAAGTATTCTCATCGCAGACGCCGTAGTCTAGAAGTCCACTTGTCTTAAGCCTAACAGTAGTTAAGCCTTTGTTAAGTTGTAAGTTGCGTATGCTTTTTGCTTCAGTCAATTTAGGGTCACACCTTACCGTACTTAATGATATTAGTAAATAAACTAAAAATGTTATTCTATCATCTTGCTTCAGTCCTTTTAAAAACTTTGATAAGTCTTTAATATGTTATTATACAGAATGTATATTAAAGTATATTTACAGCTGCCTTTTTTTTTAAGTCTGTTGAAACGAAGAGCACGCGTAAACTCATTTAGATTATAAGGTATTGTGTGCGCCTTTTCAGGACAGAAAAAACAGTATTATTATAATAGGAGGTTGTAGCTATTTAGGAAACTATACTGAAATGCATTCCTCCCTCTCACCCTCTTTGTAGCAGAGCTACTCAAAACTATGTTGCGATACTCGCAGTGGATATTGTGTGTATCACAGGTAGTCTGCTGTGCTTAACTATAAGCAATTAAACTACAGAATACATTTACTTTAGTCAGTATGAGTACCAGTTTTAGTTTTGGCCGGAAAGTTTGATGGAAAAAAAATGGCCAGGTGGTTAGGGCGATCAACTAGTAATCTAAAAGTCATGGGTTCGAATCCCCATCGCATAAAACATGCTCGCTCTTTCAGCCGTTGGGGCGTTGTAATTTTATGGTCAATCTCATTATTTATTGGTAAAATAGTATCTCAAGAGTTGTCGTGGATGGTGATGACTAGCTACCTTCCCTCTTGTTTAACGCTGCTAAATTATGGGCAGCGAGCGCAGATAACCCTCGTGTAGCTTTGCACGAGATTCAAAACAAACACACAAACAAGCAAAAAATATAGATTTATTTATTTTAGGATCTGAAACTGAGGCAACCCTTTGCAAATGGCCCGATGTCCTTGTGGAAAATTGGTCGTTCGTTTGACGAACGATACAAACATAAGCCCGTTTATCCTCGTAAGGAAAAACCGCATTAACCAAAACAAAACGATTACTTATTCTTGTATTTTATAAAATAAGCGGGCCTCGTATTGGTACATCTTACGTTTCCACACTCTCTTAAAATGTTTAGTACTCTTTAATTATTTTAATAATAAAGTTTTACATAACAACAAAAATTTGGATGTATTTTTCTTTTTTATTATACAACGTTTAAGACCAGTAATTATAATCAATTCCTGTTTTTATTGTCCTATCTTTAATAAATATTTTTCATCTATTTTCTCACATCAAGTGTGTATGTGTCTTTTCTTATAGCAAAGCCACATTAGGCTATCTGCTGAATTCACCGAGGGAAATCAAACCTCTGGTTTCAGTGTTTTAAATCCGTAGACTTAGAGCTGCACCAGCGGAGAACTTACATCAAGAGAACTTTCCACTTGAAAATGCGACTTTATGACTAATAAGTAAAATAGATTTTGTTGTTTTGGAAAATTTGTTTGTTTATATAAGTCTAAAGATGCACAATGTGCTGTAGCCATTACCGAGATAGAAACTCGAATTTTAACATTACAAACCCTTGAGATACCTCAGTTAAACTTACAGGGAACAATTTTTTTGGGGTGTAGAAGCCCTTGGTTTAGCTAGAGCCTCTTCACTTTCACAAGTAGAAATCTTCTGAACACTACAATAGCTGATGTAGTTTGGAACTGATGTAAGATGTTGAAGGTATCGTTTCCGTGGTGATCTTGTGCTTACACATTTTCCAGTCTCTCCAAACCGTATTATTTTAGTGCTAAGTAATTTTGTATTTTGTATATTACAAACTTCAGATTTTTATCTTTCGTCTGCAGTACAACAGAATTATCTTTACCCTAGCCTTTAATATTGTGATAAAATATTATTAATCAATACATTCTCATATATTTATTAATTTTTGAAAAAAATTCAAACTGCATTTATTATTTTCAAAGAGCATCTAAATATTATGATAGATTTATTTCCAAACAACATCAATTATACACAATATCCAGCTGATTTAAGTAATGGGGGAATGTTGTTTAGATTTAATCAATGCATTAATCAATCAGTGTCGATTTGTTGAAGCTTACGTTCATAAAGTGTGAAATAAAACTGGTTTTTACTTATATCCTACTGTATTTATTCGAAACTGATGCTGTCCCCCCGAAAGCACAATAATCTCGGTACTATATAGAGATACTTAAACTTTTATTAACACAGCTACTTTTTTCTTATAGAATAAGCTCTCTTATTTGCATCTGTAAACAGGGGTTTAGTGGAAGTTCATGGTGTATTCAAACCCTTATAACTCAGTTTAATTCTCTCCTATTTTTCTAGCATGAGCCGGACTCCACGAGACAAGAGATACCCCGCGAGGTCTAGTGTCGGTTCACATGATCAATGGGACCTCGGGGACCAACAGTGTTGCTCGCCCTTTTGGAGGGACTGATCTCCGTGTTAAATGCTTGTAATCTTATTAAACAATTTGGTCGTTAAGTCATTTTGGAGAATGAGATTTTGATGCTATATCGACGATTCTGTCTACGAACTAACGGCACAGCTGCAGAGGTTGCCACGAGAAGACGAGGGAAAAAGTTTTCAATAATGTTTCTACTTTATCATACAAAAAGTGACGCGTTTCTAAAGAAAACAGTTTCATAGATATATAAATATTCAATAGATATATACTGTTTGACTGAATTTCAACATTAAGAATCAGTATGGTAGATTATAGGTATAGTAGTGTTTTACGTGTTCTTACAATATTGCAAGAAATCATGTTGATATTCACGTATTGAGCAAATCCTCTGAAATTTCTCTTCAAATGAGAAAGATAAACCAGATAAATATGGTTAAAAGATTAATGCACAGTGACTGTCTACCTTCGTTTATGTGTTTTATTTTTCACCCGACCAACAATGGTATAAAAAATGTAAACATAATCGTAAAGAGATTATATATAACTTATTGATAAAACTCTAGGTTTTAGAAATTATGAATATCTGTTTTGAAAATAAGAACTTGCAAATAGATAGCCTACATCTAAAAATGTCTAGAATAGGTAATCTACAAAAACGAAGCTATGTTAAAGGAAATAAGCAGGTAAATTCTGAAGAAGTGACTTTTTCCTTCAAGTTGTACATATCCTTCGAATGATTTTATTCTAAAACCTTCTGTATTTTGTATTATATAGGTTATAGCGTGTAAAGAGTTTTTGTAAGTATACTGCAATATTAATATGGGTGAACTTGTATTTAAGGGACACTACAATGTTATTAAAAGTTTGAGGGTGTGTTGTTGTTTTTTTCAATTGAGCATTAGAAAACCTTTTTCGAGTATGTGGAGTTAATTTTTATATCACTGGTATCACCATTTATTATGTGCAACAGATATATAACAATAATTACCATCTGGAATAATACCTAAGATGTTGTATTTTTTTATTGGAACGTTTATTAGTAGTAATTTAATTTATTGTTAGTTTCTGGTGATAATCACTGTGGACCAATCAACAAGTAAGGAAGTTACGTCAACATTTCCTGCAGTTTCAATAGTTTTATAGTTTACAGAATACATCTAGAGACTCTATAAAAAACAGCACAATGTGTACTTCGGATTTTACACCAAACCTTTACACATAGAATAAAAACTTCGAAAATATTAAACAGAGTATTTTTAATGAAAATTAGGCAAGTTTGACAATGGTTTTAGAATATGTTTACTCATTGCTTCAAATAAGGTACTTTGAAACATTTCATCAACATATAATGACAAGAGATGAATGGTGTTCGCTGATTAAATGAATTTACCTTTGGCTCTTGTTAGAAAACTGTTTCCAAATGTTTATATGAGTGCACTTGTATTTAAGAGACATTACAATGCTATTAGAAATTTTGGGTTATTTCTTTCAATTAAGGATAAAAAAGCCTCTTTTTAAATTTTTGTGAAGTTATTTTTATATCAAAGTATGAGTCTGACAAAATGTAAAGAAAAACTTACGAAATTAAGAATGAAATCACTCAGCATAAATCAAGTGCTATTGTAACTTAAGGATAGAAAATGTTTTTGTATTCAACCAAGGTTACAAGGTGTTATGTTTTGTATTCAACCAAGGTTACAAGGTGTTATGTTTTGTATTTAACCAAGGCCACAAGGTGTTATGTTTTTGTATTTAAACAAGGCTACAAAGTGTTATGTTTTGTATTCAACCAAGGTTACAAGGTGTTATGTTTTGTATTCAACCAAGGTTACAAGGTGTTATGTTTTGTATTCAACCAAGGTTACAAGGTGTTATGTTTTGTATTCAACCAAGGTTACAAGGTGTTATGTTTTGTATTTAACCAAGGCCACAAGGTGTTATGTTTTTGTATTTAAACAAGGCTACAAAGTGTTATGTTTTTGTATTTAATCAAGGTTACAAGGAATTATGTTTTGTATTTAACCAAGACTATAAAGTGTTATGTTTTATATTCAACCAAAGCTACAAGGTGTTATGTTTTTATATTTAACCACAGTTACAAGGTGTTATGTTTTGTATTTAACCAAGACTACAAGGTGCTATATTTCTGCATTTAACCGAGGCTACAAGATGTTATGTTTTTTCACTTAACCAAAGCTAGAAAATACTATATTTTTGTATTTAACCATTATGTACGCTGGTTCAGAATACCAACTCTGTCTACTTGTGTTAAATATCTAAACTATAAGCAAAAATAAAACAATAAGTAATTAAAAGAGAGATGGGTGGATGAGCAAGAGACGAAAAACTAACATTAAGACATAACATCATGGTGTCAGAACGAAAACTAAAATAAATAAAAACTTTCGTGTTTGTTCAGTGTGCTATTTTCTATTATGGTGAGAATATATGTACCTCATATTATCACGGCTACAACCAGACAATACTGTGATCTACCATGTATTTCTCATGTAACGTCGAGATTTCCTAACAATACAGTGACCAGCACTGAAACATTATAACTCCTCATTATTTCATTTCTCTAGTGCATACTGAAGTATAAAAGACATTATTGGCTACCTTACAATATCAAATATGTTGTTTATCTTCTTTAACTGCACACTCAACGTTTCGCTTCACAGCTTCTTCAGGAGTGTTACACTAAAACATAAACCGTAACTGACAGGACAAAGCTTCACTTGGTTTAAATGGTAAATTCTGTTCGATTCTGTTGTGTGGGTTTGACATATTGAGCGCAAAGCGTATTGTTGAAAAAATATACTGCTACTTGTACTTAACAAGCATTCCATGTACATTGTTGGCTAAAACAACGAAATTTAAGTGAAAACTAAAACAATAATGATTTCAATTGCAAACGCCAAAGACACAGTGGATGGAGAAGCCGTAAAGCGCAACGTTGAGTGTCCAGGTAAAGAAGAAAAATAACAAATTTGTTATTATAAGGTCGTTTATTGCTCATCATAACAACTCGTCGAGTAACTCATAGTTGTTTTGACGTGAATAGATGTGAACAGTTGTTTGTTTTTGAATTTCACGCAAAGCTACACGAGTGCTACCTGCGCTAACCGTCCCTAATTTAGCAGTGTAAGACTAGAGGAAAGGCAACTACTAGTCATCACCACCCACCGCCAACTTTTGGGTCACTATTTTACCAACAAATAGTGGAATTGACAGTCACAAATATAACATCCCGAAGATTAAAAGGGCGAGCATGTTTGATGTTACGGGGATTCGAACCTGTGACCCTCGGATTACGAGTAGAGCGCCTTAACCACCTGGCCATGCCGGGCCTAGATATAAACAGCCAGGCAATACACAGTCTTTCTGTCTTCTTCTGACATAGACCAAACTCGTGTTCATTTATTTGAATAAAAAATGATCACTTCTTTTGGAATGTCTACTCTATACAAAAACAAGATATTTTAATGAGGGTGCTGTGTGGGTATAAACAACATAACATTATGAATTTTCTAAGTACAACTTCATTTATTTAACTGCGTCCACTCTACAAAATTCAGATTTTCTCCGTTCCTGTTTGTTTGTTTCTTTTAAATTTCGCCTAAAGTTACAGGAGGGCTATCTGCGCTAGCCGTCTCTAGTTTAGCAGTGTAAGGCTAGAGGGAAGACAGCTAGTCATCACCATCCATTGCCACCTCTTGGGCTACTCTTTTGCCAACGAAAGGTGGGACTGAGTGTAGCATTATAACACACTCATGTTTGGTGTGATGTTGAACACCTCTACTCACCTGGCCATGCCGAGCAACCTAAATACTTAAGATTGAATGTTCCATATACTAAGTATGTTTGCGCTTAAGTTGATAATATTATATGTATATAACAATTATGTAATGAGTGTATTAATTTAATGCATACTCACAACTATATACGTTTTGAAATAAACCATTTGCAACTTTGATACGCCAAACATGATTTTTTTTTTGATATATCTAGTTTGTTGTTTTTTTGCATTAGAAAACCTTTCAACTTTTTGATATAACTTTTGGTGAACGGAAAACGATTACGCTTAGAAGAAACGTCAATAGTGCTATTATGTCGTCAACTACATTGTTTCTGTTATGAGCACATGTATCTTATTTCTATGTTTTGTTTGGTGCCAACACAGTTTAGAGATTTTAGGCATTCACCCGTAATGTAAGTTACTACTTTGAAGAAGTATGCTCATTTTATTAAAATATCATACGTATGATTATGTTTAATATTTACGTAACCTAATAATCTGGTGGGAAATCTAGAGACGTCAGTCAAAATTCAATTAGATTGGTAATACGTTCCTATGATAAGTTATAATAAAATAATCATCAGATGAGAAACGTTGTTTGTCGTTGCTTAGGCTTTCGAAAGCGCTCGGGTTATAATGGTTTCTATTTCAGTTTTATCATAACGTGTATTATGTAATGAGCATAACTGAAAGTAAAGTTTATGTCTGTAATGACGAGAAAACCCACTTGTAGAGAAAAATATATATGTAAAAACGGCTTTGTGAACCTAACGATGACCGAAGAAGGTCGAAACGTTGTTCGCTCCTCCACATAAAAAAAAATTTTCTCCACCCATACAGCCGTTTTTACATACATAAAGTTTACGTCTACAATTGGCATAGTTTGGAGTCCTTACAATAATGATTAAAGTGAATATGACCTATGATACTCAAAACCGTATATTCAAAATTAAAATATTTGAAGCGAGAAGGCGTAATCACTAATTGTTTCTGATTATTTTAAAATGCATAAGTGCTACAAAGTGCTTTTATGGATTTTTCTAATCACCGGAGCCATAAAACAAGAATCTAGTAAGAGAACCTTCGAAGTTCCAACCTGGGTGTTCTTGTCGCTATCTTTGAGCCAAACATAGCATTTATTTTTCTATTATAGCTTTCTAATATGTCGGTTTGGGTTGGGTTCTTATTCTAATTACACCAATCGCTGAAGATCTTGCGCGTATTGTTTCGATGCTAAAACTTGTTGGTTAAAACTGTCCTTAATGTGGATCTTAATGCCACCTTCCGGCCACCTTTAGAGGAGAAAAATAAATGAAATGGATCCTGTACACCTTTAATTGTCGAGAACAAAAGCGCGGAACCCTCAAATCGTTTCACGCAAATTGTCTCGTTTTACTACGTGGCACCAGAACTAAAGGCTTTACAGGTGATAACTGAGGCCTTCACTACCTCGGGGCGTGCGACTATTTACAATCCAGGGAGGAACTGGAGTGCTAACGTCAAAAAAGGTGCAATTCTATGTTCTGATGTGGGCTATAAAGGTACAGTATGTTGTCAAGGTAAAGTGAAGAGACGTTATCACAACACAGGCCACCAGGACGGCGACTCGTGGATCAGTGGCCCCACGTGCAGAAGGACAAGCAGTGATAGTTCGCAGCAGGATGCTTGCACTAGTCGAGTCCGATGTTCATCATCCACACACCTGTTCCGTTAGTTTACACCGACATTTGACCAATCAGTACACGATCGTTCATTTTATAAAAATATAACGCTTCTATTGTACCAAACAATAAATACATACATTACATACCTTTAACTGTTGATCTGCTCGAAATAGTCGTTAACATTATTTCTGTCTTATTCGTTTACTTTTAAGTTATGGGTGTCGGTTTCTCTTATCATAATTAGTTATTTCCTCATTTTAACGTAGTTTAATAAACATAGCCTTCAAAGATTTGCTAGAATGTTCTCTGTACTAATCTAATTTTTAAACTGAAAGCTTCTGAAAAGCATTTGCAGTTAACGAAAGAAAAACAAACAACTCGGTAACGTATGAAAAATATGATAACTTATCTAATAGTTGATCACATATCATTAACATTCAGTTAGAAATTACATTTCTTAGAACAGTATTACAGACTTGTATGTCATTCAAATACATTAGCAAGTCTATGGTTCATTTCTTGTGAACTGGATCTCAGATATGAAAACAATAAAATGGTCTCGGCGATTAGAAGTGTTCTACTTACAATGTTTAGAAGTTCTTAGTTGTACGTAAAAATATCTTCATAATTCCACTGACAGAAAAGTAAAAAACATGGTGGAAAGTTTAAACGGCTGTTAGAATTCTAACTTGTCGGACCGTTATGTGCAACGAAAACGTGTCCGTGAACAACTTTAACTTGTAAAGTTGGATATTTATCACATAAGGTTTATGAAAAGTTAAGTTCTCTGTTTAGTTTTAAATTATAATAAAACAGAAAGGAGTCATAACGGTACGTTTCTTCCACGTGTCATTTTGAAGAAGGCTTGTTCGTTGTTAAGTTTCTCTGGCGGCAAGTTCCATCAAACAGTGATAAACAGGCAACCGGCTCAAAACGCTGGCACTTACAGTCTTACGTGTGGAAATAGTTGAAGAAGATGAAATGACGACATATATAATGCTTTTCACTTGTTGTATTTATTAAACAAAAAACTTGGCATTCTCTTACTTGATAGGCTGAATGTATAATAATTTCCATGATGAGGTTCGACTGTGTGTGATTTCCTACAGCAAAGCCACATCGGTCTATCTGCTGTGTTCATCGAGAGGAATCGAACACCTGACCTTAGCGTTGTAAATCCGTAGATTGCCGCTGTCTTAGCGGGGAACGATTAGGTTCGAACAGTCTTGATTATTCGACTGGTGGATTTTCTTGTCAATAGAGATGTTAGATAAAGTAATCACGACGTGAAAGTTTACGTGAAATACATTGTCAGACTCTGCATAAGTTAATATAAAATATAGATTTAACATGTTTATTAATTATTTAGTGGAATTTGTGGAAAAGCTAACAATGATCTGGTATTATATTACAATTTGAGCAGACCTGTTTAAATTGTCTCTGATGTTCTAAAACTTAATGTTTATTTTTGTTTTAATTTTTGTTAGTGTTTTATAATGAAGAACTCTTTTAGTGTATATATATATATATATATATGAAGGCAGAATGTTTTATTATATTAAAATTCATCTTGAGTTTAGTTTGACAAAAATCAGCTAGGTGTTTGAATAATTTATATATTTCGGTAATTTTACGTGAAATTCTGTTTACACCTACACTTCTGTAAGATTTTAACACATTCCTTCACACTGTGTCGTACTAAGTTAAAACAGTGCACGCGTCAATGTTCGACACCAACTAAATTGTTAAAATAGTTTTAAAATTCCATTCTTTATCTTTCAATAAATGAACCACGTGGTTACTTATTCCATGAAATAAAGTCTTTACACAAACATGAAATTTATCCAGCAAGTTGTTTTATTATTTCACTTTTAAATAAATTATTAACTAACTTCTAAGGAATCGTAATACTCATATGGTTCAAATAAACAAATAAATTGAAATACCTTCTGCGGAGGAAATAATTCATAATTTTTTTTTTCCATTCTCAGTTTAACCTTCGAAAAATATACTTTAGTGAGCTGTTGATTAGTGTTATATTTTTGTTGTTGTTGTTAAATAAACATTACAGACGTTCATACGTATTAAATTGATGTCTTACAATTCCTCACGATGATAAAGTAAACAAAGCACTGGAATGTAATTTTCAATAAGAATCTAACAATGGCATATTCGGTTCGGAGTGACAGGAATGTCATCACGATAGTTTTGTCGTTGTTGTCGTTTTGTCGCTGAAATAAAACAACCATGACCGAAGAAGGCGCGTAATGTATGTATCCATTATGCAACTTTATTGTGAAACGTACTATTTATTTTTATTCTCAAATTATCGTTACACTAAATAATATTTGTTTTCAAATATATGCATAAAGATGCAGAAAGTGAAGTTCTGTTAATATCTATGGCCTAAGATGTTTTGGCTTACAGGTTATTGGTTTCGTTCAAAATGTTTGATATATATTTCTTCATTCTTTTGAGATTTATAAAAGGTGTAATATCTCCTAGATGACATAACCCCTACTCGTATTTGTTTATTATTTTATCTCCGGTCCCAATCTTAAAGCATATTTTTACAATTCAAGAGAAAAGTAAACAATCCTGGTTTAAGAGAGACATGCTGATTTTTTTTAATGCCTCTAGGTTCATGAAACAGGCCAATTCATAGAAGTTCTATTCATACACACTTTGCCACCCGTGAAACTCCTGTTCCTTCAGTCTAACATCGACAAGTTGCCTTTTAAGACTAAGTCATAAAAACCGCAGCTATAGTCATTCTCTTTAGAGATTTATAACATCCTCCTTTCTAGCAACTGCGACATGACCGAGCTAAAGAGATAAAAGCAATTATTTTCAGTGTTAAAGTTCAGGTGCTATACAAGTTGCACATACACTTACCGAACTAAACACACGTGCATGTGGTAAAACACACAAGAAACATTCAGAAACTCATAACTATATCTTTAAAACATACGTACCTTTACTCACAAACAAACTAGCGGAACAACTTCGAGGGCTCTGATAGGTTATAAAACGTACGTGTCTAGCTTATCAAACCTTTCCTTGTATACCTATCAACTTCTGTCGCACAGGTGTAGAACGTCATTATGAAATCTCGCTGGTGTTATTAGTTGGGGTGTAAAATCCCTCATAAAGTTAGATGAAAGTGAACAAATAAAACTTAACACTTGGATGGCATCTTGAAAAACTGGATTTTATTGTGTAATTGCCAAAGATCGTATCATAATTGGTGTTGTGGCAACTTGTTTGACAAGAAGAAATTTGTTTTGCAAAATATATAGCATGTTTATAAGAACTGAATATTTTTGCAAGAAGTTCAACAGATAATTTGTGATACCTCTTTTGTTTTATTACAGACCTATCTGTAATAGACTTGAAACGCGTCTTGCGATTTTGCAGAACATCTGAAATAAAGGAAACGTCTAACGTTTAGACGCACGTTTATTTTTTACTTTTTATTATTAAGCGAAATAATCTCCGAAATTCTTGTCTTAATTTTGCACCAAAATCGTTTCCAAAATATTAACTTAAATTTTGTTTATGAATAACCAGAAATAACCATCATCATAAGAAGTGTGTGTGTGTGTGTGTGTTTTCTTACATATAGCAAAACCACATCGGACTCTCTGCTAAGTCCACCAGGGGAATCGAACGTCCAATTTTAGACTTGTAAGTCCGTAGACTTACCGCTGTACTAGCGAGGAACCCTTATTATAAGAACTTATGGGTGAAAATAAATAAGAATGCATTTATAAATTACTACGACAACTTTGTTATCTCAGGAACTTCCTACGTTGTACGCATTTAATGACTATACCTAATCGGTGTTTTAATATCACACCAGTACGATGTTTTCCCTTTTATTACTTCACAAACTGAAATCCTCTTCAACTGACGAAGAAATGTTTAAATTTAATTTAAAACACGTAATTGTAACAACAATCATATATTTCAAAATAATAACTTGAACACAAACTTTATCTCAAAATTTTAAAATATTAACAAAGCTTATGTGCAAAAACGGCTCGTTTGGGTTGAGAAAATATTTTACATAGAAGAGCGAACAACGTTTCGACCTTCTTCGGTCATCGTCAGGTTCACAAAGAAAGAGGTAACTGACCGGAAGCTGACCACATGTTTGAAAGGGGTTGTGTAACTGTGTGTCGAAATGTAGAGGGCGGTATTAGATGTTTGAATATATAATTTTATTTATTTTATTATATTAATATAGGTATAAAGGCGTTCCTTTATATTGGTTTATTTTGGGTTTAAGTTGTTGTATAAGTAAGGCTTCTTACTTATACAAAAACTCAACATACTAAGAAACCAAATAAACACAGCCATAAAACTATGCTCACCAGATAAAATTAACGATGAATTAGACAAAATAACACAATACTTCATCAACATCAATAAGTTTCCTCCACAAACCGTAGAAAACATTATACACACACACCTAGACAGAAAGCAAAATCAACCAACTAAAGTAAATACAGCTCACGAATCAAAAAACCACGAAACCATATACTGCTGTATACCATATATTCCTGACATCAGCAAACAAATAACCAACATTTGGCAAAAATTAGTAACAAAATATGACATTCCAGTTAATACAAAATTTATTCAAAAAACAGGCACAAAACTGAGGTCTATACTATGTAAAAACTACACTGACAAACACCACACCAACATTATTTATAAAATACAATGTGATAACTGCCACGACTTCTATATTGGAGAAACAAGTAAAAAAATGGAAACCAGATTCAAAGAACTAAAAAGTCACCTTCACACGTTTTCGAACACTGCAAGTCAAATAAACACAACATAACCATAGAAAACACTCAAGTACTAAATAAAGAAACAAACATAAACAAACGCAAAATTAAAGAAGCCTTACTTATACAACAACTTAAACCCAAAATAAACCAATATAAAGGAACGCCTTTATATCTATATTAATATAATAAAATAAATAAAATTATATATTCAAACATCTAATACCGCCCTCTACATTTCGACACACAGTTACACAACCCCTTTCAAACATGTGGTCAGCTTCCGGTCAGTTACCTCTTTCTTTGTGAACCTGACGATGACCGAAGAAGGTCGAAACGTTGTTCGCTCTTCTATGTAAAATATTTTCTCAACCCAAACGAGCCGTTTTTGCATATAAATTTCTCAACAAGTGGGTTTCTCGACATCACTGATTAACAAAGCTTCTTCACAAACAACACTTGTAGTTATTTTTCCATCTACAAACAAATAAAGATTATGAGGGGATTCCCCCCTGAACACCATACATCTTACTGACCATGAAGAAAGCATGGTTGTTTGAGAAACAGTCCAGTAACATTCACATTTTGACATCCTTTTAGAGTATTTAACATTTTCTAAAGCAACAACCTGTCAAGTCTATATGAGAATGACTCAGTAGGCTGAGTAGTTATTCAACAAACTTTACAAAGTAGAAATAGGCTTAAGTTCAATTTGATCGGCTTAGACATTCTCTATAGTTCATAATGTTTACATACAAAAATTGGTTGAGAGTGGCCCAATAGGCTCGGAATAATTAGAGTGCAAACAAACACACGTGTAATCTTTATATACATAAATTTTAAAACATCACAGAAATAGAAACATTACGATATTAGTTTAGATTATTTAGATAAAAAGTTCTTGACCAGATAATAATATTTTATTTACTTAATTAGCAAATTTAACACCCTGGTTGGATTAATCGATAAGTTTTTGGCTTGTTAGGATTAATAAAACAAACATTTTATTATTTTTCTATAGTATTTTTCAACTCTGGCTTCTAAAAGTAATTATAAATTATTTTGTTTACCATTGACATTCCAAATACAGTTATTCAACTTGATGATGTTTTAACGTTCTTGTCTCCTCTTTCATACACCTATCGGTTGTCTTCAATGGATCAGCGGCAAGTTCGATTTTCCGTGATGGCCATAGTGTAATAACCGCTTACGTAGCTTTGCGTTGAAACAAATAAACACCTATCGCAGTAACAAAAACAATATGAATTTGACCCTTTCTGTCCTGAAGACTTGAAAGTGTTGATTAGAATTGCTTTCGAAATATTAAAAAAAAGTGTTTAAAGAATCTAACACGTTCACGAGACCACCTAAAATAGATAGAATCGTTGTTAGAAGGTGCCTTGTAAGATGTGGTGATGCAGTTTCATTTTTTGTTTCATATGTATGAGTTCCAAAATCAAAGCTAAAGTTCTACACTCAGAACTAAACTGAACAACTAAACGATACCAAGTCTGGCCTTGATCTAAAACCAACGTTTCTCCTTATGGTTAAATTCAGTTTGACTTAACAAGTCCAATCATTTAATTGTGCTTTATTTTGATGGGTAACATAAAGATATAATTTGTAAAGTAATTAATTCACGCTATATTGTTGCCATTTTACCTATAATCTTTTTTTTTAATATCACAGGATTCGGGAATTTAATCCACAATTCTTTGCTTTTTATGCTTACGATAAAAAACACAGTTTACAATAATAGTTATTTAAACTGATATATGTTCTTTAAGGCTCATAATTTGGGTGAGAAACATTCGACTACTTAACTTTTAATGTGGAGTACAACCTGTTTCTTGTCTACTTGTCAAATGGTGCTGAATAAAAGTATTATTATTAATGCAGACAAGGAAGGCTAGGAAAATGAACACTAGCGACCTCTATAAATATCCAAACAATTTATGGTATTCAATTATCACCCAGGATCCGTATTACTTATTATTTGACGAACTACTTGTATGTTTTTATCATTATTTGAAAAACTACGTACATGTTTTGTAACTGACAAAACATACGTATACCTATTTGACTACAAAAACTTTATTAACGAGAAGTGTTATGGTTGTTCGATGATGTCATACAAAGTGTCCAGATTTAGCTTACGAAATCAGCTTCCTCCAATTGTTCTTCTGCATAATATGAAGCCTAGTTACTTGTTAACTTGATTAATATCTATCCATCCAATTTAATTTCTTTACGTACTGCTTTTGAATGAGTTATTTATACTTATAAAAGATGATTTGTGATTAAGCTGAACAGAAGATCAAACTTTTGTTACAAAATGATATCTAACAATTATCACAGAGCACATGAAATCGTCTTGCATCATAAGCCAAAAATGAACAAATGTTTCTTCTTCAAGTTTACTGAGAGTTTTCGTCAGTCAAACGCTATACACATATTACACATCATAACTCACGCAATCCAGTAACTAACGTGTCTGAAAATGGATCTTATGTTGCACTGTTCGTGTCCCGCTCCTGCCGTGGGCGCGTAAGAAGAGAGACGATGAAGCTCCACTGTTCGAATTGATAAGAGTTGTCCAAGAGTTGCAGGTAGTTTGTGCAGGTGTTATATTACTTCAAAATTAGGAAAGATTAGCACAAGTCAGGTTCTTGTCAGTCTTCTTGTGATAAGTTTTAGTGTAAACTATTTATGTAGAAGACGAGTCCAAAATATTTTTGTTTAATCTGCTCAGTTTTATAATTATTAGTTCTTGATTTATTGTCATCTAGCTTTCTGGAGTCATTAATACTGGTATCCCTTATCTTCTGATGTTTCTATGTATATACGAAGGTTACACTTGGAACTCTAATAATGATTAAACATTTTATCTTGAGAAGCGATCTTGTAAGCCCCGACAATGTGAACGATATCCTTTGTTATGGACTACTCTTTATTTATAAGTTTCTCTGAATCATCCTTCTGCAGAATACATGTGCGTGCGCGTGTGTGTGTGTGCGCGCGTGTGTATGTGAAAATATACAAAAACAAAATGAATCTTTCATGCAAAGATATTCGCGATAATAAAACAATTAAATTATAAATTTTTTTCGAAGAAGTTTTAAAGCAGTCTGTGGCAAACGCTTTCAAAAGTAAATATCACATATAACAGACATAACCGGAATAACATTAATGCAAAATGAGACACCTAGTACGAGTGTGAAAAATGGGTCAGAGTTTAGGCGGTAGAACCAACAAAGTCCTAAAACTCACCACGAATCACCGACCGCAGAAGGTTCGGGTATGGTACTTAACTATCCGTGGACGCATAATGATACTGGGGTTTAGGACATTGTGGCATCATACACTATACCTCTGATTCCTATGACACCTTTTTCGTTGTGTTGATATGTCTGATGCAAGGGCCAATGCTGTTAGGAACTATTGTCTTATGTACTACCTTAAAGAATTCTTTAAATAAATGTTTTTGTTTTGTTTGCTAATTAAAACCTTTATCTTTCTACATAAGTTTCGTATTGCTTTATGTATTGAATTATGTTCATAATGCATTATCGAATGTTTTCTATATACTTTTGGTGCAGTTGTATAAAATGTGTGTACGTATATATATTTGTTAAATTGCTTTTAATTTCTTTGAAACCTTAATAATTCATAGACACGTCCACACTTGAAAAAACGTATTATTTATACGTATGTGTGTAGTTGTCTTCTTGGTCTCAAGTTTGTTTTGAAAGAATTATTTGTTTGCTCAATTTTTCATAACTCTACTCGATAAATGGTTGCCCTAGCTATCCCTAATTTTTGGATGATACACTAGACGGAAGCCAATTATTCAACACCATTATCCAACGCCGAATCTTCGTCTCTGAGTCAACGAATAATAAGATCGTTCGTCGCATTATATCCATCCCCACAATAAAGGAAGCATGCTAGAGAAAGACTTGATTCGATCCCACGACCCAAAGGTTACAATACAAACGCCCTAATCACGAAACCAAACCTCCACATTTGGAAAGAAACATAGTTCTGTTCGAAAGAGCTAAACAGTGCATATTTCATCAAGCTAATGGCCCTGTAATTCTAATTTATGTTTCAAATTTATGAATTGAGAATACTGAAATATAAGCGATTAATCTGATACGTTCTTCAAACTAGTCAAGCAAACGTACAGTGAAAACTTCTTAACTTTATTACACTCCTGGCCCGGTATGGCCAAATGGTTAAGGCACTCGACTCATAATCTGAGGGATGCGGGTTCGAATTTCCATCCCACCAAAAATACTCGCCCTTTCAGCTGTGGGGGTGTCACAATGTGCGGTCAATCCCACTATTCACTGGTAAAAGAGTAGTCCTAGAGTTGGCGGTGGATGGTGACGACTAGCTGTCTTCCCTTTAGTCTTACACTGCTAAATTAGGGACGGCTAGCGCAGATAGTCCTCGTGTAGCTTTACGTAAAATTCAAAAACAAACAACCAAACAATTACAATTATTACTAATAGGAAATGAGACAAATGTATAAACACACTGAGTGTACTAACGGAGCAACAGTTCTGTTACCTTCATAACCAATAGTAGCTTGTTAATTCAGCTCTCTTCCAATTTTATGTATTATGTTTCTACAATAAAACTTTAACGATTACGACAAAAACAACTGCAAATTACTCTTCTTTTTCTTGTATTAAACATAACAAGAACATAACTGTTCATCGTGCTTTTATGTGGATCTTTGAAAGCAGGAATAAAATAGTCAATAATAGAACAGTCGCTAGAAGACGCTTAGCAGTTCGTACAGTTCCTTATTTGATAACGAACGGAAAGACAACCAAATAAAAATCAATACACTACCAGACGAATCATGAGGATTTTCAGAACTTTTCTTTGATGACAAAATTAATGGCATAATTTTGTCTTAAGCTCTAGCATTTTTAGCTGATGGTTATTTGGGAATTGTCTAAAACTTGTATTCATTGGTACACTCATAAATAATAATATGTGTAAAATGAAGAAGATATAATTTGGTATGTGATGACACAAATGAAGTCTTATGAAACCTGTCTTCATACATCATTACAAATGCTCAAGTATAACAGAGGTTACAATTTCTCTTTAATTTTACATATTCATTCACAAAAAAAGCAATGAAAGTTGGTAATTATTGGTATCTATACAACATTGCAATATATATGATGAAAATATTGATTTGCCCTTCTACTCACGCAAGCGCCCAAGAGTAATAGAATAAACCAATAGAAATGTAACAAGAGCGACAGCATTCAGAGAACACCAGTGTGTACGTAACAACAGTTTTAATTTAACAAATAATAGCATCTAGAGTAACCCCATGTGCATGTAACAACAGTTTTATAAAATATAATAAATAATAGCATCTAGAGTACCTCATGTACATGTAACAACAGTTTTAATATAACAAATAATAGCATTTACAGTATCCCATGTGCATGTAACAGTTTTATAAAATATAACAAACAAATAGCATCAACAGTACCCCATGTGCATGTAATAACAATTTTAATATAACAGACAAATAGCATCTACAGTATCCAATATGCATGCAACAACAGTTTTAATATAACAAACAAATACAAGAAACATTAGTATTCACATAATAGACTGATAAAGTATCTTGTACATCAAATACAAGAAACATCAGTTTTGACATAATAGATGGAGTCTGTTTTACATCAAATAAGAAACATAGTATGCATATAATAGGTAGATAGAGTCTGTTGTATGCCAAATACAAGAAACATTAGTATTAACATAATAGACAGATAGTGTTTGGTGTACATCAAATACAAGAAACACCAATATTGACATAATGGACAGATAGTGTTTGGTGTACATCAAATACAAGAAACACCAATATTGACATAATAGACAGATAGAGTCTGTTGTATCTCAAATACAAGAAACATAGTATTCACATAACAGACAAAGTCTATTGTACTTCAAATACAAGAAATATAGTACTAACATAATAGACAGATAGAGTCTGTTGTATATCAAATACAAGAAACTGCACTACCATTGTTAAAGACAGAAAGTGTTTGTAGTACATCAAATACAAGAAACATTAGTATTAACATAATAGACAGATAGAGTCTGTTATACATCAAATACAAGAAACATAGTATTCACATAATAGACAGATAGAGTCTGTTGTACATCAAATACAAGAAACACCAATATTGACATAATAGACAGATAGTGTTTGGTGTACATCAAATACAAGAAACACCAATATTGACATAATAGACAGATAGAGTCTGTTATACATCAAATACAAGAAACATAGTATTCACATAATAGACAGATAGAGTCTGTTGTACATCAAATACAAGAAACACCAATATTGACATAATAGACAGATAGTGTTTGGTGTATATCAAATACAAGAAACACCAATATTGACATAATAGACAGATAGAGTCTGTTATACATCAAATACAAGAAACACCAATATTGACATAATAGACAGATAGAGTCTGTTGTACACCAAATACAAGAAACATAGTATTCACATAACAGACAAAGTCTATTGTACTTCAAATACAAGAAATATAGTACTAACATAATAGACAGATAGAGTCTGTTATATATCAAATACAAGAAACTGCACTACCATTGTTAAAGACAGAAAGTGTTTGTAGTACATCAAATACAAGAAACATTAGTATTAACATAATAGACAGATGGAGTCTGTTGTACATCAAATACAGGAAACATCAGTATCAATATAAGGAACAAATAGCTGATATACTTTAAATGCTAATACACAGGTAGCATTTAGTGTAAACAAATGTTGAAAATACCCGTTCTAATACAAGTGGCAGTTAGCAGCTAGTGCACGACAAATGTTGGAAATAACATTCCTAATACAATAAACAGGTTCCAGCTAGTGTACATCAAATGTTGGAAATATCATTCCTAATACAATATACAGGTTCCAGCTAGTGTACATCAAATGTTGGAAATATCAGTTCTAATACAACAGACAGGTTCCAGCTGTTGTACAATAAATGTTGAAAATGTCAGTTCTAATACAAGTGACAAGAAGCAGCTAGTGTACACCAAATGTTGGAAATATCAGTTCTAATACAACAGATAGGTTACAGCTAGTGTACATCAAATGTTGGAAATACTAATTCTAATATAACAGACGGGTAGCAACTAGTGTACACGAAATGTTGGAAATATCAGTTTTAATACAACAGAAAAGTAGCAGTTAGTATACATCAACTGTTGAAAATATCAGTTCTTTTACAACAGACAGGTTCCAGCTAGTGTATACCAAATGTTGGAAATATCAGTTCTAATACAACAAATGGGTAGGAACTAGTGTACACCAAATGCTCAAAACACCAATTCTGACATAACAGTCATATAGTATGAAGTGTACATCAGCAATAATACTACGAACAAATAGCGTCTAGTATACGTCAACTTCATAAAACATCATTACTAATATAAATAGAAAGATAGAGCCTAATGTACATCATATACAGGAAACGCCAGTACTAATGTAATATACGGATGTCATCTAGTAAACACGGAATATTATATTAACCACATTTAGTTAATTAACTGCATGATTTCCAAAGTTGGTTAAAATGTTTAAACCGGGTTCCAGAGGAATACAGGACATTCGATCTCTGTGCAATTTTTTTAATTCAACCAGTCGCGTGGATTGGTTATTTTTCAACAAAAGTTTTTTGTTCTTAGACAGGAAAAGAAATTTACGTGACAGTTTACTCTAAAACTTCATAGTGAAACTACTTGAAACAAACAAGGTCCATCAAGGATCAACATTTTCTTTTGATATCTTGAAATATCGTTTAACACTATTAAAAAAAATCAGTAAGAAAGAACTGAGTATACGGTTTGGTGTATTATTATTATTTTAAAATCAAGCCTAGAATCAGGGAGGTTATTACCATCAGAAGGTGATTACACTATTCGTAACATTGTTATTAAGCGAACTTCTCTGATATCGAGCAGCACGGAACCTGTTCACAGTAGTGAAACAGCTGTATCAGTGCTCGGAACGAAGCTCGTTCGTTATGAAGGGCAGTCTTCCTCATGACTACCATAAGTAAAGTTCAGCTATAAAAACGACAGTTCCATATTTATTATTTTACTAGAGTTATTTGTATTTTGTTAATAACAGTTTAATTCAATTGTTTCTCCTTTCATCATTAGCCATAGTGAAAAAAGAACACGTAACGGGTTTGCTGTTATACGTTTATTTTAATACCTACGTGTGTTTTAGATTAATACATGTGGCGTATATTGTTGAGTGTGTATTGCGCAAGTCCCGTCTATTCTCTAAATTTGTATAAGATTCTTATTATTAAGAATCAAAAATATTTGTTTTACGAAAACGCTAGCATGTTCAAGCATTGTTGAACGTTCTAAAAATTCGCCTTAAGTTACATAAACCAACGCGCTATAAAGAACTACATGACTTACAAAAACAAAAAATGAACCTAGACTATCAACTGGCATGCTGCATCAAACCAGAGATTTACGGACTTATACAACGAAACATAAACCAAATTAACACTAGGAATGACAGAGACAAATAATCTGCCACAACAACAAACTAGAAAAACTAAGATGCAAACAACAGAAAAGACATCAACATGACAAACCGTTGACTAACCTCATAATTAACAGATCCGACCGACAATTAAACACAGACGAGATACATCTACTTAACAAAGGACTCAACTTCGCAATAGCACCTAGGTACATTCCAACCTCAGAAATAAAAACATGTTTAGAAGATCTAGCCAGGAGACTTGTGATACTTTCCACAGAAAACAAAAACAAGAAACAACCGAAAACAACCAACAAAAAAGAAGACAACTTAGACAATTTTATTGACATCCAACAGCCAAACTTCCCAGGTACAATTAAAAATTTATATTTTCCAAAAACACCTAAAAACAACATCTTAAATGATTTTTTCAAAGAATTTTCTCACAAAACCATCAACATAATTTCACAAAACAGAAAACTAAAAAATAATCTTACAAAAAAAGACATTAATTCCATTAAAACCTAAAACAAGACAAAAACATTAAAATTCTAAAAGCAGATAAAGGAAACGCTATAGTCATAATGAATACGAATGAATACATCCAAAAAATGAAGAACATCTTATCAGACACTAACAAATTTAAACCAATACACACAAATCTAACAAAGACACACGAAACGCAACTAAACAAAATACTACTAAAAAAATGAAAAAATCCAACACAATTTCACAAACACTTTATTCCTACCTACGCAAGACCGACTCACGCACACCACAAATATACGACATTTCCAAACCTCATAAACTAGATTGTCCATTACGACTAATAATGTCCACATATGAATTGTTTAATTACAATCTTGGTAAATACATAGCATGGGCATTCTCCAAATATGTAACATCAGCCAGCTCATTTATCAAAGACTCTTTTAATTTCAAGTCTAATCTAAATCAACTTATTCATAAAGCCTTAATGGCCAGTTTTGATGTTATATCCCTCTTTACAGAAGTTCCAACCACTGAAGCCTGCAAGATAGCCTTAGAACTCTATATCCGAGACCCCAACCCAACTATAGATATTCCCAGTAACCAATTAGCAACCCTCATAGAATTCACCACGATGAAGACACACTTCATGTTCAACAACCACAACTATATACAAACAAATGGCCTAAGCATGGGCAACCCAGTATCACCAGTTCTAGCCAATATTTTTATGACACAAGTTGAAACACAAGCAATTAACACGGCATTACATCCACCACTATACTTGTACAGATATGTAGATGACACGGTTGCGGGATTCAAATCTACAGAACACATACTTAATTTTTTCAATCACATTAACTCTATACATCCCAACATTAACTTCACATGTGAACAGGAAGAAAGCAATCAAATATCATTTCTTAACCTCAAAATTACAAGAACCGACACACAATTCAAAACAGAAATCCACCGAAAAAATCACCCATACTGGACTATACATTCCTTGGAACTCAGCACATGAAACAAAACAAAACCTCAACGTACTAAGAAACCAAATAAACACATCCATGAAACTATGCTCATCAGATAAAATTAACGATGAATTAGACAAAATAAAACAATACTTCATCAACACCAATAAGTTTCCTCCACAAACCGTAGAAAACATTATACGCACACACCTATACAGAAAGCAAAATCAACCAACAAAAGTAAATATATCCCACGAATCAAAAAATCACGAAACCATATACTGCTGCTTACCATATATTCCCGACATCAGCAGAATAATAACCAACATTTGGCAAAAAACTAGTAACAAAATGTGACATTCCAGTTAATACTAAATTTATTCAAAAACCAGGCACAAAACTGAGGTCTATACTATGTAAAAACTACACTGACAAACACCACACCAACATTATTTATAAAATACAATGTGATAACTGCCACGACTTCTATATTGGAGAAACAACTAGAAAAATGGAAACCAGATTCAAAGAACATAAAAAGTCACTTTCACACTTTTCGAACACTTCAAGTCAAATAAACACAACATAACCATATAAAACACTCAAATACTAAATAAAGAAACAAACATAAAGAAACGCAAAATTAAAGAAGTCTTACTTATACAACAACTTAAGCCCAAAATAAACCAATACAAAGGAACACCTTTATATCTATATTAAAAAATAATATAATAAATAATAATAATAAAATAAATAATATAAAATTATATATTCAAACATCTAAGCCCGCCCTCTACATTCCGACACTCAGTTACACAACCCCTTTCAAACATGTGGTCAGCTTCCGGTCAGTTACGTCTCTCTTTCTTTGTGAATCTGACGATGACCGAAGAAGGTCGAAACGTTGTTCACTCCTCTACGTAAAACATTTTCTCAACCCAAACGAGCCGTTTTTGCATATATATTTCTCTACAAGTGGGTTTTCTCGACATCACTAAAGAATATTATTGGTCAGTTACAGACAGTGTGCTATAGGCCTCCCAAGCTATACTTGTAATTAACACCTATTAATCGGAAAACTACAGAATTTAACCAAAAAACGTTTATAGATTTCGAATATTACAAACCTGTTTAATATCAGTAAATTACGTTCGGAAGTTAGTAGTTCTACGAAGTCATTAGATATTGTCGCCGGTGGAAACTTGCGGGTGCTTCAAACTTAGCCAGCCGTCAAAAGAAGTGTACTAGTGTATCAACAAAGAATTAATTTGTTCTCTGTAAACGTCGACAAAATATTTAGTTTCAGACCAGATATAAAACTTGAGTATTGTTTGTAAGTTTGTAAAAGCTTCTGTATATAAACCATCATTTCTAATAACTGTTATTAACAACAGTACTGTTGTTGTTGTGTTTTTTTTGTATATTAAAATATACTTGAGCTAAAAAAGTTTGTGTATCAATCTTGTTGGCAAAAATCATAAATTTGATACATATTAACATATTATGAACTTTTAAGTTCAAATTTCCGGTTATTTGAAATAGTAATACGTAACGTACGTAACATAATAAATCGGAGACTTGTCCAATATAAACTACAATACGTAAAAAAATAAAGAAGATAAAAATAATTGTATCAGTTCCAAAACCTTTAGATTAAGAATATCAAAACAAATATGTTGTGTGGCTGTGTCTCAATGTTTAGTTAAATATCGCATAAAGCATTGGAGCTTAATATCTGATAAGAAGAT
Source organism: Tachypleus tridentatus (assembly GCF_004210375.1). NCBI lineage: Eukaryota > Metazoa > Arthropoda > Merostomata > Xiphosura > Limulidae > Tachypleus > Tachypleus tridentatus. Next base: position 47,614,743 of record NC_134835.1, read on the forward strand.
TGTTTGTTTGTTTGGAAATTTCGCACAAAGCTACTCGAGGGCTATCTGTGCTAGCTGTCCCTAATTTAGCAGTGTAACACTAGAGAGAAGGCAGCTAGTCATCACCACCCACCGCCAACTCTTGGGCTACTCTTTACCAACGAATAGTGGGATTGACCGTCACATTATACACCCCCACGGCTGGGAGGGCGAGCATGTTTAGCGCGACGCGGGCGCGAACCCGCGACCCTCGGATTACGAGTCGCACGCCTTACGCGCTAGGCCATGCCGGGCCGTGATAAGAAGAGGAGCTACATTTTATGAATGAAATCTGTTAGTTACGTACCATACTTATGTATGACTGACATTTTGTTCATGTTATTCTAGTGTAATATGATCCCTCTTCCTTTCTGTTTCCTTTCAATAATGAAAAACTCAAATATGCTGATTTGATAATATCTGTATGCCTAATTCTGTTGCAAATGAATTCCAACACAAAGCAGTAACCTGCAAGACGTTGGACGTTTTTACATCTCACACTTTATTTAGGATCTAAAAATTACATCTCGGCGGTTTTAAAAACATAATGGTCACATACAGACCAATAAAACAAAACATACACAATGATTACAAACATACACAGCTTAAACCATCTAACAAAACTGCTTTCTTATTTTCAAAAGTACTACAAGTATTTTGCTCCTCAAAAATGAATATACAATTATGTACATGACGTTAAAAATGCACGTAGGTTCAAGAATTACAGAAATGAAATAAAAACCCTATAACCCGAGTGTTTTTGAAAGGTGAACATTTCTTCTTCAGTTTGTTCCTGAGGAAGAAACGTCGACATTTCAAAAGTGCTCGGGTTATAGAGTTTATATTTCATCTTACACACTTATGTATTTATATATAGATAAATGGGTGGGTAAGTTTGTCTATTAAAAATATAAATCTCAGAGTAGCAATAGATATCATTACTGGATAATACATGCAATTAAAATGTGCATCCACTTTCATGTGTTTTAAGCATTCCAAATCAATTACGACCTAAGTACATGGTATCACCAACCTAGAAAGCCACCACCGTGCTACCCTTTTTAACTCACTACTTGATGTCATTGTCAAGTTTTCTATATTTTGTCAGTCCAAGTGTGACCAATTCGAGAGAATATGTCTAAAACAAATGTTTTATTTGTAAATTGAATTCAAAGTAAACGGAAAACACTCTATTATCAGAATTAGGGTTTGGGTCAACTTCAGACCTCACGAATTTTAGATATAAGTACGGAACCTTTACTGTCTTGAATGAGAATATTATCATTACTTTATTAGAGTTAGAAAAAACTGCACAAATAAAGTTTATCATGTCTTCTTTACGTTAAATCCTAAGTTACGCCTCATGAAAAATACAAAAATTGTAACTAGTATGATTTCAAATGAGAAAACAATAACATAAAGTGATTTATCTCTATTAGATAATAAGAAAATATCTTATCTGAAAAATCCTTGTAAAACTGAGTAAATAAGGTAAAAACTATAATAGAAATCGGCATCACTGTTAATGACAACTATTCGTATTAAGACTATAATCTACCAAATGTAGGATTTCCTTAAGAGCTTCTTATACAGTATAAAATATTTCTAGTGAATTTTAGAAGGCACAACTGATTCGGATACTTACAGAATAGTACAAGTTGTCAAAGTTCAAAACAATTTGTACGTATGGCGGTTTACAAAAAGATGTCTTGTAATCGCGTTCCTGATCCCTGAACAAGGAATTTTACTGCATGCATTCAACAGAAGACCAATGAAAACAACTTTGGGAGAAGTTTAATAAACAATACTAAATCCCTTGAAAAGTTGAAGCCCAAGAGATGTCATATCAGAGGCCCAGAAGCGATGCTAAAACCAATTATCATCCAATTAAGTGGCGAGAAATGTCCTAATCAGGCACGTTATGGTATAGTTTATGCCATTAGGGACCCATTTATCGAGTTAAAGATGCATCGTTAATGCTCTTGAAAGGCAATTGCTTTATTTAGCTGTGTAACTGCTCTTCCTTGACCTGGGGCAGTTCTACAATGTGCTGTTTAACAGACGAAGCGAAAGGTCCCGTCTACTGATTTGTTGCTTGGGGACTTTTCAACCCAAAACTACAAATAAATCGAGGTCACACGTACACTACACGGACACCTGCCTTGTCGCGAGCCACATCCATTACACACATAAACACCAGTTGAAACATAATCATATATATATGCATTCGCAGTCAGCTACATATAATTACATTTGTGTAACTCGTGTTATCTGCAAAAAAAAAAAAAAAAAAGGAGAAAGTAACACAATATGTCTGACAGTTTCCATTCACCCAGGATACTTTGATAAGATATTTACAACAGACAGTCCCATAAAATAAATTTAAAACAACCTCTGCTTTTCAAAATATTTTTGTGTTTTGAAGTTCTTTGCTATATTTCACATACCTTAACCTTGAAAAGTTATTTCTTGTGAACCATATAAAGATTGATTATTCGAAAGGTTTACCACATATTTATTTTATTTGTATATTTTCAGTTGTTGTCAACTGTGAATACATTTATTTTGCATTGTAAATATTTTATAAGTTACACCATGTATGATTTAGAAGTAAAATGCACTAATAAATACCGTGTGTAATTACAGCCTGTTCAGACTCATCCTAATACCTAGACGTACCTTGTATATTTAGAAAATGTTAAGGCTTAACTTGACACCCACCTTGTGTATTTACAGCATTATTTAGTTAAATCTGACATCTAAAAGAATCATTCATATTTATAGCACAATTTAAGCTTATTTTGCCACCCAGTAGCATCTTAAATATCTATAACATGGTTCTTACATCACATCCGGAACTATCGTATTCATTCATAACGGAGTCTAGATTTAACCTGACACACAAAAATATAATATGTGTACGTACAGCATGGTTTAAAGCAATTTTGAGGCACAGTAGTATTAGTTATATCTTTACAGCACGGTCGAGAGCTAGCTCGACATACAGAAGTATAATATGAATTTAAAACATCATCTACAGCTAGAGTGACACACAGAAGTATAAAATGTATTAAAACATGATCTACAGTTAGACTAGCACACAGAAGTATAATACGTATTAACAGCATGATCTACAGCTAGACTGATACACAGAAGTATAAAATGTATTAAAACATGATCTACAGTTAGACTAGCACACAGAAGTATAATACGTATTAACAGCATGATCTACAGCTAGACTGATACACAGAAGTATAAAATGTATTAAAACATGATCTACAGTTAGACTAGCACACAGAAGTATAATACGTATTAACAGCATGATCTACAGCTAGACTGACACACAGAAGTATAAAATGTATTAAAAACATGATCAACAGCTAGACTGATACACAGAAGTATAATATGTATTAAAACATGATCAACAGCTAGACTGATACATAGAAGTATAACATGTATTAAAAACATCATCTACAGCTAGACTGACACACAGAAGTATAAAATGTATTAACAACTGACCTAGTGCTAGTATAATACGTATTAACAGCATGATCTAGAGCTAGTATAATAAGTATTAACAGCATGATCTAGAGATAAACTGACACACAGAAGTGTAATACATATTAACAGCATGATCTAGATCTAGCTCGACAGACAGAATTATAATATGTATTTTATAGTAGATCTGGAGCTAGTCTCAAAAGTATGTCTTTGCATCATGGTCGAGAGTCTAGACTCTACCTGGAAGAAGTATAATATGGATTCACACCATGGTGTAGACTTCACTTGATACACAGAAGTACTATCTGTATTTACATCATGATCTAAACTTACATAACACCCAAAAGTATCTTGTTTATTTACAGTATACAGTCTAGAACTAACCTGACACCACAGACAAACGTATTATATATATTTAATAAAGGTGTGGAGAGACAGCGATACGGGTATCGTATTGTGAAGCCGTGATACAGTTGTATCGATAGAGCACGATACGATTAATCTATCTTAACAACATTTAGCAAGTTTTAGTGAACATTGTAAGTTTTTGTAGAGAAAAAAATCAACATTTTTAATATAGTATCTTATTAAAAATTAATGATTTAATAAAGGAAATTGAGTGTTAAGTACTACATGTCTTCATTTATTTTATCAAAAATATTACATACAAATAACATAACAAATTAACAATAACAACATAGATATTAATTTTTATTTTATTTTAATTATCTTGCCAGCTGCAATTTAGCTGATCAAACGTGGGAATTTGAAAATGTGTGGAGTATTTAAATAAGATAATGTTAGTAATATAGATAATAAACTACAGACAAGACCGTCAAACATTGTAACAAACCGTTGGTAAAACTTTGTATCTATATATATATATCACATCATGAAATCATTGTTTAAATACGTACTGTATTCACTACTACGATGAGATACACACCGCTATTGTTTACAACATGATATAATTTAGCTTGAAGCTTTTTAGAAATGCATTGTTTCTTGCTTCTTGCTTTACATACTTCAAATTAAACACCATGTGAAAAACAACTAACGACACTTAGTTGTTTCGTTGTTGTTGTTGTTTTTGAATTTCGCGCAAAGCTACTCGAGGGCTATCTGCGCTAGCCGTCCCTAATTTAGCAGTTTAAGAACAGAGGGAAGACAGCTAGTCATCATCACCCACCGCCAACTCTTGGACTACTCTTTTACCAACGAATAGTGGGATTGACCTTCACATTACAATGCCCCACGGCTGAAAAGGCGAGCATGTTTGGCGCGACGGGGATGTGAACCCGCGACCCTCAGATTATGAGTCGCCCGCTTTAACCCACCTGGCCATGCTGGGTCGACACTCACAGACACCGATCAAGTTTGTCTCACAGTGTTAAACGAGAACTATTATCCCAAATAATTTTCCAATCTTAGAATAGCGTTGTACATCACTCAGTAATTACGCCAGTTCTTTGCCCTTTCCTCTAAACTGTAAACAAGTATGTGCTCTCAGCAATATCAAAATATGTTTTTGTTTTCTTCGTCAATAATTTTTATTCATTTTAACTATTTCCTTGTTTGGTTGGAGGATTAATTTTTTGAATTATGACATTTTGTTAAATTACTAAAATATGCCGGAAGGAGGTTTTAGTTCTTAAAGAAATGAGACATATCTAGTACCCACTTTAAAGAAACACTCGTGGTTCTGCCTTCCTACGCAGTTTCTGTGGCATATTCTTTAAAATTCGCGTGCACTCTGTTCGCTTGTATATAAAGTACATATCGATAACTCAGGCGCCGACAGTATTACTTACTATATATACGACTCTATGTTTGCTTCAGTAGGGGCAACATTAAATTGGCCTTTCTAAGATATAACTATAGATTACAGAAAAGCGCAGGAGAAGCAAGTGGGAGCAGTTCAGTCTTCAAAGGAGACGTAATTTCAGATAAGGTCATTAAAGGCCGAATAGTTTCCATAATTTATCGTCACTGTGGCATAATTTGCGTCAATCGCCAATAAGATCTGCTCTGGTTGCATGTGAGGGTTGAGATCTCAGGAATGATTAGGCCGCATATAGCGTCCACGTGGTAGTGTTAGACGACCCATATAACGATATCACAGCGTATTTTGAACAATGAAAAATTGCCACTTGTTTTGTACTTAGCCATGTCTGACTAAACTGCGACATTGTCTGCCTGCCCTGGTCTGTGAAAATGGCTTCGTATGTCCTTGACGTCAGAATATAACCGCGACAGTAGCTTGTCTCTTGCTCCGTGAAAATAGTAAATCGGAAACTAGATTTCTCACCGCCGTTCAAATACGAGAAATGCAGTTAATAGAGTTATAGCATAATGCACTGCATTAGGTGTAGTAATTTTATAGTTACCGTTAAATGTTTAAATCTCAATGGTTCTCACCTTATCCACAGGCTTGAAACTCGTTCTATTAATACTCAAAGAAATATATACACACACACACATTTATATATATATATAATCGCACTAAAGTTTAATGTAGTAACCATTCTCAATCTCTAAATGTGTAGCTTTGGTTTACAGGGTTTCTCAATACATTTTAAGGTTGAGAAAACAATGTGCCATACTTATTTAAAATTCTCAGGTTTGAATCCTAGTATTCTTATATTTATAACGATATACCCGGATGTGAGTAAGGGTTCTCGCGTGTTTATCTTTGCTGAAGTCTAGCATATGAACGTTTACCAGAAGATTACCAGTACTAAATCCAGATCATCGATGATCCGTATGATATCATGATCTTAGTGTTTGATATGACAATACTACTCATAATATCTTGATATTTGAAGCATAATGCAGCAGTTCTCCTCAAAATACCATATATACCTTTAAGTACAGATTTAAAATGGATATTAAAGATATCCTCAGAATTTAAGCCCTAAATAATAGTGGTAGTTAGAGTGCTCGTGGGTTTGAAGCATTGTGTAACCATGGTCCTCTAGTATGTGAAACCTAATGTATTAATAGTTAATATTTTCATGTTAGTAGCTTAGGTTAAAATGAATGCCAGAATATTGCTACGTTTGAAAAAACACTGTTGAAATGAAGAGGAATCAATATTCGTTCTTTCAAATGATTTATTTAACAGCCACCAACTCAGCTTTGAAATTCATATCGAACTCCAAAATTGCGCTAAATTATATACATTAAAGAAGTTATCGGTTTGCTCTTCACCAGAGTATACGAAACGTCGTACCAATGAGCGTTAATTTAATTACACATTATAAACATACATGCAAGAGAGGTTATTTTATAACAATTTCCGGTTTTAATTTGTTATAACCTAACATTTCATAAGTCAAAAATGTTTTATTTCACTTCACAACTGACGCTGTACTGCTATAAACGAATAGTGTAGAACATATATCGCCTGTTGTATCCTTGCGGCGTACATAAGAAGCAAATAGTAATAATGCTTTTCCATTTACCAACTACATGTTCACATAATTATAGGCACAGTATGTAACACAAGAAGGCTAATTTTCATTATAGCGCCAAAGATAGCCTAAAAAGGTTTTAACTACATTTATATAGATTTAACGACTATCCTCAAAAGACGTTTAAAGTTCTGAGTTCTTTCAACTACTGACTCTTGATAAATCTCTGTTTAGTTCAGCTTAGTGTTCCAGAGAAACACCAAATTCAGTGATGTGACCCATTACGCGTATGTCTACTTTTAAAATCCGGCATGCATTCGGTCTGGGTGCTATAATTGAAATCAAAGCTGACGTCTGGATCTCTGACTACACGCCTCTGCACTTAGAGGGTTCTTCCAGTTATCAGTGGAATTGAAGTGTCTCTTTACTTCCGTTCATTTCCACATCCCTCTTAACTTAAACACAAATACCACGCTGTTTAGTGCTAGAACCGATGTTTATATGAACAAAAGTTGTTTGAGACCTCTTCGGTGAATTTACCGTAACAGCTGTCCGTATACAGTTACCTGAAGAGACTCACAGTTGTGTTTTTTTTTTAACTAGATTAATTTCCGTGTTTTATATTCTTACTTGTATGTTTAAATTGCATTAAATAAGAGTTATGTTACGAAAGCTTACAGTCACAGTCTCAGAAATTAGCTACACGAAAGTCGTATTTAACTTTTAATTAATTGCCTTAAAATTTCTTTAATTTGAGACAAATCCGTTTGAAAATAAAGATGCCAGAAATGTAATTTTCTGATAAAATATATCCAGAAGATGATATTTAGATATGCTTTGAGTTATCATGGAGCTAAACGAGAAAAATAAACTAAATAATATTTTTTGTATATATACAATTGGCAACAATTGTTGAAATACCTTAAGGAATGTAATTAATTAAATAAAAACTTTATTTTGTATGTTCAGATACATTTTGCAATGTATTAAATCAATAAAATTCTACAGAATAACAAACTCTTGAAGAGCACGAGTGTTTTATCAAGTGCCAGTCTCTCTTCAACATTTTACATCAGAAGTTGAGAAAAACAGTATAGGTTTGTTGGTTTGTTTTGAATTTCGCGCAAAGCTACTCGAGGGCTATCTGCGCTAGCCGTCCCTAATTTAGCAGTGTAAGACTAGAGGGAAGGCAGCAAGTCATCACCACCCACCGCCAACTTTTGGGCTACTCTTTTACCAAGGAATAGTGGGATTGACCGTCACATTATAACGCCCCCATGGCTGAAAGGGCGAGCATGTTTGGTGCGACGGGGATTCGAACCCGCGGCCCTCGGATTACGAGTCGGACGCCTTAACTTGCTTGGACATGTCAGGCCTAACAGTATAGGAGTTTGTAATATGTGTCGAGATCCGTTTAAATTAAATTTGAAACATTCTTGATTCTCTTAGCTTTTAAGCTAAAGTAAATTAAGACGTGCACCGAGCTTTCAGTTTTAGTTTCTCAACAAATGATTTACATGTCTATTGAGAAAAACAAACTTGAATATTATCATAATTGCATATAAATAATTAGATTATTTAAATTAATTTGTACGTTCCACAACTGAACAACCAACTTCCTAAAGTTTTACTTCTTTAAAATGTAAAATAAAAGTAATTTATTTCTTAATTATCATAAATAAAAATCATCTTATTATCAGTTTCGCTCAGCTACAATTTTCTTACCTGAATAAATAGTTTTGATTAGTGTTGATACAACTGCAACTACACAAATATTAGGATTAACTGTTATTATAACCACTGCAACGCTCCAACGACTGAAAGAATGAGCAGGTTTGAAGACAGAGTAAAAAATGTCATATTGTATGAAACAAAAGGATTAACCCTTCAGTAAAACACAAATAAATTTAATTCACTTAAGTTATTTCATCTTCATAGAACTACACCACTTGAAACTTGTTCATCAAGTGGAAAACGAAGTTTTATAATAAGCATTGAAAACACAGTAATACCTGAAACATCTTTATTTGTGGGCGTTTAGGAATTTATTACGTACAGCTTACCGAAAATGGACAAAAGTGGTGCCCCTAGTGTTACAGCGGAATGTTTACGGACTCACACCACTAGAAATAGGGTTTCGACAACCGTGATGGCCAGAAAACAGATCGCCCATTGTGTAGTTTTGTGTTTAAATATAAAAAACGACAACGACAATCACTAAAGTGTTTTACCTCCTCAGACCTATTCTATCTGCGTTTGGTTCCCACGCCTACAAATATACCAAATATCTTGTACCTGCATTAAATTCACTAACTGGGAACGAATTTAGAGTTTAAAATTATTTTTCTTTTGAGATGTCTAAATTTCTTAATACAAACCAGCTTGTCATGGCAAACTTTGATAATCAGTCATTCTTCACTAATATCTCAATTAAAATAGTTATTAAACAATTATTCCAAACGAAAAATACCCTGTACTCTGACTTTAACCAAAAAAAAAAAAAAAGTGAACAGCTACTTAAATTGGTCCTAACGAAGATCGCTTCGTTTTTAATGGTCATTTTTATGACCACATAGACGGAGTTACGATGTGATCACCTCTAGATCAAAACCTTGCAAATATTTTTCTAGGTTATTGCGAACATCAATGACTTGATAATTTTAATCCTTTATTACTAATCAGTATTGTATAGAAAGTACGTCTATGATACCTTTCTATACTTTCACAACACTGATTGCACCAAGAAATATTTAGAATACCTAAACACACAATAAACTTATATAAATCTTACATATGAGGTAGAATAAAACAAAATAACTTAGTTTTCGAACGTTCAAATAAAGTAAACAATTTATTTGCCACATTTCTTTATCGTAAGAAACCATTTACTGGTTTATACATTCGTTTCGTCAGTTTCATACTAGACCATTAAAACATAACCTTGTGCTCAATCTTCGGACTTTTGTCTTCACTCAAAAATTTCAAAAATTCATAACACATTACAAAATAATAAAGTAATAACTATCTCCTTAATTTATTACACTGTATCACACGAAAAATTTTAACAAATAAAATAAAGCCAACCTAAAATCGCACACTGTCTCAAATATCCACTAGTTCTTATGACTCCATTCATTGGCCAACAAAGTCTTAAACTCAAATCACAAATTCAAAATTAATCAATACGTGTAACTACATATTAACTTACATTTGGTATTTATGTCAACAGTTAGAGCTAAAAATGTGTTTAAAAATAAAATAGCCTCTCGTAAGTCGCATAAAAATACCCCTGTTGTAGCAGTAAAACTAGTTATATTGGTAATATTATGCTTAACCTACAAATATGTGCACAAGAGCAGATAGGAGTTTCAGCTAGAAGAGAATATAAGATAAGTAATCTATCTGAGTCTTGTACTGGACTGCACAGTATGGATAACAACTACTCCAGACTTGTAGAAAACTTTAAAACACTTACTCTAAAACCACAGTTTACGAACTATTTATTAAAGATTCCTCTTTCACTTTCGATGATTACCTAACACTAAATAATAATGTAAAATCCTCCCTGTTGTCATTTATTTAATGAATTCCAGATTCTCAGCGTTTTTGTCTGATAATAATGATCATTGTTATTTTAAAGAAGCAGTATTTATACTTATATTTAAGCCTTTCTCTATAATGTTTTCTCTTAACACTGTTGTGGCACAGCGGTGTGTATGAGCACTTACAACACTAGAAACCAACTTTTGATACCCGTGGTGAGAAGAGCACAAATAGCCTATTGTGTAATTTTGTGCTTAATTTCAATAGAGATAATGGATAACTTAACAACGTTATTTATTAAGCATGTGTAGGCGGCACGTTTTATCGTACATTTATTTATATTGTTACCGTTTAAGTCTGTCCTTTCTAAACTTTAGAGTAAATACGAAAACTTGCCCAATATCTAGTGTGTTTTTTTTTCTTATTTTGTATCTATAATATTGTGTACTAGCTATTTTAGGTTTTAGCACTTACGATGGAATTTAAAGAAATTTTGAAACGGCCGTAAATAAAATTATCTTTTCGAATTGTTATGTAGCCATTTTTGCTTTTGAAACGCATTCGATTTTTGATATTTTTAAAATGCTTTATGGATTATACATTAGTTACGTTTATGTTAATAATGAACTACAACAATACTTGTTAGTAAAGTTCGCAATTATTAAATTATAGGGTTCGGCATGACCAGGTGATTAGGGCACTCGACTCGTCGCGGGTTCTGATACCCGTCACACCAGACATCCTAACCCTTTCAGCCGTGAGGGCGTCATAATGCGACTGTCAATCCTACTATTCGTTGGTTAAAGAGTAGATCAAGAGCTGGCGATGGATAATGATTACTAGTTGCCTTCCGCTTACTAATGTTACATTAGCTTTCTTTCACTACTAAATTAGGGACGGCTGGTACAAACAGCCCTTTGCGCGAAATTCCAAAAATAAGCTTAAATTAAATAGAAAATGTGCAAGTTATGGAACTAAATAATGTTTCTAAAACTTTTTATATGAAACTTTACAAAATATCAGTTTAGGATATACTACTAGTATTGCTCGTTCCCTAACACGTGAAGTTCCTTGAATATATTTTTATAATCATTACATTTTACAGGTATTTGTAACTAATCTATAAATTAAATCTCTTTGGATGGTTTTCTTTTCTCCATCCATGAAGATGAGATGGAGGAGCATTCTGTGGCCATCTGTGTACATTAGTTATTCATTTTCTTGGGTTATGGTAATACCTGCATTAAAAGATTGGTTCATTTCTTCTCTAAGCTAAAGTTTTGAAAAATCTGACCTGGTTTTTGATAACTACGATAAGTTATTCTTCATTTTTGTTTCATTCTCTTCATCTCCTTTTCCAAAAACAAAACAAAAGATAAGCTGTCTCTTCAAAATTATATTTCTTTAGGAAAAATTTTAACAACTTATAGATTGGCTTGTTTGATATTGCATAATTTAAACCCTGTACCAGTAGTTATGAACATTTCAAACTTTCTTCTTCTTTGGGATTAATGTTACCACATTGGAATCCGAAATGTTAGCATTTAATCACTTTATTACATCATATTATACCTAAAAGACTTCACGGGGAAAATGTGTGGAATGTATCAAAAACAAAATAATAACGTGACTGGGGTGATAATTATTATTTTCAGTGATAATAAAAGAAATCCAGTAATGTCTTTATTTCTTAAATAGACATGGTAGATACTGTAGTAAGGACCCTTTATTTCATACATCGAGGTTTTATAGCTCTTACTTAGAAGGAACAGATCTGGTTTCCTGTTTCTGGTTTCTCGTTTACATTTATGATAATTTGATGTGAAGCAACAGATTCAAAGACAAATCAGCTTAAACAAGATGCCCCAGTATCTGTTCAGTGAGTAAGTAAATTATGGGATGGGTGAAGGGATATCCAACATTATATCAGTTTATAAAAATAAAACAAATTTCGTTTTGTTTACAAAATAGTTCAGGTTTCAAATCCAGATAAATAAAACACAAATATCAGTGCACTAAAAGTTAAGTGTTTACACAGAAAACTACATAAAACATTCCCAATCTGCAAACTGAGCACGCCTTCACTTTTAAAATCTGGAGTTATTCTGACTTCAAACGTATTCACTAGCCCGAGAAATGTCATCCTCTTACTTAACTGAAACTATCAGAATATGAAGAATCCAGATATAGAAAATTATACCTTCCAGTATGATTGGCGGATTGGTGACCTCACAAGGCTTTAAACTGAGCTCACCAATGAGAACAGAGACAATCTGGTATGGGAGTCAACTAGAGAAATGATGTATTTAAATTCACGTTCACCGTTAAACGTCTAATAGTGAACATGGAATTAAGACAATGAAGAAGATAAACAAACTCTTAAAAAACAATTGTGAGATTGTTTGTAGAATGGTGAAGTTCGTGATCCATATATACCATTATGCTTCATCTACGTGTTATAGTATCATCTAGATTTCCAATAAAAGAACCTTATAAATAACACTAGATCTGTAAGTTCTGTAGTCACGACAAAACTCAATATAAACACACTAGCTGACTTCTAAGCAAGCTAAGTTTTTGTTTTGTTTTATACATCATGCACCTCAGACCAATTTGCAAAATAGGCTATCACGTGAATAAACAAAAGAAAGCCTGTAAGATTCGTGTACGTTGTGACAACACAAACATATATCATTTATATTTTCATACTTTGAAGCCACTGTATTTTCATTCATGAACAATAAACGTGTTATAATTTTATAGTGAATTCAGTTGCAGAAATATTATCGTAAACTTTTAAAGATGATTTTTATAGTAGAATTTTTTTTATTAATAGTAAAATAGTTACCATCTTGGAGTAGACTTTTCCATTATCAAGGCTAAACTATAGAATACTAATTTCATATACAAAAAATACGAATTAGTAAGTAGTAAAATATAATTCGATTAAAATGATAATGTGTAAATAGTTTTCCGTTTAGATTTTGAATTACTCGTACAGAATCCATACAACGCATTGATTATTTTGGTGGAATTACAATCAGGAATATAAAGTTGGAAATTAAGATATTAATTCTCCAGAAACATCGCGTTGTTATAAACGTTTTCTATAATTTTCCAGAAACACGTACAAGCAAAGTCTTCAGAAGATTTGTTTAGGCTGAAGTCTGATGGAAGCACTTTTTGAAAACAAAAGTCTTCAAAAGTTTGTTTAGTCTGAAGCCTGATTTATAGCACTTTTTGGAAATTAATATTTTCCGAAGATTTGTTTAAGTTGAAACCTGATGGAAATAAATTTTGGAAATTAATGTTTTCCAAAGATTTATTTAGGTTGAAGCCTGATGAGGCAATTTTTTTAAACTAATGTCTTCAAAAGGTTTGTTTAGGTTAAAGTCTGGTAGAAGAATTTCAGAAATTAATGTTTTCCGAAGATTTATTTAGGTTGAAGCCTGATGAGGCAATTTTTTAAAACTAATGTCCTCAGAAGTCTGTTTAGGTTGAAGCCTTTTGGAAGCAATTTTTGTGAACATTTGTGTTTCTAGTGGCACGTTTAAATTCAAAATAAGTAATTTAAACATATCTCTTAGATTACTACCGATATTCTGATGCCGGTAAAGTTTTTAATTAAACAGACAGTTTTGATTAGAGGTGAATCTAAAGAACATGTCTGGAAATGTTACTACGCATTGATGCTTTCATTCAACTTTCATCAGGAGTGTGACTACAATTCTTGTTCATTAACTTAATTACGCATACTTGTTCAGTCTCTAACTTCGTTTTTTTATACGATTAATTCTTATTTTACAGCATAGAAACAGCTTTTACACTTCAAGTCCTATTACTGGGTGAAGAGGGATAATCCTATCGCTGAACACCCCAGTTTGGAAAAGTGAAAAACACTTCCTCAAAAACTAAATACCTGCCATGGTTGTTGTTGTTGTCCTATTATTTCGTGTATGTTAAGTGCACAAGTCATTTATTGAATAAACTTCCTAAAGTGTTTTTTTTTTTTCACCGAAACAATTCATATATCAACAAATTGCGACTAAGGTAAACCACCATGCATGTAACAGTTTACTCATTCATTCACTACACAGAATGAAGCTCTTATAAAGTCCACGTCCTATTATAACAGCTTTAATTTTTACATATTAATACTTTCGAAAATTAAATTGCATTTTAAATCACCATGTTGGTCATAAGTGCTATATATTTTCAGGTGGTTAGCACTGTTTCAATAAAAATATATTATAGTATCTCAACTACATTTTGCCTGTTAAAAGCGTTAGTGAAAAGATTTTCCTAGAAACCAAGACATATCAGGCCTAACATTACATATGACAACCGTCGTCGTTAAAAAGTCGCGTTGGAACAGAACATAGCAGAATTATATTTGATAATGTTTAAGGTACGTAGTTACTAATCTCAAAAGGCCCGACATGGTAAGGTGGTTAAGATACTCAACTCGTAAGTCACAACAAACATGCTCGCCCTTTCAGGCGTGGAGACGTTATAATGTGACGGTATATCCCACTATTTGTTGGTACAAGAGTAGCCCAAGAGTGGGCGGTAATGACTAGCTGCTTTCCCTCTATTCTTACATTGCCAAATTAGGTACGGCTAACGCAGGTAGCCCTCGTGTAGCTTCGCTCGAAATTCATATTCTATGATGCATGGTAGTCAGACAGAGTATGAAACGTTTAACATTTTTAGTACTTTTCTCTTAACTCATAACAACTATAATACATTTTAATATAACTTATTAATTTAAAATTAATTGAAAATGTGGTCATCTCAGATTTTCCACGTGCTATCGGCTCAATTCTCCACTAAATGTTTCAAAACAATATTGAAAACAAATATTAATATATGCGCTACACTTGTCCGACACATTGAAAACAAACATCAATATATGCGCTACACTTGTCCGACACTATATCGAATTGATATCTACCAGTGGAAGTTGGTTTAGCGTTAGTACTTCTACGTTTACTTCAACAAAAAACAATATCAATTATTTTACCATTTTTAGTTGCTTACGTCTCTTAATCTGAAGCCTTATTTATTATATAATTGTTAAAAACAGCATCGCTTGTGTTTCTTTGTTTGGTGTTAAGCGCAAAGCTACATAAGGCTGTCAACACTGTGTACGTTGCAGGTAATCGAACCCACAATTGTAGCGTTATAACCTTTCAAACTTAGTTCTCAGTCATCAAAAACTCAGTATTGCAGAAATGTGTCTTTCTAGCGCCCCGAAATCACTTCTTCGCTACCTTTCTCCAGTGTATGACGATAAAATAAACTTCTCAACTTATATATTACGATTTAAGGTTATTTGCTTTTACTATTCCACACACACTAGATTGTACAAGAGAGCAAATAAAGCAATACCTTGTTTTCTCAAGAGACCCCTTATTAATTCCCGTAAAGATATTGTTATTCACTATATAACAAGTAGTTTCAACTTCAGTTGACGTCAAGAGACATTAATTTATTCACTCAGCAGCATGAGCCAATAAAAGACTCAGTGATGGAACTATTAATTACCCGAGAAGTTTCACACACTAGGGTTCCTATGGAACTTACACATTATTGACTATAACGGCATTAGTTACAGTTGTGATTACCTGAACCATCGGTTAGAACGGTAATTGCTAAATTCAGTCTTTCCGAAATCATTATTTTGGAATGGAGATGGACGACCTAATTGATCCTAGAAAACCCGAGGTATAGATTTAAGGGATCAACCTTTTCTGCCTGGTAATTGAATGAGCTGATGGAAGTGAGAGCAGTGATTTCGTGAAACATACGTAGGCGTAGTACGTCAAGACAGCAGCTGCAAGATAGCCGGGGATTTGTTCGTAGATGCAGAGCCGGGATCCTCAGCCAATTATTCTTGGTGCGCGGGGTTTAGTTAGTCAAAAGAGTTGTGGAACAGTTTTGAATACATAGGGGTCAGCTCAATGGGAAACTCTGTCAACGAGGTAACTAACACCCCAGATTAAGCACCTGCAGGCATCAGTAGCTTAAAGAAGAGAATGTCAGAACAATGAATAAATATTAACGACAGATATGGAAGTCAGATCAAGTACAGATACTGTTTTCAAATGTAGCAGTTGTCACATTTAATCTGTATCTCGCAGTACGGAAATCAAAGACAAAAAACGAGTTTAAGTGTGTCATTGAACCCGAAAACCGATGTTCCTTTGCAGTAAATACTTGTTTCGGTTTCTACTAAAATACTTTTAACAGCTGAGATATTTTTGGAGTATCTGTCTTATTTTCCTTGACAAGAAAACAAAAAGGAACAATGTTCACAAAATGGTTTTACATCTACTTTGTCCCCCACTAGAATAGCGGTAAGTCTACGGATTTACAATGCTAAAATTAGCAGTTCGATTCCTCTCGGTGGACTCAGCAGATAGCTCGATGTGATTTTCCTATAGGAAAACACCCACATACGACTACTCTAATTATAGAAGTCAAGACAATAAAATAAGAAAATGGTTTTTTTAGTCAAAAATGTTTAGTATCACATAGTTACGTTTCAAGAAAAACATCATACATTTTAAAATACCTTAATTAGCTTGTTTTTTTATTAAATACTGGTTACATATCTAATAAATTGGCATGTTTTACAAATATTGTTTAAAATGTTTCTACTTTAGAAATTGCAGAATGCCAGTGTCTGTATTTAAAGGTTTCCAGAAATGTCACGTATATAAATATACAATAAAATATTGAATCATATAATATCTGAGTGTACAACAGATATCAAAGAATAAGAAATTAACACGAGAATTTGTACAATAATAATAATAAAATAATTTTTGTTTTGGAATTTCGCACAAAGCTACTCGAGGGTTATCTGTGCTAGCTGTCCCTAATTTAGCAGTGTAAGACCTGAGGGAAGGCAGCTAGTCATCACCACCCACTGCCAACTCTTGGGCTACTCTTTTACCAACGAAAAGTGGGATTGACCGTCACATTATACGCCCCCCACGGCTGGGAGGGCGAGCATGTTTAGCGCGACGCGGGCGCGAACCCACGACCTTCGGATTACGAGTCGCACGCCTTACGCGCTTGGCCATGCCGGGCCAATAAAATAATACGTTTTTGTAACGGCACATAAAAAATTGTTTTGTTTAGTTCTTTTGTTATACAGAATATGTTATAGTATACACAAAATTATCTGACATTTAGTGAATAAAATTTTCTATAAATAGTCAATTCGCAGATAGAATTTTCTGGCCTTTGCAAACTAAATATGTCCTGCATGGCCAGTTAGATTGGGCGTTTAATTAGACATCTGTGGGTTGTAGGTTCAAATACCCGTCACATAAACATGCTTGCCCTTTCAGCCGTGGGGGCATTATAATGCAACAGTTAATCCCACTATTCGTTAGTAAAAGAGTAGCACAAGATTCCAAGAGTTGGCGGTAGATGGTGATGACCAGCTGCCTTCCCACTAATCTTACACTACTAAATTAGGGACGGCTAGAGCAGATGTCCTCGTGCAGTTTTCGCATATTGCAAAACAAAGTGGTAATTCAGCCGCTTGTAAGAACAGATGGATTTTGAAGGCTTATGAATATTTAGGATAGAGAGTAGGTTATCAACAATGGCTCTACTAATTTAAACTCCAATACGATTTTAATAAACTTTATAGATTTACGAATAATTCACTTACGAATATAAAAAACAGCTCACAAATCTTTGGAAGAAATTGAAAAGAAGGCTTAATGATTCGCCTTTCAAAATGGTGGGAAGATTGCCATTGGATTATCGTACATATGTCCAGAAGGTCACATATTCTTCTTTATAGCTATATGCTTATATTTAGTTCAGTATTTTTATTAAATTTAAAGTAGTGGCATGTAAAACTGCAAATGGTACTGTAACAAAATAGTCTTTAATGAACAATAAAATACTATGTTCATAGCAAGCAATGGATACTACTGAGAAATCCTATATAAATACAAAGCACAAATATGAGAAATTTGAGTATATTATTAATTAAAAGCATTAAATATCTTCTGCAATTTCATAACATTCTTTGTACATTAAATAAATACAATTGTACGGTATAATAAGCTAAGTGCACCAAAGAGTATGGTAGTTTTCGAGGCTTTTCTTAAACGGATTAAGTTTACTGTTCATCGAAACAAATAAACAGAAGAAATGATAGATTATTAATATATATAGCAATACCTATTATGTTTTAGTAAGGTAAAGTTGATTAAAAATATATTTTTAGTAGTCCCTACCCCTAATTCTGCTTTGTAATTGAATTTAATTGCATTTAATAAAAAACTTACACTTCGTCAGCTTAATCTAGTTCACATCATAGTAGTTGTTCATGCAATCTGATAATTTTTAAATACCATCTCCACCATCACACTGTCATCGTATTCCCGTCAGCCTGGTATGTCCTGACACTGTACAAAAGGCCTCGTCGACACTGGTTATAGTATACGAGGGCTGTTCAAAAAAAATACGCGGACTGACGTCATAAAACAAAATGTACTTTATTGAGAAGTTACAGGTCTGGGACCCCTTCAAAGTACTCTCCTCCCCAACGCACACACTTATCCCAACGGTGTTTCCACTTGTTGAAACAGTCCTGGTACGCTTCTTTTGCAATGTCCTCCAGCTCCTTCGTTGCATTTGCCTTAATCTCGGGAATCGTCTCAAATCTTCTTCCTTTCAAGGGTCTTTTGAGTTTGGGGAACAAGAAAAAATCGCAAGGAGCAAGGTCAGGTGAGTAGGGGGGTGGGGAAGAACAGTGATCGAGTGTTTGGCCAAAAACTCACGAGTTCTGAGGCACAAATTTCGCAGCAACGCGGTGCATCTTCAATTTTTCGGTCAAAACCTCGTAACAAGATCCAACTGATATCCCACACTCTTCAGCAAACTCCCCTGACAGTCAGACGTCGATTTGCCCGCACCAGGGTGTTGATTTTGTCGACGTGTGGGTCGTCAGTTGACGTGGAAGAACGTCCAGGACGCTCATCATCTTCAATGGATTGTCGACCATCCTTAAAACGTTCATGCCACTTGAAACATGCCGTACGCTTCATAGCAACATCACCGTAAGCCGTGTTAAGCATAGCAAAAGTTTCAGTCGCAGATTGTCCAAGTTTAACACAAAATTTCACAGCAAGTCGTTGCTCCTTCAGGTCATTCATTCTGAAATCCGCCATACGAAAAAATCGCACTTCACTTAAAACCGCGTAGCTAATACACAGATAAAGATATCTGCAATCGGGAAATGGCGTCGTAATCAGCTGATCTGTACAAAGCTAGCGATACCAAGCGGATTCCCCTGGAACCAACTGGAGCCGCGCAATTCAAACAGTTCGCGTATTTTTTGAACAGACCTCGTATATATATATAGCGTGTTTGAAATATTAAGCAAGGATCAATTAAATAAATGAATAGTGGATTCTAATCAGCAGATCCCAAGACCTTATCAGTAAGAGTAAAGACAATATATAACAATATATTAAAGGTAGCAGAGTAAACATAATGAAATACAGTAACTTACTGATGTCGTCATATCCAAGATCCAGTACATCACTTTACGGGTAGTGGAAATATAACATCTGAAGATATTTCAGTAGACTTCTAGATTTCTGGAAAGGTTTACGACGCAGTATTTTAATAATTTCCTTCAAAACGTTATCTACTAAAGACTGATAGACAAGAATCGTTTTCAGTGCATTTTGAATACATCCAAAGGAAGATAAATGAAGAAAGCAGAAAACATTTCATAGCGCTTTCAATACGTGTAACTTAAAGTACTGTTCAACACGGAAAGAAAAGTATATATACAGGTTAATTAATGCAAGCTCTTGTTAAATTATAGCAATGTTGTTTTTGTCATGTGTTTAAAATAATAAAGGATTTTATTGTAAATTAAAAACATAAACACAGAAAATAAACTTCAAAATTTATCATTTGCAACAAATCACTAGAATAGTAAAAAAGGAATAGAAGATAAGTGAGTAAAAAACAAACTATCATAAAATGACATCGTAAGAGATTAAGCCACGGGTTAGAATCGAACTATTGAACTGCAGAATGACACTGTGAAAAAAATAAAAAAGAAAAGAATTTCTGGTGGGACTTCATTGTGACATAAGCTTGTAGAAATGTCGTACATTTGTAACAGTTTATTTCACTACTAATTTAAGCCATTTCCAAATTTCATGATGATGTATAAACAAACTTAGGACCCGGCAAGGCCTGGTGGTTAAGGCACTCGACTCGTAAACCGAGGGTTGCGGGTTCGAATCCCCGTAGTACTAAACATGTTCGTCCTTTCAGCTGTGGAAGCGTTACAATGTTACCATCAATCGCACTATTCGTTGGTAAAAGAGTAGCCTAAAGGTTGGCGGTTGATGATGATGACTAGTTGCGTTCTTTCTATCCTTACACTGTTAAATTAAGGACGGCTAGCGCAGATAGCCCTCGTGTAGCTTTGCGCACATTAAAAAAACAAACAAAAGAAATTAAAGGGTACAGTGAACCTGTAAAATGAATCTCTGTGTTCGAGCTGTGGAATGAATTGTAGAATGATGCTGTAGAATTAACTTGTAATAAAAAATTTAGAATGAAGTTGTAGAGTGACGTAGTACAATGAAATTCCTTCCCTAACATTTGTTGTGAAACGCGTTCTACTTTTGAAACTTTCTTTTGCTTATTATTCATTCTTTGGATTGAAACTAGTTTGACGGATTAATACGGAAAGTAAATCATCTTCCTAACCTATACATTATTCTTATCGTATCTACTATAAAACTACTATTGAGGGAAACCCTCAATAGCCGCGGCACTTCTTATCGGTAGTATTAAAGACTTTTTTTTCCCTCCCATTTTATTGGTTATATTTTTGTCCACCACAAATAAAAAGCGTTTCGCTTTTATTGCTCATCAGGATCTCTATAAGTCTACTCTCAAATTGAAATTATTTTATGCAAGATTAGAGTAAATTCATCTCTGATATATTGGACGTGGTCAAATATATCAATAAAAAGGGCGTGACCGCCAGAATTCAAAATTGTATACCTCAAACCGGTCAAAAGATGGCAGAGCTACGAGCCAAAAGTTTGTGCTGTAAATAAAACAAAAACAAAAAATAGAGCCGTTCTGCGCTGCTATACGGTGACCAAAAATATGAAGCTTCGCCTTTAATATAAATACCAAACAGTTATTTATTTTTGACTTTTATATAAAAACTAATTTTGCATAACTGATGACGTCTTAAAGCTGGTTGTTGGTAGGATAACCTTCATTTTGATTTCTTACGTTTAAAATAAAAACATATTAGATTTTTTTCATAAGAGCAATAAACAAATATATATATTTGAATAGAATATGAGCTTCAGTTGGATTTATTTCTTATGCATATGAAGTCTAATATGAAATTAATCTCTAAGTTTCAAAGGCCCGGTGTTAAGGCGTTCGACTTGTAATCCGAGGGTTGCAGGTTCGAATCGCGGTCGCACCAAACATACTCGTCCTTTCAGCGGTGGGGGCGTTATAATGGGACGGTCAATCCCACTATTCGTTGGTAAAAGAGTAGCCCAAGAGTTGGCGGTGGGTGATGATGACTAACTGCTTTCCCTCTAGCCTTACACTGCTAAATTAGGGACGGCTAGCGCAGATAGCCCTCGTGTAGCTTTGCTCGAAATTCAAAACAAACAAACCAAGTTTCAGTTATCAGTCTCACTTACTTTTATTTTCTTTAAACGTGCTGACACTTATTCATTTATCATTATAATAAATAACACATTCATACGTCTAATAATACACAGTATTTCTGATTTATGTTTATTTTCAATTATTGTTTGTTTGTAATATAAGAATCACTGATTTTCCATAGAATTATATCTCATGTAATATAAAATAAACTAAAGAGCAATAACTTATACTGAAGTTCAATTACAGGTGTAGAATAATCGTCCATTCGGTTCCTTTTACGTTTAAAGTTATGTCTAATTGTTGAACTGGTTGCAGCATTTTAATACCCTTATATTATTATATTATGTGTTTTTCTTATAGCAAAGCTACATCAGGCTATCTGCTGTGTTCACCGAGAATAATCGAATCCCTAATTTTAGCGTTGTAAATGTATAGACTTACCATTGTCCCAGCATGGGACATTTTATGAAAGGAATTAAAATTAAATTGATTTGTGTTATTATCAAGCAAACAGTAGTATCTGGATAAACTATTATCTCATATGTATATATATGCATGTAGGTATATCAAGTTATTTATTGGTCTTACCTCAATATATTTTCCGTACAATGTATAGAACAGCAAACAGTACATCTATCGTTAACATAGGGCATTTTTTTCTTTTCCAATAACGAAATAGATCATTTTAAATGGTTAAACTTAAGATAAATAAATGTTAACAAGTTTAATCTTTTGTTTTAAAAAAATATATTTGCAACTCATAAGTACAAAATATATCAGTTTTTCTTTTTTCGTTATTTTATTTCTATTAATTAAAATGAGCTTTCTGCAACCAAAAAGAATAATTTCTAAATTCTGAACTTACTGTACATTTTAACATTATTATTGATTACTAGAAAAAACATATTAGAAATGTTTACATTATTTTTCTAGAACTATAACAGAATAACTCAGAATAAAATATTCTTCGTTGTACTATTCCTCTTTTTAACAAAAACAATTTGGAAGTTTTTTTGAAAAGGCTTGTCTGAAAGTACACATTTTGTAGCAGCGCCATCTATGTAACTATACGAAACTTGATGAAACTTTGTAAAATGGACGGCAACAGGAAGTTTCATCATGAATACTCCGCCAAAACAATCAATCAAAAATTGTTCGAAACTTATAGCAAATTTTAAATAAAAGATCAGGCTTGATGTTCTGTAGAACTTTCAAAGTTAATTTATTTACTAGTGAAAAATTTTACTTGTGTAATTGTTAACTAAAATCATCAAAAGAGAATATTTTTAGTTAAACAGAGAATGTGTTTGTGTGTTTTTCTTTTAGCAAAGCCACAAAGGCTATCTTCTCAGCCCACCGAGGGGAATCGAACTCCTGATTTTAGCGTTGTAAATCCGGAGACATACCGCTGTACTAGCGGGGGACAAAACAGAGAAATAGAGAGAGATTAGCTGAGACAAAAATAGCATTAACTGAAATTTCTTTAGTTTCAAAATGTAAATAGAACAAAGCAGAATTATCTGTTTTGGACTGCCTGTACGTTTCTTACTATTCAGAGTACACAAATCAAGTTGAGAATAGTCCTTGAAAAGTATGGTTTAAACGCTGAAAGCTGGCGAAATATTGAAAAACAACAGATTTAAAATCTGTTATCTCTAATTTTTCTGTTGCATATCTAAATTCCGAGCACGTAAAAAACAGCATTTATCATCCATCTTATTCTTCCGCAATTTACTGCCTAAGAGGTTTTATGTCCATTACTAGAAATCGTTAGTTGGGATGGACGATGAGAGACAAAAGACCCTTCAAAAGGTTCTTTGTATGTATGCATGATGCTTTAATAATTATGAGTCAAACGCTGAAAGTAGGTGAAGCATTAGAAACTAGTTGGCACAAAATGTTGATAAATATCACGTCAAGTGTAGGTGCCTTATATTTTCATGTTGTTTTAACAGGCTGTATAAGAACTGTTGTTCCTTAAATGTAACATTGACGACAAAACAAAACAAAAACAAAAACGAATGTCAAACGTGATTTTTAAAATAAATTTCTCATAGTCTAGGTACTAAACATTAGGAGTTTTGCAAACAATTTTTGGGTCAAACCATTATTTACAAGAAAATGACCCAATTTTGTTAACCTTAGGCCTAATCTAATGCTAATTTTAAAATAGTTGCATATTCCTGCTTTACTAAAGTTATTATTGGCTATATTAGCTAATCACGCGAATCAAATCAGTTTACTGTATCTGTTGATTAATCCTATACTTTAAACTAAGCCTAATATTAAGGCTGGAAAGTAACAGGTTAAACCTAATTAGGGGTATTTGTAAGTTAAACAGAATCAGCTTTTCTTGGCTTCCTTGTTTTTGAATTTCGCGCGAAGCTACTCGAAGGCTGTCTGCGCTAGCCGTCCCTAATTTAGCAGTGTAAGACTAGAGGGAAGGCAGCTAGTCATCACCGCCCACTGCCAACTTTTGGGCAACTCTTTTACCAACGAATACTGGGATTGATCTAACTTATAACTTCCCCAAGGCTGAAAGGATGAGCATGTTTTGTGTGAAGGGGATTCGATCTCACGATCCTCGGATTACGAGTCGAGTGGCTTAACCACCTGGCCATGTCGTGCCCGCTTTTCTTCGTAAGTGAACAATAATCTTACGCTTTTATAATACCATAAGGTTTCCAAAGTTTTTGTACTTATGAGTACGCTTACTGTTCGCAGTTTTGTAACCATATTATTGACAATCGAGCAATATGTTTTATTTTTTAACTACAAACTCTTGGAATTAAGGAACGACTGGAAAAATTACCATTTGAAGGCAAGAAGCGTGGGTTGATTATGGAAAAACAACAAATGTAGTAGAGCGTTATTCAAGCAACAAAGTTAACATTAGTCAACACGGAATGTATGGAAAAAATAATTTATTCCCTTAAAAATTATCACACGTAAATAATTAAAATATACTACATTAGCTTCAACTAGATGTACATATATGGTCGAAATTGGTGCAAATTGGCTATACGAAGAGATTTTTAAGCCTACATATCATAAAGGTAACTGATAAATTACTTGTATACAAAATATCATTTGGGCTTGTAAATGGTTTAACCTGCTTATGCTCAAATGTCACACAGAAGGCAATATTTCTCAAGCATGATCTTCGTTACTGTTGCGGTATTGATGTGTCAAAATTTACCAAAGTAAAGAACTTTATCAAATACGCTAGTAAAAGTAAAGTTTTAAAATAGTAACAAAAATTGACGTTTTAAAGTAAATATAAATTGATCTTCACTTGTTAAATTATTTATTGTAACTTTTGATCTGTGTATATTCGTTTGTTGTTAGTTGTTTTGTGTTTTTTCTATGATAATTTGAGTTATGATGGTTCTAGCTTCGTATTGAGATGAAGTTTAACCTACCGACTGATTAGGTGACTGTGATAATTAATTTTTGGCAAGTTATTTTCCTTATTTTATAAATAAACGAGTTTTATTTATTTAGATTTTAACACTGAACATCTGTTATTAATATCTCTATATAAGCTAATATAATAATTTAGTTAATTTGATGTAATGCAAAAAGAAAAACGATGAGTTGTGCCTGCCACAAATATCAAAACCCGATTTTTTGCGGTGTGACACTGCAGACTCACCTTAAGTCACTGGGGGAAGATAGTAAGGATTATTATCCCCTGTTTAGTCTGTACTGAACAATATATTGAATAGCAACGCGTTTTAGTAATAGTGCATTCCAACAATAGTCTGTACCTCATGTTGCCTAGCAATTATGATTAACTTAATATTGTTGTTAAGAAAGACGCTGAGAGTATCGAATTAAAACTTGAGCTATGAAGTTTAACAAATGTTTACTGTTTCCTACTTCAGAGATTACGTTAATTAAAGAGGTTTGATTTTCATTCTTTGGTTTCATTTTTTAAGTTTAAAATTGATGGACAAGTCAGAGTGAAGGTTACCTTAAAAACGTATCACATCTCATGAAAGAACAAGTGTATAGATTATATTTTTATGCTAAAATGTGTTCAGTATACAGCGTCATAGTTATCAACCTAATAATTCGCGCGAAGCCTAATAATATTAGGTTTTCCTAATATTAAAATATTAGGGACGGCTAGCGCAGATAGCCTTCGTGTAGCTTTGCGCGAAATTAAAAAAACAGTGTTTTTGGCAGTGTTTTTTTAAATGATCGATACATTTCATTTTCTCTCTTATATTTTTCATTTTAGTATTAACAGAAAGTTAAAACGAGCCAGCGCGTTTTAGTAACTATGCGTTCCAACAATAGTACGTACGTCATGTTGCCTAGCAAATATGATTAACTTAATATTGTTGTTAAGAAAGACGCTGAGAGTATAGAATTAAAAGTTGAGCAATGAAGTTCAACAAATGTTTGCTGTTTGCTACTGCACAGAGTCTGTTAATTAAAGAGGTTTGTTTTTTATTCTTTGGTTTCATTTTTTAAGTTTAAAATTGATGGACAAGTCAGAGTGAAGGTAACCTTTATAAACGTATCACATTCCATGAAAGAACAAGTGTATAGATTATACTTTTATGCGTAAATGTGTTCAGTATACAGCGTCATATTATCAACCTAATAATTCGCGCGAAACCTGTATAACAATGTATATATTGGATAGCCACGCGTTTTAGTAACTATGCGTTCCAATAGTCTATACGTCATGTTGCCTAGCAATTATGAACTTAATATTGTTGTTAAGAAAGACGCTGAGAGTATCGAATTAAAACTTGAGCTATGAAGTTTAACAAATCTTTGCTGTTTCCAACTGCAGAAATTACGTTAATTAAAGAGGTTTGTTTTTCATTCTTTGTCTTCATTTTTTAAGTTTAAAATTGATGGACAAGTCAGAGTGAAGGTTACCTTAAAAACGTATCACATCTCATGAAAGAACAAGTGTATAGGTTATATTTTTATGCTAAAATGTGTTCAGTATACAGCGTCATAGTTATCAACCTAATAATCCGCGCGAAACCTAATAGTATTAGGTTTTACTGATATTAAAATATAGGGACGGCTAGCGCAGATAGCCCTCGTGTAGCTTTAAATAAAAGGCGTTGCATTTTATTTAACATAAATAAATAAATAAGAGTATTAGGTTTTACTGATATTAAAATATTAGGGACGGCTAGCGCAGATAGCCCTCGTGTAGCTTTAAATAAAAGGCGTTGCATTTTATTTAACATAAAATACTTTTATGTTAAAATGTGTTCAGTCTACAGTCATAGTTATCAACCTAATAATCCGCGCGAAGCCTAATACTTTCCGCTAGTAAACGTACGAGAACTTTGGCACCAAAGTGTAAAGACCAAATTTTTCTGTTGGATGTCGCTTTTTTTTTCTACTCTGGTTACTGTCCATAGCTATTAATTTTTATTTTTTTTTCACGTAGCATTTCACTATAAGTTTACAATGTTAGTAAATACTTCCTCTACAGTCGCGCAGATAACCTAGTTGTTTTGAGCCATAGAACACCAAATCAATCTCTTAAGAGTCTACCAGAGATGTAGCTGTGTTATTATAAACCATATTTACAATATATTTATCGAAACTGAATGAAAAAGTATTAGTGCCTCAATTTTGTCGTATAAAGAGAAAAAGAGTTGTTTCCTCCAATATATAAATTACAAGATCTCTCATATAAAGATGCAGTTTCCAACATTACACAAATATATATGTTGTGTATATATATATAAAGAACGAAAACGAAGGTTGGAATACAGCCGATATTTTTAGTGTTAACAGAAAGTTTCTGTCTTTTTACTCTTCACACAGTGTAACACTGATTCTCTTATTATCTCTATCACTTCAATGAGGTGCATGTTAGTGGTATCTTGAACATTGTCGCTAGCAAGGTGCTACCTTATCTGTAAACTACCTGCTGCCAGTTTCAAAACGCTCAACTGAGTGCTGAAGTACACTTGATTAGCAAAATCTGGGTTTCGAGCATTGGATCCATAAACCTAGCAGAAGAAATAAACAAAAACAACCTTACAAAAAACACCTATGCTTGCATCATGTTCTGTAATAACACTTTGACTTACCTGGAGATGGTACTGAGAATGTCAATCTCATCTGAAGCTTATATCTATTAGACAGCGAAAACTTTGTATCAGTTTCATAAGTGATTTAACTGACAGCTTCTCAAAAATCCCAACAACGAGAACAGTACATACAAAGACATCAAGTATATTTGGCCAAATGCTCATGTGTCAAATCTGCTGCCTTAATGTTTAAGCTGTTCAAGCTTTTGTATGCTTTCAAACTGTCAAATACACATGACATGCGAATTAACAGTTTAATGGGTGAGAAACAGTATTCACATCTCAAGTGTAGCTTTCTTTTTATCATTGTGTATTGGGGTATCAATGTCAGGATGGCAAATGATTTGGTTTAATTGATTTGTCTGGACATTTACTTTCAAACAGGTATCTGGCACTTCATTGTTTGACTAATCTCGTGCTCTCTTCCTGGAATGTTAAGAACTAGATTTTCCACACTGTCATAGTTGTTGCCATAAAAATTGTGTTTAAAAAAACTGTTCATTTCATCAAATTAGGTTTTTATTTGTCTTTGACTTGAACATGCATTCGCCAAATACCTAGAAAAATATGTGCACTAGGGCAACTGATACTGTTTCCCAATTATCGGACAAGAAGTTTTCAGTTAACATCTGACCTCTTGATATCATGACGCTAAAGCCAATGCCTTTATTAGGATTATCATGTTCATATCTATATTGTAATGGTGCCTGACTTTGGTGGACGGGTCTTTTATAATGTTATTAATCATATGTTATCACAACCGGTTTCAGTTATACTTGGGTACACTTTATTTTGTAACTTCTCATCTACAGTATTTAACTTGGGCCTAGTAGGTGGCCTTGCATTCATTACAGTTCCTTGGTAGGATTAATATTTTTCTAAGTGCCATACCTGTCGAGGCCCCGCATGGCCATGTGGGTTAAGGCGTGCCACTCGTAATCTGAGGGTCGCGGGTTCGCATCCCCGTCGCGCCAAACATGCTCGCCCTTTCAGCCGTGGGGGCGTTTAATGTTACTGTCAATTCCCCTATTCGTTGGTAAAAAGGTAGCCCAAGAGTTGGCGGTGGGTGGTGATGACTAGTTGCCTTCCCTCTAGTCTTACACTGCTAAATTATGGACGGCTAGCGCAGATAGCCCTCGAGTAACTTTGTGCGAAATTCAAAAACAAACAATCATACCTATAAACCTTGTATTGCGGACCAAACGTGAGGTCGCGCTAATTATTCGTTTCTTACGTTTTTCTGTTTCATCCCATCCAACTCATCATGTCTGCTGGAAGCTGAAAAGTGTAGTGTTTCATAAAGCCAGTAAAGCCCAGCTGAGAATTGTCAATGTATATCATCTACCTATCAATGCCATTTGACTCAGCAGTGTTATCTCAATACTTTAACTGCTTTTCGCACAAAAGTAGAAAGGACAGCTGTTGTTGTTTTTTTCTAACAGCTATTGGTTTTACATATATAGTTAAGCCTTGCAGAAAGTACTGCTTTGTGAAGAACACTTCATATCAATCATATCACCAAATGTAGTACTTTTCTATACTGAAGTTTCAACAGACTAGCTACTATAGCAGTAACTAGCGGATTAAACTGTTAGCTTACCAGTGACTAAATGGTAATCAAAAATCAATGTATTTAATTGTCATAGAACTTAGTATTCAAGATGTAAATTTATGATAAGGACATTTTTTTTACAGAAACACATAAAAAATGCCACACTTATAAAGACAGAATTCCTACAAGCATGATTGTCACACTAATAATAGGCCTTTCTTGTTCCCATCTATCTCTGTCTCTAATTCTGGACAAACACATAAATTTTCGCTAGAACAAAACTATCCAAGTCTAGAGCTTAAAACTTAAAAAAACACACAATGAAAACGAAAAGTATAAGTAAAAGTATAAGACATTAAAAGAAAAACAAATTTTCTAAGTTTCACTCAACCCTTACTTCGTGCTCCTTATAAACATTCGGTCCAACAATTCTAGAATGTCACTTTATGAATACCTCTAGCCAAACTCTACCTGATTCTTTGATAGATTGTTTAGGCAGAGTATTCATGATGAAATTTTGTAGAATAGACAGCAACTGCCGTCAAAAGTACAACTGAATAGTTTGCAGTAAAGTATTAATTGACTACCCAGTTTTTATGAAGTTTTGAAATCATATAAATGACCCTATAAATATGGAAGGTTTTAAATGAAGATTTAAAATATTAATACTAAACACAAACTATTAAGGAAATTTATTACTTTTTAAGAATATTAGTGTAGCTTGTCCATGTTGTTATAGAATATTGGTATAGCTTGTCTATGTTGTTATAGAATATTGATATAGTTTGTCTATGTTGTTATAGAATATTGATATAGCTTGTCTATGTTGTTATAGAATATTGGTATAGCTTGTCTATGTTGTTATAGAATATTGGTATAGCTTGTCTATGTTGTTATAGAATATTGATATAGCTTGTCTGTGTTGTTATAGAATATTGGTATAGCTTGTCTATGTTTTTATAGAATATTGGTATAGCTTGTCTATGTTTTTATAGAATATTACTATAGCTTGTCTATGTTGTTATAGAATATTGGTATAGCTTGTCTATGTTGTTATAGAATATTGGTATAGCTTGTCCATGTTGTTATAGAATATTGGTATAGCTTGTCTATGTTGTTATAGAATATTGATATAGTTTGTCTATGTTGTTATAGAATATTGATATAGCTTGTCTATGTTGTTATAGAATATTGGTATAGCTTGTCTATGTTTTTATAGAATATTGGTATAGCTTGTCTATGTTGTTATAGAATATTGGTATAGCTTGTCTATGTTGTTATAGAATATTGATATAGCTTGTCTATGTTGTTATAGAATATTGGGCTAGCTTGTCTATGTTTTTATAGAATTTTGGTATAGCTTGTCTATGTTTTTATAGAATATTACTATAGCTTGTCTATGTTGTTATAGAATATTGATATAGCTTGTCTATGTTGTTATAGAATATTGGTATAGCTTGTCTATGTTGTTATAGAATATTGGTATAGCTTGTCTATGTTGTTATAGAATATTGATATAGCTTGTCTGTGTTGTTATAGAATATTGGTATAGCTTGTCTATGTTTTTATAGAATATTGGTATAGCTTGTCTATGTTGTTATAGACTATTGGTATAGCTTGTCTATGTTGTTATAGAATATTGGTATAGCTTGTCTATGTTGTTATAGAATATTGGTATAGCTTGTCTATGTTGTTATAGACTATTGGTATAGCTTGTCTATGTTGTAATAGAATATTGGTATAGCTTGTCTATGTTGTTATAGACTATTGGTATAGCTTGTCTATGTTGTAATAGAATATTGGTATAGCTTGTCTATGTTGTTATAGAATATTGGTATAGCTTGTCTATGTTGTTATAGAATATTGGTATAGCTTGTCTATGTTGTTATAGAATATTGGTATAGCTTGTCTATGTTGTTATAGAATATTGGTATAGCTTGTCTATGTTGTTATAGAATATTGGTATAGCTTGTCTATGTTGTTATAGAATATTGGTATAGCTTGTCTATGTTGTTACAGAATATTGGTATAGCTTGTCTATGTTGTTATAGAATATTGGTATAGCTTGTCTATGTTGTTATAATTTGAACGCTTATTTTCACGCTCCTCAGTTGCACAGCAGTATTTTACAGCTTCGCACTGCTAAAAACGGGGTCCGTTGTGAAGCTTTGTGCGTAATTCGAACACATCATTTAAAAAAAAATAAAGTTCCACTGCTCTATCTCTTGGTGTTATAATAAATATAAATTATAATACATCCAATTTTGAAAATTTTTTCACACTTATGAAGGTTTAAGGAGTTATTTTCTCCTTATTAATTTTGCATCCCTAGATAATTATGTATATTTTTTGTATCTTTCTGTGCCCCAGTTATCAGTCACATTCAAAGCTACTTACTTCATTTTACAAAATTTGTTCATCTGAGTAAAAAAAAATGCAGCTTTATAATGAGATAAATATGAGTTACAACACAGATGTATAAGCTTTGTATTATTCATCGTTCTAAAGGAATTTGAGATTTCAAGTTCATATGACGAGATTATTTCGGCACCGTTACGCTGCAGCAACAAAACCACAAGCACTGTGAAGTGCCTCGTTTAAGTTGCTCTGTGCTTTAATTCTGCCTTTAGTAAAAAATATGCCTCCATTCAATCATTATTCAATGTTTATGGCCTGTGCTTTCTCTTTCAATCTGATTAATTGGTTTACAGTTTATTTGTTTTTATCTCCCCTGCATTTTCAGTGAAATATTGAATCCTCACAAATCTGTTTAGCCTTTTTTTTCTCTCTGTTAATTACAAATTACGAATTCTCCTTGTGGCTGACTTTTGTCAGTTGCTGCTCTTGATGGCTTCTGATTACAGAGATTTTTAAATAGCCTATGGAATCAGTATATGAGAAAAACCTCCCGTGAGGCTGACAGTCGCTGTCATTTTATTTTAAAAGTATCTAACAAATATATTTGAATGGAAGGAAGGATACTAACAAATACATTATTTTGTGTATTCATTATATATACATTTATAGCATTTTTCATGTTTTTTCAATTTCAGTTTTGTTTCGTGTAATTCATTAACTGAATAAGTTTATGTGCTAGAAGAATATTTTAAATCGACATCACAGCAAATACAGAAACAGTAAAGTACTTAGACTCGTAACTTCATAGTTAAAATATTAAACATTTATATATACTCTGAAAAAATAGATAAGGTGTTTCATAAAATTTTGAAAACTCTAATATTTCTATAGACCTACAACTGAATTAAATTACTTGTTACATCGTATAAGTTAAGCACATTTATCAATTTTGAACTCACGACAATGATAGGTGTATAGAAAATATGTTATTCAAGTTTTTAAAAATAAATATTAACATTTGATCTTTTGTAACAAAACTGTTGATCTGTATGACCTAAGTCGCAAATAAAATCGACAAAAATCAATAAAGTGTAAAAACCAAATATTTTTGTTACAAAATTGCTTTAGGTTTTTGCTTGTTGATTCGCGTGGAGTGCTACTAAAAGGTTGTCTGCAACAGCTGTCTCTGATTTTAAAGTGTATTTGCTACATCCACCGAAGTGGATCGAACTGCAGATTTTAGTGTTGTAAGTCCTAAGACTTACCGATGCCCCACCAGACGACAGTTTCTGGTTTTTTTCAAGTGATGGCTTACAAGGCGAGCAACCAGTCAACACCGTTGTATTATTTTTTACTAACGAATAATGGTATTTACTCTTAATATAATTCCACTACGGCTGGAAAAAGCGAGTATATTTGATGACAAGTTTGATCCTCGACTTGAAAACTGAAACACTCTAATTAGATGTTTTTACTTATGCACAAATATTAAGTGAATATTAAATACATGCTTGTAAAGCTTGGAGAGAAGGCTTAATGCAGAAAGTTAACTACACGTGTTTTCTCCTATTTTTTGCGAAATCTTATCTAAAAACATTGCAACCTGTATTGGTATGCGTGTTTAGTATCTGGTAAGACTTAATATTTTATAAATGTTTAGTAGTATATTTCTTCATATTTATTTATTTCATTATACACTCAAGTTTTAAAGGTTCGTGTTATATTGTAAAATACAAAAAACCCTCAAACAATATTATTGTTGTATTACACTCATCATTCTACTTTTATTAAATCTTTTATTTTTATTATGAAAAGAAAGGTGATTATCATTCACTAATATTTATCTATTTGTTCACTTTATTTTCAGAATTACAAACACATGTTTTGGCTGCATATTCTTAGATTTGCTTTCCTGGTTCTGGTTGCCGCAGTAGTGGGAGGACCAAATATATCTTACAATTTTTATCTTGACAAGTTTTCTTCCACTCATAATAAATTGTTTAATTACAATAACGACACATGGCAGTTCGGCAAAAAAATTCAGCTGCCATTTTATAAATACAACACAAAAGGTCGAGCACAACAACAACATAACTGGTGGGAAAACAGTAATCCGACATGGAATGAAAACAGTGACTTGCTAAAAACTCATATAAATAAAGAATTATTTAATTTCCAAACTAATAATAAACGTTACAAAAAGTTTAATAACGGAGACGTCGACAAAGAAGAGCACACTAAAAACAATTTGAGTTATAATGGAACAATCCAGAAACTTTTTTCTAATGAAAACGAACCACTGAAAATACCAAATCAAGGGTACATGATACAGAACGACATCCCTGCAGTAACGCATGAAAATAAACAAATGTATCAATATTTAGGCAACTGGATAATGAATACTTTAAAAAAATATCTTGATTTCTTTGGATCTGATCGTATTAATCCTGAAAAGTATAACCACGATTACAGACTAGATCAGCGGCCATCCGACAGAAGTAGTTCTGAATTAAGGAAAATTGATGTACCTGTGAAATATCAGAGTATATACAAACATAATAACAACAACGAGAAAAGCAACGAAACCGAAATAGAAATCGAAACACGAAGTCATTTGGTAAAACACAAAAATTGGACAACTTTAGAAAATGAAGAAAATGCTTTTGTCGTTTTGAATAGACTGAGACGTTCACTATTTTCCTTTCACTCAAGAAAGAAATCTATGAATGAAAGGTTTCATGATTTTATAAAAAGTGTAATTAATGAAATGGCTAAAGAACGAAGCATTACTAGTATCACATATACAAGAAGCACACCAACCAAGATTTCTACTACTGTTACACCTTTGAAGTAAGTATAATTTTCTGCCGGCCCGGCATAGCCAAGTGTGTTAAGGCGTTCGATTCGTAATCCGATGGTCGCGGGTTCGAATTCCGGTCGCACCAAACATGATTGCCCTTTAAGCCGTGGAGGCGTTATAATGTGACAGTCAATCCCACTATTCGTTAGTAAAAGAGTAGCCCAAGAGTTGGCGGTGGGTGGTGATGACTAGCTGCATTCCCTTTAATCTTTCACTGCTAAATTAGGGACGGATAGCGCAGATAGCCCTTGAGTAGCTTTGCGCGAAATTCAAAAAACAAACAAACAATAATTTTCTGCCCAGTGTACGTGTATGTTAAATGTTTAGCTTGCATGATAAGTTCAAAATTTTAGACAGCTACTTTGTAGACGTATGATATATACTGTGTCAATTTTTGGTCTTTAATGGAGTAATGTTAAACACATTAATAATAATTTACTCCTCGATGTATTATAATTTTAAAAAATTCAATGTTCTTTATTTAATACTAACAATATAAATCTACTTGTGAAGTCAACCATTTTGTTAGCCTCACAGTGACTGAAACCAGCCTTCCGCAGCTGCTATAGACAACAGCTGTACCAACCTTACTAGGAGTGCCTGTCGTATATTGTTAAACAGAAGGGATATGCCACCAAAGATTTACGTCTTCTTCATAAATTTTCTTCAACGCTGTATTTAGCTCATGCAAAAACAGATCACTAAGACACTGTGACTGCCGGCTATCTTCTATAATGAATATCCGTTCTTTACAACATCAAAGGTACGAAGGTCAAGACAGGCTTGGACCAGTTCATGCCACCTCGGCAACCTTAACTCTTGCCCATACTTTCCAACTGTGTTATTACCTGTCTTTCTTTTCCTCATCATTTGCCATTATTGAACTTTAGGAAGGTCTTCTTTGTCTTCCCTGAGGTGTGGTGAAGGTTTTCAGTAAGGTCGCGTCACGGTTTGTATGCGGTCCTGCACAGCGGCGACCAGTCCAACCCACCTGCAAATACTTCTCTTTATTGTCACTTCATTTTCGCTTACTCTGTCCAAACGATTTCTAACAGGCACGCGCGTCATGTCTAACCCACATAATTAGTTGTGAGCACAAAGAAAATTCTCTGGTTTAGGTTTACGATTGCACGCGTGCTTCGAAAAGATGGCATGTGTGTTTGTAAGAGGATGGGGCTCAGAAGCGTGTTGAACACTGATCCTCAGTCTTCCATCTGTTTGGGGTTTTGTTCATTTATGTTAAGGGTATGAAAGAGATGCACGTGGCAACAATTTAATCCTGCTTTTCTATGCATGTTCAGTCCAGTGTTACCTTTCACAAGCGGAACAGATAGAGACGACATTCTTGCTATAACTTTATCACAGAAACGGACTTACAGAATATTGTTGAAAACTGTTGGATGGGCAGTATAACATTCTGCTTGTTGAGTTACACAACTGTGTGTCTATTCGTGTTTTCAAACTCAAAGAAAGTGAGACGTGTCCAAGCTGTCATGCTTTCTAACCTATGTAAGTCGATTCACAATTTATTGTCGTTTTAGAACTTGTACACGTGGGTTATAAATGACCAACCTATGTAACTGACAATTAGTAAGTTATGTATGTTTATGAATGGCCAGGTGTGTACAATCACAAATATTAATGTTATGACATTTAAAAAAAATGTTTGTAGATTATTTTATTAAAATGTAAAGAAACAAAATGTCTTAGTTCTTGCGAAGTATTCAGGCTTGACTGTGCTCTTAATTAATTCGATGATCGTATCCTAGTGTTCTGTGAAGAAAGGTTTTGTTTGTTTCAAAGTTCAAGCAAAGCTACTCGAGGGCTATCTGCGCTAGTCGTTCCTAATTTTGCAGTGTAATGCTAGAGGAAAGACAACTAGTCATCACCACCTACCGCCAACTCTTGGGATATTCTTTTACCAACGAATAGTGGGATTGACCGTCACATTATAACGCCCCCACAGATGAAAGGGCGAGCATGTTTGGTGTGATGGGGATTCAAACCCGCGACCCCTGGATAACGATTTGAGTGCCCTAACAACATGGCCATGCCGGGCTGTGAAGAAAGGTACCATTTAAAACTGTGGCGCCATTTTGTGCAGAATATACACTACACACATTGTAATGAATATCAGCCAATGTTCAGTTGATGTCTTAATTGGAAAATAGCTGGTATTTTATTATATTTGTTTATTTGATATATTTAGTTTTTGTATTTTGAAACTAGACTATACTGTAGTGTATATGTATGTATAAGAGAATGCAAGATGCATAAAAACTGAGTTTGATAATATTGCTATCCATTAAATCATTGTAATGAAAAAACCGCTTTTAAAACAAATTTAAGACGGTTTTACTGAGTAACGGAAAATCCTTATTATAAATGTACGACATATCGGCAAGATTTTGTCATCTTCAGATACATTTATAACAATGTGATTCATTACCCGGTAAGGCCGTCTCAAAACTTTGATGTCGTTATGAACAGGGAGGAAAAAATCAGATGACTCGAAAGAATTGTGTAGACAAGATGTGAAAAAAAAATGGGCAGTACACAACGAGAATTTTTTAACTTTTAGTTTGACTTCAGTGGAATTAGACATATGATAGACAAATAATCTATTTATGTTGTCGGTGTACATATATATGTGTGTGTGTATAATGTGGCAAAGTATACACAAATTTACTTTCTTACCTATATGGATTAATGTGTTTTACATTATTACCTAGACGTATGTTAAGAGTATATGATCACGTGGTTTGGACAGACATTGTGTTATTTCACATCCATTTGATTTTTTAAACACTTGGAAAACTGTGGATGGCCAGTTCTGTAAAATTACGAGGATGTAACTTATACTTTTAATATAGCATTTATCCATGGCGTATTTGTTATTTTAAGAAAAAAAATTGTACCAAATAGTTCACTTGTAATTATCCTATCGTTAATGTAAATTAAGAACGTTTTCTCCTAATACCTAGTAAATCTAAGTATATTATTCTCAGAAAAACGCCTCCGAAGATTGATGTGCATTCGATGTTTCCCTGCGACTGCGCAATCAGTTGTAGCGGTACACAAACTAGTGGGTTTAATAGACAAACTGAAAACTCATTGATCTTTCCTTTGGAAGTAATAAATGAAAATGATGTTCCGTTTGAAAATTACGACACTTTTGAAGACAGTTTGGAAACACTGTTTAAAGACCTCCAAAAACCGAACGCATTTGAAATCAACATCACATCAGGTATGTGGTTATTTATTCTGCTATAATTTTATATATACAATGTTTCAGTAAATCTCCACATCAGGTATGTGGTTGTTTATTCTGCTATAATTTTATATATACAATGTTTCAGTAAATCTCCACATCAGGTATGTGGTTGTTTATTCTGCTATAATTTTATATATAGAATGTTTCAATAAATCTCCACATCAGGTATGTGGTTGTTTATTCTGCTATAATTTTATATATATAATGTTTCAGTAAATCTCCACATCAGATCAATTGTTACAGGATCTTTCAACAATTGTAACATCATGTTTTCTTCAATAACATCTGAATAAGGTTATATCACCACTGAGTTTGATGCTATTCTTCAGGCAGTCTGATATAAATGTTTATTAATCCGACTATATACCTGGCAACCATGTATTAATAGAGTTTAGCTAGTCGTCCGTGACAGTGTATTGATTAAGCTTTTGGCTATTTGCAGAGGAAATTCAATAGTTTTAATATTGATTGTTTTCGAGTTAGTTTGAGTCTGTCGTTGATAAAAAATTGGCAAAATTCCAGTCTCGTTAAAAAGGAAACTTTCCTTATGTCATAACATCTGCTGGATAACAAAACCCATTATTTATTTGTTTTTGAATTTCACGCAAAGCTACTCGAGGACTATCAGCGTTAGCCATCCCTTGTTTAGTAGTGTAAGACTAGAGAGAAGGGAGCTAGTCATCACCGCCCACCGCCAAATTTTGGGTAAATCTTTTACCAACGAATAACGGGATTGATAGTCAGATTATAACGCCCCCACGGCTGAAAGAGCGAGCATGTTTGATGTGATGGGGATCCGAACCCGCGACCCTCAGATTACGATTGCCTTAACCACCTAGTCATGCCGGGCCAAACCCGTTCATAAAAGTCAAATAAAAAACATACTTCTATATTCTAAATAGGGGAATGAAATTAATCAATGGTGGTTTTATTTTAAAATGATTTTATTTCACAAGTTAGATTACTCTACAGATTAATGTCGTAAGGACTAACTAGCTGGGCCGATATACAGATCACACGACTACCTACCGGAACTTAGTAAAAGACAGTCGGGCGAATAGTTCAACCTTCTTTTCCTAGGAGCAGTTTAAAAATATAAATAAAAAGGAGTTTATCTATTAAGTTTGTTTTTTTCGTTCACTGCTCTTTAATGTGTATTATATACAGATAACTATTTCATGAACTTACTTACGGTAAAAGCGTATATAACTTACCTTCTAGCTTCAAATGTGTAAATTATATTTTACATAATTAACAATGTACGTTTGAACGTTTTTCATTACAATGGAACAAAAATACTGAATGAAGTACGACAACGAAACATTAAGAGAAACAAACAACTAATATTTTGAATATTTTAAGATATAATGTTCTTTTGTTTTGTTTTTGTTATGTAATTAAAACTTGTTTAAGGCTTATTTTTTCTAATTTGATCAAAAATTGAGTAACTATGTTTATTACCCTTCATTATAACATTGTATTTTATTCGTTCTGACGATAGATGAATCACCAGAGAATATAGAAAGTGGAGACAGGGAATTACAGATAAGTCCTATAACTGATATGGGTGTGGAATTAAATAGTTTCAAAGTGTCTGTACTCGAACCTGTTACCCGAAACACCGACAACCCGACTCGTGTGAAAGTTGGAAGTATAATATATCGGATCGATCTTCCTCCCATAGGTTAGTTTACATCCTACTACGATAAAATTCAAATCTCTAAACGTTAAAATATACAGACGTGAAACGAACGTTTTTTTAGCTGCTTCACGAAAACTTGGAAATATGAGTAAACCTACTTTACTGACATTTTCAGCACAAAACGTGTTCATCATATGTAGCCAAAACAAGGGTTTCTTGTGTCCCAAGAAATATATGTCATTTCCAAACGGTGTAAAGTCAAAAGAGATATGTGACATATAAATTATGTGATATATTTCGTGGGAATTTTTAGAAACCAATATAAGAAATGAACAAAGTAAGAAACGTGAGGTTTTGGTTTAGACAGGTAGACTAATTGTTGTTTTGTTAAACCTAAAAGAATAGAGAAATCGATAACCCAGACACTTTCGGAAAGTAGACTTTCTTTCATCGGGAGTATATGTTGATCGTACGTGTTTTTAACCCTAGTACACACACTCAAAAAAATTACGTTGTCCACACTGGGGGTCATTTTTGACCCCCACCAAAAATATTTAAAAAAATTTATTTTCATATAAGGAAAGTATAAATTTGGACAAAATATTTATTCTATACAATTTATGCATACACTCTGGGTAACTTTATGGTCATTGCAAGCCATTTTACTACATTTGATACACTTTGAAGAAGTTTTTTTCCTTGAATCACGTGCGCATATTTGACACCATTTCCTGACGTTCTCTTCAGCAACTTTTTGTCTTTTTGGAGGGATCACTTCATTTGTATCTTCTTCAGGCAGTAATTCATCAGTAAGCAACTTCAGAAATTCACGTCTTGCTCTTTTTTGGTACTTTGATGCGAATTCTGGATGGCGCTGGAGAAGGTAAGCATTGTATGCGGCAGCATCAAGAATGTTATAAGATAGTGCCATTGGCCACCTTCTGGTCTTTCTTTTTGTGGAAAAGAATCCAACTATTTGGTCTAGTGTATCGACTCCTCCTTTGGTGGAGTTATAGTATGATATTATTTCAGGTTTTCCTGATTCATCATCGATTGAGGGCTCTCTATGCAACGTAGATAAGAATATTCTAGAATGCTCGAGAACATTTATAGAGTGTTCTGGAATGTTCTAGAACACAAAATTTCATATCAATATATTATTTGATTGTTTACCAGAAATGTAATTGAGTTTTTTAAACGGGGGTCAAAAATGACCCCCAATGTGGAAAACGTGAATTTCGACATTAGACAAGGGGTGTAATACCCCATTTGCATAAAATACATGTTAAACGTATTAGTATAGTATGTTATTAGTATAGATTAAATTAGGTACATTTTTAGGCCCGAAAGTCACACCTTTGATATTTCTATAACAACTTAAACACCAGTGGGCCCATTTTTGACCCCCACCGTGTGTATGAGGGTTAAATATCGTGAGATTGAGTACGTCATATTACAATGTGTTTAGAACCTCACCCATCGTTACATTTCCTGTTGTCACGTACAGTTACCCTCTATCTGATGTCCACACATCTTTTCTCAGTAGCCAAATAGCACAACTCCTCACGAGAACGACAGTTTCTTTGCGCTCGTTTCAAGAGTGCGATCACACACAACTACACAGACACTACATGGGGCACTTCGCCGTTTTGATTTTGTATAGAAGAGACAAAATCCGCGTTTCATTCTGCAGATGCTTGAGGTATGCGAGGTTAAATAGACATGTGGTACAAGTACTTTGTTCACACAGAACTTATGTAGCTTTCCAGATGAGATTTTTTGATAATGTTGTATACTGTTGCCTGGGACAGGTGGATAGCTTTTGCTCTTGGCTTTACTGTCCGTAGATTTTCATCTCTTATAAAACACCACATTTTGCTTACAACGGCTTGGATGCGATTTGTTGAAGGTTTCTTTCTAGATGGTCCTGGGCCCCAAAGTAATCCATATTTCTTTGTTTTCTAAAGTAGTTGAGTAAAATTGACACTTTTATCATATAAATTTTAAATCATTAGTCTGAGCGTGTTTTTAAATGGAGTGTCCGAATAATTTGCTTCTTAAACGCTTGTTACATGTCCCTTTTAAAAAGTAACAACGTTTCGGGAAGCACCATACTACGCACGTAAAACTAAAATGTAGTTATGACGCATACCATTTCACCTCTACCTTATATTTGCTGTGTTTGTCTCGTGATTTATTGGTTTGCATATTGAAAATAATTTTAATATAAGGTACTTAACCTTTAGTATTCCTCTAACGTTTCTACAATGTAATAGGAAAACATTTCCAAAAAGTGTTTGCCTCTAATATTTTAGCATGTAGTTTTCAAACTCCCAAACATAAATACTATGTTATTCAAAAAATAAAAAAACACTTTAAAATGTATTTTTAAATCAAAAGCCTTCTAAAATTTGATAAAGTGTAGTGTACATGCATGAGTAGAAACGCTAAGGGCCCGGCATGGCCAAGCGTGTTGAGGCGTGCGACTCGTAATCTGAGGGTCGCGGGTTCGCATCCCCGTCGCGCCAAACATGCTCGCCCTTTCAGCCGTGGGGCGTTATAATGTGACGGGCAACCCAACTATTCGTTGGTAAAAGAGTAGCCCAAGAGTTGGCGGTGGGTGGTGATGACTAGCTGCCTTCCCTCTAGTCTTACACTGCTAAATTAGGGACGGCTAGCACAGATAGCCCTCGAGGAGCTTTATACGAAATTCAAAACAAACAAAGAGAAACGCTAAACAGTAGTATTTTTTAACTATCTACAACGCTGAACACCAGTCAAAAGCAAGAGGTAACACGATGAAAATGAACTCATTGTACACTTGAAGCAATCCAAATGTAATGAATGAGTGTTTTGCTTTTAATTTCGCACAAAGCTATATGAGGGCTATCTACACTTACTGTTCCTAATTTAGTTGTGTAAGACTAGAGGGAAGGCAGATAGTCATTACCGCCAACTCGCGGGCTGCTCTTTTAACAACGAATAGTAAAATTGAAAATCACATTAAAATGCCCCCAGGGCTGAAAGTGTGAGCATGTTTGATAGTAAAATAACGCATAGTAAAATTGAAAATCACATTAAAATGCCCCCAGGGCTGAAAGTGTGAGCATGTTTGATACGACGGACATTCAAACCACGACCCTCAGATTACGATTCGAGTTTTTTAACCACCTGGCGATGCTGGGCTGGAAGGATGGAATGATTGACTTTTATATAACGTATGTGTGCGAATATAAATGTACTGGAGTTTATAAATATTGAAACGCATGCGCTCACGTATATTTTCATTGTGTATACACACACACGACCTTTTTACCACTATTTAATTATTTAATATTTATCATCATTCATTTTTATATTTAATTTTTAGATTGTAGATTACTATTTATATTTCAAACTTCAGAAGCATGGCATCGTTGTCTCCCAAAATTTGATGTATTTTAAAGTTTTTCACCCCACCTTCCCCCAGCTAGTTCAGCAGTAAAGAGCTTAAAGTATAAAATCAGTTTCACTCAGTTTCTTCTTTTTATCTGTTGTAGAAACACACTTCTAACATTTCAGGTTTGATAATCTTGTGTTACATCAAAGTTTAAACTCACTAGAGGCCCGAAATGATAAAAACATTAAAAACTATTTATTATTTACCATTTGTTTATAGGGTATTTCTTTTTTTCTTATTTCTATCTCATTTTGAATGCAATACAGCAGACAGTCTCTTTATGTCGTATGACCTGTATCAACTTATTTTAGTCACCGAACACATGAAATACTGATAATACATATATATATATAGAGTCGTATAATGAATATTGTAACTAATCTTCTGTATATAATAATTAAAACTTTAGATAGTGTTAAAGTGCTGTCTGTTATAAAACTGTATAATTTGTTAAAATTACTATTATTTCATTTGTATGTGTATAAATGTTTTTCCCGATTGAAACTTTTCAAACTACACACGTCGAGTAGGGCGTGATATGTTATCTTGAAATGTATATAGCTTAAAATTATTGTACAATGACATTTTATACCAATTTGGAAAGAAAATACGTTTTTATTTTACAAGTATTCGTAGGTTCCTGAAACTAGGAATAGTTTCAAAGAAATGCTCAAAATCATTTGGTCGAAACAAACAAACAAACAATATTTTCATCTATATTTTTTATAATAGTTTTATTTCGTTGTTTTAAATTAAAGCCACATTAGGTTCTA
This sequence comes from Tachypleus tridentatus, assembly GCF_004210375.1. Lineage (NCBI taxonomy): Eukaryota > Metazoa > Arthropoda > Merostomata > Xiphosura > Limulidae > Tachypleus > Tachypleus tridentatus. The sequence continues at coordinate 47,658,902 of NC_134835.1, forward strand.
TGATCTGTCCACCACGAAGAATGAAACTCCTAAATTTAGCGTTATATATGGACAAATGTTATACTTTCCACTAGGGAATTAATAGTGTTTTACAATATTTATATTTATGTCATTAGGTTTTATTAGGAAAAGTAGAAAAATCGTCATTTTGTAAGTTTTTTTCACAAAGTGCCCAGTGCGTTGTCGTTATCAGACCAACTGTTTAAACAGAACTATTAGAATACATTTTAAACATCAGTATATTGAATCCAGTATAATGGATTTTATTGAATTATTATGTTAATTATGGTCTAACATAATTCAATTGGAGCAAAACCTTCAATAATCAAAATACAACAATAAAACAATAAATCCATTTTTATTTCAAAGAATCACATATTTATTTACCACAGCGCCATTATGTTTTAAATATTGTTATTGTTTCATGTTTATAATAATTGTAATAATGATACCGGATTAGGTACATCTATAATAATAATTATTTTAGTGTATTTACCTCTTCAGTGAAAGTGTAAACAAAAAATATCGAATCATTTAAAGTACCTTAAAACCTGAAACTGTCTTTATAAGAATATACTCTTTTAATATTGCATATGACTCAAGATATACATATATATGTTGAAATAGATGACGAAGAGACTTTTACAGAGACTCCCATTGACGAAGAGACTTTTACAAAAACTCCCACTGACGAAGAGAAAACTTTAACTTCTACTTTTCAGCAAGAGTCAAGATTCCTATTATTTAACAAGGGTCGAATGATCAATAGGTGCAACATTATGCAAAGGTGTAATCACTATGACATGTGCGTCATCCAATCACACACAGATAACTATTTATTCTGTGTAGACATTGTGAACAACTATATTTAGGTTATCAAAACTATATAATAACCCTTACACCAAGTTGATATTTATGTAACAAAATTGTAATTTCGTAATGAAGAACAAAAAATTTGACCGTATTTTGCAAAATGTAAATAGTTCATATGTATGTTTATTGTTTCTGATAATGAACAACAAATTTGACTCCTTCGAAAATTGAAATTGTTTATATACATGTTTTGTGATAATGAACAACAGATTTGACTGTCCTTCGAAAATTGAAATTGTTTATATGTATGTTTGTTATTTCTAATAAGGAAAAACAAATTTGATTTTACTTTCAAAAATTGTATTAAATTTTAAAACTTTGAAGCATTTGTAAGGATGTAAATTTTACGATAATAAAAGAAATTATAAAATATCTGATTTTGGTTTATGCGTGTTTTTATTTAAAATTAAAATGGCCATTTTAATTTGTTGCCACTAGATGTCATACTTTATCAAATGGTCGAAATGTTATTTTAATCTGTGAGAAGTACTTTATCTTCAGCTATCAAAAACAAGGATAACTTTTATTTAGAAATATTTAATTTGTACCACCAATCAGTTTTTCTTTCTACGCACTGCTGTTTCTATAGTCAGTTAATTTCTTTTATATAGAATTTAAAGTTTCCATCACTGAAGCAGTTTAAGGCTTAAGAAATGCTTTTCATAACATGAAGTTTATAAAACAATACATCTAATATTTTTACGCTTGAATTTTCTTCTGCTCATTTAGAAATTAGGTAGAGTATTTATCGCGAATGATATTTTAAGTAACATAAATAATACCTAATTACATTGAATATGAGTTGCTTCTGCACAAAAAATTAATGTTTTAATATTCTGTTAGTTTTAAAATAATATGTGAATATTTGTATGGGAATAATGATTAAAATATCAATAATGTTTAAGGTCCAAGGTGAGAGATGAAGTTACACTTAAAAAAATTAAAGAAAATTATAAATGACATTTGCTGGTGCCTTCATTTCTAGCAGTTACATCTATTTTATTTTTTATCACGGGGCAAAATAATAAATTATAAAATGAAAAAAATAAAACCTAGAGCCCTAACATCAACATCGTGTTGATCATGATGGCAGGCTAAGAATGATAAACGGATAATATACATTTTAAAACTGTGCAACAACATTGTATTCAGAAATCTTAGCTGTGAGGATGGAAAAACAATACAGTTACGTGGTATTTTATATTAAGTACCTAATTCGTAGAACATAGAAGTCCAAGAAGAAACAAAATATATCTCTTACGTCGAATTAGATATTAAACTGTTCTAGAAGCATTTTAGTCTAGCGTTGTTAATGATTTTGCAAAATCACACTCGAATTTAACATTTTATAAATGACTTGGACAACAGTGGATTTTACTAGTGATGTTGCGAGTATTGTACGGTGAAGCCGTAATACGACCATGTCGACGCATCGTCCGATACGACTCATGAATCTTCACAGACTTGGCAAGCTTTCAATAAACATTATTAGTCTTATCTACATAAAATATCACAATTTTTCGTAAGGTATTTGTATTAAAATTAATGTTTTAATATATGGAGTCCAAGTAGTCACTGCTCCTAGTGTAAAGTGATTTCAACCTAATATTTAAAATATTTTTCTCCATTTGAAAATTAACAAATTTATTTTTTACGTAATCTGTAAAATATCCAAAATAAATTTCCAACTTTTTTTCGAGAAAGCTTCAGATATTATCTGCTACATTAACTTTCCTAATTTTATGTGAAATCGTAACCACCAAACAGAATAAATCAAAATTATCCGTCTCCTTTCTTTCTATGGTAACTTTAAAATGTAGCAAGAAAACCATAGTTGCTTGTACGAAATAATATAAAGTTCTTAACGTTATACACCTGTTTTTAATTACATTTAATTGTCACGTGTAAGATACCAACTTGTACAACTTCATTTCCTTTATCACGTGTCAGATAATGACTTGTACAGCTTTCTTTTATTTATCACATGTCAGATACTGACCTGTACAGATACTAGATTGTACAGCTTTCTTTTATTTATCATATGTCAGATAGTGACCTGTACAGATACTAGATTGTACAGCTTTCTTTCCTTCGCCATGTGTCAGATACCAACTTGTACAGCTTAATTTCCTTTGTAACGTATCAGATGCTGAACTATACAGCTTTTTTCATTTGTCACATGTCAGCTACTGGCGTATACAGTTTCCTTTAATTTATCACATGCAAAAGTTTCGAAAGCCAGCACAGTCCTCGAGGTAAACATTCTTCTCTTGCTCCCTTTCTCTCTCTTTTTTAACACTTTAAGAGCTTATTAAAGAGAAGATCCTAAATTAGAACAGCAATGAGTTCATAAACAAGTCAAAATCATAGACGCAGCCGTTTTTAGTTCACAGTATAAGCATGATAACATTGATAAAGTAACAACAGATATTTATTAAATATATAAAGTAAAAAGTATTTGTTAATTATTACTCAAGTTATAATATCAGTTATTTTTTAATCAAGAGTGTATATGGAAAGAAAAGCCAAAAACTATGCTTTTTAAGATTAAATGAAGATATAGCTAAAAGATGCTTTGTGGGTTTTACTGTATAACCAAATTTCTTTCCTCCAGGTCCACGGGCAGCTGCCTCCATTGCTTCCATGTCAGCGCGTCTGCTGACACGCTATTATAATCGCGGAATAAAACTTTTGCATCAGAAAGTCCTCGACAACTTTAAATAACTAATCTATTAACTAAAGTTATTGCAAAACAACGTGTTTCGAGTTCTACTGTTTCATAGTATTGATAGAAGAAAATATTAGCCCCACAGTCGCTCAGCGGTATGTCTGCGGACTTACAACGCTAAAATCCGGGTTTCGATACCTGTGGTGGGCAGAGCACATTTAGCCCATTGTGTAGCTTTGTACTGAATTCAAAAGCAAGAAAATATCAAGTTTTTCTTTCTGAAATATTGTAGGTTGTGCTCAAAACTACAAGTTATTGCAATGCATTTCTCTTGTTTGTATGTTATCAAAGACCACGGAGTTGGTCAGGAATCAGGTAAGAGGATATATACATTGTTACAACTGCCGTGAGTTTTCAAAATCAGTCTCATCCTCACCATTGAACCTATAGACATGCTTATAAATTATCCGTTCAATTTCTGAATGCCACGTCATTTTACAGATAATTAGTGTCTTCCTGTCAACAGGAAATTTGGCAAATTGCAGTCTTGTAAAATGAACGACAAAGTATTCTAGTTGTATGAACGTTGTATACAAATTATTCTATAATTACACATGCAATTGAATGGTAGTCAGACGACATTATGTAGAACTTTTAAATTATAAAGCCTGTTAAAGTAGTTTGAAATCCCACTATGCGACGAATATAAGTTTTCAAAGTGGTAAAAACGTGATACACAATAAATAATTTCACGCATAAATAAAATCTGTATGGAAAGAAGCATTAGTGTACTTGCTACATAAAAAACTTAAGAATGCATCTTAAAAACTAGAATATTACAGAAGTGGATGCTCATAACCTAAGCCAATAAATCTAAGTATATAAATACAAACATGCTCAACACCTAGGCCTATCAAATTCTATGTACGCTACTATATTACAGAATGCAAGATACAGAGCAAACGCAGTAAATAATGAAGTATATTGTAATTCAAATTATGACAACCATAAATCAAACTCCCAAAGATGTAGGCAATAAAAAAGTAGCGAAACATACGCGAAAAGTACGCCAAAATAACAAAACAACTAAAAAATAATATACTTATAAAAATCTCAGTCACATATAACATTATTATAATCACCAAAAGTAGAATTGCTCAAAAGACAAAACAAAAAGAACTATTGCAAAAGTAATACTATTTACAAAAAGGGTAACATAATATAAAATTGTTTGTTTTGTAATTAAGTACATAGCTATACAAAAGGCTATCTGTACACTTCCTGCCACTGGTAACAAAATCTGATTTTTAGGGTTGTAAGTCTGAAGGTCTAACACAATTAATAACTAAATGCGTGTATAGTGAAGAGGAATACTATTATTCTTTGTTATCAAACACAATATTTCTTATTCAAAGTACAGTCAAATTAATTTCCTCCATCGCAAATAGAATACAACTACCTCCAAGAAAAATCAACCACAATAGTTTTAAATAAAGCTGTGAATGTAAAACAACAACAAAAATGCATCATATCTCTCAAAAACGATTAGCATAAATATATAATGTAGGAGCTAAAAGTTACGACAATAATAAAAAACTCGTATTTCGGAAACCAAAATAAAACATAAACAAAAAAAGATAACAATAATGAATTAACAAATTAAATAATATAAAAGTTTGTTTGGTTGTTTTGGAATTTCGCACAAAGCTACTCGAGGGCTATCTGTGCTAGCCGTCCCTAATTTAGCAGTGCAAGACTAGAGGGAAGGCAGCTAGTCATCACCACCCACCGCCAACTCTTGGCCTATTCTTTTACCAACGAATAGTGGGATTTACCGTCACATTATACGCCCCCACGGCTGGGAGGGCGAGCATGTTTAGCGCGACGCGGGCGCGAACCCGCGACCCTCGGATTACGAGTCGCACGCCTTACGCGCTTGGCCAAATATAAAAGTAATACTTAAAAAAGTTATAGCTGAAAATAACTCACTAATTAATATCATCAGTGTAACACTAGAGGGAAGGCAGCTAGTCATCACCACCCACCGTCAACTCTTGGTATACTCTTTTCTCATCAAATAGTAAGATTGACCTTAACCAAAGGGCGAGAATGTTTTGGTGTGACAGTGATTCGAACCATTACGAGCTTTAACCACCTGGCCATGCCGAACCGAGTACACTTTGCAAAATCAGTATTGTGTTCCAACTTATGGTGAAGCAGATTTTATTCGCAGTACTCAAAAGTCTGTCAAATGAAGATCTGGATCATTTCCTAAAACATTTCAGGCAGTTAAGTGACTGGAACAGCTAATCTCAAGAGTAGAAAACATTAGCTGATCCTCCGTTTAGATGGTCTAACCCTATTCTCTGTTTAAAATATTAGCGAGGTGTAACCGGAAAAACTGGGATACAGTAATTACTATGCTGTACTGACAGCTGAACCCGTTAAAAATGAGCAACTTAGTCAGATTTTCCACATCGCCTGTACAGTAAATTATATCTTGAGATGACTTCAGCAGATTGCAAAGACATCCTTGTGGATAAGTTCATCAAGTAGCTTCCAGACAGAACAATGAGGTATCATCTACGTGTCAAAGATATTATTACCGTTACAGAGGTAGTTTTAGTAGTAACAAGATATGAAGTTGTAACTTTGAACTAGTCACAGAAGATGAAAAAGCTGCTGTAACTAAAACTTGAATCATTTGTCTAACCCAAATACAGGTAGTTCTCTATTTACGCGAATTCGTTTTGCGCGTTTATGGATTAAAGCGATCGATGGAAGGACACCATTTCTCGATTTACGCGCTTGCGAATTTAGATTAACGTGATTTTCGAGCTATTTATGTATTGTAACGGTTAAAGCAGTAGCATTTACTCATCGTATACTATAAGGTTTATCCGATGCAGACGCTTTGTTACTATAACATCAGCGACACAACAATAACATAACTGTTATCTGTGCAGTAGTCAAATGGTCGTGGACTTCGTTTGGTCACATAACAAAGTCATTAAATTCGATGTATCATGCTTCACACTGGAGTTGATGTTTTCTGTAGATATATTAATGTTGACTACGTGAACAAAGGCGGCACATAAAACAGTAAAAATAAATGGGTATTTTGAGACACGATGACTCAGGAGATCAACGAAGCTCGCGAACTGTAGGCCATGTGCGATACTCCTGCCTTTAACTTGCTGATAACTTCAAAAGAATTTTAGAAGTATTTCCACTGTTATTCTTCTATAATATATTCCTTCAGTATATTAAGGCTTGACTGATGGTATTCCTACTTGGATCGCACGCATCGTATATACTCTATGGGAAATAGTATTTGAATTACGTGACCAATTCCCATCATGTAAAACGAGAACTACCTGTATCTCTACTATCTAAAGCTGAAATCATGTTTAGGGTTAATAAAGTTTGTTTGTTTTTTTTTTAATTTCGCACAAAGCTACTCGAGGGCTATCTGTGCTACCCGTCCCTAATTGAGCAGTGTAAGACTAGAGGGGAGGCAGCTAGTCACCTCCACCCCACCGCCAACTCTTGGGCTACTCTTTAACCAATTGGGATTGATCGTAACATTATAACGCCCCCACGGCTGAAAGGACGAGCATGTTTGGCACGACGGGGATGCGAACCCGCGACCCTCAGATTACGAGTCGCACGCCTTAACACGTTTGACCATGCCGAGCCCTAGGGTTCATAAACTATTCACACATTTCAGCACTGAAAGGCAACCTCACTAGTTTCCAGTAAACAGGTAGAGCTATCTTCATCCTCAAATGGTTTTCATGCTGCACCGATAATAAAGAGAGAAACAAAATATATACTTTGTATGTAGCATGTTGGGTCACTTTTGCGTGACATGCCTTGAATTTTGCACTCATCAAGTTGGGCAAAACTATTTGTAACCACTAACTGCTTATAAGGCATAGGAAAACCAGAAATACAAATTCCATGCCAAGCAGTAATATGGACAAGGCTATCAATTTTCACCAAAGTCTCAACAGATTCAGGAGAATCAACAATAAATAGTAAATATTGTCATAACAGCTTTGCAAAACTAACGAAGCTCATACTTCTTGGAACTGAATGTAGTTTGGTACGTACCCGTAAAGGTACAAATGTTAGATATCGAATAACAAGGTTAATATAGGAATGAAAAAGAATATTTATATGTTTTAACGTGTATCAGGCCCTCCACATAAGACCAACACTTTGACCAACGGATACTCACTTCATTCTGGCAAACAACGATAGACCTGATGTGAATACAAAGGCAGATCTCTAACTGTGTCTAGGAGATGTCACTCACAGACCTAATTCTATCATTTGTATCCTTAGAATTTAGTCAGGTGTTCTTATATTGAGCTGAAAATCTCGAAATAGTATAGATAAAATTTTAACAGACCTCGCTAGGTCCGATATGGCCAGGTGATTAAGGCACTCGACTCACAGTGGGAACTGCGAGTGTATGACTTGAAACTAGCACCCCTAAAGTATTGCTTTGTAGTTTCTTCAAACAATACTACACTTTTTAACTGAACAAGGTTTTATGGAAGTAAGATATTTGAATTGTGCATTTGAGAAGCAGCCATGCTAGCTATACTCATTTTGAAATGATGCAGTAAAAAGCACTGTCATATGCTGCTCAAGTGTAAAACCCATATGAAACCTTGCTGGACTGTGATGTTTACAAGTCCATTGGAGATGCTTATTACAGGTAACATACACGTGAGTACATGAATACTTGTAAAAAAGGACACTTGACCAAAGCAATAGTTTAACCATATCTAAAATTAGCATTTAAAGTATATAGTAAATGTGATCAGGCTAGTACAGCTTCGAACCTTATACTTCTAGCATAACTTTCGAATAGTCAGAATTCAGATTAACCAGGCATCTTTTTTCCGGACTTCATGTAAGTATAGTCAAAATTAATGATGTTTTTGGTTATATTGTCTTTGATAGATTTGACAGAGTTTTGCAGTTATTCATTCTACTTCTTGGTCATGCATTTTCTCAAATGAAAGGATATATATCTCAGTTGAAGTATAACCCAAGAATTTGAGGGCAGATCTAAGACAACTGTAGCCAAAGAAAAGTTAACATTGTAGGAGATCCTGTTAGCAGACACCTGAACCTGTGGACTTCTTCTGAGGATACCAATGTTATTTTCCTCTGGCCTGAAAACCGAAACATCAAGCCAGTGGTATTGGCAGTTTCTTTAGTTCCTCTATGCCAGTATTGACAGTGGCAAGTCACCTGAAGCCAAACCTGTTACCCACACAAATTACAAAGTTGATGCCACCTGAATGAGTACACATTAGATCCTGTTTTCCTTTTTTATTGTTGTTTTTGTTGCTAGTCATCGTGCTGTAAAATAAGAACAAGTGAAATACTTCGCCCCTTTCATTGATAGACTATTAATTGTTATTTTAAATATTATGTATGACTTTACCCTTCTTTGATAAAAATATTTTACGCAGTATTTATTGTAAAATAATTCTAAACATCTGTGTTAATTGTTTGTTTTGAGTTAATCACAAAGCTACACAGTTGGCTATCTGTATTCTGCCCACCACGGGTATGGAAACCCGATTTCTAGTAGTATAAACCTGAAAACATACTACTGTGCCACTGATGGGCCCTCTGTGTTAAAGGGTTATTTTATTAAATATTGTCAAATTAAATTATTGTTAAAGATTTTTGTATTGGTATACACTATGAACTGATAATACAGGCCTACGTGTTTATACTTCATAAAAACTGTTATGGTTGTAATAATGGATTTTCCATAATTCAGCTAAGTATATTTCGAAAATAATGTTCATTTTTTTCTATTACGTAATGAGTTTTTACAAATCGGGAAGAAAATTTCTCACTTTGGTCAGATTATTATTTCGTTTACCGCAATGAAAATTTGTATTGTTATTTTGTTAACAAAAATACAAACAAACTGAAAAAAGGGAAGAACATAAATGTCAAACAAACATGCTTCCTCATTCATCCTGATTTTGTTTGTAAAATCTACGTCTTTCAGTCTCAAAACTACGTTTTGCGGTCTTTCTTTAACGAAATGGGTCTGGAGTATTTCGTTTGAATGACCAGCAGTAATTATTTACCATGATAATGTTTCACCTTCCCCCATACATTTTCTCCATTTCTATGGTGTCTTGATCAAACTTCTTCTCTAACAGCAGCGAAATATTCAAGGAAATACTCAACCTGATTGAGTAAAAAGTATAAAAATGAACTTTAAAGGTAATTCTAATCTGAGACCTAACAAAAATCTTTCCTTTAAGTTTCGCTTCTGAAGAAGCTGAAAACTGTCTACATAGACACTAGAAACAGTCGCCATCTTTCTCTAAGGTTTTTACAAACTATTTCTTCGTGCCAAGTATTATGTGAAGTGAAGGTAACAGGACTTTCCTTTTGTCAACCAAATTTTCACAATCAGTGTTTTTCGATTCTGCTATCAGGCTGACACTGCATGGTCACTGCTTTTTTATCTAGGCTGATTTCTTGCTCTGCTGTCTCACTCCCTCAAAAACATTGAATCTTTGTGTATTTGAATTGTTACCCAACAATGTACAAAGGGCATTTAAGTCTCCACAAAATAGCAAACCATGTTGTTTATATTTGCCCTTGATTAAGGCACTCGATTCGTAATCCGATGGTATCGGGTTCGAATCCCCGTCACACCAAACATGCTCATCCTTTTAGCCCTGGGGACGTTATAATGTTTCGATCAATCCCACTATTCGTTGGTAGAAAAGTAGCCCAAGAGTTGACGATGGGTGGTGATGACTAGCTGTCTTCCCTCTAGTCCTACACTGCTAAATTAGGGAAGGGTAGCGCAGATAGTCCTCGAGTAGCTTTGTGCGAAATTCAAAAGAAATAAACAAATATTATTAAGAAGGGAAAGAGCAATAGGAACAGATGTACCTATATTACATTGTGAAAAAAACACCTTTTGGACTTCTTTTGAAAAAAATAAATGGACAACCGTTACTCACTTGGTTCTTAGACTGCAGCTCCTAACATTTTTATTAACTCAGTAATATTGTTGTAATAAACTAGTGAACCTTCTTTCGAAAATTATAAACTCTTTCTCACAATTTCTGTACCCAAAATCTGGACACCAAAATCTCTGAAGAATCCCTTTGGAAGGCTTGAATATCTCATCAGATTATTAAGTTCACCTTGTGTGAAACATAGCTCAACAGACGTACAGGTTTGAAAATAATCCCTAACATAATTTATATTGACATCATATTCAGAATCAGATGAAACTGTATCAAGAGTCTACAGTAGAATATGTGCAGGTAAGTCAGCTCCATGAACAACATGTTTTATAGAATGTTGAAGGCTTAGATAAGAAATTTTCTTTTTATTTCGAGTGTTTTATCGTTGCACGTTACAAGAGCAAAATTAGCAATCATCTCTGTGGCTTATGAGCTCATGTCAAACCATTGTAATTCTAAAGAATTTTTATTACTTTCAGTACATTTCAAACCTTCGACACAAATAGTGCAAACTTTTCATGCTCATAATTTGTTTTGGTCCTCAAATTCCATTCTAAGTATGGTTAATACTCTTTTTTGACTAATTCTTTGCCTTTGTTTCTCTACAAAAAAATTAGTACAAATATAACAGCACATGTTTGGGTCATTTACACAACCTCTTGTTGCAATAGAAACAAGTAAATAATGTTGAAAAGAAAAAGTTATGTGAAAACACAAACAAATACTATCCAGATATGGTACATCATACGGTCTGTTAACTATTTATATACTAGTGGTGTGTTTCTCGTGGGTTCTAAAACGATTGATAAGACTCTCACGTCACGATTGATCTAGAAAAATCTATAGCCAATGATTGTCAACATCTTAAGCATTACGAAACGTAACTTTATTTCACTGAAAATGATTTACTTATGTAACAGTACTTATGACGTTTTATGAAAAATCTGTACGTGATGAATACAAAATTGAAATCATTTTTGGAATCAGCTTGTAGAAATTATCAACATGTAAACATTTCAAGACAATAAAAGTTTATTTGAATTAACCTTATTTGTTTCTAATTCTTGTTTGTTCCCCAGTCTCAGACCAGGATTCGTAACCTCTCAGTAGTAAGAAGGAAGAGTTATCTACCCATGAAAAATATTATTGTAACAACGCATATTGTAAAATAATTTAGATGAAAACAGTCTCCTTCCCTGGTATTGGGTCCTTTTTTGAGTAAAGTATTTATGTTTCGACCTTGATTAGTTGCATTATTTTCCCCTGCAACATCATGCCAAACAGTAGAATCAGTAACATTTAACTGTTATCCTGAAAAACTCAAAATCTAACTATGCTAATTCTGTAAAAGGATTCAGTTAAGTGTATTATGAAATAGTAAAATTGTATTATACTTGGTTACCATACATTTTTTGGTTTGGTTTGAATTTCGAGCAAAGCTACTCGAGGGCTATCTGCGCTAGTCGTCCCTAATTTAGCAGTTTTAGACTAGAGGAAAGACCACTAGTCATCACCACTCATCGTCACCTCTTAGGTTACTTTTTACCAACGAATAATGGGATTGACTGTCACATTATAACACCCCCCGAGGCTGAAAGGGCGAGCATGTTTAGTGTGAGGGGATTCGAACCCGATACCCTCGGATTACATTTTTGGACTATTTTATGGTTAACATATGAAGCATATCTGTCTCTGGATACTGATAATTAAGCCACGACAGTAATTATATGTATTATAAAAAGAGTTTTAATGCTTTCACAGAAATAGGTTTTTGGTTTGAAAGGGACCTAGAACCGGTTTCAAGTACTGTTTTCATATAGGTGTCCAATATATAAATATATCATACATTTCCGCCATTTGTATGTTTTGGATACACATTTGGTTTAAATTTATCTTGTTCTAACTGCCATTTTACCTTTCTTATTCTCTATGAAATAAAATCATTTTTGGTCACGAAGATTATTGCTGTAATATCGAATGTTTTGCAAATATGTCGATAACAGTGTCCTTAGTAGAATTTTAGCTTCCTTTTCGTTTGTACTTGGTTACCACTTTGTGTTATATCATAAAATAAACTACCTCAGTAAGGGTGAAATATTATAAACCCAGGAGATGCCACATTGTTACACTGACTAATTCTTTCACAAACTTGTCAGTAGCGATATACTTTGGTGACTTGTTTATGTCATTACAGGGTATAAGCCCTATAAATCAAATGATGCAGACATCTTAATGACCAATGAAACTTTCTGCGGTACTACATTGTTGGGCTTTGAACATGGCCCAACAGATTTCTCTGTTTTACATCAGATTGAACCTGTGGCAACTCGGTAATCACTATCTCACAACTGCTTCTTTTTCAAGTACTTAATGCAGTCTAGGGATGGACCATTAAATAAGAAACAGGCAATGTACAGCCTGTTAGTGACTAAATTCTACTTTACTGTACTATTTAATGTTAATGAAGTGATTTGCTTTTTCGTACTCACGCGGAAGTGTGATTTTAGTCAAACTCTTTCTTTCGCAACATCCCAGCCATCACCTGAAAAATGGTAGGAATTTTCTCTAGGGTGGCAGAATGATGAAGTACACTTAGCAGCTCGTCCATCAGCTCTGTGCCTAGACCCCTACTTGTTCTAGGGGTATCTTAAAAGCATATCTTTTGGCTTGTAGAAGCTCCCTTTTGTCAATGATCCATTTATTTTGTTATTAAGTGCTTGCTGTTTCACATTCTGGTGAGATAATCCTTATTTGGCAGATGACATTCACCAGTGTTGCCTCTATTCCCTCTCCAATGTTCTGGTGGTTGAGGTACTCTGGCTGATGTAGTTCTATACAGATTAATCCATTCAGCCTTAGTTTCACCAAATGCCACATCACAACGATAATTCTCAGTCATATGTGTTTTACGCTTGTTGAGGCCAATCTACAGGTGAAGAACATGAAAAGCCATTCTCATTGCATCATACATCAAAGACTTTCCTTCCAAAAACATCAGCTCTAATGAGATTGAAGTCAATGACTTTTGCAGCTTAGCATAAATAAAATGTTTTCATAGACTCGACTGCTCTCACATGGAATTGTTTTCTTTTAATGGCTGAATATCCTTTTTCATTATTAGTTCAGTTGTCTGGGAAAATGCCATTTTTGTTTCAATAGCTTAATCACACATTAATTTATGATTCCATGACATGAAAATGCGGGCATACTGTCTTCTCAAATAAGATCATTTCCATTCCATTCCTTAGGTGTCCCGATTTTGGACATCTAAGACAGGGGTCACCAAACTTTTTTTACAGGGGGCCAGATTACTTGGGGAATGAGGAGCGCGGGTCGCATGATCATTATGTTCAATACTCATAAGTTAGAAGGAAAGCTCTCTGTAAAAGACTTAACACTAAGTTTAGGATGCCACATTAACCATGTGAGAGTTGCATGCAATACACACATATAATAAAAAACAAGCAGAAATACAACCAACATTTTTTATTTACCAAAAGGTTATCAAAGAAGGTGACATTAGCAAAAACAATTGTCACATCGCACATAGTGAGTACACATCTGAATTTCACTAAGCCGCAAAAAAGTTAGTGAGATTTATGAAATTGACGTTTGGCTTTCAAAATATCTTCAATGTTCGGTTCTGAATTGCTGCATCCAATCATTAGAATTGCTTTCAAATGTTCATCAGTCAACCTTGATCGATGTAACGACTTCACATACTTCATTTTTGAAAATGCTTGTTCACAGATATAAGTTGTTCCGAACACTGATGCCATACCAGATGCGAACTGCTTCAGCTTTGGAAAATCATCTTCAGGTATACAGCTGTAAAATTCAATAAGTTGCCCCTCTCTGTGGTTTACTTTCAACAAGTCATTTCCTTGCAAATCGATGACCTCCAGCTGAAGTTCCACTGACACGTTATCAATGACACAATCAAAATGATTCTGAAAATTGAGAATGTCATTTTCGATTCTGTCGAGATCCAAAAATCTCTCTAAAAATGCTTATTTAAATCACCAATAATTTTTTCTGAAATTCCAGGTCGACATATTTTGTGTTTCCTCCTTCTAAATGTGCTTCAAACAATGACAGCTTTCTCCGAAATCCTTTAATGATTCTATAGAGATCACAGACAAGGCTGAAAAGGCGAGCATGTTTGTTGCGACGGGGATGCGAACCCGCGACCCTCGACGCATGGGACATGCCGGGTCATTTACCGACCCGCATTATAACGCCCCGCGGCTGAAAGGGCGAGCATGTTTGGAACGACGAGGATCCGAACCCGCGACCCTCAGATTACGAGTCGAATGCCTTGACACACCTGGCTATGCCGGGCCATCTGGTTGACTACAACAACTAAAAAACTAGCATTGGTAAATATAATATACAGATCGTCAATACTTTTAACGACTAAATATTGGCCCTATATTCGAAAATTCAGCTGAAAGTGGTTTGTAATCCTTACTTTCTTAACTATCACATTATTCTCCCGAGGCAGAACGTCATAACCATTTCGCTAGAATCTCTCACCCAGTGAAACTGATTTAAACCTTCCCTTTTTTAATGTTATGTAATTGTTTTTATAGATGTGTTTACTTGACAACTTACTAAAGCAGGTATGAGTGAAGTATGCCATTCCAGTATTATTGGTAGAGAGTGAAGAATTTTAGTAACTAAAAATCCTAGGTTTACATTTTATCATGTGTGAAAGTAACTTAGAAAATCACGTGATGCTTGTATGAACCCATCTTTTTAAGTTAATTCAGTTCGACTGGCATATACCGGTTACTTTAATTGTTTATATCGACCATACTCTGTCATACTTTCAGTTTTTCTTCTCAGTTTATTTTAACTTCATTTCTGTTTTGCTTTAATTTCGTTATTTCAAGACGGAAACATAAAAGTTAAAATAAGTACTGCTAAGCTATGTTTGTCAAACTTGCCTATTATTTCTTTTCTTCTCTCATTAATATTTAATAATTCAATTAATTAGTTAACATTTAGTAGTTCGTTCTGTGTATAGGCCATTATTGCAGAAAGCTGCTTTCCTAAAGTAGCACTGAAAATGTTAAATAAATTATGCCCCCTTCCCACAGTCTGCGGACTTAAACGTCAGAAACTGTGTTGCGTTACCCGTAGTGGGCAGAGCACGGATAGCCCGTTTTATAGCTCTGTGCTTACCTCCAAAATATTATAAAATAAACCAATAAATATGAGAGAAAGTAGTACGAAAATTTTCTAGGTTTTTCTACCATATATACTAAATCAGTAGCAATTTAAACTGCTAACAGCCAATCATTCAAAACATTTTTTTCACGTGCAAACTAAAACTTTTTCCATAAATCAATAAAATTGACACTCAGATATTCTCCGATACAAATACACTTTTTTGTATTCTTAAAAGAAGCCTTTCTTTATACTGACTAGTACAAAAACAAACACCACAGACAATCACTAGCACCTAATTTTTTTTTTGAAAAGGGAAAGTGACAAAAGTAATAAAGAACTGCCGAGGGAAACAAGGTGCGAAAAAATATTTAAAGTGGCGTGACTCGTACTTTTTTGTCTACTGCTTAAACATCTATTCAGACAGATTACTAGAAAAATTGTTGTCTGACCCACATCAAATGAAAATGTATCAGTTTCCCTAAATGCTTTCCACATTTCTTCAAGATCCTTTCTAACTGTTTTGTCCAATCTACAGAAGCTAGATCACAGTCCATTTAATCAAAAGAGGATTCCTGAAATTTAGAATTAGGGTATTATTTTTCAATTCTACACGTACTAAAATCCCACACCTCATAGTGCAATGATTGCTCGTATTTAAATGCTCACCAGCTACATCGTATTCACATCAACTGTTAATATTAAACCTAATATAGCTTCCACGCTTGTAGGTTCCATCATCAGTTGGTACATAAAAGTATCTTGAACAATTTCCAAAACCTGCCCTCTCACTGTTAGATTAAAATTTTTCCCAATAAATTCCACTGAAATTAAAATCCTCCATAACATCTTTTTCAGTTACCATTCTGATCTCATACAATTTTACATTAGCTTCTACTTTCTGACTTGGTGATTTATAAGAAATACCAATTACAAGACTACTTTCTTTTGTACCCACTAACACTAACCCAGACTGATTCAACCTAAATAATATTTTCTCTAATATGCTCTAATTCAACGTGATACATTTCATTACTCACATATAAAGTTACTCCTTCCCTCTTTTTCTTCAATAGTATAACTATCTCTAGTGAATCATCTGTAGACCGGTATTTCAAAAACCATTCTCATCAAAATTATTAAAATCCAACCAAAAATCAGTGATACCCATAATATCACCTCTGTCTATCCCTCGTTTAAATCTACCACTACAATTGAGTTAAAAGCTGTTGCTAACATACTAGCCCCTGCTTATTTAAGCGCAAGCTATCCCCCCCCCAAAAAAAAAACTCATTAAAATTATTCCACAAGTCCAAATAGCCTACTTGCTCATCCCTAAATACTGATCTGAGTCTGGCATTTACTTCTAGTGATCTACTTAGTATCTCACCCCCACAATTTACTCTTGGCAATATTCACGATAAAATCAAGCTATGACCTTTTCCCCTAAATCAGTAGCCCCAACATGAACCACAAAAACTGTACTGCTACTAGTACACTTAACTATTTCTCTGATTCTATCATCTGTATCCTGTGCTTTTGCTCCTGCATAGCATAAGTGTATTCTTTTACTCCTAGTTACTCCAAATACTACTATATTTACATGCCTAACTAGAAAGTAACTTATAAACTATAACTTCCCTATCTTTATACTATCAACTCTTGTGACTCTTATCTTTTACCCTTACTGCTACCCCTCATCAGTAGCAAGTGCTAGGAACCGGTTGCTTAACCTAAACCCAAGCCCATCCTTGCCCTTAAATGCATTATTTTTCAAGCTTTTAGCCCTATTTACATTTTTAGCTCTTTTGTTGTGTGTAGAAGTTTTGGTTCTTCTCTCCAAGCACTGTTACTTTTCCACCTCTGGAACTCTACACAAAATCCCTCCAACTTGTACTCTAATCTGCACGGTCAATCCCACTATTAGTTGGTAAAAAGGTTGCCCAAGAGTTGGCGGTGGGTGGTGATGATTAGCTACCTTCCCTCTAGTCTTACACTGCTAAATTAGGGACGGCTAGCACAGACAGCCCTCGAGTAGCTTTGTGCGAAATTCGAAAAACAAAACAAACAAACACAACATAACTGTTATTTGCAGTTTACCCCTGAAAAAGGGAACCCCATTGTCAAAACACACTTCTTTTCAAGCAGCCATTTTTCTCGATAATTCCTTTAATTTTTTCACAGGTATCGAATTACATATTAAGTTAGGATTAGTCATTTATTTCACATATTTGTAAGATAACAAAGAACTGGATTCAATCTACTGTTTTATGTTTGTGATATAAGTTTAAATCACCTTCACGCTAGCAACAGAACATTGATTCCAAGTCCTAGAGCTGATAAAACTTCCGTGTTGAAAACAAAAATATAAAATCAATATTAACTTTACTTAAAATTAGTTGTATAAATATAATATTAGTTATTAATTCCACATCTTTTTCTTACTACTTTCAATATATATACATATGCGAAATATAAATAATTTGTTAAAATGGTGCGATTTAAAATTATTAAAATTTTAGTATGCAAACGTTATTGTTGGATACATACTTTTTTTTTTTAAACAATATCAAGTTTGGTTTCCCCTTTAAGTTCCATTTTATTTTAAAAGGTGTGAAGCTCTTATCTACTATCAAAGTGCACTAAGCTTAAATTTTACAAACCTAAAAAATTACATTTATAATATTCTGATACTAGTAAGAAAAGGCAGCCATTAACGGTTTGCTCCTAAATATATAGGTAAACTAATCCAAACCAGTGAGAGGTATAATTATCGTTATAAGTTAAAAATCTAGCTGGTTCTACAACTGCAAGTTCTTTAAGTCTGTCAGAATTTTTATTTATTTAGGCGCATCCACTGTCTAGGAAGGGGCGATGTATATATTTACAAAGCGAATTTTCCTTTGAAATTATATTAAAATGATCTCCGACATGAGTAATCTACGATTGTTGAATATCACATTAGTACTCTGATATGACTTCATATGTGTCAGACACAATCCTGTTGTTCTTTGTGAAATTATAGTCTTTCCCTTGTTTCACAACCAGGTAAGTTTGAACAATGTTAAAATCAGCTAGTTCATATAATAAAGATTCGCAAAAGTTTTCTTTGTAAGAAATGAAGACTTTTGGTATTTGTTTTATGCTTGTATTTAGACTTTCTTTTGCTGTTTTCTGTTTATTCAGTCGCAAACAGGTCTTTCTGAATTTCCGTACTGCAGACTTAACACTTATTTGTTGACTTCAGTTCTATTTGAGAATAACAAACCTTTAGATATTTTACTGAAAGTGCTTTTGATTACCAGAATCTCACCACTTATGATAAAAAAATAGGTTTCAATCTATATCTATAAAACACAGAACATAATAAAAGCACCAAGTTTCACCAACTTAATATTCTATACATATTATATAGTACTTCTTAAAATCTACGAGATTAAATCATAAAATCTCAAATCCATTTCTCATATTATTCCACGTAAGCCTCATTTTAAAGTTAACTCTCTTAATCAAAATGTAAAAGCAATGTCAGAGTAATCACAAATTGAATAGTAAGTTAAAATAAATATAAAAGAATATATTTTTATTTAAGCCAACGTTTCCCTTTTGCAGCTTCTTCAGGGTTAATATACATAACTGTATATTAGAATATTCATTAAATTACAAAACTGCTTGTAATGTTCTAGAAACCAAAGCCCTTGACACACACACAAACCAAAAGAGGCTCAACACCACAATAAATGACATATTTGATATTTGGAATCATTGGAAAAAAACAAAAAAAAAACTACAGCAATTTTGATATTTCCTAACGAACTTTCACCCATTAATAAAATTCACACTAAAACTACACAAGTATACTTAACGTCCTTGGACGTAACCCTTAAAATCCCATACAGACGTATACAAGTAACAAAGAATGCAAGAAACTGACATTTCTCCATAACAAATCATACCACCCAAAACGAATGAAAAAGGGAACCATAATGTGAGAAATGAAATAAACCGAAACTGCTCCACCCAGAATGTCATACAAACAGCACAAATTTATTTTAAAACACTAATATTACGAAATGGATACCCCGAATATTATATCGACCTTTTCAAATCACAAAAAACATTACAACAGCAACATATCCCTAAAAAAAACACAAAAAACAACGAATAGTTTTGTAATTTAATGAAGATTGTAATATCAATTATATACATTAACCCTGAAGAAGCGCAAGGGCTTTATACATTTATCTAAAGTGTTAAAGGTAGTTTTTTTTAACTTTTATAAATGTGTGTGAATCCCTCCAGTATGCACTACAAATTTTGAATTATATAAGTTTGACATAACTTTCAACCCAAGCAGCATCTTATGCACATGTATACTAGATCAAAGGCTTCCTACGATTCTAATAAAAGCATCTCTAATTCGTAATTACTGGATCAACTGTTCCAAAGTCTGTTTTTTTTTTTTTTTTTCAAATAAATAAAGATATCGGTGGTCAATCTTATAAGATACTCGTAGTTAAAAGTAAAATATTTAGAGCCATTATATTCTCAAACCTTAAGCACTTCAACCTACAACATGACATACTAACAACTAGGTCACATCAAATCCCGGGTCTGGCTTTCTTTAAATAATAGAAAAATTGGTATACATTTTAACCAAATGACAGCCTATCCAATGTACTGCCCGGTTTTAAATTCTTTTTAATGAAATAGTTATACGTTTTTACTAGACAACAAACATTACCACACTTGTAGGTATAGTATCTTCTCGCGCAGATACGATTTCAAGTCTATAAAAATTGAACAAATACTAAACTAATACACGTAAAGCATTGAAAAGAAACTAAAGATCACACATATTACTAAATACAGATCTATCAAATTTGTTTGTCACTAGCCAAAAATAGCTCTTGATTTTGAATTATTTAAAAAAAAAGTAATGTTATTATATCTTCAGTTACTTTTTGTTGTATATATATGCTACAAAATCAAAGAAACAGAAAATGACATATCAGTCACCTACAAGACACAGACACCTACTACTTAAAACTAAACGCATATAATCAAAATTTTAACATTATCAAATATTCCTGAATCCTTAAAATACAATTTTTTTTAAATATATAAAAAATGGTATGACAGCACCTTACAAAGTTATATGTACTTTATAAACAAGTTTTATTCAAACCAATTTGTTATTTCCTAAGTTTCCAATGTTCTTTACCTAACCCTAAGTTTTCTAGATTTACCATTTTAAAAGCCTAATTTATTTTCATTTGTCCTGATTTAACATACTGAAATGTCAACATCTATGGTAACTTTTAGAGTGCAGTACCCTGTTTCTAAAAACCATTCTAAGTGTGTTTACACTCACGTTTCATTTTTTTTTTCTTTTAACATATTATTTTGTATAATGCTTGACAATATTGTAATTTATTATATGTGCTTCACTGGATTTCAAAACTTTCAAAGCATTTGATAAAAGTGCAACTAGACTAGAATTTGCTCTAAATTAAAAAAAAAAAGGTTTTATGCCAGTTTCCAAAAATAATATTCAACTCTTCAAAGAAAATAAAAAAATGTTTATTATACATGATGGAGGTCATATATAAACATTGTTAACTACATAAATCCACCAGTTTTTCTTTAAAATCACACTATGAATTATTAACTTTTTTTTTAATTTTGTGTTTTACAATGTTACATACAATAAACATATATATATATATATATATATAAATATATATATTTGCAGTAAAACTTCAATTACTGATATTATCAGCTCTGGATATAAACTAATGCTGCAACTGGTTAAATAACAGCTGAAAGGATCCTATCAACAAGAAAAGGAACCTCTGATGAAGGAACTGCTCACCTGCTATACCAAAACTTGAATCTGCTGTGTGATATGAAAGGCTAGGAAATCTAAAGATAAATATACAATTCTTTTTCAACACATATTTCACAAAGAAGACAAAAGGGCATAGCAATTTCTCCACCGTAGCTACAGCTACTGAACCACGGTTAGAGGTAATGACTGTGGAAAACAGAAAAGAGATGAGGATAAATCGCTGCGCTGAATTACTGCCTTTTCAATACATCCCACGGACATGTAAGTACATCAGTTATGACAGAGCAAATATGAAGTACGAATTCAAGGAAGATTTTGAATGTGGATTAACTTACGGTTTAATTATATTAAGACTTTTTTTTTTTTATCAGTTTTAAATGTGAAATCTCTCCAATCTTTGCCAATGGAGAATATGACTGTGGAATTTTTACACTAGCATAGATAACCCTACACATCCACAATATTTCAAGATAACTTAAGAGGAGGTTTGGATATTTCTTTGAGGCTGTTAAACTGAGCAACTTTAATTCCAAGAACTTGTTGAAATCTTTTCTGGCACTAAATCCAAAAACAGATGGCATATGATGGAAACAATCTCAAACCCGAACACTATAAAGGATGACTATATTTACTGCATCAAAATATAAATAGATATGTACGAAGCTTATTTACACACCTGAACGATAACATGGGTGACATCTAATTCTGTGGCACCTGATGATGTTGCAAAACCTAGATGAGCTTGTGTTCCATGATCCCTCACCATCAAGTTTGGACTTGGTTCACACTTGAACATTTGATGACCTTAAGACAGAAGAATGTGGTTGCAGAAAGCCCTTTCTTGTCAGAATAGCAAATTATATAGCTTGTAATTCCACTCTACTTTAACTCCAAAAATGAACTTGATGATTTTTGTTAAATATTACCAAAAGCTCAAGATGATGAACTCATTCCCATGGTATGCAGATTAAAATCCAAAACAGGTTTGTCAAAACTTTCTTGCACTCAATTACCTGAGTTTAATTGTAATCAAAATAATTCTTGGATCAAATAATAGCAATTGCATGAGAAAACTGATGAGAACATGGAGTCTTCGTCTGTAAAAGGAAAAGAACACAGAAACACTTTTCATCTGCAGCTCCCACTAAAAATGTCTTTAATCTATTTCCATAGAAATGCAATAAAGATTTTTTTTTGTTGGCTGTACATATGAAAGCAATGTAGATATAACAGTTCTCAAACTAGATTTATATTTTATCATACTTATAGTCTTTAAGTTTGTCCAATTTGTCTGTTCCTTCTTATGAAGTCATTAGCATAATCATAAAAAAATAACTTTTTCTTGTGGTAAAAGTAAGAAGAAACAGATGGCACCAATAAACTGGGTTCAACACCAACAGCTCCTCAAGTAACAGTCTATGACTATATGCAACATAATATAAGAAGGGAAGTAAAGGTTATCTTCCTTGTTACTCTGTGAATGGAAAGATAAAATATGAAATTCACATTCATCTCTTCCTTGCCTTCTCAATATTAGCTCTGTCATACACAGATGTCACTCATTCATTAATCTAAGATGTTGATGACATAACTGAAGTTACTGACTCCTTGCAGTCGATCTTAGTACAGGCCTCATCAGCAAAGGCCACATTAAACTGCCTCAGGAACTGGAGGCAATCATCACGACTGTCGAAGGCTACCTCACTCTGAACATATGCTACAGGTAAGACAGGACGATATCTACAGAAAATGAGGAAATTATATTAACAAGCAGTTATACACTTTTTATGTAAACCATATAAAGTGAGTAAAACCCACTTACCTTTCTTCAAACCAAATAAGTAAAACAATAAATCAAATCTAAATATTAAAGGAAGTACATACTCACATGAATTGATGCATAGAACTGGAAAAAATATTACAGTAGGAAAAAAAACAACTTTAATCAAGTACAAAAAATTATTCACAACTCTTCCTATTTCTACAAAAACACTAAACATAGAGTGAAGGTTGGTTAAACTACATATTTTGTAATTTAAAAAAATGTATTTCTTGGAATATATTTTGGGCAAAACTAAATATCCAAGATAATTTTTAGGACAAAACAAAATCACAAGTTAATATAATGAAAATATTAACAAATTCCTAATAGTTTTCTCAAAGAATACTTATCTTTTTAAAATTATTACAGCATAAAATTATTGATCAAAATAGGTGGGAGAAATAATCACAAAATTTCAGCATTTTATTTAAAAAACATAACTGTTAAATAAGTCCCACACATTTAAAAACTTTTGCTTTAAAGCTTTATGCACAAATGAAAGTTGATGAATTAGTAAACTGTATATTATCAGAATCAAATTTACCATACCTTAGCTGATAATTCAAACATAACAAAAACCACAAAATAGAAAGAAATGTACTTGAATAAACATCAGTTTTTCAACTTTATCATACAATTAACAACAGGGTGCTAAGCTAATGGAAAAACTGCATTCTAATCTTTACAGGCAAGAATGTAAGAAAAGTATATTTAATTAGCTGTAGTCATTACTGGGTTAATTTTTAGTATTGGTCAAACCAAATAGTTTGCTTTGATCTGAACTTAACATTCAGTAAAAAAGATGAAAATTTGTTTAAAACATAAATAACTT
The DNA here is from genome assembly GCF_004210375.1 of Tachypleus tridentatus. NCBI lineage: Eukaryota > Metazoa > Arthropoda > Merostomata > Xiphosura > Limulidae > Tachypleus > Tachypleus tridentatus. The sequence continues at coordinate 47,683,154 of NC_134835.1, forward strand.
TAAAATTAAGCATGGAATAAAAGCTAAGAAAGAATTTAACAAGTAGATAAAAATTATTTCACACTATAAACCCATATTTATACATGCAAACGTGATACATCGTAACTTTTAAGAATACCTAAGTAGCTGACTTCCATGAACAGCTACACAATGTATTCATCGTAAACTGTAAATAAAACATATACAAACAATTCTACTGACAAAACAATTTCTTAGTACAAAAACAAATTGTCCTTAAAAAGCTGTCTAAAACCAGATACAATAGAAAAAGGTTTCATAATTTAGGTCAAAATATAATTATCTGCTATTTTCATAATCTGTCCTAGATTATATTTCTAGTGACAAAAATTTATATATCACATGTAAGTAGGATCCCTTTTGTATGTGCTATACAATGTTTTGCATACACACATGCATCTAAGTTAAGAAAAAAAATTATAATATACAAGTTTTAGGCTCATAACTTCACTGAAGAAAGATTCAGAAGGTATAACTGACATGTAATGCAAAATATCATAATATAACCTTACATTATATTCAATATACATATTTACATACATAATGAAAAAGTCAGTTGATTATCACTTGAAATAAAGAAACATTTTATTTCAAAACAGCAATCAAAAATACTAAAAATTTCACTTTCATTTACTGTATAGCATTTAGACTATGTCCTCTTATTATGTAATTTGTGTAATGATATTACTGAGTGTTTCAAGGCAACTGTTCAACATATTTTGAGATGCTTTTTTTATCACTGATAATCTTGTTTAAATGCAACTCTAAATGACATCAGTTTTCCATACTCAGACCAGCAATCTCTTATCTAAACAAAAAACAACAGAGACATCTGATCCTGGTTGGGTAGACTTAGTTCAACACAATGTATAAAGTAAAGGTTTTAAAAATGTTTTTATCATAGGCAGATTCTTTTACCTAGTATTTTCCTTAAGTCTGTCTTACACACAAAATATTGTGATGTATACATAGGGATGAAAGTTGTTAAACCTAATCACAACAAGACACTATTCCTCTTTATAAATATAAAAACTGTATTATCCCATCTTATTACAACTAGAGCCATGTGTTTGGTGGAATTAAATAAGAAAGAAAGAACAGAGAAATTTTAAAAACACTGATGAGTTTATAAGGAACAAATTTATGATCACCGTGCACCTGCCTAGTTGATGGTAGTTAACTCCTGATGGTAAAGTTTCAAAGTTCATAAGTCTCTTTTCTCTAGGAAAAAAAACATTTCTAGTAGGTGAGCTTATATGGAGAAGAAGAAGAAGAAAAACAAACAAACAACAACAACAGTTTCAGGGCTCCCCAAACTTTCTACTCAGGAATAAGCTTCTTGCAGTGTTATTTTTCAGAACTGTTTGATGTACTTCTACTGTTCATTATCAGGCAAGTTGTGCCTAAAGACTTTTAGTCTGGTTTATACCTAGTTTTTTTAGAATTGTTCACTTTTTAACCCTACACATACATAACAACTACAAACTTTGATTTGTGTTTACTTCAGTATAGTCTAAATGAAGTCATTAGTTTAACAGTCTTTTCTGAGAACAGTATGTGCTCATAGCCAATAAAATGAAACTGCAATAGTTTTGGACCAAATAGCAATAATATGATGTTGTACCTTCCATACAGATGGATTTATATCAATTTTTAGCAAATCACTGTTTAAATTTAAAAAAAAAAAATCTTTGTTGTATATATATATATATATATGATAAATTTTGTACTATATATATATACATCCATACATATATAATTTAACTACTACCTAATATTTCAAACTTATGTCAGAAACTAAATACTTGGATGAATGGATCCAAACAATTGACACCTGAAAAAAGTTTTTTTAAGCAACAGTTATGCTTCATGATGTTTCAAGTATGAACAGCAAACATTGCTACTACATAGTTCTTGCCACATACTACTGAAAAGCAAATTATACCTAGGAAGAACCTCTCCGAAGAATCTAGATATTTATTATTTGTTGAATGATTAAAAAGTACATAGAAAACCAGTGAATGAACAAACAACTGTTCACATGGTGTGTTGCTTATCTCTTCTAAATATATACAAGTAATACATCAAATACTTTGACATTTGTTGTAACTAGCTTTTTGATTTGCAAGCTCTGATGAATGCCAGCAAAGTTAACTAAAATAAATGAAATACAAATTAAGAAACAATCAGTGTTAAAAATTATTATATAGCATATGGTGTTATTAATTCTATTGTATTGTCTGATTAGTGTTTCTTTGCTTTCACTTGTGGATTGTCAGAATTATGTACAGAAACAAGTGGTATTTATTATAATACAAAGCACAAATACAATAACCTATCATAAAAAAATGTATTTTTCAACCAAGCAACTGTCTTCAGTCATATATGTAGGAGTTGGTAATTGTGCATTACACCTCCCTATATAATAGCATTTCCATGGAATTAATATTAGTTCTAACAAATGAATCAAGCTAAACATGTTTGCTTGACTACTTTCTTGATTTATGCTGTGATCAGTTAAATTATTTAGCTGAAATTCACATTACTACTATGCCAACTTAAGATGGCAAAACCATGCATGTGTTTTTAAATTAATTTTAACAGAATTGCTTTATATGTATATATATATATATAAAAAACTTAATGTGTATGCACCAATCTGACCCTCCACAAACATAAAACAGAGTATACTTACCTCTTCTTTTCTCAGACAAAAAGTAACATTAATATAACATGATATAATAAATATCCTTGAAAATATTTTACTTGTAGGAATTAATAAGGGTTTAAAATCAGTCTCATCTGGAAACAAATGTAATTATACAGAAATTCTTAAAAGTAAAGAGTATTATCAAAATCTTGTTTTTTTTTCTTTTACAATGAACTTAAATACAAACATTATATGTATATTATTTATGTTTAAATGAAACTAAACTTTTCCAACATATTATAAGAAACAAAAAAGTAAACAAAGGAAAGAAATACAATGGTACATACGACTTGATCATAGCTTTAATGGCATGCTTCCTTTCTCTCTCTGCAAACCAATCTATAACATAACCTGACATTTTTGGAGCATTCTGATAGAGTTTGAAAAACCTATGGTAATTTCCAATCTTCCAGGCAAACATTAATTTTAAAGCATGAGATATAACCTCGTTTTCTTTTTCCGTTGCTGATAAACAAGATAGAACTGACCTCAATTCTAAAAAAGAAAAAACAAAAATACCATCAAGTAATAGGTTTAATTTCTTTAAACAATTCTCAAGAAAATATAGGGGTATATTAAAACTTCAAAAGTCTAATATTTTACCTTTCATTGGAACAAAATATGTTAATGTTGTACTTATTATTCATAATATGCCTAAGAAGAAATAAAGGTATTATGAGTTTAGTAGAATAGTGGTATAGTCTAGCATGAACATGTGATACATGTGTTTGAGTATATGCTAGGTAAACAGTAAACCTATAAAAAGTGTACAGAGTTCAATTATTTAAGAGATCTGGTCACAGTGTTAATATGAATAGTATAATTCAATCTCATTACTGAACAGGTCTGTTTTAGTGTACTGATAATATGTACATATTTGTTGTTAGTAGAAATATAAGTTTTTATGTAATAGTTTGTGATTAACAGACAGGTGTAAAAGACTCTACCGACAGTCTGGAGTAAAGACTGAACTTTGACATAAGGTGGTTTAGGGCACAAAGCAGATATACACAAACATTTCTTAAGGGTTATAATTTCCCTAAATAGAAAATGTATTTCCAATAAGTACTTCCTACTGTCCACAAGCTTAGCTTTTCCTGTTTTATGCTGCTCTCTGTATGAAAATGTTTTTTATAACTAATGTCACAAGCCTTCCCCAACAATTATTAGTCTAGATAAGAACAGTCTGCCTTATGATAAATTTGGGGGGGTATGAAACATACTAATGCCAACACCCAACTGGGAGTGGGAAATGTTCAGCACAAACCCAAATATCAGGAAATAGGGGAAAAACTAAATAAAGCTGGGAAAAGGGAAGGACTTGATTCACAAGAAATAGAAACAACAGCAAAACATAATGTTCTGGGAGATATAAAATCAGATAAAGCCAAAGAGATCTGAACAGAATCCTCAGGTAGAGTGTGGAAAGATACAGCAAATTTCAGGGAGGATAAAAAATCAAACTCTTCATTAACATGGCCAGGATTGAAAACCTCAGAAGGAAGAAGGGCAACAGGAGGAGACAAATGTTGTTTCATATAATTTTCAATCAATCCACACATAAATGCTGATAAATTCCCTAAAAGATCACCCACATTTGTAGCCACAAGCATGGCATCAGCTGAATAAGATGGACCCAAAGTTGTAACATTAACTTTGGAATTATGTCTGACAGCAAACAAACAAGAGAAAGATTAAGAGACAAAACAAGGGTAAATAAATGCTTACAAAATGAAATTGAAAATTTATTGAAAATAAATGAAAGTTAAACTAAGATAAACCACTCCACAGCAGAACTGGGACAAAGCAAAGACATCTGAACTCAAGCACTACCAAACAAGAAATGATGGTTCGGTTGTAGCACACAGAGGGAGTCACACTTCACATGATGGTGGTGCTCTCTGACTGGTGAAGAGACCACATGTGTTGATTTGCACGAGGGACATTTTGAAACCTTTGATTCAAATAGGGGTATGAGGAAGGCTTGTAGCATGAATTAAAAAAAAGTTCACATACAGAGAGCAGTCTTCACTGATTATTTTGAAGAGATGTTCTAATGTTTAAACACACTAACGTAGTGATACATTAGAAGAGGGAATTATTATGAACAGAGTATTAAAATAACAGAATGATGTAAAGCAGCATGAAAAATTGATGTTTGTATATTTTCTTCTTTTATAAACCACTTCCAGTAGAAGATCCACACTTAAAGTTAGCAGCTAAAAAGTAAATAAGTCATTCTTATTTGTACACTCAAAAACACACAAAGTCATACTTATTTATACACCTATGAATAGCATCACAGGTCACAAAATAACTAGAAAATAACAAAATTTGTTTTTATGGTACAAAGAAGCTGAGAAATTAGAACATTTATAATATAAAAAAAAAATCTTGATTTATTTTTTATCTACAAAAGGAAATGCTTTTTTTTTCCCTCTGGAAAATCTTTAGTGTTAAAAATAAACTTCAACATCAGAAGTATGCATTTTGCAAACTGATATTTTATTAATTTATATGTAAACTACATAGAAATATTAGTGATTTTATACCTTTCATAATTCATTCTTTTAAAGTAAAATTGAATGAAAAACAATTTTTATAAAGATAGAAAAACTGAATTACTTAGCTTTAAGATTCATGAGCAAAAAGTTAAAAAAAATTTCTACTGTTTTCAATTCAACATAGTAAAACAGTTTATTTTAATAAGTATTAGACTCAATATAATTCAAAAACTAAAATTCGACAGAATAAGATAATAAAAAAATACCTTACTTAAGATATAAGAGAATTCAAATATCAAGTTGAACAAAAGTGAAAGCTGTTCTTTATTAAATTTTAGTTTTCTTATCTCACCTTTTAAGTACATTTGAAAATATTACTTAAATTTTTCCTTGTAATATTAAGTTAATTTAACATACTTACCTAAAGTATTTTTGGAAAAAATGTAATACAAAATTCTGTATCCAGTAAATTCAAGTCTATTTCCCACTCCAGTCTCTAAGTACAAAGCCTTCAGTTGTGTCTGACACTGGTTAAATTCTTCATGGTCACCCTTAAATACAAGAAAACAAAACAAAAAATAGTATTGTCCATTAACTGATTGACATTTCTCTACAGCACTTCATTTTTAACTCTTTCTTGCCCACAACGGTACAATATGACTCGAGAATAAAACTGCATCATTAAATTAAACAAGTTAAAAGAAATAACCTTTTTAGATAAACAAAATTTCATATTGAAATCATGTATTTTAAGAATAATTAAAACTTTTTATCCACAGGTTAAACTACAAATGATATTTAAATCACTTGTCAAGATTCAGAATCTATTAAAAATTTAAAGACCTATTAAGCCATCCCTAAACAATTTTTAAAATAATGTAGGAAGACAAAAATACCTAATTTACGTCCACAATGTAAGCAATTTTAATTATATCTTTGAAAAATATATCGAAATGAAACATACTCATGTGAATTCATAAAAATATTTTAAGCTACAAAATTTGTACAAAGTAACCCTTAAGTTTCAAACTATTTCATTCAGCCCCTCCCTCTCAATGAAGTAAAACAAACCAGGTTTCATACGCTTGAGTTTTTCAGGCAATACAAGTATCCTCCACCCAAATGCAAGATCAATATCCTTGTATGACAATTTTATCAGTTATTTAAATACACATTCTTAACAGGTTACCTTATTAAAAGTTTGAGATTTCTGATCCCATAAAATCAGATCACCTTAAAAACAAGGACTGTTTGGAACATTCAAGCTTTAATTCTGAATCACAAACAAGAAAGTACAGTTGGAAAGATTAGAAAGGTACAAAAAATGAAATGGCTAAATACTGCTTTTTAAAAGATTCAGTTATTACTGTACCCACCCTCCTCAGAGCTATGTGACTGGATATCAGGCATATCTCCATAGTAATATTTTGTCAGAGGTTATAATTATGCCTTATTATTGAAAATACCCTTTTCTTTCAATAATCTTCAGTACTTATAACAGATTAAAAAATATGTTGATGTACTTAATAACATGATTCACTCTGCAGAAATGTAGCATATATTACTGTTTCATATTATTTCAAAAAGTCAGCTTTCGAGTTAATACCTACAATCCCAAATTCAGATACAGTGTTATCATTTTAGTACAGATTTTAATTTCTTATGGTTAACTGGTAACTTAGCTATGGGTACACCTCATTTACATTTCATAATATCAGAAACAGTTACAGATATAATAGCAATTTATAAACGTTAAGAATGACTTCACTGAAACAAGGTTTCTAAATGCAACCTTTCCACAAACCACCTGAATGGTTGTAGGCAGAGATGGAAAATGCTGATCTAGTGCATCTGAAATGATTCAACAATTAAGAAACAGAATAAATGACTGGCATTAACCCAGTATTCAGGGATGGAAAAGAAAACTTACTTTCTCCAGAGCTATCCTTGCATGAGTCTCATAAACTTGCACTGTAAACGTATCCCGTACACCTTGAACCTAAATCGAAAAAGTAATTTTACCATGAAATCAAATCTTGTAAATCTTTACATAGTAAGTGAAAATACTGACTATTCACAATACTGTAGATAAATTAAATATTCTTGTAAAGCCAGTAAAATCAGATTGTTATTTAAATCCTACTTCAGTTAAGTATGAATTGTGGTATGAAAAATTCAGTAATGTATGGTGTTCAGTATTCAGTGGTCTGATCAATTAATGGTTAATAAAGAATAAACTGAATCTGAGTGTTAAATGTTGACTTTCTGGTTCTGCATTAAAATGCTGTGTAACTTAAATCTTGTATACCTTGGCAAAAAATGTTCAACCCTACAAATAACCTCATATAGATGCTTATACTTGTTAATTGCATTTCACTTTTAAACCTTATAATCTCAATATCTTTCATTCATCATCTGCATCACATTTAAACCCAGAAAAAGTCATTTTTGAGTGGTTTAGATTGTTCAAGCACATAAGGAAATGGTATATTTTCAAATTTAAACCCAGAAAACGTCATTTTTTGAATGGTTTAGATTGTTCAAGCACACATCCTAAACCGTATATTTCCAAATGAATCAACAATTACAACAGTACTTTTATATCTGCAAAAACATAAAATCTAAGTATTAAATATTACTTATAAAATAAACTAACAACCTATTTAATATATGTCATGTATACATGTAAGCATTTAGTAAGATTAAGTAAGCATTGAAAATTATGGTAGAATTAGTAGCTCTTTTACAGAAGTATCCTGCAAATTAATACATGAAAAACTAATTTTATTTGACCCAGTGTTCACCTGTCAGATATAGATATACACATATACATATGTATTTTCTGCATTTTGATTTTGGAAACTACTTAACATCTTATTTTTTTTATTACAGAATACTATTTGCTCCTTTTAGTAAACGTATAGTGAAAAATAATATAAATAAAAAATAAATTAAAAAATTTATTTTCTTGACACCAGAAATCAATAAATTGTTTTAAATTACCTAACAAAACACATTTCACAATCTTTAATGGAAAACGTTTGTGCTTAATATAATGAATAATTAATTAAAATCACCTACAAATCAACATATTTAAAATATATAAAACAATGTGGGAATCCTTAATTTTTTTTTTAATAATGCATCTTTTAACTGAATTTTTTTTCCATTGCAATTCTTACACCACTTTAAGCAAAACATAATTACAGCTGTATAATCTTACATTTTTAATAATATTTCAGTACAGCAGTGATGAAAATGTTTTAATATAAGGTTATTTATAAATGTAAAATAAGGTCAGAGTAACCATTTAAATAAAAGACAATAATTGAATGGATATGTTTGGACATCTATATATTCCTAAAGCTTTCCCCTACTAAATTTTAAAGAGACTATATGAAATAATAACTATAATTTACTTTACAATAAAGCCGGTACACATTCTTTCAGAGATAATCACTTACCGTGAGATCCTGTCTAATAGATTTTAACTGGTCGCATGCATAATGATAGTCCTGGTTTTTTATCCAATGATCCTTCACCATAGTCAGAGACTTCTTAAGAACCTCTACAGGACGAATAGATGAAGCATCTGGTGCCTACAAAATTTTATAATTATAATATTTTTTACCAATTATGATGGATCAAAAATATAAATCAATGCTTCTGTTTCTTTTATCCAGTGATCTTTGGTCATACTAAGGGAATTCTTAAGAATCTCTATTGAATGTATAAGTGAAACACATGACACCTACAAAATTATACAAATTATTTTTACCTTATCATAATGGACAAATAATGTAAAATCTACCAATGCTTCTATCCATCTATACACAATCATCCTGAAGTTTAAGAAATGAGTATCGTATTTTTATCTTCCTGTATGATTGATGAGTAACACACACCCTTTTTTTTTTAGAAACATGATACTGGTGAATAGATTTTAATGCAGAGTTAAAATTACAATGGTTTTAAAAAATGAAAAGAATATTACTGCATGGAAAAGGCTACATTTTCTTTTTACATACATATACAACACAAATGAACTCTTGATTTCTTTTTGTTAAAAGTATTACTTTTAGAATTTCAAAGCTTAAAAATTGGGTTGGTAAGCAAAATTAATGAAAAAATCTTTCTTGATACTACAGTATAGTACCTACACCCCTATACTTAGGACTACACTCACACTATTAACACTAATTTTAAAGAACCATATGATATTCAGTATGAAACACACTTCCATAAATTTACAACAAGGAGATAGAAATACACTTTGAAAATTACATAGAGGATTTTCTTTATCTGAAAAACTTACGGATGTCAGCCTGAGATATGGTTTCTCAAGGTCTCGACAGATTCCCACAACGTTGGCAGTTTCCCAGTCCGTCTCATTACTTTCTTCATTAAATGCCTACCATAAAAATGTTGAATCACCATGAGTATTCATCCATACTTGCATTTCAATTTTAATGAATAATAATTATTAGATATTACAAGAATAAAACATTAAAAATTTGAAAAAAATCTGAATTTATATATGGTGTCATAACAAAATAATCTTACTTTAAAATTATTTGACATATCAGTTTCAACAACTTTCTACCAAGAAATGAATGCAATTAATGTAGTTTTTGTCATAATTATGTTGTTCTTTACAATAATTACTCTTCCATACAAACTTACTACCTATCTATCATATAAGCTAAAAGAGAGAAAGGCATCTTTCCACATACATTACACAAATTCATTAAGCAGTTATGACAAGATTGTTACTGGCTTAAAAGTCATTTTGTATGCCTGAGAGAAATGAAGATATTGTGGTTGTGTTCTGAATTTATTTCCACATACATTACACAAATTCATTAAGCAGTTATGACAAGATTGTTACTGGCTCAAAAGTCATTTTGTATGCCTGAGAGAAATGAAGATATTGTGGTTGTGTTCTGAATTTATTTTAAGCTGGTAGATCATTTTAATGCTGAGGATCTAAGACTACTTTGTGCATATTTGAAGAAATTAAAATAATGTAGAGAGCTATTATGATGCTTTGACACTCAGAAGGTAAGTAATAACTTTGCAAGGGTTTGAAGTTTCTGATTAGCTTAAAGTTTAACAGATAAGTTTATTTATGAAGTTACATGACTCTTTTACTATATGCATGATATTAGTTTTGCTAGTAAGAAAACCCTTTACAAGCTGGGGGCCAGAGTTATAAAGTGACAGTTCATGGGTCATAATTTCTGACATCCTCTTTATTGATAAATACATATAAATATTTGTGATAAAAACACTGAAATGAAGAAAAATGCGTAAATACTTCGAAAACTACAAGATTATACTAATTATTCCTCCATTATCCAGACATTGACATCTTACTTTTCATGAATGCGTTGATGTAAAGTGCCTTCAAAATTAAGATGCATTAAGTGTTTATTAGTTCAGAATGGATATGTTACTGTAGTGTTTCATTAAGGAAACAAAACTTCAAATACATGCCACATGTACAACAACATCACACAAAAAGTACTGGTCAAATGATCCAATGACAGCTACTGAAATTTTTGGTAAATATATGATAAGATTATCAGCATACTGCAGTTCGTATACTTCGCAGACAACGAACTACCAGATCAAAACGATAGGCTCTGGAAAAGTATAGATATATGTAATAATCTTAAAGCAAAAATTTTCAAGTTTTTCCGCCTTTTTCAAAAACTTCTTATGGATGAGTCTTTATTACTATTCAAAGGTAGTCAGTCCATCCTTCAAACAGTATATGGGGGGGAAGGCATAAAATCATTTACTTTATGTGATTGTGAGACTGGAATTGCATTGGATATAAAAATACATACTTGGTCAGAAACTGAAGTGCCTAGAAATGACCCATGTGGATTCTATGGGGCTGTTGTAAGGGAAGTTATAGCACCATATGAAGACAAGGGTCATCTTCTTTACACAGATAACTTTTATACAAGCCTTAAATTATCATGTTCTTTACATAAAAAGAAAAACTGGATATTGTGGAACAGTTAAAAAGTAAAAAGTATAGGAAATATTTCCCATGTTTGGGATAAAAAAGTGATGCATGGTGAAAGTGAGAAAATGAAATGTGGAAATCTATTGGTATTCAAATAGCACAAGAAACGTGATGTGTAGGCACTCGTTACTTTTCCCAGAGGAAATATGGAAAACAGTGAAAACATTAGTAATACAACTAATAAACCAGTAAGAAAACCTTTGTTGTATTAGAATGTATTTGCAACTTGCATTTGACTTACAAAATAGACACACAAATAAATACAGTGTAAAATGGTAGAAAAACTTTTTTTTTCATATGATTGGCATTGCTATGTTAAATTCTTACAAATTATATCTAGTGAAAACAGGAAATAATGCATTAACTCTACAAAACTTCAGGAGGAAAGTAATTACCTAACCACTTAAAAAATATGGTATACTAAGTGTGCAACAACACAGACAACAATCAATCCAAAATCCAGATAAACTACTTGCTGTAAATTTTATGGAGAGAGATTTCCCAGCACATCTGGCTCCAACAGGTGCAACGGTAAAGAGCAACAAATATACCACATATGCAGGAATACCAAAAATGTTAACAAAGGAGAAAATACATAACACAGAGTCCTGAGTGCAAGGTAAGTCTATGTCTGGAAGAGTGCTGTAGGATATACTATACCCCCCACAGTGGTAAGTAAATAAACTCTATTGTGTGTATGCATGCATGTACACACACACACTAAAAGGTCCTGTACAACATATACAAAAACTAATTTTAAAAACCACACATTAGACCAATTCTTTTGCAACCTGGGTGATATCCATAAAAACACATTTGCATACTTAAAGGGTTAATAAATTTATCGTAAACAGCAAACAAGTAAATCTGTACAAAGTTATAAAAAGTTTTGTACTTCTTACCATAGGATTTTTAACAGTGAGAACAATACTTGAGCTTTTTCCTTTTTTACTGGTTTGAAACCGAGCTGCACGTTGTTCTAGACGTTCTGAAGTAGCAAGGTCTGCTTCCACTGTAAACTGATTGTTACTACAGAAAGAAAACAAAAAAAGGTTTTTGGTTTTCTTTCACTTGCTCACACAAAGGTTTCTTTATAATTAATTTTATTTACAGTTTATTTGAAATTTTAAGTTCAATGAAAAATGAACTGGGGAAATTGTAATATTAACCATTATTTCAAATAATTCATTACGATTTTTGTATTAGACTAAAATTCTCTTAAAACTAATTTATTACTTATGGTCTTAACTGTTGAATCAAAATTCACTTAACAGTAAAATTTTAACAGTTTATTTAAACTTATTAGAAAAAAAAAGTGAACTAAAGAGTACAGTTCCTAGTTTCCTTAAAACAGACTTTTAGAAATTTAACACAATATACTAATTTCACAAACTGTTTTTATTTAAAAACAAAACAGGGTGTAGTAAACTCAAATTTCACTGTCAAAAAATTGTCCTTTCTCTCCATTTAAATTCTGAGTTATTCATAATTTTTTATTTGATACACTTCAGTCAGTGCTGAAAATAATAAAAATGCAAAGAAACAACAGCAATACTACTGCCTTTCTTAATTAAATTAGAAATATGAATGTTTATCATTAAAGAAAATTTAACAAATTGAATTCAGATTCAATAGAGTAGAGAAAGTACACACAAAAATGTGTTACAATCAATGTAAAAAAAATTATTATTTCTTAAAAGCACAAAGCATAGACTGGAATATATCAGATATTTTGCAGATAAAGCAGCCCTAATTCTCTCATATATTAAATGTTTTATTCACCTTCCCAGTTTTTTCATATTTAAATTATAGTTACATCTAGTTTTTACATGTTTTATCACATTAAAATCATAATTAATTCTTGTTGTTACTATTAGCCAATATTAGCAATATTTCTTCATTACTGCGTGTCTCAAGCTTGATTAATATAACAAATGTATTTTCACTGGTTTGTATTTCCTACAAAATAGTTTCATGCCAATTCTTATTTCAGCCAATTACGTTTATACAATTTACAACAAATAAGTAACATCCTTATAACAGGCTTTTGTTAATGTTCCTGTGCTGTCACTCAAACTCTTATTTTATTGTGTAGGCTATGTTTCATCTGTTACACAAAATAGATCAATTATATCAGAACACAGATCGTACTGGATCTGAATTCTATAAATTACTTGATGGACTGTAAAACACCATATAAAAAAAACTTACTAAATCCACAGAAACAACATGTATAGCTTGGGTCACCATATTTAATGACTGATACAAAATATTTTATTTCTTCATGTATTTATATTAAAAGTCTTACTTCCATTTGGAAGTGATATTACAATACAAGCTCTGCTGTACTACTACCACCACCAATTATTACACCAAATTGAGTCTAAATGTAAAACAGACTTTTTGCCAATAAAGCATTCTCACAGAGCAATTTTTGATAAATGTAACTTCATTTTATTTATTAATTTTTAAGTAATTGAAGAAAAAGGCTACCAGTAATTCTTCTGCCCACAAGAGGTAGGATTTGAACAATCTGTTCTGCAAGTGTGTACACACACACACACATTCAATAAATCTATGTTTGAAAATCAGCTTGAACAACTTATGCACCATTAATAATATTAGTTCTCTTCATGAAAAATTATACATTTTCAAAAATTATTAGATTTAAAGACAGTTAAGCTGTTCCATTCTACATAATTGAAAATATACTACTGTTGTGGTTAGTAGCCTAAATGTCCATTATTAATCAGACTGATACATAGACACAACAGCAGTATGATAATTAGATGTGCAATTTCTTAATGTATTGCAGTTGTTTATTTTGCACCAGAAATAAGCTTGAAAATTTTGTGAATAAAATATACCAAAAGCACTTTTGCTGTCTCCAAATCAAACATATGGCCCTTAAAATATATATTTGAAGTAACCAAATGATATTTGAGCTTTGTAATTCCTGTATAAGCTAATATATATAATTTATTTTTCAACATTTCTTAAATCAAACTAGGACTTTGAAGGTAGAAGACAAAAATCTGAAAAAAGAAATCTTGACATAATGTAAATATTGAGAGACAAATGCATTAAGTGTAGTCCACATGCCAGACTAGAGGGTTTCCTCCAAAAAATGATATGCAAATGAAAATATGATGTGTTGAATATAACAAGAAACCACCTGGAACAAATTCTAGGATTGAGAAGGCAAGGAGGAATAAACCCATCAAATAAAAAGCCATCAAATTAATAAGGGTAGAAGGGGAAATATTCCAAACATGGTAAGAATGTCAAAATAAAGAGTACCATGGAAGGATGTCCCCTCTGTAATTACTGTGGTCTTTGGGAGGAAGGAATGATCTGGATAAAGGAGAAGATAGGTAGGGTAGTAAAGCATAACTGGAACATCACTGACAAAAAAATCAAACTTTCAACATTCTTAAGCTAAGAGGAGAAGAAAATCTGTTTTCAGAGACAGGTAAAGATGAAACAAAAGGAAAGTGATGAAACAGAGATAAAATGAGGGAACAGATGACCACATATCTCATTCTGGAAGAGTAAGCCATCTGAAGAGATGAAAAATTCATAAGAAACATATTAATATAGCAAGAAATGGGGAACATAACTCAATGGTTTTGATGAAAATAAAAGGTATGGGATAAGATAGCCTGATAACCTGGGAGCAAAGAGACAGAAGACCCCCCAGTAGAAAAGCCATGTGATAAACTCCACCACTTGAACCATAGTAGGCCAGTCAACAGGGAATCTCCAAATTTCAGACTAACTACAGAACACTTTATATTTGCACTCATGCACCACCACTGAAGTAGAACATATGGAATGAGCTAAGAGGAAGACTAGTTGATGGGAGAAACATGATCTCCTTGACAAGTACCAGATAAAATCCAGACATGACAACAGAGGACATGAATTGGATGTAGAATTGGTGACCAAGGTTGATGAAGAAAGGAGGGAGACAAAGAAAGAGGATACTGGAGAGAAAAGTTACAATTGTTGTAATTGTGGAAACAACGGTTTGACTGGTCAATTAAGAGAAATCAGAAGGCCTCAACACACAGTAGTACAGATGAGAGAGATCACCCGATGAAGTAACAGGTTAGGAGATAAATATAAAGTAATTTGTAAAACCACTCCTTTTTGAAGGCATAGACAGAGATGAGGATGAGATATTGAGTACTAAAAGAAGGGTTAACTAGTGGTTGAGGTTTGTGGCAAATTAATTTACATGAGGGAAAACCCCACTCTGTCATATATATTTGGTCAAGGTTGGAAAGATAATCCACCACAAGAATGAAAAAGCACCTAGACGTGTGATGCAATGAGGAGAATGCAGAGCATGGACCAAATGTAGTAAATCTGATGCCCAAATATAGAGAGATATCATCCAGGTGTCCTCTTAATGATTGATATGCACTACCACTATAGAATTCTTAGGGCAAATCATCACCAGAAAATGTCTGATGAGAAGAAGTCAGTTAAAAAGTGATCGACTTCAAGAACATTGACATGCAAAGACCTTCTGCCTACAACACAAAGTTTCCTGGTAACTGACACATATACCCCAATGTGATGATACACATCTATGAAAAGATGCAAATCTGGAGGAGGAGGAAGGAGGATGCCCACCAAAATATGAGTCTTGACCAACTACCAAAGCAGATTGTCTATCATGGCAGGAGGAAGAGTAACAGGAGTTAACAAGAGATCCTGAGCAAGATTCCACTATCATGAAGAGACTCCCTAAGGGACTGCACATGTGCATAATAGAAGGAGGACCAATGACGTGAATGAAGTCCACACCCCAAAAGCGACAGAATATCACGAGCAGAAAGTGAGTGCAGCGCAGAAGGCTTGTGGCATGCATAAAGAAAAGGTTTGCATACAGAGGACAGTACTGGAAGAGATTAGCCACTCTTGTGAGAGGAGGGAAAAACCATACCAGAAACACATACTTAGTGCTGTTTTCAACTGTTGTATAAAATGAGATATCATACGAAACAATACTCTTCTCCTATACTGAACTAACAATACTAACACAACAAAAAATTTCTATTTATTTCAAAAATGTGCATAACAAAACACTAATACACTAAAAGCAAACAATGTCCTATAACTATATTATCATTTAACATTTTCTAACTAAAGCATAAGTGCTTTACCACAATTTCCTTAGGTATTCAATTTGAACATGGTGATAGTAACTTTCAGTCCGTAAGCAAAATAACTAAAAATCTCTTTTGAGAACATGGCACCATTATATCATTTGGTAAATTAAAACTTTTTCCTTCTATTGGCTATAAATGGTGTGACAGCAAATGTCTGAATTATTGTCAATTTGCAAAAGAAAGGATGTGAAAGGTGAATGTTGTAAGTGAGTCTAACGTTCTATTTATGTCTCCAAAAACAAAGAAGATCAGAGGCTAAAAACATGAGATTATGTCATAGTAATATTTACACTACAATAAGTAATTTACACTAAACTCAGCACAACAGAGAGAGAGGATAAGAAAAACTAGGAGGCGAGCAGGTCGGAGTGAAAAATTTTACAAAACACATGCAAGGGGGGCCTGAAAATTTATTTTAATATTTCCCTTTAAAATAAAAAAAATTAAATCTTACATAATATTAAAACTTGAATTAGTAACTATCTTTTGATGCCATGTATATTAATATACATTGACATTGAAGTTGTTTAAATTTTGAAAATAACTGTAAAAGGTCATGACGTGAATTTTGACCTACCCTTAGAAAAAGAATTAATGAACCCTTCTGCAACAGTATTTTACTTTTCAGGTGTTTTTCTCAGAGTAAACTAAAAAGTAATATAACAGGGCCATAGTGAAGGGAGAAATCTACAATCACTACTACTCATTGTCTGATAAACATAATTTTGAAACACAAAACCTTTTGTTTTTCTGCTTTTTGCCCTTTTTTCCAGGTCCTTTTTTGTTTCCTTGATGAGTCCCACCCCTTCCGTGGCCTCTTGAAGCACCCTCACCTCTCCCATGTTTATGAGTTGGTCCTACTACTGTGGAATTTAAACTACGTTTTTTACCTCTGCAATCATCATTACTCTCAGAATCTGACTCGGAAGACCTGGATGGAATAAAAAACCCCTTTCTAGATGGAATTTTAGAGAAAAATTTGTTTTTTTTTAAGGCAACAACAGAGGAACACAAAATAGCCATTTCAAGGACATTACCAAGTTCTCTCAAGAAAACTACTGTTTATAAATAATATCAAATACTTTAATTAATTTTGTCAAGAAATCTTATGCTGTAGATATAATTCTTTGATTTTATTACAATAACTTCACTTCTAAATATTACAGATTTTGCTGTTTAGCAATTAATAATTGTTTTGTCAGTCATCAATTAGAATTATACAATAACTGTTCTAATTACAACATATATTAGAACAGTAATACAATTTTGTGATGTAATGTACTATTTATTAGGTCAAAACATTTAAACATCTACATTTCAAATGCTCAAATTTCCCATTAATTACATCTGAGTACACTTTTTAGGAGTCAAATATCTGACATTTAATACCCACACTTCATATGATACATCCTTTTAAAGCACGAAAAATGTCAGTATAACACAAGAAAATCAGCAATAACAACAACAAAAAATGTTTCATTAAATATCAGTTCTTAACAATTCAACATAACCATCCATATGTAATTCCTTAAAAAGTATGAAATGAAAAGCAAACACGACACAAACAAAATTTTTTTAATACTTGCACTACCTCTGATAATGGCGCCTTCCACCTTTCTTAACAGAAGGACTTTTGGATCCCGATCGTGATTCTGATAAATTCCTAGAGATCAAAGATATGCAAACAGTTTACACATTTCTTTTTTATTCTTTATTTATTTCTAACTGTACAGGTGAGCTCATCAAAAGTCACTTAAAAAAATACTGCAAGTTATGACCTAAGGATCTGAAATTCATCACTGATGAAAATTTATCGTGAAACATGTTCTTCAAACAACAGTGCATTTCCACGTACTTTAGTACCAAAATACTGAGATGTATACCAGTGCAAATGAAGTTCTCCAAAAACATTTCTTCAAAAAATTATTCAAAAACACTACTTTGAACAATACATCCACAATCCTTATTTATTAACTAAATAATTACAGTACACAGTTTCACACTGGCTGTATAATGTTTATTTTAATTCCCATAAGAGCAGAAACATGGAACTAAGGTCACAATTCAGGTCAAGTGATAACACTCGATAATGTCAAGAACCTTCTACTAGTTGGAAAAAATATCTAGACTGTGCATAGAAATTAAAACAAAAACAAAAAAATCTGTCAGTGCATTTTAACCAACAAATAATATAAATGATTACACACATGGTATTGCACATAACATAAATAATTAATTATTACATAGTTAAAATACATAATACCGGTGTTTGCTGAATATTTTTAATGGTCGAATAAAATTGCCTAGTACAATATCATGATATTATAATATTCTCTATTGTGAATTTAACATATGTATGTCTTTCCTCATCTATTATACAATAACAGTCCATTTTACCAGAAATTTCATTAAAAAGTAAATTATATGCCTTTTTATATTTGATACTATAATTTATAATTAAAAATGAAACTAAAAATTGGACATTTGATTAACTGTTAGTTTAAGGTTTGTAAAATAATTGTTATATCAAAGAATTTCCCATAAACAACACCAATGCATGACAATTATACTAACTAATATACCTGCACATTAAAAAAACAGAAAAAAAGTGCAATGCAATGTCAGTTTAAAATTCTCAGTGTCTGATAGACACATGAAATATATCACACAGCTTATTATCTGCTGTCAGCTGTTGATGAAACTTTAGCCTACTTTTTTTTACAGTAATGGTACTATTTTAAAATAATCTTTTGTTAAATGAAATAATAAACCGAAGAACATAGATTAATAACACGTGTAAAGTAAATAATGTCCAATAACTAACATAATTATTCTGGCTCTCTAACTATGCAGTAAGTGCTGTTAAAAATTCAGTCTAATTTTATCAATGTCTTTCCCATGAGAATGAAGTCTGAACTGGAAGCAAAATAGATAATTCTGTATATGTGTTTGGAAAACAATGTAATACATGTCATTTAATATATTAAATCTCTTGAATTTTAGTGTTTAGAAATATTATATATAAAATATCAGAGAAAACTAGTGGCAATTTGTGAAAGACAGGAAGTGACAGGTGGGCATGTTAAGTGTATCTGATTTTCTATTGTGTGGCTCCATAAACAAATAAGATGGGTGACTAAATATTATGCTTCTGAAGCATTGAAGTATTTTTAATTATTTACATTGCTTCAAGAAGAGTGAAATATATGCCAGAAGCAGCATACCTATAGCTGCTACATTGAATTAATATTATGCAATGCACTGATGACACCTGACCAAGAAAGAAAGTAGGTCAAGGGTAAAACAAGGCTGTATCAAAGTTGAAATAATAGAGAAAAAGTCATGATAACATTTCCATAAACTTCATTTGAGACTGATTATGAGAACCATATTGACAGACCGTTACCAATATAGCACAGAAAGCTATGAGAGATGTTTACATCAACTTGTAAAAAAACTTCCAAATATGGCATTAGTTGGAACCTTTGAATCAGGGCTGATATCCAAAAGACAAAGGTACACACATATGTAAACAGGCACTTGAGTAATCATTTTCTACTATAGCAAATCTTGAAGTACTTTTTTTTTTTGGCTCCACATCAGTTCTGATAATTATAATGAGTTACAAAAAATTCCCCAATTAATTAACAGGTATACTTTTGGATGGATGTGTAAACTATTTGGGAGTTGCAAAGATACCAAAGAGAACCCCTGTTTTTGGCCAAAAAGTTAGTGTTTTAGAGTTGTTGGACCAAAAATAATCTGATACCTAAATCACAGCCAGTTGTTGTCAGTTGACTCTACACTGCAACAAGTGACAAAAAGACTTGCTACCAGTCTACTGATAAAAGTTGTCAACTTGAGATATAATGTACAGAACATCCATGGCAGTGTTTCTCCCTACATGGTAGAGAGTATGCTTAACTCAAGCTTCATGTAAGTAATCTTTGCTACCTTTTAAATCAGAGATTGTAGCTACAAGCAAATGAGCAACATATAGTAACTCAAAAGTATCACTGACTTGAGTCTAGATTAGTAACATATGAATAGAAAGTTTCTGAGGTGAATAAGAGATTGGAAAGTAGTGTATGCTTATTCAAAAATTGTTACATTAAGCTCTGAAATGTATTCTGAACCACTACTACAGACTCAACTCTTTATTCTAGTAAAAAGTAAATTATTATTCTAATGGTATATTTCTTTGAGTCAATGAATTATGTGCTCCACTAGCAACTGCATTCCTCAGCTTAATATAAATGTTGTGGCTTGTTTTGTTTTGAATTTTTCGCAAAGCTACATGAAGGCTATCTGCACTAGCCATCCCTAATTTAGTAGTGTAAGACTAGAGGGAAGGCAGCTAGTCATCACCACCCACTGCCAACTCTTGAGCTACTCTTTTACCAACGAATAGTGGTATTGATTATAATACCCACACAGCTGAAAGGGTGAGCACGTTTGGCGTGACAGGGATTCGAACCCACAATCCTCAGACTACGAGTCAAGTGCCTTAACCAGACCATAAATGTTGTGACTAGCAGTAAAGCTGAAACTCTAACAACTAGCCCCTGTTACACTTTGCTTGAGTAATATCTATACTATAATAAGTAATTTTAAGTTAATTCAGTACTTCTCAAATGGGTGGTAAAAAAACAGATGAAGGAAGACCTAGACAGCAAATATCACAGTTCTTGTACTATTAAGAACCTCAAGTATAAATAATATTAAAATTTGATTTATTAATTATGTTTTTATGCCATGTTCAGCCATATACATTGGTAATAAAGTGGTTTAATGAAATTTTTAATGTAACTATGTAAAAGGTTGTCACATGTACATTTTGACCAACCTGTTCCTAATGGTCAAACCTAACATAATACTTCTAAGAACTATACTGGTTTTTGTTATAGCAAACACAAGCCAACTTGCAAAACTAAGACCTCCCAAACTTTCCCCCTTCTTCTTGCTTTATGGCTCCAATACATATGCCCTTAACTTTTTTGGATTACCAAAAAGGCATTTGTTCCACCTTGATCTGTACAATAAGTTAATAATCACTGAGGAAAATTGTTTTGTTTACTTTTTTCCTCAGCATGCACCCAGAAACAAGCATGGGTATATTCCAATGCAGAACTCAGATATCACTAGTATCATACTTAAACATATCTTTGGTTTAATTTTTCAAGCAATAAGCTCATTAACATTATATTGCCTTTTACTTTTTAAACAATATTGTTTCAAACTATACCCAAGTGACTACTTATAATTCATCTCAGATAAAAATTTTCATAAAAGCTATGAACTTGAAACTTTTATGAATTATTTAATGATAAAAATACACTATAATACTAAAATTTTGAAATTTTAACACTTTTACTACAGTTATCTTTCTCTGAGCATGTCACAAGATTTTAGTGAGTTACAATAAAACTTTAACTATTTCATCACAGGGTTGTTGATTTGACAGAATTCATAACCATTTTGAACTCATCAATACGATAACTTATCTTCACACAATTTGGCAGATTTCACAGAACAGATTTCTTTTTTTACTAAAGATTTGTCCATGAATATACCAAATTGTTTTTTTTACTAGCTCAACTTCAAAGTGAATTTCATTTTAACATTAAAAATACTTTTCTTAATCCATCTGTGTAATCTCTAAACCTCCGAAGTGAATTTCAAGCATTTTTCCCAGTAAACCATGTTTTATCTATTACTTTCTCTACCCTAACTTTATACAAGTTTGATCAATTTGACTGACTAACCAACAACAAAAACTGAATTACCTTCCCCTCCCCTTCAGGAATGGCTTGAAACAGTAGTATCAAGCTATATTTATATATCCTAAGTAACAGTATATATCTCAAACTTGATGTAATTCAATTTTTGAAAAAATATTGCCTTTTAACTTAAGAATGTAAAACTTGTATACTATTAAAACTTGGTTTATGAGCTGCATTTTCCTGCCATATGTATTTATGTACCATGTTAACAAAGTAGCTTAAGTAAATTTTGAATATAACTCACCCCCATGACAGGCAAAGAAGATGCTCACAGAGGGATAAAATTACTTTCTTATCATGATATATGAATAAACGTGATATAAAAATGAATAATGAAATTTTGGAAATATTACAAATGAAATTTGAGATTCTTCACATAAAAAAAGTACTTTCAATTTTCACTTGAATGTAACTTTGCACTTCAAGCAGTCAACACTTTGACTCCATATATTTATGGATAAACTGATAGCAAAAATACTTCATTAAAGATCCAAATTTTTTGTTTGCAAATGATTCTCAACAATTACTGAAAGCTTGTAAAATTTTGTGAAGTTATCCCAAAACATATTAGAGATTATAGTATAGACACTGTAAAGGTCAATTTGAGATCATAAACTCAGTAGATTCAATTTCACATGACCAAAACCTCTCACTTTAGCTAACAAGATATACTGGTATGGCATAATCAAACATCATATACAGGAAAAAAGTAAAAATATAAAAAATACAATTCACTGTAAAGTTTCTGCAGCCTTTACAGACTGTACGAGTACAATACAGCTATAGAAAAAGCAACAATGAAAATGCATAATAGAAAATGATTAACACTCCCAATACATGAAAAATTCAGGAAAAGATTTATATCTTATTGATTATGCTGATTTGGAAGTAAACCCAATCATTTTGTTTCTTTTGTGCTTTTCTGAATGTTTTATGCCAAAACAAATGTTAAATTAGAGAAAACACTTTGTGAGCTTCCCAATTCATTCATGATTAATGTGGTTATTTGATTCAATTATATTATAATATTAAAGATCGTTAAGGATAATACATGAATTCACATATCTAACCGTGTATGAGCCTTTCCAACATGAGATCTGGATGAAGATGAGGAAAACAGACTCTGATTCTGGGGGAAATGTTGAGGAGTTTGTTGTTCCAATGCTGCAGTTTTAAGCTGTTCTTTTTCCATTCTTTCACTGTGGATACTGTATAATAAAATTAAATAAGCCAAACAACTTATTTCTGTACTTTTAACAATTTAACCCTTTCAAAGTCACATTATACATCAAATAATCCTAAGTAAAACACATTAACATATATTTTAGAAAAATTTAATTTTCATCAATCTTTACAGTTTGTACTGGCCTTATAATATATATACTTCTTATATTAAAAAGCAGGATAAAGATTTTCCATTTCCTCTCATATAACGTTAATTAAAGTAACATTAAAAACTTGGAAGCTTAAAAACAAAACTTATTTCTGAAGGTTCAAAAAGTAAACTGTTATTACATGGTTGTAATGCTATTGAGCATATTACAAGAAACATTATATTCATTCAAACTTCCTAAAAATAATATTAATTTTTAACGTATAGTTGTGCAAGATAATTACTTAAACACACACACTATTAAATAGATTACTTAATATAATTTATAATTATTAAAATCTGATAAGTGATCATTTTCATTAATTATTTCAGCAGCATGAATACCCCTTTGAACACTTTTCTGTGCAAGTCACTGTGCCAATTTCAAATTTTAATTAAACATCTTTACTGTCAATATATATGAATGAAATTAACATTATATTGCATACTATGATTCAAAGTTTTAAGTCATTTACTTAAAAAAGCAACTTAAACCTTCATATATATCATGTGATCCATGAGCTACAAAAATTCTCTACTTTGATACTCCATACCTTCAATAATATAATGCCAATTGTGTAAATGTACACCAACACAAAAACATATTTACTTAATCTGTTAGCACACACACATTTTAAAGTTCTCTAGACGAAAGTGATAAAAACAAGTAATAAATTTTGCAAACATACAAATGCATAGTCATTAGAAAGAGCTCATTTTACACTAACTTGCCAATAATTACGTTGAAACTGACTCACAGTTTTCATCATAGAATATGTCTAACTACCTGCAATGTTAAAATTTTGTAGAATGGACAACAACTGCCTGTTGTGGAGATAATTGTAGAGGACAATGTTTTGGAAGTCTTCCGCCTTTCATCTTCAAGTAGCGTGTGTGAAGATGTTGTTCGTCTTTTATAGGGTCCTGGTGGATTGTGGAGAACATGTTATGGTTGGTTGGATTATCACTGTTTCTGATTGGAGGATCCTGTAGATTCAACCAATGGCAGCCACAGGTTACTCACCTCTAACCCTGAATCTCTGTTGAGTGATGAAAGGAAGAAGACTTTTGAAACGTTGACCTCTACACTTGTATCTCCACAACAGGCAGTTGCTGTCCATTCTACAAAGTTTCATCATGAATACTTTGCTTAAACAAATCTATCAAAGAATACCTGCAATGTTGTTGATTACTGAATCAACTATAGCACTTATGGTTGTTACTTACCTAAATATATTACAGATGCAGTTTAAATTGTATTTAGATCTTACAATTATATTTTAGTTAACTGCATGTTATTTATGTTTTAAAATACATAACTGGAAGGTTTAAACACGTTAAATATATATATCATTCTTCGTGTCAATTCTCAAGTCTTATGATATTATGAGGTTCATGAAAATTCTGCCAAAGGGTTGCACATCTCTTCCACAGTTATTGTAATTTGCACTCATGGCACTGTTGACTAGTGTTGAGAAGAATGATAAATGGTAAAAGACGAACAGAACAACAACAACAACAGCATTAAAAATTAACCATATGAGAAAAGCAAGAGACCTGAAACTATGAACATAAGTGAGACAACATATGTAAAGATATTTTACAAAGAGATATGTATTTATTTAGCCAATTTTAATAATTTCATTGCATTATATGTTGATGATATGGTAGATATAATGAGAAAAAATACAAACATTTCCTGAAAAATTGTCTGATATTAATTTATGAAATTCTAAAGGTTATGCAAACGAGACATGAAAGTTCCAAAATGAAAAAAGTATTGTTATACTTAAAATGAAAACCACCTTCCACTTGAAGTATTTAAAGTTTGAGTGCAAATAACTACAACAGATAAATAGCATTCTTATTAACAAGACAGTTAAAATAATACCATTATGTGTGTACAAGATACTTGTACATTTAAACAAAATTTAACAATGTTTAGTGAGGACATCTCTGAGCCCCATATGCATTGTTGCATAAAAATCCTTCCCCAGTGAAGTGGATGTGGAACACATTCAGGCATTCTGAAAGGATTCAGACTGAGCAAAATACTAAAAGCACGATTATATAAAACTTAAAGGTAGTAATTGTGTTAAACAGATAGAAAACCTTAGGCACGAATATTTTCTTAATACAGTTTTAATAATGACATCTAGCAAAAAAAAAAAAAAAAATCCTGGATTTCAAAATGTTTAAGCTAGAGAGATGCAAGTTATCATGATTAGTTAACAGCCCAAGATCATAGCCCCCCCCCCATTGTGTTAAAACAAAGTCAAATTAGATCACATACAAACAAACACAGGTTTTACTTCAATGCAACTTTTAATTGTTCAGGTGTACTGAATCGATACCCATACTGTACGGTATCTTCAACTGCATTGCAATGAAAAACCATTGAATGAAACTATTCAAACTCTTAGATTATCTTTTTATAGATAATATACGTTATGTAAAATAAAATGACTTTTATGGGACATTTGTATGGATTTTAAGCTCTGAAAGATTTCACTGTGATACAATTTAAAAAAAAAAAATACTTGAAATGTTTACCTTTTTTCAGATTCTAATTATATATTTTTATATTTGTAAAGCTTTTCAATAAATATTTTATTAATTAAAACTAAATTTTATCATTCATTTGACATGAAAACACAGTATGCAGTTTCACTGTGTTTACTATTACCGCTGTACAGTAAAATAGCTCTTTTACCAAAACAAAATAACAAGCAAATTACTTCAATTATTAATTCCAAAGTTTCATTTAATATTTGTAATAACTTTTTCATAAAGCATATTTTATATTTATACATCTCTATCAATTATTTTCAGATTTTCTTAGCTCATTCAAGCAGTTAATTATGCCAACAAAGCCTTATGTAAACACAGCCAAACAATATTCTTGTCAGTGAAACTTAATATGATCAAGTGAAAATAAATAAAGCCAACCTCATTTCGTGCCATGAAAAACATTTCCCATCACATTACAACTTCATAATTTAAATGAAATATAAAATTTAAAAGCAAGCTATTCAAAAGCCTTAAAAATTAATTCAGTGTAACTGTGGCAGAAATTACTCAAACACCTTTTCTGTTAACAATGTATCACAAAGTTAAACTATTACAATTTTTTTATATGCTATGTGATTCTCTGCTACAGTGATAGCCAAGACAGTTGATACCATTGAGCAGATCAGAAAATTAGTTCTCATTACATGTTCACATCACTAACTTACAAGTTCTCAAAGCTGAGATATAAGCAGTTTACATAACACTGACAATACCACTTTGAGAAGTTTGAATGTTAAAAGTAAATAACACCAGATTTGTATCAAAGTTACAAAGCTCAAACTAGAATTACTTTGTTTAAAACTATTGTTTTACTTTCCTTCTAGTGAGCTGTGAGTGCCATTATGATCACAAAAAATTCAGGATAATTACATACACTATTTTTTTTAATGCACAGAAATGAGCCTCAAGTCAAAATTTGAGACTTACAGTACAAAAGGATATTATATTTGAATGACCTTTGTTTTCAAAAATGAATGATGATGCTCCAAAACCACAAACACACAGACAAAAAGCAATATAATTAATGTTTAAGCCATCCTGGACATTTATACATAAGTAGAATAAACATTTGTTTTCAGAAAACTAACCTAGGTAAAGGCTCCTTGTCCCACTCTTTAGTCCACATTGTTCCATCATTGTAGGCTTTAGTAAGTTTTCCTTTTAATATTATTTCAACTTGATCTTTATCGATATCAGTCTTGCACTTTTCAAAAGCTTCATTAACGTATTTCCTAACAAAATATTAAACAAAATCTGCTTTACATATAAATATAGGAAATATTTTACCATTCACAAAATAGAGCAAAATTTTATTAATTTGTAAAGAGAAAATATTTGAATAGAATTTATAAACAAAAGAATCAGTGTTCCTTTAACACTACCTGCAAGAAAAAAGAAATGTTTGTGACAGATGGCTTTAGAAGCTCTGCCATAATAAATACAAGGTAAGCAACAAGTTTGGTAACAATATTTTGATTAATTGAATAACTGGAATAATCAAATAAATTTGGCATGTTCAACTGGAGTTGCTCTTCATTCCAATTTCTTCTGTTATCCAACTCATAACAGCAGTAATTTATTTTGAGATACTGCTGGAAGCTTGCAAACTCTCAACATCTTCAAATTCTTCATTGTTATCTACTTCATTCTAATGGCTTTTTGTGTTGAGGAGTTCTCTTTCACAACTGGAAATGATTTTGTTATTCATGTTTGACGTGGGTGTGATTACAGAGAATCTTGCTGTTTGACACATTTTGCCACATGTATTTTCCTGTATTCTCATGGGATATTGAAGTTTTCTTCCTCTAACTGCTAAGTATTTTGACTTTACATTATTTCCTAAATAAATATCCTTTCTTAGAAAAGACTAACATAATTCTCTGGTGCATGATAGAATTACACTTTTGAATAGTCAGAAATTATCAATGAATGAAATATATAAGTACTAAACATGTCACTTATGGTGTCACATCTTGCACCTGCAAGAGCACATCACCCCATTTAGCATACACACACTGCTTGTATTATATCTACTTAAATTACTATATAAATTAATAACTAAAGTTCTGGTGCACATTCAAGTGATGAAATTCTAAAAATATTAATGCACATATGAATAGAGTATTTTTTAATATAATTCTATTATGCATAAAGTAACTCTTGCAAATGATACAAGACTATATTGATGGTTACATACAATGGTGTACTTACTTGAGACTTTCTGGCCAATCATGTCCATAAGAAACTGGTTCAGCAGTAATGCTAAAGGAAAGTTAACATGTATTTTTTTATTTTCACAGACTAATCAAACCTTGAAGAAATTATTTACTTAAAAAAAATTTATTTTAACCTCGAAAACACTACAAAAGATGTTACATTCATTAAGTATGAAACACAGAAATATGAAAACTAGAAATGTTAATTGTGTTGCAGTTTCATTACCAGATTTCCACAAATGATTAATCATGAAAGATGATCCATCACTCCTTTATTTTTAACAAATACAAAAGTAGGAAGCATCTTGAATTATAGGAGCTTATAAAGTCCTTTCCAAAAGGGTTAGAACAAAGTCAAAAATTAGATTTCAGCCTACTTTTAAAGAATAAAGGAAAGTAAATTACAGGTGAAATATCAAAATATTTATTAATTTTTCATACTGAGCACAACAGAAATTCAGTGGAAGTGCCTGAGTTCAGCAAAAAGTTAATATTTTGTGTGTCCCCTTTTTGATTTAATAACTGGAGACAGTCTTTCAGGCATTGTTGCAACATATGTAATCAAAGTGTCCTTTGGCATTTTATTTCAAATATCTCTAATATCTAATATACTCTCAGAAAGTTTCTTTAGAAGTAACTTTTGAGCTGCCAAATAATTGTAGACAGTCTATCAATATTACTGCAACATACATAATCAAAGTGCTCTTTGGGATTTTACACCAAATGTTTAATACATTTCTAGAAAGTTTCTTTGGAAATAACTACTGATTTGTCAAGTTTTTAATATATCAATTCCTACACCTGCTCAACTGGGTTGAGATCAAGGCTCTGTCTGGACCACTGCATCATTTGAATGACTCCAGCAGCTTCTTTCTTAGCTAAGTAATTTCTGCATAGGTTGGATGAATTTTGGGGTCATTATCTTCATGGTAGTAGAGTCCATTAGTAATAATATGTGAACCACTGGGCATACTATAACAGATCAGTATCTGATGGTACTTGTGCTGGTCCCTTATTCTACCCCCAAACCATCATACTGCCTCCTATGCTTCATGGTATCTTCTGTGTATTAATGTAAGCATCTTTCACCTTTAATCTGCCAGATGTACATCCTACATTTTGAATCAAATATTTCAAACTTGGACTCATCCATCCAATAAAATACTTTTACTTCAATCTCCAAATATTGTCAAGAGACTGAAATTTTAAAAAACTGCAAAACCTGGATTGTTGGTGATTTGGATATGATTGTCTTGTGTCATAAGGGAATTCTAAAAAATGATATATATCATCATCCTGGCTCGTTTGATTGTCAACAGGAATCAGTGCAGCATTACCATAGTGTTAAAATTTACATTCCGAAACAGCATGGAAGAATTAGCCCATAAAATGGAAAGAATAACTAAATATTCTCTTTTTTTTTTTTAACACTTTTGGACAATACTGTATAAAAGAAATAAATACATGAAATGCAAAAACAGATAAAGACTTGAAACAACCAAACTTACATATTTTGTTAAATAGTAATATTCAATAGCTGACAAATAAATCATGAACATGTGCATATTCACCTTTGATTTCCAGGTACAGAAGTATCAGTTTGTTGTAAACCTCCAATCCTTCCTCTTCCACGATTTTTACCCTGGTTAGCACAAGGTCCAATTAAGGGTCTAGTTCCAGGCTGGACAGATCGTTTTGGAAGAGTGAATTTTATACCCCCAGTTCCAGGAGCTTCTAAAAATTTATAACAATAGTATTATTAAAGAACACTATTGTATCACTACTTTAGATCTTAACGGAATAAAATCAGCCAAATCTAATGATTTAAAAGTCCTTAATTTTCAACTATGTTGAATCTTTGTATAAGAACTTTGAAAAGTAACTATCGTTAACACCAACAAAAATATTACTATTCTGTAAAATAAATTGATCTATTGAATTTCGTAACTTGTAGTAATTAGAGAATGGAAAAATTTATAAAATCCATGTTTATCACATGTGCAATACTTAAGGCAAAATTCACACCAAAATGAAATCATCACTGATAAAATAAATCTCTTTTAAAACTTTAAAGCACATTTGGTTGGTCTGGACTACCAGAAGTAACTTGGTACTGAATACAGGGATAAGGCCTTTGGTTCATATGTTACTGCTATCAGCACTGCTGTTGTCAAACACAATTAAACAGAGCAAGGCAACAGAGAGTTGCTAAGAACTGCCTACCTCATGGTTGTGAACAGATTACCACTGTCCTCTTTCAACTCTTGTGACAGTGCAGAAAGCAAAAAGTGAAGCCAATCTAAGAAACAGAGCAGCAACAAAGCTGGAGAATTCGTTCATGTAACTACATGTTATTTGTGCAGAGTTATCATCAATACTGTGTTCCTCTACTGCATTTTCCATGACCTATGATGGATTGCAGGCTAAAAAAACTACAAATGAGAAAGAGCTGGTCATGGTTAGAGTTGTGACTTGACATCCTGAAATCCTTGTTGATTTACTAGAAAACAAAAAATGGTTATGCAGATGCAACTGCAAAAAAAGTCAATAAAAGAGTGCTCTTAGAAACAAGCTGAAGATCCCCAGTTTGGTGTCAGCTGCTACAGATGAAACATCATTGAATATAAGTGAGGTAATGACCATAGTTCTAGTGATTTTTTTTTTAGTTTTTACTAAAATGGAAATTTATAAAAATAACAAATATTGGAATAATTTTAAAAAGTGATGAATATGTTTAAACTCCCTACATACTGTTAGACATTACCTGACTACAACATGAGCAAATTATAAGCTAAAAGCTTAGGTAAAGTTTATTATGGTAGAAAACATTTAGGGAAATTCTTTCTGCTTTGTGTGTAGGGTGGTGCATCTAATTCTGGGTGAGGGTACCAAACAGTTTTAAAGACCGTGTCAAGAGGAATTGGTATAATCAATGGTATTTTGACAAACCTGACAAGTTTGTGGCTTCTAATTCTCACATCTTACAGAATATCTTATCAAAATCTAATTTATTTAAGAAGCCTGACTGACAGTGATAGGCTACTGTCATACAACATTGCAACAGAGCACTGATGGATCCAGAGGGCAAAATGGTTCTCTCAAAAGAGTGCAAGGACATTGTTATTTTTTCTAACTGCCATCTCCCTCTCTTTTCTACAATTCTGGATCCCCATGCATGAGAGTATCACACTGCACAAACCACTGTCTGTGATCACTTTTTGAAAACTAAATGTATAAATCTTTGCAGGAAACTAAGAGACAGTGGTTGCAGCTCTAATCCAGTGCCTTGACAAGTGACTCAACTCCTTTCACAATATCCTGTATATAAACAAGTTTTGGGTAAACTCAGCCAAATGGAAAAATGATTTGGCATTTGAATTTGAGTAGAAGACTAAATATTTTGCAGAAAAGCTTCTACAAAGTGCAGGAACTAAAGACCCATGGGAGCAGATTCTACAGAACAGGCAGGAGTTGCCCACTCTACACTTGCTTGTAGATGTTGTCATACCAACTTGTGTCAGAAAGAGCACAGTTGAATGTGGTTTCAGCATCTTAATGGCCATGTTGTCAGATTGTATATTTTCATCAAGCCACATTAGAAAATGTTAAAACAGGAAAACATTTATTTTGTGATTATGGTTGTGTTCATCATTCAACTATTATTTCCTTTTGTAACTTAATTTATCTCTAAATTTTTAGTTGCATTGAAACACTAACTCACCTTCTAAATAATCATTTGTACTTTGAGTAAATGTGTATGATGAAACTGACACCAGCTTTCCTAGCATTGACATACAGATAATATTAATGTGGCATAAGAGTATATAAATTTATTATCACATGATGTTACAATCTCATGACCTTATCTGTAAATAAATACCCTATCAGAGGTTTCACCAAGACAGAGTCACAAGACAGCTATTCATGTTTGTCACTCAGTACTGAGAGGTATTGTTAGAATATTGTATTTGTTGTATTTTATGTTGTTTTTTTTTAATTAGGTTATTTCCTACTGGTTCTTTTTCCTGATTCCATTATTATTCACTAATAAATGTTTAAGATAAACTGTTTATTCAGTGTTTTGGTATGCATTCAATGTATTTCTAAGTGTTGTTATTGTGAATAAATTGTTGTTTATGTTATTGAACTCTGATTGTTGTGGCATGTTCATCTTAGGTCATTACAAATGGACGACATCCTTGTAATCAAAACCAATCACAATGTCTAATTAGAAGCAGAATGCAAAGAAATAATCAAACCTGCACTGAACAATTTTATGGTAACCAAGAGACAATTTGCAGGTGCATGAATCCACCCAGGGCTATGGTGCTGTTCCAAAGAAACTGAGGTACAGTTTTACCAAAGAAACAGTAGCTAGTACTACCCTGCAAGACACCAAGTCCAGTAAGTCTGAAACTGACAGAGGTAGCTCACAACCAGAGCTGTATTCTGAAAGTGACTCAAAAATGCTGAATGCCAATTGATGATAGATCTGAATTACTCAGATGATTCATCATTCTAAATTATCTCATTTCCAACTGAGTTGATTACTGACCAGTATTTAGTTTTGAAAAACCTTATTATAACTCCTTTGAAATGTTCTATTAATAACGGTAGATATGATTTTAAATCAAAACAGAGAGGGGATGTGAATCCCAATCCCCAGCAATTTACAGTTAAAGTTCTATAATCAAAATTGTAAGCTTGGATAGTAAATTATAGGAAAAGGGGGTTTTTATCTTGGATGTCAGCTGCAAAATCACATCAAATTTAGCTAAAGGCTTATGTATGCTTATCATTATGAAAAAATCACTCCAAATATGTTACAGGTCTTATAAATGAATTTTAACTTAGATTTACAGCATAAAATAAAGAGTTCCTGAACAGCCACAATACAAACCCATGTCCAAATTTCAATTTTTGTTAGGAGGAGAGCAATCTGACCTTCTCGATAATTTAGGGAAAGCAATTTATATCTTATTTTGCATTTATGAAGACCAGCAACTTCAAAAAATTAGGATACTTTACAAAATATTTTGCTGAAAAAAAATATGAAACCCATAACTAGTAAAGCACAATAAAAATTATTAATTAATAGTTTAACTACATTAGTTGAGTTGATTTCAAAACAACTTTCAGATATTCAGTTAAGATACCAGTGAGCAAGGAAAGAGTAGTAACTTGCAGAGTTTGTGATGAGCACAAAAAAATAAAAGGAACCTGCCATATTTGCCATGTGTGTCATCTTTGTGATCCAATACCTACAACATAAAGCATAAAAGTAATTAGTTGTTAAATCAGTAGGAAAAAGTCAAGGCAATATCAGAGCCAAGTTTTTTACAGCACCTGCTCTTGAAAAAAATAATTTACGTACTATAAACTTTTATAAAAGTATTAAAAAGAGTATTCAAATAATAACAACATTTAAAGAGGAACATCCTAACTTACGTTTGCTTGGCATTGGTGAATAAGTTGATGAATTTCCCTGATGACTATATCCTCTCTGCACTAACTCATGTGGAGGTGGTGGGGGTTGTTGAGAATGAATGATAAATTCATCTTTTTCTTTCTTTATGCTGGAAGAACTCTGCTCTTTCACAGTTTTTTTGTTACTCATTTCATTTGTAGACTCATTGTTATCAGGAGGTGGCGGTGGTGGTGGTGGAGGCGGTGGAGGAACTTGGGTCATATACATCTGATGATAGTAGGCATCATACTAGAAATAAAAACCAAAATACTCCTGTTGTACCTGTTTTTCATTAATGCCTATCAGAGACAAAACTCATGAGCACAGACAATATAAAAATTCTAAACCAACAAAAAGATCAGAAACATGAATTGGCCAAAAATGTATTAGGATACCTAAAGAAAAAACAACATAAAACACCAAACATAATCAGAGAAGTCTGGGCTTTCAGAAATGCCTAGTCTCTTCTTGGTTCAACTATATTTCTGAAATATAAATCCTGATGCTTTTAAAGGATTAATTACTAAATTATTTTTTTATACTTTTATGAAAAATTAGATTATTTTTACATCTCTCTTGAATTGTCCACTATATTTGTAAATATGTCTGTCCTGAGATATTAATAAGCATTACACAAATATGTTATGTAATAAAAATTCTGATGTCATACAATCAAATGTTTACTCATTCATACGGATACAAGTTCCAATAATCAATGCATATTTTCTTTCGACTAGATTTACTAAGATATGTCCCATTTTGCATTGTTTGAAAACTCAACAGCGTGCACTGATATATGTGTAAAATGAAGTTCATTGTTTTCTTTATAAATATGAAATTATACCTGACTTTGTGTCCAAAATGTAGTGTTCAAGTAACTTTGCAATGAAAACAATTCCTCATTGTTTAACTAAGATTTACAAATTTTTGAGAGAAAAGTCAAAATTGATACTTAAAAGGTTGAATAATATAGAAAAGATAGTATGGAAACAAAAATAATGGGAACAATTCATAAAAAAATTCCTATATTTAGATGATGCAAATCAGACAGCACTACATTATTTTTTTCTGTTTTTGAATTTCTGAGAAGCAAAATCCAAAAATTTGGAACGTGTTCAAGCCAAGTAAATAAGGTAAGTATAGGCACGATGCTTTGGACCACCCACTGCAAACCTTTTAACCTTAAAAATGTTTAAGAAAATGAATCAAAGTAGCTCATTAAGTTTTTAACAAATGTTTATACATGTTTCAGGCATGCAGTTAAATATCCAAATACTACAAGGAATGCTCTTCATTAACCAAGAATACAGTGACATCAATATAATGGACAAACATTTCAAATTCATCTAACAAAACAATGCTTTATTCACATATCCCTGACTGAGAGTGCTTTTAAGATTTAAAAAATGGAACACACACAGATTCCAAATAATAACAAGTACAAAAGACACATCCTGACATATTTTTTCCATTCCTCAAGTAATAAAAAGTTGTTGAAACGTCTCATTGTTTTTTTCATATTGTTATATTTTGACAAAATGTACAGGTTTTTAACCTGAATTAGATTATCTATATTATCTTACTGCTAACAAGTGCTATTAAGAGAGGACACTTTTAATTTCAGTAGAAATTATAGAAACAAATATTAATTATGAAGTGCTATGCATAACATTTAATTTTTTTTGTCATGATTGCCATTCCAAGATAGCTTCCCTATTCTGAGATATATTGTATAAATGCATCAAAAGAAAACACACATCCAAGTAATAAAAGAAATGAATACAATGACAAATCAATTTTGCTGTTTCCTATCACAATACCCAGGTTCCAGATCAATATAGTTTTCAGCACATGATCATCAAACACAGATTACAGACGATAATCATAACACGTGAACAATGGCTTGAAATAATAAACATTTTTAGTCAGTACAGAGGGTTGAGTAAATAAGATGATTTTGAGTCTTAGAATGCTTTGACTGATGACTGTTCACCTTGACAATAGCCCTGTGATACAGTTTTTACTGCAGAAAGCTCCATTGTAATGTTATCTTCAAAGCATACTACTGCTCCTCGTTGCTTATCTGTTCCATCTAGCATACAAGGATGATAATGTAGTACCAGACTGAACTACATGCTTTCCACTCCTTTTAGTTTAAAAGTTTACTAAATTTTGTTCTAGTTCCCTGGTTGGAACACACTGCTCAAGTAAGTTTCTAGCTTTAACTTTCCCTAAACACTGCCTTCTTATGTTAGAGACTTGAGAGTTTATTGCCATATTTAAAACAGTCTGGGGGGCCTGGAACAGTAGATTTTATATTTTGCAAGAAATTTTACAACATCACAATAGTTTCACAGTGGTTGTTTTAACAGTCCAATCACATAGAAATATATGGGTGCTACATTGATAACTTGAAACATGTGTATTTGTATGGAATAGCATGAATACCTATTTCATTATTTAGTTGTATGAAACACATAATGGTTGACTGGAAACCTTATTTTGGTAAGCCTATACCTTCATTATTTAACAGAGATCTTTATCGATTATGTACGTGTATTCTCTAACTTTTATGACATGGTGCACTTTGCTTACCAAAGCTTGAGTATGACTTGTTGCGAGCCTCATAATTGTACTGATGGCCCAATTCCATCAATATGACTTTGTTTTAATGACATTTAATCTTATTGCCCTTGGCACTATTTTTAAATTCCTTTTTGTGTAAAGAACTAAATTAATTCAAAATTTAATTAAACAACCTTATTCTCCATATGTGAACAAAAGCAACATAATGTATATTTGAATTTTATGTTTTCCAAGTTTCAATTTCTTCATTTTAAAAGAAATATTATTAAAAAAATCCTAAAATGCTGTCTTCTCACAATCCACATGCTACAATAATCCTAACTTTGCAGCAGTTGACTCCTCCACACACAAGCTAGTCATGTACTAGTGTCCATATGTAATGTAGATCTATTTGCCCTTATGATATGTAAAATACTAAGTTATACAGCTCCACTCACTTAGAAACAGAAATAATGCATGCCAACTATTGACAAGTGCCACCCCACCCACTTCTGTACTCTGCAGTAAGTTATAAACCATATGTATGTACCCGACACAGGTGTATGCAGTCATTAGAAAGAACACAGATTACAATATACTCCACCAGTGATTAACTTGAAATTTGCATGCACTTTTCATCACAGGGTACAGGTAACTGCTGTTAGATTGTTATCAATTTGATAAACTATAGCACTTAAAGAGTGGCTTATTACCAAAATAAGCTATACTTAAGAGAGGCAGTTAAAATTGTATTTAGGTCTTACTTTTATATTTTAGTTAATTATTTATTATTTGTGTTTTTAAAAGCCATATTTTACAGGTTTAATAATGTTTATATGTTTAACCTGTTGCCATCTGGATTATGAAAGCTTATATAAACAGGGCATGTACAGGTTCATTCTTTTTCTTTTGAATTTTGTGCAAAGCTACTTGAGGGCTATCTGTAACATACAGGTTCAACCTTGTTTACACAAGCTCATCTACACCCACAATCTGCCTACAATAACTTAAACCCTTGAGAGTATCAGCTGACATATCAGCATAAATAATAAAAGATAAATAATCTGAAAGCAACATTTAAAATAAACTACAAGTGAGATAAAGACATGAAATTATGCACATGAACCAAAAGAACTATTCTATTGAATTTCTGTGATGAATTGAAAGGTATGTACATATTTCCATTTGTTAATTTTAAACATTTCATTGCACATGTTGATGATATGAAATAGTAATATACAGGGTGTTTGGAAAGTCACTGTGCACTTGTATATTTATTAACAGACATGTTTCAATATAGAATACAGGAGGTAAATATGAATGACAATTATAAACAATGTTGAAAGTGACCCCTGTTGGCATCAATACAGACCTGGATCCTTCTTATTTTCTTTCTAAACACCGATATCAGTTGCTGGCTTGAAATAGACTGAATAAAATATGATTACAAAACTGCACAGTGACTTTCCAAACACCCCGTAGTACAGAAAATAAAATATAAACATTTACTTTAAAACACTTTTGATATTCACTTGAGAGATAATACAATTAAAAAGATATTAACTATAATTTTATACTCAAAATAAAAATTAATTTGCAAGTGAACTATTCAGAGTCCATGTGCCAATAACTACATTAAAGAATGAACTTTAGAAATTGCAGAAAAAATCAAAATTAAATATTTTCTGTAACTACATACCTTTAGGAGCATTCTTTTCAAATTTCAGTATTTTTATTTTTGTAATAAAATACAATGAGAGCTACACTTTCTCTGTGACAGCATAACCAGGATTAATAGGCTTAAGTACAGGAATATCCCATCTTGAAATACCTGAATCCTGATCTTAGCTCATCATTATTATCCAAGTTTCTTATCCTTCCAAAAATGTTATAAATATTCTGTTGCATCACAATATCAAAATATGATGCTTATACATACCTGCTCAACAAGTTCACATTGACAATGACTGTTATGAGTATTGTTGAACTGCATATTCAAAATCACTTTAAGGTATTCAAATCTCATAGTTCTAGTATTTTAATGGTATTAATTTTCAACCCTGAAACTCTTAACTTGTTTTTACACTGTTCACCAGCAGCAGTGCACGGTGCACTATGTTGCACTGTATGTATTTTGTTTTTGCCTCTTACAACGGTCAAAGTAAAGAAAGGATAATTTTTACCCCAACGTTGATAACACCACGTAACACAAATTTTGTTCCTGGATAATGTGTGTTATTTCTTAGTTACTTATATTGTAAAAGTACTGAAAATGGCCATTATTTCCTTCAAACTTTGCTTTTGTGACCTGGATAATGAAATTTAGAAATTAACCTATTTTCTATGTAAAAACAGACAAATCTGCACATTTTTATTTACATAAGGTCTGAATAAAACTACATATGAATCAAGATTTGCATGTACTTATACCAAAGTTATACAAAAATTTTTAGAAGTGAGTAGTTTTTTGAGATTTGCAACTGTAATGTAAATCACTTTCATGTATCAGCTCCCAAATATAGTTTCTCATCATGTTTTCGTTATACGCTCCTTGGTAGCGACGTTCAAAGTTCAGTATACCTTGGTGGAAGCACTCGCCTTGCTCCTCTGAGTATGCTCCCATGTTCTTGAATTTATCAAAATGAAAGTCAAGGATGTGGACTTTCATGGACATCATGCAGCTCATTTTGCCATAGTTCTTCACCAGAGCCTCAACCAGTTCCACATAATTTTCAGCCTTGTGATTACCCAAGAAGCCCCAAACCACTGCAAAAAGTTGCCCCAAGTTTTGTTTTCCTTCCTACTGAGCTTCTTGGGGAATTCTGTGCACTTCAGGATCTTTTCTATTTGTGGTCCAATGAAGACACCAGCTTTGACCTTTGCCTCAGACAGCTTTTGTGACATAGTGTAATGATTATTATATTTTGTAATTTTAATATTTAAGTGTCTATATTTCTTATACATTTAAATGGCAATAACTTAAAAAAATACTTACTTGATAAGGATTCTGATAGTATGGATAACATGCTTCCATTCCTGAATATCCAAACCTATAATAACAAAGAACACTAAAGTAAAAGTGAACCCATAACAGTATAAGGTAACTTCAATGAATCAAGTTGTTTTCTTGCAAAAATAAAACATAAAATATTATGCTTATTCTTCTAGTAGAATTAACTTGTTTGAATTAACTTGTAGAATTAAAATTCTACACCAACACCTTCCAATAAAACACACTGGCAAAATTTATGCTTTTTTTAATCACTCTATAAATTAACCAGTGCAGCAACCAAATTTATTTCACCATACAACATATTTCAGGAATCACAAATTACACAACAAAGTACTTAAAGGGCAAACTTCACGTAAATATTATGTGTTTTCTTTTTCAGGTCTCGAGCACAGGACAGGTAAATCTTTCGCCACCTGTCATGTGAAAGTGGGTTTTTCTCGGGGCACTCCCGTTTCCCCCCCACAGCAAAATCTTAGGCATCAAATCTTTAGATCCCAGCCAAGGCAACTTTATTGCCATGCCCTGAATTGGGTTGTATCGTTTCGCGTTTTATGTTCACATCTATTATGCCATCTGCCTTTCGGGACAAGTTCTGGCTGTTTTCTCCAGTGCTACCTTTGCCTCGATCATGAATAATATTAATTATGACTAACTTCACTCCTTCACCCAGAAAGAGTTAAAATAGAAGAAAAACAAAAAACCAGCTAAACTCAATAACCTTCCACGAAAGAGGACGAAGAGGAACCACAATGTTCCTGAACAACCCAGTTGGAGAGAGTGAACTTTTATCGCAATGATACATTAATGTGACATTTTTGGTTATTTAACTGTATATATAAAAAGTTTTTTTTCATATCCTCCACATGCAAAATTTTAAAAGGCTTAGCAACTTACACAGCAACCATGGACAAACATTGTAGCTAGAAGATAATTCTTTACTTCTTCAATTACTGTTTTATATTTTAAGAAAAATAAATTTAATAACTTATTTCTAAATATTAATAATATTTATACATATATAATACACAATAATTGATATGTGACTATATATTATAAATTACTAGTCCATTAAAACAAAGCCAAGACGGTAACTTTGTAAGTCTAACAGTCAGCTTTACATTAATAGACATGGTAATTTGGGTGCATGTTCTCCACATCAATAAAAGTTCTATTAATGTTAGCAGGGCATAACTGCAAGATCAATATAATAAAAATAACAATAATATATAATGTTAGGAGACTTAACCTTTTTATACTAAACATTTGTATTTTTGTGCTATAATCTGTAGTCATTCTAGAATAAAAAAGTATGTATAATTTATATTCATTCCCTAATTTTTTATCATAGTTATTATGAGATCAGTCAAATTTATAAATCTCACATAGTTTAGGCAGAAAAAATAACAAACAAAATATAGTTTTACTGAAAATAATATTTTTTTAATCATAGCATGAAAAACACTTTGCACTGAAACTGATAACTAAACAATATATTTATACACAAATCTTTAGTAAAAACATTTCATTAAAAAAATTGTTTTTTGTGAACAAAAATCTTGCAGTCTTCACTAAAAGCCTACAAGATATTTTGAAGA
The DNA here is from genome assembly GCF_004210375.1 of Tachypleus tridentatus. Classification (NCBI taxonomy): domain Eukaryota; kingdom Metazoa; phylum Arthropoda; class Merostomata; order Xiphosura; family Limulidae; genus Tachypleus; species Tachypleus tridentatus. The sequence goes on from NC_134835.1 coordinate 47,724,185, forward strand.
TGCACATACTGCATCAAAAGTTACAGTATAAATAATTAACGTGTACAAATGTGTATAGGAACTATACTGAAAAAATCAAGGAGACAAAATCTAAAAAAGCAAGATAGAAAATTTGATAAAGGCAATAAAGCTCTGAAAAAATCAAGAATAGACAAAATCTAAAAAAGCAAGATAGAAAATTAAAATATCAAGAACAAAGATAAAGAGGGGAGTTGAAAGAAAAATTTGTAATATCTAAACAATTAAGAGATAAAATATGACTGAAAAATAAATCAATGAAGCTATTGGAAGAAACATATAGAGGCATTACAACAAGTACAAACATAAACCTATGAAGTACAGAAATATGATAACAGAAAAATCATAAACAGAATAAAACTAAAAAATTAATTAGTAAATGAACAGTTCAAGCATACTGCACTTCTTTCTTCATCCAGCAAAGATTTCCAACTTAAAACACCATTTACTATAAAATATGGAAAAGAAACTATTTGGTCTACACCTGTTACCACTAATGCCATGCTATCCATGACTGCAAAACCTTCCTGAAGTAATCCAGCCATATCATTATAAAATAAAAGTTTCAGAATTTAGCTGGCCAGTTCCACAATATCAGCCAATCACGAAATAAATAGGTAGGACAAGAAGGTACCTTGGAAGGTATATCTGACTCAGTTCAAAATAATTGAAAGTAAACAGGTGGACTAGTAAACAATAAGGATTTCATCTTGCTGCTTCTTTAAAAGAACCAATTTTAACAGCATTAAGCAGCCTTTTAGCTAAAAGTAATAACAACTATCAAGCATTGGATGCCACATTATCTAAAAGGTTCAGAGAGCACAATAGAAAAAAGCATCCAAAGCAATATTCCAAAGTAAGGTAAAAATGAAAGGAAAGACCCAAGCCAAACTTGTAGAACATTATGAAAGGTTTACCCAATTATCATACCCAGATCATACCAAGAGTTCTAATCAATTTAAACTCTCAAATCCCACATGATTAACCATTTCATTTCAGGTAGGTCAAAGTGCATGTTACAGCTTTTCACAGGTTCAAAATTTAATTAAACCACTTTGTTGTCAATGTATATGAACAAATTCAGTATCAAAATGTGAATAATAAAAAGTATTATTTTAAGTTCTTACTTTAAGGAAATTCTCAATCTACCTCATTATAAGAACTGTGATGTTTTATCCAAATCTTTTCTCTTCTCCAATTATTTTACCATCCTTCTGAGATGTATATAATATAATGTAAATTATTCATTATGATATTTTCATTATTCAGGGAAAGGATAATTTACACACCTTTCAACTTTATTTAGTTACAGCATAATAAATAGAAAATCAGACTTCTCTTGCCACACCCAATCTTTTAGAATTGGCCAAAAGCTGTCTCTAAGTTTCAGACTATATTATGTATAAAAAACAGAAAACCAAAGGTTTTCTTAATCAATTGATGTATTGTTCTGTTTACTGCACATAAAATTGTCTATTTTGAGCTTAGCTAAATTTTTAAAAGCTTTTGTTGCACAGTTAGAAAGTCAGAAAAACTGTTAACAATTATGAAACATTGTTAAATTAAATAGAAATGATTTAATGCGGTTATTAGTATAAAAAAGTAGGAATACATTTTATCAACAGTGAGAGGAAAAAGTTAGTACTATTTCTTGTTTTTCATGTTTATTCTTTATTATTATAAAAGTAATTTAAATACAAAAATTGAAAACTTCTTAGGTTAAGGTAAAATAAATATTAATTTTTTATGAGGTATACTTGTAAGTAGTTTGTATGTCGTGTAATTCAATATCATAATCATATACATTTGCCACGTAATTCTTTACAATTTATATGGTGCAATTAATTGTTAGACATGGTTCAAAGGATAATAAAATAATAAAATTTAAGTATATATGTGTAATGTTACAAGTGTAAAGCTACTTAGGATAAATGACTATAGCTTTGTTACAATTTGCAGTCATTCCAGAAAGAAAATTGCAATTATGAGTTATCAAAGAGCAGCACATGAAGCTAAAGGCAACACACCATTATTACTGATGTTTGACAGACAACTTAAAAAGACTGGATTTCATCAAGGTAACATTGTATGACTTTACAAAAAAAAGTTGAAAAGAGCCATCTGACCATGTGTTGTACTAAAAAAATAATAATATTGTGAGTCAGAGGATCGAGAAAAATAGATGGTCTAAGCCAAAGGACATACATTTTAATTGCCTCTTAAAGTTTGTGGAAGAAAGCTAGCAAGCCAAGTAGCTTCAGATAAAATTTTATAATTGAAAGCAACCTGTTGAAAAAAAACAACAGAGATTCCTCTCAAAACCATATCAAGAGGACTGTCAAGGACAGAACTTTCAGTGGACTTGAACATCTACCTAGGGAAAATCAACCCAATGATAAGATCATTTCATCTGCATACCATGACCCTTTGTGAAAAAAAAAAAGTAAATGGACAGTTTAATGTTATTTAATTTGTGCATTAGAACTGTTAAAGGAAGAAGACAGTGTTGTAAGCAGCATTTTAATTTAGATGTTTAGCAATGTTTGCTAGATGGAGCATGTTGTTATATCAGTGTGATGCAACACCTAGAAATTTTGTGAAAATTATACCTCAGTAGAACATGAAAGCTTCTTGTGTTACTCAGAAAACTTGACTGTATAAAAATATCAGATCAGTGAATTAGTCAGTTAGTGAGTCATCAAGTTCAATGTCAGTGTGTACACTACACAGCGAGTCAATCAGCAAACATTAATTTTGAAATTTCTGTTAAACAACTGTTTGAAATTAAGCCTATTATTAAATGTAGCTTGTACCAAACATTACTGAAGAAATAACTAAACACTTCCTCAGATCACCAGCCTAAACCCATGTTGTCTGACAAATGACAAGCACCCTGGAACAGTTTCACTCAAAACAACATTGCAGGCCTACTGTACACTTATACATGCCCACACTACACATTTAATGTTGACTCCAATCCACAACCAAAGTCATTGGTAAATTTCTTAACTACAAGCTCAAAAATTTGAACCACTCACAAAAATCTTTTTGACCATTTTTTAAAATTTTAAATATTGTACTTTGTACAAGAGAAATGATATAACCAACAAAAAGGGGCCAAAAAATGTCAGGAAAAGCTAGCTTTCATGAATGGCTAATAACAGTATTTCAGCCACTAAACTTTTTATCACAGTCAAGCTGCACCTCTATACTGCTTTATTCACGTGAATTTTGTATGAAGTTTAACAGAGCTTGAATGGTTGTATTTTATAATAACCCATGAAAACTAAATTTGGCTTATCTATACATAAAACAGCATAATCTTACCCAGGATAAACATACAAACTTGGCTGCCAGTACTGCATGTTGTTGCTGAACTGATGTATCTGTGGTTGCAATGAAGTTTCATCTGTACTCGATTCCTTATTACTAATCATATTCAAGGCTTTTCTTGCATTTTCCCATGCTTCTTTTGCAGACATGTCACTACTACTCTTGTTTTCAGAACTAAACTGGGAATTACTTTGCTGGGACCTAAATTAATACATAATTTATATATAAAACAACACTCAAGTTACACAGACTTTAATGAAATAATGTTTTACAATTTCACAACTACTATCAACAACACATTTACTGACCAACTTTAGTTACTAAAACCTGAAGATTAAATTTTTTTATGATAAAATATCACTGCAGTAGACATGTTTATTTTATGCTTAGATTATTAAAAAAAACACTTGATTCATAAACCACCATAGTAACATTGTTAGAAATATTGAAAAAAATGGTTTACTTTAGCAATTATTATCTACAGACTTTCATTTCCTTGATCAGAACCAACCATAGGCTACAACATTTCAGTAAACATTACAATTCTATGAAAGTAAAAAATATGTAATTTATACATACATTTAAAATTTTTTGTTATATCATCTTTAGTTTTTTACAATTATAAAGAGAAGATATCAGTGTCTCTTCAGAGCTCATATAATTTAAACTGGCTATGAACTTGATTAGTCCCACTCTGCAACCTTAGAAAAGAAATCGATAAATTCAATACAGCTGATGAAAATGAATGTAATATCCATAACAAAATCCAACCAGTTATCACACAAAATAAAAATTCTCTTACTCTCATATTAAAAAATTCTAAATTATCATTATCAACATGGTTTTAGTTATTCCAGCCTGACAACAATACAAACTTTTGCATTTATTTTTGAAATATATTTGACTGTTCACTAAGTCTTCAAAATCTTTCTGAATCACAATTTCCTACAGTTTTGGACATAGCAAATTCTGATGACTTACAGTAATACTATGAACATAAATATCAGTCCCAGAAGAAACCATTAAGAAACTTTATCATCACAATAATCAGAGTTCAAATTAATTCTTTGATGTTTTCCATGTTCTCTAAAAAAAATTTGACTAACCTTTTTTTTTGGTATTTTTGTCAAAACCTCTGTGAAATTATGACATATAAAGCAACAGAAGACTAAACTCTAGTTTTGAATGACTACACAAAGCTACTCAACAGCTATCTGTGCTAATCTAATCCTTCCTTAGATTGACATGAGAAATTAGAAGTAAGGCACCAAGCCAACTCTCAGGATGCTCTATGGAAAATAGTGGGATTTGATCTTCTCTCTTATGAAACACTCACTGTCCAAAAATGCAGAGCATCATTTTTGTTTCCAATAATGGAGTGCAAGTTATGGACCCACATATCAAGAGCCTGGCATGCTAACTACTGTGTCATGCTCAGCCCAAAGGCTGAAATAAGTGGAATTTTGATAAGACAGGAAACTCATTATTGTCTATTTTAAAGCAACTGTTTCTTTATTTAAAAAAAGAAGTGTTTTAAGTGTATACAACAAAGTTCTCAAATCCAAATGAGGTTATAATTTTCCTACACTGAAAATGTATTTCAAATAGGTGCTATTTAGCTAAATTAGCTATTTTTGCTCAGTGCTACCCTCTAAAACATGCCACAAGACTTCTGCTATACTGGAATTGCGAGATTCCAACATTTCTTTCACGCAAATCATCATAATGCATCACCTCCTCACCACCAAAAGTAAAATATGTTCATATGACTCACTCTACTGAACTGTCACTTCAAAGTTTGGTAAATGCATCAGCACCAGAATAAAGTGTGGAGAAAGGGTGGGAAGTGTGAACAAAGAGAATTACCTATCAGAAAAACATTTACAGTAAAAGAAAATTATAACTTCTAATATGATACTTCTCTCCACTTACAAGATTAGCTAGAATCACACATTGATTAGTAAAAGGAACCAGTGCAAGAGAAGAACAGAAGCACCCACCAAAAGCATCTGAAAGATACCTCTAAATTATAGCCTACTTGAAAAATCTGAAAAGGGGAGTCTCATCACTTCTGAGCCAGGTATATTCTTTGTCAAGAACAGGGATGTGCAAGATAACAAGGTAGAAAATAAGGTGCACATCCAACCACTAAAAGATATTGTAATTTAATTCCATAATGAGAAAAGTGGGTAAACAATGATGCACCCATGAGTGTAGTGTCTAGGACATGATGGATTGTACTAAATAAGTCAAATTCATCCAAAATTCCTTGCAGGATACCAACATCCATGTATGGGAAGGATGAGGATATATCATTTGCACCTCAAACCCAAGAACCAGGCAATTAAAAATCACTTCAATTCCAGGGTATGACACAAAGAATAGCACTGAGCTATTGATATGGGAAACTGATATCTAGCATCAAAAGGATGTTTCTTACAAGAAATCAACTCATCCAACTCTGAAACAGGCTGGAATCATCCAAATAGCAATAACATCTTGGTGAAAAGCAAGAACGATAGGTACAGTTACGACAAAAGTGTTCTTACCCCTGCATTGTGAGTAGTTTTTTCCTCATAACTTAAAAAGTATCATGATTAAAATAATGAAAGTATAGTATATTATAAATATTATACAAACACACATCTACATACATTTTTATGTAAATTGAACAACAAATAAACTGATTATAAACAAATAACCAAACATAGTAGGGGCAGAAAGTGTTTGTGCATCTACTTTAATGGTCAGTTGTGTAGCCTTTCAGGTGAATTACTCAGCCCAATCTCTCCTCATAGCCCTCCATGATCGTTTGACAGTACTCGACTGGTATTTTCTTCCATTCTTCTTTACAGAAGGCCTCCAACTCTTGCAAGTTTTTTGGATGATGCTGATGAACCCCGGTCTTCAACTCATACCAAACGTTTTCAGATTGGGATGGTCACTCCAGAATGCTTATATGGTTCTTCTGCAACCAGGATTGCAGATATTTCGATATGTGCTTAGGGTCATTGTCGTGCTGGAAGATCCAACCACTCCCAAGCCACAAGTTCCGAGAATCATTCTTGATACAAGTGCCTAATATATCAACGTACTCTTCTTTTTTCATGATTCCGTTGGCGCGGTGAAGACTGCCTACACCAGAAGAACTGAAGGAACCCCATAGCATGATTGAGCCACCTCCATGTTTAACTGTAAGAACAGTGTTCTTTGGAAGATTTTGTTCCCCTTCTTATGGAAAATATAGCGAACAGCATTGTGGCCGAAAAAGCTCAATTTTAGTCTCGTCTTACCAAAGAATACTCTTCCAATAGGTAAAGGGTTTATCTACATGCTTACTTGCATACCTCACGTGCTTCTAAATAAACAGGCTTTAAATATGGAGTTCTACGAGGGCGACATGCTTTGAACCCAGAAAAGCATAACATGTTCGTAACTGTAGAGGTGCTTACTTCAACCCCAGTTTCCCTTACCAGTTTCTGTATGTCATTACGTGTTTTGGTGGGACATCTGGAACGAGGGAGGTTATCAGTTGATCCTGTAAGCTTAAACTTGGCAATTATGTTTTGAACAGTCGATTTTGGCACATTAAGTTGTGTAGCAATACCGGAAAGAGACACTAGACTTGTATTTTACAATAATTCAGTTTTTTAAATCACTGGACAGTTGTTTCCTCTTCGCCACGATGACCACGCAGATAATGATGAAGATGGCACTAAACTGTCTGAAGTACATTTTTTGCTGGCTAAATTCCAATAATTATGAACCCAGTGTCTGGTTATGGAATGGTATAATGTAGTTTATTTGGCAACCTAAACAAAATTTTTAAGGGAATATCAGTTTTTTCACATGTTCTGAAATGTACAAACACTTTCTGCTCCTCCTATTTTCAGTTATTTGTTTATAAACAGTTTATTTGTAGTTTAATTTACATAAAAATTTACGTAGATGTGTGTTAGTATAATATTTATATGTTATACGTCTATTAGCCTAATTGTGATACTTTTTAAGTTATGAGCAAAAACTACTCAGGACGCACGGGTACGAACACTTTCTCTCGTAACTGTAGCTAAGAACAAAACCATGTATCACCACAAACACCTGCAACATAGACTGAAGAAATCAAGGAAAGAAGATATACAACCTAAACTTGTGTGAGGATTTATTCTGAGTGGTTCACTCTGAAAAACAAACCCTGCCAACAAGATACCAACATTCAGGTAAAGGTAAGATGGGGGCATAGAGGAAACCTCGTTATGATGGAGATAGTGGGAGATGAACATACTGGCAATAGCCAATATGCTGGATTGCACAGTTTCTTTCACATTAGAAGCAAGGAAGAGTCTGTTGGATCTAACAGAAGGACAGCTGGAGTAAACACTGAAAAGAAAAGACCATTCAAACAGCAAACCAGACCCAACTGGTAATGGTAGCAGGTGAAAGATCATAATGGGAGGAGGCTTGCCATCAGACAGTCATGAACATAAACCGTGAAGAGTAGCAATACAGGCTAGATGTGAAAAAAGAGCCCTGAATGGACACAGAAGCCTGGCCAGATCCAGCTGAGGGTAAAGATGGGAATGAGAAAGAAGGAACAGTCCTCCTGAGCTGCTGAGGTCCACAGGAGAAAGAAACAATCCAGATAAGGAAAACACATTAAGTGATAAAACTTACATGAAATGTGACTGGCAAACAAACCCAACCTTTTATGTCCATAGGCTAAGAGAAGAAAATATGTTTTACAGAAAAGATGAAACATGAAAGTAAAGTAAGGGAATGTTGGACCTTATGAATTAATCAAGAATCTAGAAGGAACACATGAGCATGGTAAGAACAGAGGAAGTAAAAACCTTATGGTATAGGAAAATGAAAGTATTGAATAAAGCCCATTCAATACTTGGAAAGCTATAAGACCAAAACCCCATTGTCAAGGAGACATGTGAGAACTTCTCCCATATGAGCCACATTAGGCTTGTCAGAAGGTAATCCCCTGCTAGTAGACCAGTTGCAAAATACCTTCCACCTGCCATGGAAGATGGCCAGACAGAACTAGCTAACAACGAAGTGACTCAAGATGTAAAACCAAATCATCTCGCCATGAATTAGATGAAGACCAGGCATGAAGTTGGTGTATGAGACATGTCATTTATGTTGACGAAGAAGTGAACAAAGAGGAGTAAAAGTTGTTGTAACCTTGGAAACCAAGATGAAGTTGACTAAGAGGGAACAATCAAGTAGACTTGACATGAGAAATCACTAGATGAAATAAACTGGATGGATGGGTATACTTAAGGGTATACTTGTGTGACCAATCTAGACTAAAGGCATAGAGTTCCAGAGCCAGTGGAAAAACTACAGGTGACCAGAATAGAAATAACGTAATGTTGAGAACTGTAGCAAAGGCATCACCATGGGGAAAACCCCACCCATGGGATGTATATGGTTGAGGCACAGAAGTCAATTTATGACAAGACTGAAAACACCCCACATATGACATGCAATAAAGTGAATGTGATGTGCATGGGTCCAGTATAAGATATCCAATGTTCAAAAAACATAATCTCTATACAAGGTGTTCCATTGTGGGTGATGTGTCATCACTATAAGAACATCTGTATGAATTATTCACAGACAATGTTGATTGAGAAGGAAATGAAGCAAGGCTCAACAGTTTGAGAACTGATATGCAAATGGGTTTCATTCACAGACCAATGGCCCGAAGCTTCCTGGTGATTGAACCATACTCACCATCCCCAGAGATGTCCATGACACACCACATGATTTATGGGTTTCATCCAACCACCAGTGTAGGTTGTTTTGAATGGAAGGAGGAAGAGAAATGAGAATGGGAAAGGATCCTAATAAAGATTCCATCATCTAAAAAGTACCATCTGAAGGGATTTCATATGTGCACAACTGAGAATGGCCAGTGATGTTGTGGAAAAAACCACATCCCCAAAAATAATAAAACCTTGTGAGCAGTAAGTGAAAGAACCAAGAGGGTGTTGTGAGCTAAACGTTCCATTCAAATAAATCATAAATGAGAAGGCTGTGCTTGATTGATATTTGTGTAAAAAAAATACCCCCAAATGGTAAAAATATAAAATAGGTGTTTGTGATAGGAATTTTCCAATTTTACTAACTAGCCCACCTTAAACTGCCACAGAAAGTAGCTGCTAGATATGACTGACTGATTCCTGTTTAGAATAAGCCAGTCATCCATGTAATAATGAAATCTCAGTCCTTAAGCACAGAAATACTATCCAAAAGCCTGGATAATTCAACAAAACACCTAAGGTGCAGAGAGAAGTGTGAAGGGAAGGGCCCAAAACTGTAATCCCCAAGATGGACAAACCAAAGAGAATGAAAAGACAGGTGAAATCAGGATATACAGGCAAACACCAGAGCTAAAGATGAAATGCAGGATAAAGAAGGATAAAAGATATTGGTAAAAAATCCCTCAGTATTTCTATGGAGAGCCTTAGAAAGAGGTGTAGGGAAGGAAGATACCATAAAAAGTTAGTAATGGTGAAAAGCAAACCAGAATATTGGGCACATGGAAGACATACCACTTGGGAGTCATCACCCAAATAACTCAACAAATGTTAGTTTAAAAACAAATAGATAATATTAAAAAAGGCAAAAGAATCAGAAGTCCTTAAGGGATAGCATGTTAATTCCCTACGTAAATGCAAGGTCAATGGATAAGAAAGAACCTAAATATCAGGGAATGGAGGAAAACCAATATGTTAGGAAGATTGTTCACATAACAAAAAAGGACAATGTGAATAAGAAATAGGTGACAGGGATAAAACATCACAAACCTGAAACATAAAATCCATTAGAACCACCTAAAACCTAGAAGATTCCAAAGTTGGGAACACAGGGCAGACAAAGACAACATCCTCATCAGCTATCATCATTAAATACATATTAATTGCTAAATTTGGAAAACAAAGCCATAGACTGTGGGATAAACTGTGTGATCTGTACTACATATATATATATATACGTCTGCCCAATTTCAACTACCAAAATGTCAAAAAATGTAATAGAACTGTAAGTAGATGATACATTGCCTTGACAACAATTTACTTTGTCATACAAGTAGGTATCTCAATTATGAAACCAAATGAATACAAAATCTCTTAATGTTACTTTAGTATGTAAATTTAAGTTCATACTTGATTTTTAACATCTGATTGTTGACAGTTTTCATTCATTTTATCAACATGGGTCTTTTTATATTAGTAGTAATAAAGTACTTCAATCTGTTACATTTTATCTAATACTTTCACAATGTATCAGGTTATTAGATATAAAGAATTTTGTATGCACTGTCACAATCAGACATTGTGCAAAATGTCAATTTACAGGCATGACTTTTTTCATTACTTATTAAATAATAATTTACTTTACATTTACTATTTCTTTACTGTAGAAACCACTCGTGTAATTGTTTTTATTTTCAGTATTTCACTTTAAAAATCAAAGAAACCCCTACTTCAAAAACTTGGAAATATTTACATGACACAATAATTATTCAACGGATATTAATCCCTACATATTCAAACTTAATATAAACATTAAAAGCAATATACATACCACTGACATTGGGTTTCAGCCATTTTTCTTTGTACTTGCATAAGCCTACTTGCTCGTTTTGCTAAGTCTACTACCACTACTAGTGGCAATGGTAAGGGTGCGAACTACTACCACTAACGATTAACCAACCTTTAATATCAAATTCTTGTTCGAAAGAAGCGTTCAATTTCTATATAAAAGCATATTCTGACACCAACTTTAAATATAATAACCTAACCGAACACCGTATTAAAATATATTAAATTTTTCTACATTGGTCTCACTTTCTACTTTGTCGACTAATCAAACAACTTGGGAGTAATACTTCCTAACGTTACCCACAAAGATTCATGCGCTGTTTAATACCACTTAAAAATAGTTCGTTAGTCTCAATACCTGATATGTTTCGTTTTAATTTTATTTTAATTAGAAAATCAATAACATGTTTTATCTTTGAAAAAATTATCATGCATTAAAGGAACTTTTTAACATTTCAGTAAGTGCAAAACAAAAGTAACATTTAAACTTAAGTGTACAATCTAACGTTAGAGGGAAGCACTTATACAGAAGGAAAAAAAAACTTCTTGCAATTTGTGAAAAATGGACTCTAACGAAGAGGATCGAAGTTTGAGAGATTGTGAACAGTATGTTAATGACCATAAAATCCAACAAATTTTGAAGGACTGTATCGTGCAACTATGTATTAGCCGTCCGGAAAATCCTATTTCATTTCTGAGGGGATATTTTCAAAAACTAGAACGGGTAAAATTTTATTTATTTGTAACTTGTATATGTATATATATTATAATCATATACGTTGACATTGTCCGTGAACACTAGTGTAGTAGCATTAGCTTGGGTATAACTTGTAAGTGGTATCTTCGTTGTACACATTAAGGGCTTAGCGAGAATTTACTTTCATTGACGCAAAAACTGATTAAGAGCATAATTTTTCTCCCATTTTCAAATCGCTGCATATAGTTATAAGCTAAAGTTTACCTACTACTATATTTTAGGCTGATTTCTCATGACAAATGCCATGTCTGTCAAATTCAATATTCTGTATACAGTAACTTACTATAAATTACAAGTTACATCCAAACATAGAAACATAAAATTAAATGGATAAGTACAAATTTGATGAATGATTGATTTTAGTTTTGAAGAATTTTTGGATATATTAACATGTTTGTAAAGTATATTAAATGTTAGTTAAAATGTTAAAATAGAGATTGTACCATAAAGATCTTGATAGTAATAGCAAGATTTTGTATACACCTTAAAGACTAGCCAGAATATGATTGAACTTTAAAAAAAGTTTTAACTGTTCTCTTGTAGTTTACTGATATGAAAAAGTGAAAAATAAACTACCATATCCAATCTTTGACCTCCTTTAAATGGAAAAATATTGGCTGATTCTTGTATTTCATCTATTTTCAATCTCAATTTTTCTACTTACCATCAATGTCTAAATTACTGTGGTCAGTTTCACCATCTCCCATAGAATGCTTAAGCAATCAAGGATTTAACTGAAGAGCATTTAAGGAAAGGACTAATAGATACTTGAATCATAAGAGCTGGCTTTAAATGTTTTTATTTTAAAGCTTGATTTAGTGGATGGGATGATGAACCAATAGATCCCTTGTTGTCCTTAAATTATATGTAAAATAGTTTATAAACTGTTATAATATTGGAAAAAAAAAAAAAATTAATATATATTTTTCTCTTCATGTTGCAGCAGATTTTTCTCACCAAAATTTCTTGATGTTGACACTTTGTCTCTAAAATTAAAATTAGATTGCTTTCTCTTTCTTGACTTTGTCATACCATTCATTGTTTCTTCTTTTGTTTGCCAGTTGTAATATTTTGGTTTGAACTGTTTCATTGTTTATCTTTTTATGATTAGTCATTTATATTGAATCTGGTAAGGTTAAGAAACTTTCAAACAAGTAATTTTAATCAACTCAAAACCTAAAATAACAAATCAGTAAAAGATTTAAGTTATGCTGTTTAGAAATGTAATTTTACACTTTCACTACATGTTCATATACTAACAATAACGTGAGAGAGCATTTAACCTGATACATAGACATAAGGCTTACCTGAAACACTACTTCATTCAAATCCTTGGTAATTTTTACCTTGCATTTGTCAACAACACAAGATCAAAGAGGTCTGAGAAGATTTTATTAAACAACTACAAAAATAAAAATAACAAAATGTTATTACACTACAGTAAGTGAGCTGAAGGTATTGTTTTTTTGTAATTAAGCCTAAAGTGAAAATAAAAAGTAGAATCACTTAACCAAGGCCAAGTGCACAAAGTTTCACATGAGATAAAATATAACACATATTGTGTGAAGCATGATCAACATGCAAAGCATGCTAATTCCTATGGGTCTAGGGCATACCCCTTTCAAAACATTTGTAAAATATAGTTGTCTTGATATTTTAATCTTGAAACAATTTTACATGGGAGTAGCTTAAGCAATTGTGTGGCTGTTTACATAAAATACATAAACATTTAGTGAAAAGTCAACAAATCATAATTTTGTTGTAACATTGTATGGGAAGCTAGACTTAAATTAGCATAAATTTATATGTTTTATTATATAGTAGAGTACTGTACTATCTGTATACATAGATATTAATTGTTAAATTATTTTAGGAATCTAAACAGTTCTGTACAGCAATAATATATTAGTTATTTAATACATTACTGAAATAACATGTTAGCATGTTTCATACTTGTGAGCACTTTTGCATAAGTAACTGACATAAGCAGAACATATTTCAAGCTTTGCAATACAAGAATGTATCCATATTCTGTGAATCTTGGGCAAGTTGTGTTTTTGAGATTCTTATGAAGAAATCTTGTCTTAAATTTGAGCCATTATATTTTCCTGTTTTTATTATATTTTTAAAATGTCTACCATCTGATATCAGAAAATAAAAAAAAAAAGATTACTGTAAATAACGGTGTACTATTATTAGTATTACTCCTATGTATTTCATGTTTTAAATGGACAATATATGTTGTATATTTAAATATGTTTAGGTTTACAATGTTAATTTTTTTGATTGATCTGTTCTTTCATTTCATAATTTAATTTCTTTTACAATGGAAATTTAAGGTATCTTGGAAGATGCTTCACATAGAAATATTGCATTTAAAACATTTGTATTTTGTATGTTATTTTAGTTTCAACAGGACTCACAGCTCATTTTTCTATTTAATAGAACATCTGTGCTTCCTTAATATTCCATAACATAAGTTTTTTTTTATTGCACAATGATTCACAACCCCTGATTAAGAGACACTGAATTGCAACTCAAAATCTCATTTGAGAATCACTACTAACTAGTAGTACATGTATAATACAATGTATTGTATTATTATTATATCTTCACTTCATGCATAGCATTTGTTTGCTCAAATATATATATCCTCTGGGTAGAATGGCACAAGAGCCACCACAGAAAAAGAACATTTTATTATTTTTTAAATGAAAAGATCTGAAAATTAAAATTTCAGAAATGAAAATTCATTTTTGAAAAGCAACTGGGAAAATAATATTGGAAGTAACAATATATTGCAGTCAGTACAGAAAAGGAATTCCAATAATAATCCTATCACCAATACATCATCAGCAGCCTTCACCTTTATATCTAAGGATGCCCCATGTGCTCTGATGTCATCAGCAGGAATGGAAGGTTGTATTGAACATTTATCTGTTCTTGATGGAGTTGTATGTATTTCATCACTGAAAGTACAACTTGTCCAACCCAAACTGAATTCATTCCCAGTTATAAACAGTTGACTCCAATTGGTTTTCATTGCATACCTTTACTAAATATTTCTTTTTTTTTTGTTATTTGTTTCCATGCTTTCATTTTGCATCTAAAAGCACACTTGGACCAGGAGGACCCAAACAGAACAGAATATTCACTGAGTGTGGTGTAACGTGGTCATGGGCTGACTTGTAGGCAGGCCGAGTGGGTTGTTTCAGCTTAGCCTTTGAAGTTTTGACTAATACTGCCTGTTGTTACATGAAATATTTATTTGAGATGAGGATGCAGTGGGTGAATGGAGCACACAGGTACTAACTTGAGGCTTTACAGTTAAAACAAAAAGACTCAAGAATAAGACTTCCAATAACACGTTTAAGTCATCAAATACGTAATACTTACACACACACACACACACATAATTTATTTTTATTCATGTTTATCACAGGCAATCATTTTAACTATTAACATGATGACTAATGTTTAAGAAAGAATGGCACTATAATACTTACAAAGAGCTTGGGCAAGAATTAGCATTTCTATTAATGGTAAGAGACATTTTCTCTCCTTCCTCTTGAATGATCAGATTAGTTCAGAGTGCTTGTGAGATTTTTGAAGATTTTGTATATTCTGGTATCTGTTTTAGAACCTTTTATACTTGTGGAGAGGTGATTTGTTGGCCTGTTCATAGTGCAAAGTGCCAGGTGGCTTCTTGTTTATGAATTTCTAAGCTCTTTGGGATGTATCTTCATTTAGTCAAAGCTTCTTTCGTTTTTACAAACTTCAAAGTTTTTGTTAGGTAATCATTCACTTGAAACAATAGCCAATACTGTACCATTGGTCCACTATCCAAGTTTCATACCACCAAGTTTCATACCACCTTTAACCTTGATAGCATCTATTTCTTCCAATATAAACACATAGCAGAAGTTTATCAGTGGTTTTCTCTGAATCTCTATCTTAAATAATTCTTTTGTTTTCCTTAATAGTGTCAGTTCTTTTTAAACTAGATGTCATTTGATCATAGTGACAACTTTCTTGTTATGTTCTTGGAGTTGACATTGTTCTATAAACACCATTGCTTCATAAACGTATTTTCTTATACATCATTACTTCCTTTTAAGTAAAATAATTATTTGAGACATCTAGATATCTAGTGATGCCTCAGTGGTTTCAGAAAATGGAAAGATTTTAAGTTTGTTGAAGTAACTAGCACTTAGTTCCAACTATAAGAGAGTATTCATTACACGGGAGACTTCATGAAAATTAGGATTAGTAAAGCATTTTCTTTCCAATCATCAAGCTGCCATAGCTAAAGCTTGTCAGTATATTAAAAAGATATATTGAAAGTAACTACACTCTGTGTGAAATAAGATAACGTTTTTCATGTGTATGATGAAACACATCATTCAAGCAGTTTGGGAAATTTTATTGAACATCTGGAGCTGTTTCTTCCAACTGAGCCCAGTCTTTTGAAACAACAGAAAAGGAAGTATTGATACCATACATTTTAGTAGCACCAAAATGATTTAACACCTTCTGTTGCATACTAAAATATATAACTTGTAGATTGCAAATCCTTATTAATGGTTTTGATATACATCTGGTGGTTATTTGACTAGCTATTACATTCATGCAAGATATTTTAGAGTAGTTAGAATTGTTAAAATAAAGATTTTTGTCAGAAATTGTGAGAAGCATTCTATTTAAGTTATTGTAATACTTATGGGAAAGTCGAGCAGCATAGCACTGTCAACATTAACTAAAGTCTCACATAACAAAAATGGAACTAAGATAAGATATAGATTACACACCTGAAGATATGTAGGTATTACACATGTATAGATACTGCTTGATTGTGAGTATGCTGTGGTAAGTTAAACTGCATTGCACTGGAAATTAACAAGCTGTTATATCTGAAATGTTGTCATGTATATATGTATCTTGTAGGTTAGTACATCCACTATTCATGAAGTTATGTGGGTTTTAGAGATGTATGAAGATGAAAGGCTTTGAAGATATGTATAGAAGCCTTTTCACATTTGTGCTGAATGATGAAAGACCATTTTTGTTGTTAATTTTCATAACCTGACATATCTGAAATGTTCTGTTTTTATGAATGGTATGATTCGACTTATTGCCCTAGCCACACTATACACTCATGCTCACACAACCACTTGAGAGATAATAACTGGTTAAACAATCTTACATTCCATCCACCTATGTGACACTATTACCATGCAAAATATTTTTCTAACACTACATTTTGTTCTATCATTTTTTGGGGTGAATATTATTCCCTGCAAGAGAAGAATAGTCCCCAACCAAGTGATGCTCCATTTCCCTAGTGGGTGACACAGCATATAGGTTTTGCTTTTCTGGTGTCTAAGATTTCAAAAAGAGTTCATCTATGTAAAATCTTTATTCCATCAGCTACTCCACCATATTATCAGTATAGGATTCTAATTCTTTTATGTGCAGAGAAGTCAAGCATATATTTCTGAAGTTAACATCTTCCTCACTTGAATGTGTATTTCTACACAACTTTTCATCCTTTTTCTCCACTTCTAGTATATTTCATTGGCCTCATTAAGAATGAGCCATTATTTCAGCATTATTGCTCATGGGAGATGTTTGACCTCCTATTGATGGAGAACTATGGTTCAATAATGATTACATTTTAGGCTCATGCAGTACACATTGATACTTGTAGAGGTAGAAGCTTGATTCAAGGATTATGGTGTGTGCTTAAATATTCACAGCAGTGGTACAGAGTAAGAGCATTTTGTTTTACAGAAAAATTATCTATTTCAAATACATTTTCAAGCAAGGAAAATTATAACTTTTGCAGGAGGCAGCAAACAAAGCAAGTTATCAGAAAACACCTTCTGCAGTAACATCTTCTGGAGATGAAAGAGATGAAGAACTCTCACCAGTTCCAAATATAGCACTAAGACGTGTTCGTCGAGGAGCTGTCAGTGCTGAAACCTACTCCGAGGAGGATGTTACCACATATGTTAAAAAGGTTTGTGATTGTCTGTCATGTAGTTTACTCTAACACAATTATATTCATGGTGAATTCTTAAATCTTATTATTATTATGATAAACATTTTTTAATTGTAAAGATTTACACATTTCTTAGGACATTTAGCTTCAGTTCTGGGTATCGCAATGAATTAAACAATGAAAAATTGTGTATTATGTGGTGAACATTTATACACTACATGTTGATGCATTAACTTTAATTAATTTATCATGCATTTCTGAAATTTGTTGTAATGTTTGTGCACCTTTAATAAAAAAATATCAGTAAAATTAGGCTTAGTCTAACAATACTTATCAATATTCAGGATGTCAGAAAAACATGTAGTTTCAAGAAACCTTGATAGAAATGAATTAAAAACCCTATAACCCCTGCACTTTTGAAAGGTAGACCTTTCTTCTTCAGGGGTAAACTAAAGAAGGAATATCCACCTTTCAAAAGTGCTTGGGTTACATGGATTTTATTTAATTTCTATCAATATTTATCCCAAAATCGATGGGTTCATTCAAGTTTTTAAAGTGTAACATAATAAAAAACAAACAAAACAGAATAAATAACTAGTTAGATTTTAGTTTAAAATTTGTTTGACTGGAGCCTCATTTGGAAACACTGAGAAAATTTAGCCTAAGTAAACATTTTTTTTATTTAGTGTATGTTATATTTTTAAACATTCTTTGATATAAAATACTTCTGATTGTACTAGTATGTTATATCAGAAATTATTCTTTGATAGAAACTAAAGAAGGTTTATTAAAGTAATTAAACCACACATTTCTTCATTAGAATGTATCTTAGACTGTTTTCACTTGATATATGAATAAAATTAACCATGTAATGTTAACTTGTTGCAAAAGTTGAACTTTGAGATACATATTTCAAAGCAAAAACATTATTAAATTTCTAGGTATATTTTATTTTCTCTGTCAAAATTTAGGTTCCTGATCTTGTATGGGGACAACACACATGAATATAAAAAGATAAGTGTATTTAGGTAAAAGAAAAAATGGAATAAAAAGCATTGATCACTTGCTGTATTGCTCTACAAATTGAAGTACACTGTTTCAAAGTATTTTGGAATGTTTAATATTCAAGTAGAACTTAATTAAATGACAGCAATAATATTAATATTTTATTTCATAATTCATATTAGGTATTCTTACTTTGGAAGTGCTGAAAGTTTTACCTTGTTGAGTTTGAACAAAAAGACTTGAAATTTCCAAATGTTCTTGAGGCATTGCACAACATGCATCACATGTTCATAATTCTTCACTCTCCCAGCTTCCACATGACTCAGGGGATCTTACATAAGGAGTGTTTTCCTATCATAAATTAGTATACTTGTTGACATTCATACTGTTTACTTTGCTTTAATGTTCTTTTTGATGTAACTATTGCTGCCTCTATCAAAACTTCTGTAACTTGGTTGGAGGCCTTACTTACACAGTTTGTATGGAGAGTTTGGGACATGTTGTAGATGCTGTGTCAACTTTCGATGGCACAACTTATTTATACCATTTGTATACTGATGTTTCTAGCAGGTATTACAATCATATGGAGGCTAAATCTGCTTTACAATTACCATTTTCTATTTTGTATGAAGGTTGTTTTATCCTCAGGCCTATTCAGTTTTAGAACTTGCAAATATGGATTTGTTTGCTGCAGTACTAACTCTGATTTTCATGCCATTCTGTTAGTCTTATTTCTTTTTCTCTTCTATTTTCATTATTGGATGCATCTCTATTATACCTGAGGGTGTTTGTCTTGTGAGATGATTTTCTCTCTCGAATGGGTTTATCTCCCACCTTCTTGTGATATAGGAGCTGAGAATATTTTTCATAACTAGCTAGCCCTGTATTTATACACTTCATGTTTTCCTTACATTCTTCCTTCTTAAGTTTTTAACCATCAATTTGGTTCTTTTGCTATCAGTTTTCTGCCCTGCTATGATTTGTATTGTTCTAAGACATTCTTTTTTTGCACTTTTTATTAGTTATTCTCATGATTAATTAAATGGGATCACTTATCTACTTGGATGTTTTGTAACATATGGGTCTAACTGTTAGTGTTTGTTACCACATGGTTCTTTTGTTTCATCAACACTTTCACCCACCAAATTATGTTGCAGGATATTTGTGTTTTAACAAGCTGAGGTAGATATATATGTATTACATAAATAAAGAAAACAGGAAAACAAAAACCTGCTTTTTTTTTTTTTTTTTTTGTCTTTATGGTATTTCACTTAGCTTAATTCTTGTTCAGGAGAAGCTTGTTAGCAGGAGTTGAATGGAATTTTAGCATCTTGTTTTGCTTATGGACACTATTCTCTTCTAGAATTCAGTTTTTAATATTTTTCATTGTTTACTAAATTCATTCATAATTTTAATGAAGTCTAGCATTGAGGTAAGTGAAGTTGGTCTTATGACTTGCTCATTAATTCTCTTTTTCTTGATGACTCTTTCATCAGGACTTATGGAGATTATCTCAGATAGTTGTTCATGTATAGACCATGTACTTTGTGTTTCTTGTGCTCATCAGATTCTTCTCTTTATTTTCTGTTCACAATTAAAATCTTCAAATTTCTATTCAGTTTTGGATTGACAGTTTCAAACCTATTCCACAACAATAGGATGTTAGTTTCGTACTTCATGTTTCCTCTGAATATCTACTCTCTCTCTTTTTTTTTTGTAATGTCAGAACACAATATCAAATTGGACACTGGCCTTCAATATTTCTTATACCATTTGTTATCTAGCTATTTCTCCTTTTTAGGTTGAATATAAGGAAGATTTCTTCATCATGATTTTTGAATGACTAATGGAAATTATAAAAATGCTTATTTACATGTCCTGGTTTACCCAAATTTGATTTTCCCACAGTGGAATGATTTCTTAGTTTATGGTCTTCCCTTTTTTGGTGTAGTGTTGGCACTTTATGTCTTCACATGTGTAGTCAAGCCATTTTTTCTAGTCTTATATACAAACTCAGTATTAATTGTCATCATTACATGGATTGTTCAATAATTATTACTTGGTGGTTAACTCCTACTGAATTGACCTTCTAGTCAGCTTCTTCTATGGGATAGATTGTACACGAGCTTCTCTTTATTATTTCATTCCTGTAAGATTTATTATTAACCCTGCTGCTAGAACTCTTCACTCATTTCCTTTAGCTTTGTAATTCTTCAAGTCTTGGGTACACACCCCTCCATCTGATGAACACATCCTCTTCAATTTGGGAATGATAGCTTTTCTTTATGTGGCAATTTCCATTGTCTATGCATGCTTCAGATACCATCAAGAGAATTTTGACTATTCATGAAGTTTATTGTTAAGCCTGTTGTCTGTTGGAATTCCATATACTACTCTTGACTCATTAATGAGTTTCCTATTGTAAGTTCCCCTTTTCTTGCACCTCCTTCAGATTTAGGTCTTTCATCAATGCCTTTTTCAAGGCTAGAGTGATGTGATAGGGAGCCTTTATTTTTAGCATATAAGGTGTTCCAAGATATCCCATTCTCTTATATTTCTGTTTAAGATTTGGGCTCTTCTACATGAATGTCAGAGTTCCTACTCTTATTATACCATTGCTTTGTTTTAGTACTCACAGACACTTTGCCTATGTTGTAACAGGCAGGGTGAGACTCAATCTTACACCTATCTTTCCTGCATTGTCTTTACTTTTTTTAGTTACAGTCACACCATGTGTTTCCCTGAGCTGGCATTTCTTTGTTTATGCCAATGGTTTCTTCATTTTATGATTGATGAATTCACAGTGGTAGTGTATCATTTTTTGATATTTTATGTAGTTTCCAATGTTAGGTTAAGCTTCTCTGGGTGTGGATGCTTTGAGCCCATCTTGTGAGATTTTTTTTCTCTCTATGTCTACTTTATAATTCATCTTTTTCCTTTAGTGTTGATCAAGATCAGTTAGTTTCATTGTCCACTCCTTTTTGTTGCCCATGCTTTACCTCTGTTTATACTGCTTTCATCTTTTGTAGAGGGATTTTTTTTTTCCTCTTTGGTACATCTTGAACAATGACAGTTGCTATTTAAAGCCTTACAGTTGGCTGTTATATTATGTTAGATTCTTGCAGATGTTTCTCCCTAGCAGTATAAAAACTTTACTGGTCTATTTCTTCTAGTTGGTGCCTATATAATTTACTTTCTTGTCTTTCTCCAGTTTGTTAATGATTTCTCCATTTGTTTTTCATGTTTATCTTTCATGAATCATGCTTGTCTGTCTGTATTACATTTACAGAAAACTGTATTCTTGGCCACATTCAGTTTGCCCAGAAGTCTTGTACCTCTGTCTGCCCAATTTGTATTTTCATATTTGTTTTGCAAAATTCTCAATTATGTCTCTCTCAAGTACCTAACCATTGTCCTC
The DNA here is from genome assembly GCF_004210375.1 of Tachypleus tridentatus. Lineage (NCBI taxonomy): Eukaryota > Metazoa > Arthropoda > Merostomata > Xiphosura > Limulidae > Tachypleus > Tachypleus tridentatus. The sequence continues at coordinate 47,746,339 of NC_134835.1, forward strand.
AATTGGATTTAAATGTGGTTTTAAATTTCCTGAATAATTATTTTGAATCGTACATAACCATGTTCACTCTGCTATCTATTCCTGAAGGCATATATAATATTGTTACTCCCTTGAAGTGGAAGATGCTTATATGTTTTATCTATTGATATTTCTTGTACTCTTTTTAATTTCTTTTTTCCAGGAAGTCTCTTCATTTGATGGTCATCAGTATTTGTTTTGTTTTTTTTTCCTTCTGTTATGTTACCTGTTCTGAGTGGTCTTTCTTCTCCAAATTGAGTTTGCTATTATACCACTAAATTTTCTGAGAAAAAGTTTAACTTTTTTTCAGTTTATTTAAACTTTAATAAAAATATTTTTCCAGCTCACTGGATTCATTTTTACTTTCAGAGTTAAGAAAATGTAGTAATTAAATGGAATTTTGACAGAAGAAAAGTAACTTTTCTACTTGTTTATCTATTAACTTCTTTTTATTTTATGCTCACAATTAATTTTCAGGTTGTTCCTAAAGATTACAAAACTATGGCTGCCCTGTCTAAAGCCATCCATCAGAATGTTCTGTTTGCTCACTTAGATGACACTGAACTTAGGTCAGTCTAGATTTATTTATTAGTTTTTGTAAGACCTTTATAAAAATCTCATTTTAATTGGAAACTTTGCATTTAAGATATTAATTTATGTTTGACAAATAAATGCAGTTACGGTGAAATAAAATTGGAAAATACAAAGAAATAGCTGTAGTAATTTTAAATGGAAAATAATTGTTTGACATTGTAGCCAAGCAACTTGTATCAGGATATCCAAACCATTGACCACATTATTTTTGATATTACAGGTAATTATAATAGTTATTTTGCATTTCTGAAGCTTATTCTTAGTTTTATATTTAACATTTTCCTGATGTTTTCTGTATCATGTAGCATTGTTTAAAACTGTAGTGTAGCAGGAAGTCTACTATAGTTTCCTCACACAAAATATTTGCATCTTAAACTGTATTGATTAGTTATTTTACATAATTTTTATAATTTTAAACAAAAAATTACTATATGTATGAAATATTACATTTGGGAGTAGATTTCAACTAATCATTGAATTTTTGAAGTGAAAATGAATTTCAAATTATGTAATTGTGGAGTCTATTTCATTTGCTCTATTCAGATTTTTCGAGAGACAAGAAATCTATTATAATGCATGAATCAGGCAACTTGTTTTTATGTGTTGTGTATACAAGTTGTATTTACTTTCATTGTCATTATTTTATAGAATGTTTAATATATGTGATTTTTACAGTTATTTTTCTTTTTAGTTTATTTCTCTTTTGATAGTAGTTTTAGGTTGTTAGCTTAGTATGTAGATTTAGTTTTAACATAAACCTCTTAAGCTTACAGAACCTCTTGAAATATTGGGATACAACAGAAAACATCACAGTGGTGATACTAAACTAATGGCCTGATGGTTAGGGAGCTTGACTCACAATCTGATGGTCACAGGTTTGAATCCCTGTCCAACCAAACATGCTCATCCTTTTTCAGTTGTGAGGGTATTATAACATTATGGTCAATTCCAATATTCATTGGTAAAAGAGTAGCCCATCAATTGATGATGCGTAATAATGGCTAGCTGCCTCCCCTCTAGTCTTATACTGCTACAATAGGAATGGCTATCACACAGCTCTCATGTAGTTTTGCGTGAAATTCCAAACAAACCAAACTTATGAGGTGGTGCGCTCTAATTATTATAAAGACAGTATATTAAATTAGCTATGTTCATTACTGTATTAATTTTTAACACTTACCTGTATAAACAGTTTTCTTTGTCTAGTAGTTAATACTAATTAGAAATTAACTCACGAGGAGTATGACAAATTTTTATGACAAAACTAAGTTCAAATTATACAAAATTTTTGTACAGTATGGTTGTAGTATGTGGGTATTAATTGCACATTGTTTATTTTTGCATTGTTGTTTAATAAAGAAATACACCATCCTGCTAGTACTCTCAATAATTGTTGTATTTATACCTGAAAGTTGCACAATGAAACAACCTTTGTATTTTGAAGTACTTGGATGTGAATAACTCAAACTGAAAATAATATCAAATGAAGTTTAAAAATGGAAGAAATGTTATTAGCTTTATGTGCTATTTGACTATTCTATGTAATTGTGTAATAAAAGTTTTCTTTGCCCTCAATTTTAAAATACCATCCAAAATACAACAAATGCAAATAAGATTTTTAAGTTATACCTAGCTAGTTGTAACAAATTTTAAACCTGTGGTATGGCAAGTTTTTAATTTATTTCTCAAAATAACTTATTATACAGGGTGTTCAGAAAGTCACTGTGTAGTTTTGTAATCATATGTTATTCAGTCTATTTCAAGCCAGCAACTGATAGCGGTGCTTAGAAACAAAATAAGAAGGATCCAAGCTTGTATTGATGCCAACGGGGGTCACTTTCAACATTGTTTATAATTGTCATTCATATTTACCTACTGTATTATATATTGAAACATGTCTGTTAATAAATATACAAGTGCACATTGACTTTCTGAACACCCTGTAGTTTATCAGTAGACTGTTCTTGTAGTACATATTTATTAAAAGAAAAATTTTGAATCTGTTTTAGTTAATTTTAATTGATTATAACCTAATTGTTCACTCATGAGATGGCCCCTTTTTACGTTGCACTATTTCTTCATTGTTGTTGATTTTTCCCTGTACATTTTTTATGTAGTGACATCTTTGATGCTATGTTTCCTGTTATCCATAATGCTTCAGAAGTTATTATCTATCAAGGAGACGAAGGAGACAATTTCTATGTTATTGATGAAGGAGAAGTGGAGGTATGTTTTACAAAGCTGTGTATTTTTTAGATATTAGAATGAAAGAAATATTAAAGCATTTTAGCTTGAAATGAATTATTTTGTTGTTGTATTTAGGTTTTATCCATATAAATTTCTCTTCATCTCAAACTGCGATAGATCTGGTCTCAAGTGGAGAATACAGATTACTTATTGTAAAGAATCATAATAATTTTTACATTACAGAAAATATAATGTACACATTAAGCTTTTTAAATTTTATGATGTATTATGTTTTATGGGCCAAGTGTGGCTCAGTGGTTAGCATGTCAGATTGTGGACCTGTGATTTCTTTGCTTCTCTACTATTACTGAAAATAACAAAAAAAAACAAAAAACACAGATCTGCTCCTTGTAGGCCATGGGTGCATGACAATTAAATAACACTATTCAGTTTGACAAAAGTTGCTGGAAGATAATGTCATCTATTTATTTTTCTTATATTTTGTCACTTCAAAATAAGATATGGCTAGCATAGTTAGCCCTTATGTGGCTTTGAGTGGTACTTAACCAAACAAACATGTTTTGTGTTTTAATGTCTCCATTTCAAATGTATGTGAAAAGTACATTTTTATACATATTAAATATTTTATGCATTAAATGCTATTGTAAAAGGTTTTTGGATCTTGTTATATATACAAGGTACATCATAAAGTATGTGTTATGATTTGTTAATTAATTAACTGCTATAAATGGACCTTAGATTAACACTGTTTGTTTGATATCTACAAACATAAATTTTTTATCAGTACATGTTGCAATTTAATTGGGAAGAAACTGAAAAGTTCTCTACTGGGACAGTGGCAAGTCTTCGGATTTACAATGCTAAAATCGGAGTTCAACTCCCTTTGGTTGGACACAGCATCTAGCCTGAAATGGCTTTGCTATAAGAAAACACGTAGTAACTGAAAAATAAGTAATGAAATAGTAGTCGTACACACTCAATAATAATTTTTGTTTGTAACCACGCTGGGTTTTGAAAATTGTAATAATATTTAATTTTCAGGTATTTGTGAATGGTCAATTAATGACAACAATTGGTGAAGCAGGAAGCTTTGGAGAACTAGCTCTTATCTATGGCACTCTGCGTGCAGCAACAGTAAAGGTTAGTTTATGTGTAGAACTAATAATACATCTGAATGGAAGGGTATTCTGTTTTTATATGAAGGTAAATATTCAACCTTATTGTGTATGGAACTCAATCTCCAAAAATTATCTACTTTCTGTATACCATCCACCATGTAGCATCAGGAAAAATTAGTTCATATGGAAATCTAATTATGCACTAATTTGTATCAGTTAGTCAAAATAGTAAAAAATACAGAAAAATTTCCATGTTGAGTTGCTCTCATGATATAAACAAACAAGTAACTAAATATCTGACAATTGTTGACACATGCATTATTTTTCACCTTTCACATGACTTATGGTGCTTACATAAGCTCAGCTTTCACATTATAATTCAGTTTTTATTGTTGATAGTCATGTCATTAGCATAAACTTTGCTTCAAAGAACTTTGAAATCATCCTGTGGAAAACTAATAGTATAGGTTATTCAAAACTGGGAAAATACATTAATTTGCTAGCTCTAATTCTGAAAAAACGTCTGCTGGTCTCCTTCCTCTTTTTCTCAGGTATGTTTGATTTTGAATCTTCAACCAGTTTTTGTTACACATTAGGGTGTTAGTGTTAGGTTAGATAATTCACTACTTGAATCCTTATTTATTCTGTATTTTTCTTGATATTCAGGTTGTTTCTATGGATTTTAGAAACTAACAAAATATTTATAGACTTCATATTCCACTTCTCATACTTTTGATCAACAGATTTGTTATTGGTCTTACATGCAGTTTCTCATCTTCTTTAGCTTTTTTTCTCAACATGTTCACCTTTGAGCTTGTTACATTCCTGTTGTAATGAACATTTTGACCAACTCTATATTCTTGGTTGAGATCTGTATTTTTTGTCAGGATATGTCCTGAGTCAATCTAAGAGAACCTCCTTCTATCTGCATGCCCTCCACTTTGTCTTCTTTCTCTGTTCCTGGTGAAGGTCAATTAAGTGAAGTGCCAAGTTTTTCTCATTGCTTCCCTTTGGACTATGCAATCCTTGTTTTTTTTTTCTTGTTACATCAAATTTCTCATATGGAACCAGTCCCATTATATCACTATTGAATCATCTTCTATGACAACCTTGAATGTGCATTTCTCACAATAACACTCAACATCCACAACATCACAACTGCCTGGGATACAGCCCTTTGTCTGAGAAGCCAGATTTTTTTCACGAGGGCTTGAAAATTAGACCATTCTTTGCTCTTCTTTGGTTGTTTATCAGTCTTTTTGGAATGTCTTGTAAAGGTGGTGCAGTAGACATGTTATGTCTTGTGTATCTCCAACTTAACAAAACATTGCTTCTTTCTCTATGTATTTTTTTGTAACTGTGAATTATCTTCTTCCTTCACTAGTTATAGGGCTTCCTAATCTACCATCTTGAACTACCATTGAAACTATCAGTCTAATTTGTTTCCATTACAAAAAGCCTCTTCTGAACTTTTCATCTTTATCAATTAAGAATTCATAGGAATGGCAAAAGGGTTGTTTCATTGGCTTTGCTACATAGCTGATTTTGTTTCAGGTTATCCTCCAGTGGCATAGCAGTATGTCTGCAGACTCACACCACTAGACACTGGGTTTTGATATCCATGGTGAGCAGAGTACAGATAGCTCATTGTGTAGCATTGTGCTTAATTCCAAATAAACAAACAAAATCATTTCATGTTTCATGCTTTCTAAACAATCAAAATTCTATGCATTCTGTTTTATCTGCATGATTTCAACTTGTACGTAGTAGTAGGCTTTGTTAGTTTCACTATTCCATCAGTATGAGTTTTTCCTTTTTGCAGTTGTTGCTTTCACTTTACTTTATGATGAAGAGGTACTTGATCGTACGAGAACCAGTCAGAAAGCTTGGCATCCTTGTATGGGCATCTAGATTGTTTTATGTCACATCATCATGCACACCTAGCAAAAGTTGTTAATTACTTTATATATCCCCCCTATGCAAAGTAAAGATGATGTGCAATGTGAGTTTAGCAAAAGCAAGGTTGATACAGGAGATCAGCAGTTCGTTAGTTCATCCAAGTTTAGAAGCATAATTCTGATGATATTACCATTGAGAGAAGAATAAAATTTTTCCGATTAGTAATTTCACACACTCTCCATGAAGAGTGTCTGGTATTAAAGTCTCATACTTGTAGATATGTAGGAATGATATAAGACAGGTAGCACCATTTCTTCAGAATATTCTGTATTACCTTTCTTATACATACTGGCTTTTCAGATATGTATGTGGGTAACTTCAGGTTAACTATCTGGATGGTTTGTAGTTTGCAGTGATGATTATTTCACTAAGAGCTGTTTTACTGCTTATAGTAATAGTTGTTTTTTTATTGAATTCCAGTGATCATTCCAACTTTTCTTTCGCTTTATGGTATGAAGTTAAAACCAGCTAAATCATTTAAAACAGTGCAGTGTCAAATTTCAGAGGTCTTCTCAAAACAGTATTTGCTCTCTACCTGACTTTACCATGATGTGAGACTGGTAATGTTTGGTATACTTTTCTTTTTTAATGCATGCATCAATTACCAGTTCAGTGTTTCATCTGTTTATTAACAAAATTTCTTTTATATCTTTTACATATATAAATGAATGTCATGTATATCTTAAATGTAATGTGATGTATATGTGTTACTTTGCTACCTTTCTGTTACTTAAAAATGTATATCTAAGGTCTGGCATACTCTAGTTACTTTTTGAAAATAATTATTTGAGTGTTCTGTGCTCATTTATGTGTTCAAATTGAACCATATTTTCTATTATAGCCTATGTTAAGTATAGCACTAAGAGACATCTTAATCATGGTTGAAAGTCAGTGGTGAAATATTTCATATGAGTGAACACAAATGTTATTAATATTGGTTAAGTTAATGTTTATTGATCAAATCAGGATTAGAGCAAAATGTTCTGAAATACTTGTGCAGCTTGGAATGATATACATTGTAAAAACAACAAGATTTCACCCTTTTTGGTTCTAGAATTCATATAATCAGTACGACCAGAACTTCTTGCTGAACTGTTCAGAAGCCACAGGGTAGCTTCTACAAGGATGGTGAGAATCTTTACCTCTGAAATGCCACAGCTCGTCAGCATATTTTTTTATGTTTAATATAAAGGTTGTGTTAACCTCTTTTTTTTTTTATGATTATTTCTTGTTAGTCCTTGTTTACCAGATTCAGAACCTCCTGTTTTTGCAGTGCTTAATAATTTCCCTTTTTTTCCTGTTAGTCAGTTGAGATCCACTTCTGAGGACATGAGGTATGGTGCTTCCAGAGGTACCATAGGGCCACTATTTCTTAATGTTTGCAACCAATAAATTAACTACTTGCTATTTAGAACTTCTATTTCTAGCTCTGTCTGTCCTAAGAAGGCAGGACAGAAGACAATTAGAATGGGGCTGCCATTCCTGAGGTGTGTGCACACACTGGCTAATAGGATATAAAAATATCTTACCATCAAGAAGCTAATTTGATACAGAACCTTACATTATTTAGTTCTGCTTATAACCAGTAACTGGGCATCTTCACACACTGATACTAGAGTGCCACAAACACTGATACAGCTTGCCATCTGAGTTGTGAGATACCGTTGATCTAAGGTTTCAGAGATTAATCCACCCTGATATTACACTATTCACCTATTTTTTTCAGTCTGTTTGATTTTTGAGGAATCAATGTTACTTTTAAATATATTATTTTTATAAAAAAAAGGATATGATCTAATTATAAAATAAGTATAGAAATTAACATGTGTTAACTCTTATGTTCTTTACTGGAGTTTAGGAAAACATGTGTTAAGTCACTCCTGAAAAATGTATTTTTATTACTAAAGCAACAGAACTTGATAAACTGGCACATAGGTTAGGCTTGTAAGTAAAGTTTTATGCCTACATGGATTTCAAGCAGGGTTACCAGAATTTTTTTAGCTTTTATTTGCTTTTAGATACTATTATAGTGCCAGAAGTTATATTACATAACACAGTTTCAGATAACCTTAAACATTGAATGTGTGCATCTATTTAGGCAAAAACAGATGTGAAACTCTGGGCTATTGATCGGGATACGTATAGAAGAATCTTAATGGTAAGATTATGATTTTTTGGTTTTGTAATAATAGTCACAACTTCCACAATAAATAGGCTATTTGTTTATGAGTAAAATCCAGTATTTACAGGTACATAGTTCGTACAGGAAATTTAAAACCTTGAATTTCCTAAAAATCCCATTTTTTGAAGAAGGTGCTTGAACTTGTTCATGTGCTGAACAGCAAATATTTAAAAAAAAAAGAATGTAAGTAAAATATTACTAAATATCTGATTAATTCAATGTAAATATGCTCCAGGTATATTAACTGAACACAATTCATGAAATATTCTTTTAAAGACAAAAATAAAAAAATTAGTTTCACCTCTACAATATGTGGTTATGCTCCTCATATTTGTGTGCATGTTGAAACTGTCATGAAGATTTATGTAAGCCTGTGTGAACTCTGTGGAAAATCCCAGTCTAATGTACAAGAATAACCCCAAGCTTGGTGGCTTAACCCTTTATCTAATGAGCAATTCATTATTATTGACTTAATTAACACATTATTCCAACAATAAATCTAGAAAAATGGTAATTTTAAAAACAAATTTTATCCATGCATATGTAAGAATTTGGAATTTTGCTTTAAAGTTTCTTTATTTATAGACTTATAATTTTAAAATAACTTAAGTTTTACACCTTACAAGAAGTACCATATGTGTATGAATAATGGTAATTATTAATATGATGGCCCATAAAGCAAAACTGATATTTTTTTAGGCACCTTTAATTACAGCCTTATAGTTTTATAGTTAGTTATCTTAAAATGTGTATGGAACCAGCTTTATTTTAGCTGTGTTAGTTTTGCCTTTTCCTGTAACTTGGTATTGAGAACATTGAATTACAAGAAAAACATAGACTTCAAATTTTATATCAACTTTTCTCCACCACCCAAATAAAAATTATCAGTATTATTATTTGTTCAAGTGGTATTTCTTCAGTTTTAGCCAGCTAGAAAAAGTTGTTTAGGAAGGTGGGAATAAATAGAAAATAAGAATTACAGTTTGTTCCTACAAACTGAACTAATAGAAAGTAAAAACCAATACAACAGACTTGATATTTTAGTCAACAACAGTAGACTAGTAGAAAAAATTTCTTCTCATTATTCTAGAAAAAAGCTGCTGTGGGATTTTTTTAGTGAAAGCATCAGACTTATATAGAAATGTATTGAATCAATTCAAGTTTAAGAGAATGCATGTCGTTACCTTTGAAAATGTATCTGACCGTGGTTACCATGGCAACCAAACGTCAAACACAAATTTAACATTAAAGTGTGATATTTTAGCAACCAAAAGTAATAAGTGTTATTTAATCCCCTGTTACTCATTGAAGGTTTGTTTTTTTTCCCGCATTACATTATTAATGCTATGACCAAACATTCCAAATGTGCAGCATGAGAAACTTTTGGTGTATATATACATGTAGAGATGATGTCTATCATGTGTAAGTATATAGATGAAGTAATAAAGATTTAAGAATCTACATTTATATTATTTAGTGTCAACTATCCAGTGGTTGTATGACCTTGATCATCTGATACCAAGCAATAAAATTTACCTTTTTCCCAACTTTATGCATAAAAATCTCAGGGTTGTGTACATTTAAACTATTTTATAGATACTCAATAAAGTATCTTAGTTCATAAAAAGTAAAACTTGTTATATTGTAAAGCATAATGTGTAGAGTGGAATAAATTCATAAAATATAAAATGGGAGACAAGTGCAAAGCTGCCTTGTCTCAAAATCACTCACAGTTTAGGAGTAATTTGCTATATATCTAATAGAGTACTGATCCTCAAGTAAAAGTACTGACATGTGTCATAGAAGTGGCCTAGAATGGTGACAAAGTTCGAGCAAGAAGGCATGAACATGATTACACAGAAACACCAAGCTCATCAGGGGCAACATGGCATAGAAGTGGAAGAATCTATTGCATGACAGTTCTCTTTATCATATGTTCAGCTTTTGTTAGATCACAACCTGTACCTTTTAACAAAGTTCTTTGTTGTTTTTTTCTGATGCAAAGGCACAGAAATAAAAAAAAAAATATTGTGATAAAGTGACTACAGAAAATGGTGGTAATTGTTTTTAAAAAGATATAAAAGGAAAAATGATGGCTCATTAAGAATAGAATAAAACACTGAAGTAGATACTACAGATACCCATACTGGTGAAATATAATATCATAAGAAATGATGATCTGAGATGTTAATGTCAAAAGAGTTCTGGATATACCTGAAGACAATAAAAAGCAAGCTCTGGCAGTATCTGAAATTTAAACAAAAATTTAGTTCATTCAAATTTTTCCAGGAAGAGCTCTGACAGGGACAAATATTCTGTGTCTGGACTACAAGACTTGTTTGTACCCCTCAGTGTGGATACTTATAAATGGTGAGGGGACCTTCTAGGGAAAGTTCTGTTGTTTCAGTTTACCTCCTCTGGGATCTAAACATCTACCCATGTGTTTGCTGTGCATGGTGACCAGTGAAGGGGAGGAGAGTATCCTGGTGGTTGAGGGGTCCAACAATAACACATCATTTTGGCCTTGAATTCCTGTTGATAGGCAGTCTTGGGGTGGCCCCTTTTGGGTCATTCGGCTGGTCTGCTTGGACTAGAGTCAACCAAGTACCAGTATTGGATGTTCTGAACAGGTGTTGCTGCAGTATTCTTGTTTGACATTGTAGTGCATCTCTTCCTAGGACTCTATAGTAGGTGGAGTCAGTGGGCACTGAAATATTCCTTTTTTTATTATGGATCCTCCAAATAAAAGCTTAAATGAAATACTGAAAAAAACAGTCCATAGGTAAATGACCACATCTTCAATATTCTGAGCAGCAATCTTCAACATCTTTAACACCTGTTGAACCTCATTTTCTTATTCTACAGTCTCTTTCAGACAAACATTTAGGGCAAATGTCTCCCTTTTTCAGTCAGAAGGGATTAGAGGGACTTGATGGCTCTCTAAAGTCAGTAAAGAAGTTTCAATCTGGTAACATATTGGTGGAAACATTCACATCTCAACACAGTGAACTCCTTTTGCATTCAAAGGCAATTGGGGATATACCTATTGAGGTTACACCTCATGGTACTTTGAATTCATCACGAGGAGTTATTTTTGAGAGAGATTTGAAGAACATCCCAGAGTTGGAGATTCTCGCTGGTTTCTCCACCCAAGGTGTCTCTGCAGTGAAGTGTATCTTCACTCGCAAAGATGGAATTACGATGCCGACCAATGTCCTTATTCTGACATTTACATCACCACATCCACCTGCCACCATCAAGGCAGGTTACCTTAATTGCAAGATACGGCCATACATTCCAAACCCTCTCCGATGTTTCCAGTGTCAGTGGTTTGGTCACTCAAAGACGTCATGTTGTGGTTCCTTGACGTGTGCTCATTGTGGTGGCAAGGACCATGATGTCCATAAGTGTGAAACAGACCCTCATTGCGTCAATTGTAATGGCTCTCACCTGTCTTACTTTCGTGCTTGCCCTGAATGGTTGGGAGAAAAAGAGGTGCAGCTTTTGAAAACGATTCATAACATTACTTACCCTGAGGCTCGAATGTTGCTGTCCACCACTTCATCTCAGACGTGTGCTGCTGCACTTTGTTCTACTACAACAGTGGGAGTGCAGACGGATCTCTCTGTGCCTCTGAAAGAATTGTTCTCAAACCAAATGAAAAGTCTTTTGACCTCCATGGTAAGAAAAGTTGATGAATCAACTTCAACACCCATCTCTGTCCCTAACATACATTCCAGCAAATCCTTAGATCCACTTCCTTTGGCTCTGGGTACAGGCATTTCCTCTGGTACATCTTCTTCCACACCAAGATGCAAAATGATCATTCATTCATGTTTTCAGTTGCTGGAATCTTCTTACAACAGCAAAGAAATGCCCAATAGATCCAGGGCAGGATCCATGGAGGTTGATGGACCTCCCTTGAATAAAGACAGTAAAGAAGAAAGATGTGGTCATAAATAGAAGGGTTCTACACCTACATATAAATAAAAATGGCTACTCTGATAAAATGGAATTGTTGAGGTTTACATTCTAAACTGGATGACATTAAAACACTGATTGCTTCCTACCATCCTGTGTGTATTTCCTAACAGTAAACTTTCTGAAACCTGCCGATACAGTCACCTTTCACCGGTTTTCTTTGTACAGAAATGACAGATTGTGTGATGGGCGAGTGCATGGAGGAATGGCACTGTTCATTGATCAGCATGTGCCCACCCTGTCTTTGCCACTCGACACACCCCTTGGAGGCCTTAGCCTTGATGCTCTCATGCTGATTGTTGCCATCTCCCCTTTTCATCCTGGGGGACTTTAATGGACATCATCTCCTCTGGGAAAGTGCTGATGTTAATAGGATGGGTCACTCTGAAGAGCGTATGCCCTCTCACCACAACCTTTTTCTTTTCAATAGCAGTTATTCTTTTTATTTTCATGCACCTAGTCAGTCCTTTACTGCTATTGATTTCTCAATTTGATCCCCTTCATTATTTTCCCATTTTTCATGGAAAGTTGACAATAATTCATGAAGCAGTGATCATTTTCCTATAATTTTGAGAGAGACTGGCCATCGTTGATGCCACTCGACCCTCGTGCCTTGGTGGAAATTGGATCAAGCAAACTGGCCCTCTTTCACTGCGCTCGCAGAACTTAATACTGCCATCGTCTGTAAGCCATCAATAGACGACTGTGTGGCAGCACTAATGACTGTATTATACAAGCAGCTTCTTCATGTATTTCTAAAACCTCGGCACGTTTTCAAGATATCTTCATCCGTGGTGGAATCCTGCCTGCTACATGGCACAGAAGGCTCAAAAACGGGCCTGAGATACTTTTCATAGGTATCCCGCACTGCATCTCTTTCCAGCAGGCCTGTGCACATGCTCGGTGGGTAAGACGTCAAAACCAGAAGGAATTTTGGTTTAAGTTTACAACCAGTATATCTTCTACCACCAGTTCCAAAGTCATATGGGACAAGATTTGCTGGGTATCTGGCATTTCTGCTTTTTTTTTCCACCTTCTTAGCCATCAAGACTGAGGCAGGGTGATCACCTCTTTCATTTCAAGTTGATTGTCTCTATGACTATAACTTTCCCTTTACACTGGTGAACTCAAACTGGCCCTTCATCAGTCTGGCAGTACATTGGTTGGACCTGATGATATACACTATGAAATGCTGAACCATCTGTCTCCTGCTTCTCTTGCTATTCTTCTGATTGTTTTTAACCAGATCTGACAGGAGAATATACTGCTGTTTAAACTACCCATTAGCCATCCTTGCGAGTTATAATTAATATTTTGCTATAAGTCCTTTAAAACTTTTATTACTTTACTCTCTGAAAATGGCCGTAATGTCAAATAACTAGGAACGAGGATTGGAAAGGCCAACTTCAGGTGATTGATGGTGGTTTTGAACTTACCTGTTAGTCTTCCTGGCAAATTATGATAAGTACAATTATGCTACAGAAAATCCTTTACAACTGGAATTACTGTAGTTTTTCTCTTACTTCTGTAGACTGGATGTAAACATTGGTTTTAATGCTATTTATGTTTTTTTTACTATGTTTTGTTTTACATTAATTTCATTTTATGAATTTTACTATATTTAATTTTAACTTTTTTTATCAAATGTTTAGTGCAGATAGCCAAGCTGATTTGTGCCATAAAACACCAAACCAAACAACTTGTTTGTAAACATACAAAAGGTTAATTATGTGGCTAGAGCAGGGATCACCAGAAAGTCCTTGAAAGAATTTATCAAGAACAAAATTTCTGGTATTAAATTCCACAAAACTGCACCATTAACTGTGGTCACACAAGGTTGCAAACATGGCAACAAGCATTTTATGACACTAGAATTGACCCTAAATATTTTCAGATAGGATGCTTTCTTTTGATCATAGAGTCCCATAACATTCTCTTTGACCCCCCTGACTACAATACTAAATGAAACTTATCTTCTGAAAGATGTAGACTTCATTCACATAAACAGTTTGGAAACTGTGTTAAGAACACAAAATTGAATAAATTAAATGAATTATTAAAATGTTTAACAATATATTAACCATGAGCCTGTAAAAACACACCTTAAACATTTTTCTTTTGTTGGACTGGTTCAACAACAAATAACAACAAATTAGTTCATTTCTTTTATACAAACTTCTAAACCATTGTAACTTGTCAACCTGTGTTTACAAATGATGTTAAAATGGAGATATCACACTAAATATATTATGGCTAACATAAAAATAAATTAATTGTACATTTTCACAGCTGATAAATAATTGAATATATTTGATAAATAAAGCTAATCCAAATATTTTACTGAAACTGGCAATCTAGTAAAAGACAAAATGTCTGAATTACTTGTAGCTTAAAACAAAACACTAACTATAACTGATTAATGCTTCACTGATTCTGATATTTATAATCTATTCTTACTTGTCAATATTCCTGGAATTTAATAGAATCATGATGTCAAAATCTTGATGGCCTATTCCCACAACCTTAATTTATTGTAATGTCATGCATTATCTTGCTAATTTTCAAATTAAAACATTGAAAATATTGTTTACAACAGTAGTTTTCAGTTACCTTCTTTAGAACCTTTCTTAAACTAAAGAAATATATCTGATACTAACTTATAAAATATGAAAATAACAATAGCTGACATAAAGTTTTTAAATATTCATTTTATCATACAGCATTTAAACCTAAATTTTGTACACCATACTGTGTAAAGAAGTAGATGATTGTTGTTTTTCGTACTGTAATATGATTGAACTATCTAACAGATTTTCTAACAAATGAATACAGTTTAGGAACTATTGTATTAACAAAATATGTAACCTCTTGAAATGCAAGTGTATTATAATAAAATGGGATAACCTCTAATTGTATTATAGTCTGTCGGATTATTATTAGAAATAAAGAGATCCAGACCTGTCTTAGAACAGACCAGTTTATCTCTCACCCTCAACTGATCTAAAGCATTGCTAACTTTTAGTATTATCGTAAGTAGAAATTAACATGTTTTTTAACAGGTCAAATTTTTGACTTAACTTTAGTAATGTTCTTATTCTATATGTAGGGTTCCAGTTTCCAAGCAAATATTTTGATATTTTTTTAGTGTAACACTGTTTTACCTTGTATTTTATCTGGATCTGTTCATAATTGTAGAATGAGTATTTCTTAGCTTCTTTATTAAACATCAAAGGATTGTAACATTGTTTTGATTTTAGTATACTAATGTTTTTGAGAAAATTAACATACCAAGCAATGATTTAAAATCAGATGATATAAAGACAGTTAAATAGTGTTGGACAAGATAAAGATTATACAAAATGAGCCATACATGTTAATTTTTCCATAGGGCAGTACAATAAGAAAAAGAAAAATGTATGAAAAACTCCTTTGTAAAGTATCTATTTTAGGTAAGTTGTTATTTGTTCCTCAGATGCTAAAATATCTTGACAGCATTAGATATGAATAACTTGTTAGTTTAATTATTTATACTTAAGTATGGTTCTGTATTTGTCTCATATTTCATTTGTTCGCTGTTTTGTGTTTATAATTTTCTGTTTCTATAAAATAAAATAAATTCAATTTATTTTATTAAGTATTATTTAAAGGAATGCAAAGCAATGCACTTTCTGGATAAAACGTTTTGTCGGTAAAATTAATTATAAATTTGGATGTGGCAAGTTGATGGCATAAATTCTCATAGAACAATTTCACCTGTAAATATTTTAAATCAGTTACATCTGTATTTTATGTATTTAGAAAATTCCAGGTGTACTCCTACAAACTTTTAAATCATTCAAAAAATCAGTACCTTTTAAGAGAAAACAAATTTTTGTTTGTGACATAAAACATTGGTCAGTATCTACTATGTGGCACAAGATAATTCTATGTTCTCTACATACTTATGAAATAGTTCACCAGCATTGGTATTTTTTATGATTCTGATCTATTTAACCTTTACAACTGATACTTTTCTAAGTAAAGTGTTTGTGCTATAGTGTTTCTCAACTTCAAATTATTACTATTTTTTTTAAAGTGAATAATAAAGATGTAGAAATCAGATCCATTTGTTTGAAGCATCTGTTGTTAATTGGGTATAAACACAATTTTAGTTCAGTATGTTATAAATTTCATTCATGTTTCACTTAAAATTGTACTTCTACACTGTCGCCATGTGATACCAGAACAGTTATAGCTTTTAATAGCATCATTTCTTACAGTATTACATTCTGATACATTATGGGATAGCAGTGATACCAGTACAATTAGTTTCATAATAGCATTATTCCTTACTGTATTCGATTCTGAAACATTAAAGGATTGTTAACACTGGCAAGTAATGTATATTTGTACTAGATCACATTTTACATTTTTCCACTAGACTTGGAAATTTCATGAACATGGGATTTAAAGGAAAGAAGAAAGTCATAATATGTCAACCACACTATATCTACCATATCCAGAGACAATTAGGTCTTTCATTCAATGACAGGACTTGTTGACCATTTGGGATATGATGAATATGGTAGTGGTTGAGACTATATGTGTTATTAAATTGCATGAATAACAACTGCTTTTGTATGAACAAGATTAAGATGTATTCTGTGGCTTCAAGTGTTAGTGGTGCTATGATGTTATTTTTCTTGTGGTGTTAAACATGAAGTATGCCGGTATGGCATTTAGAGCTAGATACTGTGGTTTTATATCACATGTTAACAGTACTTCAATATTGTCTGTCACAGAGTTCTTTTAATATAGCCTTATACAAATGAAACTAAACTTCATGGACAGGGGCCTAGATTCTTTACACTTAATGCAGAAAAGCTGCATTCACATTCGCAGCTGGATACTGGACATACAAGCAAAATTTTCATGAGAAGAAACACTTCACAACATCTGCTGGCTTGTTTCATGCATTTTACAGTAAGCATCCTTTGCACCTTTCAGAGATACTGCTTTTGTTGTTCCTTTGAACATGGGCAACTAAAACTCTAGCCATTGTGCAGAGATTTCTGGATAGAAGTTTACAACTGACTTGTCAATCTTGCCAGATGTGATTGTGTTCTCAAGTGCTAGATATTGCCTCAAGTCATTGTTGTCTGCATTGAATTGAGTGGTCAGATGTTCTATGACCTGTGTCCACAAATTTGAAATATTGACTTCTGTAGTAATCTCTAACTGTTGCAGAATGGTGTGCTGAGCCATCACCTGTGATCCTTCTGGGAGGTCTGTGAATGCATGGTAGTTCAATAGGCACTAGATCTAGGGAAGTTACCTTTTTCTCAGCTTCATCAAATATCTTGTTGTAATTTTCCTCTGTTTGCAATACCCACAATTGCTCAACTGTCATTGCAGATACTTCAATCATGCCAGATACTGTTGCTGATTTTGCTTGGAATGCACGGTTTAGTTCCTCTAATGCAGCTGATGGATGCTGAGCCATCAACAATCCTAAAACTGTCTTTCCTTTGTCAAATCTGTCCAGCAGACCTTGTGCTTTCACTGCCACATCTGATTTTTCATTTGCTAATTCAGACAAAGAATCAACAATGTCACTGTAGTGATCATTAGCACAGGTAATTGCAGATAGGCAGCACAACCAGCGTGTTAGACACAGTGGGCGGATATATGTATGTAAAAACGGCTCGTTTGGGTTGAGAATTTTTTTTTTTTTTTTTTTTTTACGTAGAGGAGTGAACAACGTTTCGACCTTTACGTAAAAAATTTTCTCAGCCCAAACGAGCCGTTTTTACATACACATCTCTCTACAAGTGGGTTTTCTCGACATCATTGATTATTATTTCATCAGTGGGCAGATGTATTTAACTGGACCATTGTGGCTGTCTGATGATACAATATTTTCAAAGATTGTCTTGTATTTGCCTGACCTCTGAAGCAAGACACCAAGTTCATGTACCCACTGGATAGAATCTTGAACACATTCACAAGCTTCAACTGCATGTTGCATTATTAAGGTAGCCTTGTGTGCTCTGCAGTGAAAAAACAAATCTGACAGTTGCTTATCTTTTATTTTTTCCTGGCATCCACTGTACGCACCACTCATGTTAGTGGCTCCATCATAAGTTTGTGCTCTTAATCCTGACAGTGGTAAATTGAGTCTAGTCAGTACATCAAGTATAGCTGAGGATATTGTTTCACCAATTGTATTGGAAACACTGTACAAACCAAGAAATATCTCATGGACATCAATGTTCTCATCTACATATTGTACACATATTGCTTCCTATTCAACACTTGTAACATATTGAGTGCCATCAACCATTAATTCAAAAATTTTACTTTGCTGTACTTCGTGTGCTATGTTCTTCAGTATTTGAAGACTGAGCATCTTCATTATTTCTTTCTGAGCCTGGGGTGATGTGAATGTGGTTTTCTTTGACAAGTAGGCTGTCAACTCATGATCTTCCTCTTCCAGGAGCTTCATTAACTGCAGGAAGTTCCCCTCTGTATCAGTATGTCCACGTAATGCTAAACCTGGACGCAGTAAGAAACGTAAACTTCTGAATATTTTGACTAGACTTCTTTTGCATTCTTCCTGCTGCTGCTTTTTTCCATCATGTAGCTGGACAGTCACTGGAGTTACTTCAAGTGAACCTTCTGGAGATATAGCGAATCTGTGCTGAGAGAAGGATTGGTGTTCGTTGAATTTCTGTTTTGTCTTTTTCCAGTTGCAAAAACCGGTGGATATGAAGGTATACTCCACTGGACTCTCCAATTTCCCTGTAAAAAGGCCTCTATTTTCCGCCTTGGCACAATGAAAGCATATGAATTTTGAGTCTGATTGTCGAAGTGCAGCCATGCGAACTTATCAAACCACTTGCCCTGGAAGTTGATATTTTGAGATTTTGTTTTCTGTTGTGGTATTAGCTGTGCATTTGGATGATATGGCTTTCCACACTGTATCTGTGGAGTGTCAGATTTTTCATTACAGCACAAACTTGTTTGACGACTATCTGATGGTTCATGATGCCCAATAGTTGCACAAGCATTTTCAGATTCATCCTGTGATGACTATGGTATTTCCTCTGTATGGCAAGTTTCTATTCCTTTGTTTGATGTTGTTGGATTATCTGCATCTGCATTGTCACTTGTAGAACTGTCTAATATTGAAAAGATTCAGATGCTTGCTTGTCATAATTGGAATCTGTTTCCCAGATGACTCAACAGGCTAAAATACAGTCTTTATTTAAAAACTCTAACGTACAACGAATGAAGATAGAACAGAATGGAAGTAGGACTGAACTGTACAATGTATTTAAGTCAAACGCGCGAACCTCACAGTGACTTTCGAGCCGACTGACCACCTGGGCATCACTGGGACAATAATGTGTGCGAGTTACAACACAAGTAATTGCAAGTTTCTCGAAAATACTTAAACAATCACAAATATATTATATTCCTGTTAAAGCTCATCAAAAGGCAAACATATGATATGTCTATAAGCACATCTATTAAATAGAAACAACCTAAACAAAAACTAGCAATACAATTTGAGTAGAGGCTTCTGGCCGTTGAAATCACTCCTTTTGTGTTCTAATTACACAAGTAAATACAATATTTTTTACTATCTATGATAAGATAATATATTGTTCTTTTACCATAAAACACCAGCACTTTATTAGAGGGCAGTGATAATTTGAAATTTCATGGATTAATGAGGACCACAAACACAGGTCTAATGAGCCCTGTTGTAAAATCGAGGTTCAGACTAAAGGGAGCGGAGGGGGGTGATGTCGGCGCGTCTGGATCCGAGCGGCCCAAACCTGTCATTAACGGTACACTAAACGTACACTGTGGTTAGCGGCTTCGGCAGCTAAGGAGAGTAAGGCGTTCAACAATAAAACTGGCTAGACATGCATAAGAACAAATGGCATTGGAAATTCGCACAATATACACATAAGATTGATGCAGCTACACACTACAAATGGCCTGCCAGATCTAGATCACAGGAGTTTACGCTTGGGAGTAATACTTTCGAATTTCATGCTCTGTTCAATCTGTTGTGATAAAAATTTTACTTAATCTTACACTACGTATAAGACGTAAGTAGATTCTGTGATAGTGTTTGCAAGCCTTGCATGTATACTTAGGCTTACTGACTGATACTTACGAGCTATCGTTTAAATTGAAAAGCTTAGAAGCATGTCTATATTTAAGATGTACATTTCGGCTACTGAAAAAGCCTACATCTCGGCCTAATTATGTAATTCAATTGATAAGAACATGAGAATCACAAGAACAAACACACAATTTGTAGACCTGTGATACAATAAAACAATTCAACAGACCAAACTGTAGGGTGGTGGTTGTATGCACCATACCCCCATCTAAAATGAAGGGGGGATGTATCCTACCCATCCCTCCCAGGATCTACGTCCCTATTCATGGAAATGTGACATGTACTTTGTCAGTTGCTCAAATGTTTAAAAGTTAATCTCACATAGTGGTTTGGTGTGAGTAGAGTCTATAACGTGCACAAAATTATGGGAGAAATGAAAAGGTCTCAATCTATTATTTTCACACTTCAACAGCAGGAGTGCATTTTTCATTATCGACTAAATGACCTATATGTTGCACTAAAACTCAGCAGGAATCACTGCTTGACACGTATTTAAACAGGATTCATATGCAAACGTTTTAACTATCATTCATTATTGAAATAACGTTTAAGAGCTTTTATGCTGTCTGGTAATTATTATTATTGCCCTGGTATAACACATGCAGAAGTACAAAAGTGGTTAGTCTCATTAAGGAGGAAGAAAGTGCTTGATGTTTTGTGTCTTGATCCAGGTTGTATGTGATCATTTTTATACCTGTTACTGCATTTTTGGATTTTAACATGCTTTAGTTTTATTTATCTGTTTTGACTGATGTCAGATGTCACAGCATAAAACCAAGTAAAATATGTATTAGTAGGATGCCAGCTGCTCTGATGTTTCGACTTGGATTTTAAAGTTCCCTTGCATTGTGTTTTATCTTATGTATTTATTATCAGTGCAGTTGTGACAATTTTATATTAATTAATTTAGCATTATGTACAGTACTAATTTGTTCCTTCATTATGTTATCTACCATTAAATTCCTTTTTATGGTGTATGATGCCACAGTGTAACTAGAGAATGATGATACTTTGCTACAGATAAAAGCATGGTATCTGCTGATAAATACTGTGAGTAATATATTTGGTAGGGCATCTGCTAAATATATATGCTGCTGATTTTTAGAGAGCCTGGATGAATGGGAACGTCTTACAGTAGCTGATGCTCTAGAACCTATACAGTTTAATGATGGAGAGATTATTGTGGAACAAGGACATCCTGGAAATGACTTTTTCATTATTGAAGATGTGAGCAAAAGCATTAAAATGTATAATTTTATACTTTTTTGTATTTTTGAGTTATTTTCATTTGGCTTTCTATCAACAACAAAAATTTATTACCAATAAAAATCTTTAAGCAGAGGCCATTGTTTTAAACACTTATAAATTTAATTTAAAGTTGAAGAATTTACTACAAAAAAGTTTCACTGAACTTGGGGAACTTAAATGTGTTTATTAATATTTTTCCTATGTATTAAATTAACCCTCTTTCTTCAGGTATCCTTTACTGAGAAGGACATAAGGTTTTAGTGTCTTATATTCAAAATTTTATTAAACTAGTTTTTGTTTATGTTATACCAATTAGTGTAATTTTATTTAAGAACTTATATTTTAATAGTATATACATTTTAATTTCTTAGTTCTACAAAGCAATATTCTAAGAAAATCTTGAATTTCTCCTGGTATGACTTGTGATATGTTTTCTCAAAGTATCTTTTCATCTCTGTTTTATCTACTACCTCCCATGAAGCTATGAAATTAAATGTAAGTTACTGACTATAAAATTATCATTGCTCAGATAATCCATAATTTTTATCATCTTCAATTTTGTTTGGTTACAGAGCTATCAAATAGAAAATCGGATCCAACCTGTCTCTTATCCTCTCTAACATGATTTATTAATGGCTGTTTCTTACAATTAAGTATAAAGAACCCATAACTAATAAAAGGTCAAGGTTTTCATCTATCAAATGACGTATACTTTGTGTTTCAAACAGAATATCATCAATTTTACTCAAAGTACAAGATTTGTTCCTGTGTCAAAATTAATAATTAGCTTGGATGAATTTGTAACAACTTGTGTCATATAGTTATTAAGTCAGAACAATTTTGAGAGATAGGGGAAATTGTGTGCTTTTTGCAAGCCATTAGTTTGTTCTAATATTGTTAATGATTGGTATTTTTCACTTTATAATCTTTCATTTCATAAATTTCTGTAACATTAATGATAAAATATGTTTTCAATGGCACAGTAGGCCTTAGTAGCATATGGAAATGTTAAGTAAAAGTTTTAAATTAAATGTTTTTTTGTTTTTTATCACATAAATATAAGCATAAACCATACAAATAACTTGATATAGATGCAGAACAAGTTGTTTTCATTGTATATTTTTATTTTCAAATCCAAGCATAATTTGACAAATGTCTTTAATTTATAATAAATCAGTGAGGATATTTCTTTGCTGAATTTCATATTCACCTTTTGTTTCTGATAGATCATTACCAAGTTAGTTACTTCCATATTATTAAAATCATCCAGTCATTTTAATGAGTCTTAAAATTATGTTTTTCGCTGATTCTTTTGTCATGGATTGGTTTTAAAGACCATGGTTTTAGTAATCTTTACTCTTAAACCAATAATTTGTCTTGTGCTTATGAAATTATTTTAATGATTTCCTAATAATTTTCACAATACCTTATAAAAATTCAACTTTCTTCATCTGTTGGATGATAACAGAGTATGGATTACTTGTCAACCAAAGAGACTGTCACTGTTCTATGAATTAATCAGGATTTTCAGCTAGACACTGGCAGTGTCTGCTCTGGTTTAGATATGATAATAATATATTTCTTTGTCAGCAACAAACACAAATGTTTCTTAAATTGTTGTACTCTTCATATGTTGTGAGGGAGGATCAGTATTGATTGGAAAACTTAAAGATATATTAATTTATAAATTTTGTTACTTTTCATCAAGAACGTACACTAAAAGTTGAAATTAGCAGTTTGAGGTTAACTGCTTATAGCAATAACATAATTCAAAATTCCCTAAGCTTACTAATTATAGATGTTTTTATGCATCCCCCCATCAAATTAGTTGGAGTGTGAAATTGGTGTTATTTCTTCAAATCCTTCCATGTTTTTGGATTAATCCACATGCTTTTGTTTGTTTGTTTTTTTAATGTGCTTTTAAGGGTGTAGCTGCTGTTCTTCAAAAACGCTCAGAAGATGAATCACAAGTTGAAGTTGGAAATTTAGTTTCTTCTGATTATTTTGGTAAGAGTTTCAGCAACATTAGCAGAATTGTTTAATAAAAGAATTGGATAAAGTTACACACACACACACACACACACACACAAAACAAAAAACTTTAGTTCAACACAGGTATCCATGGAAGCATAAGTTACTTTTTGTGTTATTTAGACATAATAATTTGTTTAAATGTTTATCCTCCCCCATCTTTTTTCTTTTATTTATGCATTAGGCATCTTTTGTACAAATAAAACTTCTCTTAATACTGTCAATACTTTTAATAGCATAAGAAGTTTCATGACTAGTTAGTTACCCTATGTCAGGAGTGTCATGTATTGTGTCAGGTATTCAAATAAATATTATTATCAATTTCTGAGTAAAACCAAGCTGAGATTAAAATTACAGTGCATTAAACTGTAATATAGGATATCACAAAACACATACTGATAACAGTTTTAATAATAAACAAAAGTTGTCAGCAACCCCAAAACAATGAAGAGAAAATGTGTTTTCAGATCTAATACAGTTAAATTATAAGTGATGTATAACTGTATATTAGCTTTCAAAATGCATTGAAGATTGTTCTTCAAGTACACACCAACATGAAAAATTGTTAGAGGGTCACATTTAAGTGCTTCAACCCACAATATCCTGAACTGTTTGTAGCCACGTATAAAAAGACACTTTTATTTACAAAGATATTTTGATTCTGTAAAAACAAATAAATAAAGTAGTATAAATTGTAATTATAGAATGTCATCCCAATTTACATTTACCACTTTACCATAGGAGAAATAGCTCTACTGTTAGACCGTCCAAGAGCAGCTACTGTGAAAGCTAAGGGATCTCTCAAGTGTGTAAAGATGGATCGGGCCAGATTTGAGAGAGTTCTAGGGCCTTGTGCAGACATCCTCAAGAGAAACATGACACACTATAACAGTTTGATTTCTCTCTCTGTATAAAGTTTACCTATACAGTAGGTAAGAATTTTGATATGAAGGATTTGCATTTCACCGTGTATATTCTTCCTTATATCAATACGTGTAACTGAATGCAGATAAAAATTTTACTGTGTATTAACTTCATATTTGTTTGTTTTCCAATCCTAATGTTTTCATTAATCTGATTTCTTTTAGATCATATTTAAACATAAATTGTTTTAATTTATTTAACTAGTTGGTAAATATTTTTTGTTTTTACCTATATTTGAAAATGTTAAGTATATAGATAACCCATTGATAGTTAAGTGAGAGAAATTATTACCAGAGTATCTTCTGCGAGAATGTTTTGTGATTATATTTTTTATATTGACTTTTTATAATTCTTCAACAGGCATGCTGTTATTTTTTAAAAATTATTAGTGTATGAAATAAGTGTATTTAAGAAGAAACTACTGTTTCTAAGTACAGCAGCACTCTGAAGTTGTATTAATATAAAAAAAATGTTTTTATTTTCTATTGCAAGACGTCTTTATGAACAAGTTTGACAAGAACTTAACTGTTGGATTCAATAATATGAGAGCTTATTGAGCCATCAGCTGACCTGTATGAAAAGTGACAGTTGTCTGATTGACAAGAAATACCTATTTATGTGATATTGTGATGGACTACTGTTGAAGAAATGATTCTTTTAACCAGAATATTTGCGTAACTTCTTTTTTAGTGCCTGTTAAGTATATTTTCTTCACCAGAGTCAATACAGTTATGTTGTGTTATTATGCTTTACATATATACGTATGTGTGTGCATGTGTGTCGCCTCAATTTCTAAGGACCAAAGTAATTTCTATAATTTCATTTCACTTTATATTCTGTATTTAAAACTAACTTAATATATTATGTAGTAAGTTTTAGTTTATTGGTACTTATTGAAATACATTATGAATACATCATCATTCCAAAATGGTACTACCTCCTTTCTCCTATAGCTATCTCAATCTTCATTTAACCTCTAGGCTTTGGTAAACTTTATAAAAGTGCACCAATCTTTTATACCCCTATATATTTTGTGTCATTGCAGCAACATGTGTTGGCCATGTGACTACCCTCCACCAATCCCATTGGACCATCTGTATTAGTGCAGGTAGCTTCCTCTACCTTTGTAGCACAATTTTTACTTCCTCAATTGTCAGTTCTCGTATATAGACATGGTTCTTTGTGTAACTGCATAAATTTTTATTTTTCTTGATCACCAATTAATAACAGTTTGAAGTTCAAGTTTCTATTCACATGTTTTCAATATTTCTGTTTTCCAAATTTTACTTTGCTTGTATGAATTTGGGTTTCTTATGGTAGACCAAAGTTTCAGGATTTATGGTGTCTGTCTTACTTTCAACCAGCATTTTGTTTTTCAAGATGTGTAGTATTCTTTTTCTCAGGAGATCTGTTATAAGTTTTAAGTGTATATTTCTCACTTCCCATAGATATACCCATGTTAAAAGAGTTTATATAAGTACGTGTACAATCGAATTTCAGCACTTGATAATTTAACATTATTCATGTCTTCTCTGATCAGTGTTGTGTAACTTTAGTTTATGACTTGTGTTTATAACTTGTTTCTTGCCATAATTTGGTTTAATATTTTACATGTTTTTCACTGTTAGTGTAATATATTTACAAGTTTGTTTGTGTTTTTGTATCTGTATTACCAGTCACATCTAAATAGGGCTTAGTTTTGAGTCAGTCTTTGTTTTCTTAATTGGGGCATTTATATTCTCGTGTTCTTTCAGGTAAGTTTTCTTTTTCTGTCCTTTGCCTTATAGTTTCTTTGATTTGACTTCAACATTGTTTATCTTATCAGTTTTGTACTTTAAGAATACTTATTGTTTTGTGTTATAAATCAAGTTTGTAGTTTTGCAGGTGTGTTGCATTTAAGCTCTGTTTTTATGACACGTGTAAGTTTGTGTTAGTTCATTAGTTCTATATATTTTCTTCATTTTTTTAGGTCATGTATCTTTTTGGCTACATTTCACAAAACTTCTATTCTTTTTGTGAGTTATCTATAAGAGTATTTTACTTCACTTTTGCTCCCCACCTACTCACTTCCCAGATCTCCCTTTTCCTTGGGTTTGTACCTTGTCTGGTCATCTTGCTCAGTCTGTTTTTGTTCAACTAATTAATGGAGTTATCTAACATATGGAGCTCATTCAACCAGGTATTTACTCCCATCATTCTTTGTCTCCCTATACATGGGAGTTTGAAGTCCCTTTCATGTTCTGTCCTGGAGCTGTACATACCAATCGGACAGTCACCCCACTTCACCACAGAGTCTTACTTTAGTGGGTTTTTATGCCCCCATTTCTTGTTCTTTTCTTTGGTTCTTCTAGGTGAGTTTTGCCTTCCTGTTCTAGATGCTCACAGACTGTCATTCTTCAGCTCTGTATGTGTTTTGTGGAATGGTATCCTTTTGCATGTCATCTTCACTCATTGGGTCTTCAGGCTCACATTTCATGAACAACAGGCTTCTGCTTGTCACTTCCTGTGTCCAATCAGTCACTCACATCTGCTTTCTTCTTTGAGAAGCTCCCAAAGCGTGTTTCTTTTCTGTTTGGAAAAGACCTTTACTACCACTCACAATATCTTATTTATTTGGGGGCTGTCTTCAAATCCTTTTTTGGTTGAACCCATCCTTCTCTACTTTAGCCCTAGGATGTCAAGCTGACAGTTACCTTTGCCATCTTTTTTTCTTCTCTTTATGTCCATGAGCTTCTCTCTCTCTTTGAAGATGACGTCTTTAATGGAAGTGCTCATTTCTTTGGTTTGAACACATAATCATTCCCTTCAATGGATACTTCTTGAACAGTGGAACTTTTCTCATGATCCCTTAAACCATTTCAGTATCCTCAGTTCCGTACGTTTTTGGATCTGTGGTCAGTTGAATACTCTCCATATCTACATCCTGGTACATTGGCAGTTCATTGGGCTCTGTAGCCTTTCCTCCAATTCATGCAGGGGAGATGGTTTTGATTCTTTCTGCAATTCTGCTGTTGTTAGCTTCACTACCTAGAAAGGGAGAACCAAGTACCAAACTCTGGATTTCATATATTGCAGCAGTGACTTTGATGTGACTATTGTGGCAGATAATGTTTCTTGAGTTCTGATTCTTGTGGCTGATCTCTTATTATGTCCTGATTCTCTTATGACATCCCCCACCAGGTTATCTGCAGAATGGTCTCTTCATTCTTACATTTTTCTATTGGTGTGTTCTCTGCAGGGAACACTGCATATATGTACATGTTTCCCATTCACTGGTATGCCACATTTTTTTCCTATTCAACTGCAGTTCCTCGCCCTTCAGCTCTTGAGATAGATGCTTTTAGTCAAGATTGGAGGAGTCTTCATATATATGCCTACACTCCAATTTGACTCATCTTTTGGATCTTTCCCCTTATTCAGACCAAATCTTGTTGTGCTCTGCTGACTCTTCTGTATTGGACACTCAGGTGTGTTTCCCTCTCTGGTCCTCACTGGAACAACACACCTTTATCCTGTTCTCTGTTCTGCCTGCTCTTCAGTCATCCCAGATTTGATGTTTTTCTTCCAAATGTCTCCTCACTTCTTTCAGAATGACTTTTGTCTGGTCACATGCCTCAGCTCAGGGCCTTGCTCCTTATTTGTCTACTCTCCATTCAGACTTTTTCTCTGCTGGGTCATTTCCCTTATCTAGACCCCTCCTTCTTGTGTTCTGTTAAATGCTCTAGAATGGTCTGCTCTGGCCCTTCATGGAGCAACAGACTTTGCCTCAACATTTCAATACTCTATCTTTCTGTGTGTCTTTTGTCCAGTCCCATGTCACATCTTTCATTGCCAATAACTTTCACCAATTCTTCTTGTTTGTGTATCAGAGGTATAAATCTTGCTTCAATCTATTATATTTTTTCTAGGGTTTCCATCCCTTAGTATTTCTATTCCTCACCTGTCCCAGCTCTTCTTCTGGTTGTTTGTTCAAGGTTTTTCTGTTTCAACTGTAGCTCCCTCCTTTCTTCTTTTTCCTGAAAGTTTCTCTATCCCATGTTGTTCTGTTTCTTTCATCTGATCCATCTGTTATATTTCTTTGTTCTGCCAGATTGGTACCTCCATATTGTTCATCCTCTCCTGCTGATTTTCTCTTTGAACCCATTGCATTTTGTTCCTTGTCAAATATTTCTCTTAAAACCTCAATCCTCCCCTTCCTGGCATGCAGTTTCATCATTTTGATTTGTATGACATTCTTTCCCCTGGACATTGGTTCGTTGATTAGGTTGTTTTGCCTTTTCTTCTCCTACCTGTGTTCCCTTTCTTTTCTGGATCATCTTCTTTGTCCAGTTCAATCCCTGCTCTGTTATTTGGCTCTTACAGAATCTTTTCATTGTTCTCATTCCTGTCTCATTGTTTCATAGCATTCTTGTTTCTCCTGATTTTTCTCCTATTACACTCATTGGTTGGGTTAATCAATTCCTACACTTGGCATATTTGGATGTGTCCCTGACATGTTGTTTCTTCATGCCTAGTTCATCATCTAACTTTGTCATTAGCTGCTTGATTTCACCATCAGTTGGAGGGGATCATTCAGGCTGACATTTGGACAATTCTCTAAACTTTCATCATTTTTTGTCTGCACTACCCTCGGGCAGATATCATTTTCCTCCTTAGTAATTCTATCCACACACATCTCTTCATCTGTGAGTGGAGTAAGTCTTTTTTTATAGTTACTTATACATCATATTTCAGGACCCACCTGATGGTGGGTGTTCCCTGGTCAGGTCTGCTAAATTTTATATCGTAGCACTATATCTGTATATTTCTCCAATTCTCATTGTGGAGACAGGGTGTTTCTGTAAGACCACCTTCTACTTTTCCAGTGGTGTATCTATGTATCAAATGTTTCTTTTACTATGAGGACCATCACTCATGGATTTCATGAGGAAAGCAGGTAGATAATTTTGCTCTTCTCTACTCACTTGTGATTTTACAATCCAGGTATTTCTGCTTTTCAAAATTGAGAAACACATTCATTGCACTGTCTCTGGGGGGTAGTTCCTCCAGGCCTCCTTCTCTCTTTCTTCTGCTGGAACATGAAGGGTTTTTGCCACTTCCAGTTTTCTGTCACTAGAGTAGTGAATATGGAGGTTTCTTCTTGAGTGGGTTTAGTACAATAACAAAATCACAAAGACATATATACTTACTCAATGAGAAAAGGGCTATCATTGTTGTGCTGCATATTATACACACAGTATGACATGAAATATGTTATGCAAGGTGGTTCCAGTGGATGATTTCTGCCCAAATGGACTGAACTTGTGTAATCCAGTATATACCAAGGGACTTCCCCAAGACGTTTTTGCCTGGGTAGACATCACTTGGCTATCTTGATATTAATTCGAGGCCTTTTACCATATTTTTTTTACCCAGGTGGATTGCACTTGTTAATTTTTATTTATCATTGTTATTCACATAAATTATGCAAAATCTATTATGCAAAGTGATTCCAGTGGATGTCTTCTTCCCAGATGGACTACTCATGATATAATCTATTGTATACCAAGGAACTTCCCCCAGATGTTTTTTTCCTGGGTGGTACTCACTTGGCTGTCTTGTTATAAATACAGGGTGCTTCCCCTGGGTGTACCACACTTATGCAAGGCACTTCCATGTTGGTTTTATCATTCAAATACACTTGGCTTAGTACATTATATCCAAAAATGCTTCCCCTTGATGTTTTCTGTCTGGAGAAACCTTACTTGGTCTATTCATGCGATCCTGTAGGCCTTACCGCATATTCTATTTGTTCCCACTCTGTCTTACTTTCTTCTTCTGAGTGAAGAACATACCTTTTCCAGAAATAGTGTTATACCCCACAAGTGTGTCTTGTATTTTAATTGTGGTACACCTGTATTTTTGCACAGCAGTCACTCTCTGTTTGAGTATTTGTTTCTGCACAATCACTGACCCCTCTACCTTTCCAGTGTGAGATTCTAGTAATGGGGGAGCAGAGGTGGTACCTTTATCGGAAGTTAACACTTTCTAATGCTGAAAATGTATTTCTGATAGGTAGTTACCTTTGTTCACCCACTTTCCACTCTTCCTCCCTATTGATTTTCTGGTTTTTGGGGGCTTGTATATGCTAATTTTTAAAAATGAAAATTGTGCACTAATATAGAAGTTGTAATGGTATTAGTGGAGGGTGGTCACATGATTAGCACAAGTTGCTGCAATAAAGCTGAGAAAGCTATGGGTGATAGGTGGTAAGTAACTGTTGGAAATACATTTTCAGTATGAGAAAATGTTGAAATTTCTCTTTTTTTGATTATTCAGAGCTTTTCAAATGTCTTGTTTTGAGTTCAGGTACATCATTATGGTCTTTAAACTTGTAATTGAAGAATTTAGATATGGTTTATTTTAATTAAGTAAAACTTTTATATGGGCTGAGAATTCAAAATAAGACTGAACAGAATAACTTAAAAAGTAAGTACACCTTTAAAATATAATAGAAATTATTAATAAATTATTACAAGTTGATTTACTGAAGAACTGTAAGTTCAAATCATAGAACTAAAGTAACAGTTTGTTGAAAATTTGAAAAATATTCCAATAAGAACAAATTTGCATGAATGGGTGGGGCTACAGAGGGTGGTCATAGTTTTCAGTATTTAAGTTAGAACCAAAAAATTATTACTGCAGTAAAGAGTGTTTGTCCACAGAGATAAAGAGTTTATGGAGTTGATTGGACTGTTTCTATTGTACAAAATAGTACAAATGTTAATGTTCAGGCAGGTACTGCACTTTTCCATCTTTGAATAGCAAGTAATCTTCAATGAGCTTTTCTCAGCCATCTCTGTTGACAGAACTTGCAAAAATTACTGCAAAGAGAAATTGTCTTTATAGAGCTAGAAAATGAGATCTTTTATTGCCAAAATGTGTACCTCCTACTGTGTTTTGTGCAGGATTTTGGACTGAGGTATGGACTTTACTCTCCCTCTTAGACTGGAAACTAGTGCAAATTGGTTGTGCTGGTGGCCAATTCATATTCCATATATTGTAAGGATTTCAAATTTCTATTTAATTTTTTTTTTTAATAGAATGCTGGAAAGCTATATTTCAGAATTAACTAACCAAGCATATCTTCATTGCAGACTGAGTGGTAAAATTAACTCACGTAGAAGTGATAGCAAATAAAATACAGTAATATATAACATAACAAAGAAATAAAAACAATGAAATCTGTGGTGAACTTTCCAGGTTCTTAATTTATGTTATTTATTTATATTTTTATCAAACTTGATGAAATTTTTCATGATGTTAATTGACAAAAATGTTTACTGAGGCTTTTTTGTTTATTTTTGAATGATCTTAACTTTGATTCTAGCAGTGGTTCATCGTAACACTGTTCTTTACATCAAATTTTTCTCAAGTCTTAAATAACTAATTTTGTTTTTAATTTTATGCTTTCTGTAAATGACATCTCAATAACAGAATATATACTCTTAGTTTTATTTATAGTATAACATTGAAAACAAATACTGTTTTTCATCTGGAGTAATTATTAAATGCATTTTCCTGTGTAGATAAATGCATATCATTTACTTAATTGAATACATAAAAGTTCCTATTTCAAATAAAAGTAATTTGAACAATTAAGACATCACGTAATTATTGTTTGAAAAGAATTGATAATTTTTGAGTGGAATATTAATAAAATCTAAAGTGTTTTTCTTCATTTCATAATTTCTCTTATCAATATGCTTTGATAATATTTTTTTTTATGTATTAAAAGTAATGTAACTGTTAATTTTCCAAGTAATATAATTTGAAGTGGTTGTGTTTGTTGATATAAAGATGTCATGGTATTGAATTTGGATGTATACATATAATAAAGTAACTTATTTATATGTGTGTGTGTGTGTGTGTGTGTGCATATAACATTGCAAGTTGCTCGGTTATTTCACTGTTAATATCTGTGTGGTTATTTTACTAATTTTCCAATACCTTGAAATATGTAAAGAAATTCTTGTCATAATGAAGTTTCCAAGTGATTAAAATAATTTTTCAAGAAATATTTTATTGAAAAACATATTACTAGGGTCAAACACAACTGTAGCTTTTTGTATTCATACACAAGATAGTATCCTGTTCTGTTTAAACTTTTTGTAGTGTCTGCTTTTCTTTCATGATATATGGGTGTTTTTCTTATGTAAGCAAATTTTGACAGATTTTGTCATGATGGTGAAAATTAATTGAAAAATAAACAAGATTATCAAATTTGCATTTCATTCAGTTGTTTATATATTTTATACATGTCAGTGAATCTAAACAAACATGAGAAAATTAAAACATAAAAGGTAACAAAGGCTGAGTTTTCAGTAGACAATCAACTTGGTTAAATTTAGATAAGAGTGACAAACTACTAGATGGTTACTGTTCTGGTATAATTTACCGAAATGTTGTTCCCTTGAAAAGTTATCTAATGAAAACTGTCTAATGTGTAGTAAGTTTAAAGTATCTCTTTGCAACCCTATGAAATATATTGAAGACACGAGAAAAAGTAATTTTTATTAGTATATCTTGCCCTTTTTTCTATGTAAAGTGACATGAAATGGGTGCTTATTATAATGTGTTAGTTTTGTTAATGTTTAGTGCACACAGTTTATTAATTTATTTTACTCTTACATACTTTACAGTTGTAAAAGCTTTGTATTATATTGGTTAGTTCTACACAGAATAATATGTAATGTTGACTTATCCAAAGCTATAATATGCTAAGTAAAATATTATCAGTGGAAAGTTTCAAGAATGGATTTTTTGCAAGCTATAAAAATCAAGGAAATTAACCAAGGCTGGGTTTTAAGAAAATCATTCTCTGCTTTTTACACACAAAATCAAACACCAATTAAGTTACTACTAATGTTTGCAAGAAAACAAAATATAAAATGAAAATTTAATGGAGCAAAATATTACTAGTGTTATAATTTAAAACTGTCAGATTTTATCTTTTTGTAACAAGAAAATAATATATTGAGGTATAAACATCTATAAGGTGAGAATTTTGCTCACCCTTTTAAATCTCTTATATTTACTAAAGTACATTGTATTCTGCTAAGTACATCAATGTTGAAAACCACAAAAAATTACTAGAAAATCGCTTTGTCTTCTTTATAACTCAACTGTAAGAATAACATTATGTACCATGTACATTAAGTGTTCACATTACATTTTCAATCATTGTTTGAATTATTTGAAGAAGAGTCATTGGTAAATATCACAACTTCCTCAACACTTTTATGTCTAGAACCTAGTCTTATGAGCTAATGATATGGAACGTACCTTTAGGAAATAAAGTTTGGAGGTGGCATGAATTGGTAAAGAAAGAAAGTTTTTTGTTTTTTTTTAATTAGAAAATGTACAACATTTTTACAAGCTTTGGTCATCATCAATACCTGAAGAAAGTTGGTGAAACAGAATATTAGGACGTCAAAAAAGATGTATGAAAAAAGGTTGACTAAAAATGTAGAAATTAACTGTGAGAATTTCTTTAAATACATTAAAGGTAAACAAAATAAAATATGGGCATGACCTTTGATGGATGATGAAGAAAGGCTAGTATTTGATCATTATGAGATTAATAGGTTATTAAATTTTGCTTTTTCTTCAGTTTTTTTTATTAATGAAGATTCGAGCAGTATTCTACATCTTGAACAGTTGATAAATGGAGATGAGATCAAACAAAATGACTGCATTAATTCTGAGCTGGTTAAGAAAAAATTGAGAAGTTTAAAAAATGATGTCTCCTGGGCCAGATAATATTTCCTCAAGGGTTTTGAAGGAGGTTAAAGATTAGATATGTGAGCCAATTACTACAATTTTTTGTCAGCTCTTGAATAATGGACAGGTACTAGAGAATTGGAAGTTAGCTAATATAGCTCATCTTTTAAAGGGAGTTGATAAAAATTGTCCCAGTAATTGCTGACCCATTATCCTTACATATATGGGAAAAGTTTTAGAACATATGTTAAAAGATGCTTTACAAAGTCATTTAACAAAGTTTAGAATTTTACTGAATAGTCAACATTGTTTCACTAAGGAAGAATCTTGCCTTACACATTTATGACATTCTTTGAAAAGGTTACTGCTTATAAAGATAAAGGTAAGGGTGTAGATTTGGTGTATCTGTATTTTCAGAAAGCATTTTACAAGGTCTCGCATAAAAGGCTTGTAAAACAAATTATCTTTATAGGTTTGTATGATAAATTAGTAAATTGGATAGAAGAAAACGGAGGGTTGTTACAAATAGAGTTCAGTCAAACTGGATTAATGCCAAAAGTGGGATACCTCAGGGCTCACTCTTGGGACCTTTATTGTCATTCTGATTTACATCAATGACATAGATGAAGGAATAGTCAATAAATTATTTAAATTTGCAGATGATATTAATGTCTTAAGTGTTGGTAGCTGTAGAAAAGATGCTGCTGCTTTATAAAAGGATTTAGTTCATTTATTGAATTGAGCAAATAAATAGCAGATGGGTTCTAATTACAATAAATACAAAATAATTTATGTGGGTTATCATAATTTGAATTTTAAGTATAATTTGATGTGAACAACCTGAACAGTGTTGTTAAAGTAAGGGATATTTGTGTAATAGTCTATCAGTTTTTAAAACCACCCAACCAATGTTCTGTTGCTAATGGTCGGACAAATATGATTTTAAGTTGTATCTACAGAAACAATGAATAAAGTCTACAGAGATCACAGAGGTAATTGATAGTGTTGATACATCATATTTAATTTAAGAGTGAAAATAATAGGACTAGGGGACACAAATATAAATTTTGGCAGGGTTGGAGTTATCTTCAGCAAACACAGTTTTATATTTATAATACAGTGATTGGCCTCTGGAAAGGGTTGTCTTTGGATGTTGTAGAGGCAGTAAATTTATGTAAGTTTAAGAATAAGCTTGATAATTATATGAATAATAATGGCTAGCTTTAATTTTTTAAAGTTAGTTTAGATTGTGGAACAGCTGAGATGGACCAATAAGTCTCATGTTGTCCCAAAATGTTATTTTCCAATAACAATTTGCCACAGAGAGCTGTGATAATTTCCATAGTGGATGTTCCTGCCATATTAAACTGCAACTGTTATCCCAGCCTCTGGGTCAGCATGTTATATTAAGTTAAAGCTGTTTAACTGAATAACTCAGGGTCTAGTAATTTAATCTCTTTGAAAAGAGCTTGACATAATATTTTCTTCTGTTGATCTCCCTGAGATTACAGTAATCTGACATAATGTGAAAACATCAAAATTATGTGCATTTTTAATTCATATAAGAGAATATTCCAATGAAAAATTTTTACACTTGGCACAAATTAGCTGCAGAAAAGTTCAAAATTTTGTGTTGTAAGTTATATTCTGTAAGCCAAAATAACTTATTTTACACATACTTTAACTGACAAAGGCAGAATAACATTTTTCTTTCTGGCTCAATATGGAAATAATTAATGCCTAACTTCTTAAATACTCTCTCTTGGCCATGAATTATTTAACATGTTTTACCAGAATGGTACTTTATGTGACAGTCATGGACTGAATAGCCAAGTTAAAAACAGTGTTTGAAGTGAAAGAATTAGTCAGTAAGACCCATTAATATATAAACTTTGATTGGATTTGAATCCAATAACCAGATTGACTGTCACTCTTGTAGCACATCCATAGCTGTGATGGTTTGGGTTTGTTTTGAATTTTGTGCAAAGCTACACAAGGGCTATTTGCACTAGCTGTCATTAATTTAGCAGTGTAAAACTAGAGGGAAGAGCTAGTCATCACCACCCAATGCCAACTCTTGGGCTACTTTTTTAGCAAAGGATAGTGGGATTAACCGTAACATCATAACGCCCCCACGGCTGAGAGGGCAAGCATGTTTGGTGTGATGGGGATTCAAACCCGCGACCCTTGGATTATGAGTTGAGTATCTTAACCACCTGGCTATGCCGGGCCGAGCTGTGATGGAGTGAATATGAAACAGCATCAGTACAAACCATAAACCTTTTGATCTGCATCCCAGCAAGTTAATCACAAGATATACCCAACACATCTTGTGATAGACAAGGGTTGTTTACTAACAGGAACTACAAATGAATTATTCAGTCTTTCCAATCTAAAAATGCTTTTAAGAATTATCAAATGACCTAGTGAAAATAACTCAAACAGGACTAATATTTAAGAAAAGGAACAAATCCAAAGTTTGTTTTTCACACTTTTAAGATATATGCCTATCTAAATACTATATATTTCCTCTGTATTTCAGTGGTAATTCACCTCGGCAAATATATAATGTGCAAATAAAGAAAAAAAAACTAATTTTTTTATTACTACTATATTTAATTTACACATACACAAACATAAACTTGTTATTTTTTCAATGCAAAAACTTTCTTCCCTTGAGGATGCTAATGTAATAAAATAGGTGAATAAAGATAACTGTTCGAATTATTCTGCAACAAAAGCAGCAAACAACACACTAGTTAATGTTATATTTTTTTGGAAAACTTAAATTATGTACCACATCTCTTTATTACAAATTGATTTAGTCTAAGATTTTCTACTGATCAAAGAGGCTCACTAATATTAGTTTCACCCTATAAAGGACTTCTTTGTGTAGTTTAAATATAGATTTTTACCCAAGATGTTTTAGTTAAAACTTTTTTGATTCGTAATCCGAGGGTCGTGGGTTCGAATCTCCGTCACATCAAACATGCTCGCTCTTTTAGCCATGGGGGTGTTATAAATGCGGTCAATCCTACTATTCGTTGGTAAAAGAGTTGGCGGTAGATGGTGATGACTAGCTACCTTCCCTCTAGGCTTACGCTGCTAAATTAAGGACTGCTAGCGCAGATAGTCCTCATGTAGCTTTACGCGAAATTCAAAACAAATAAACACGTATTGTTTGAGGAATAATTATAAGTACCATTAACGCCACATACGATATTGACCATTTGTAGTATCATAATCTGTTGCACTGTTATCAGTGATTGCAACTAATGTGTAATAATGCATAACATGTATAAGTAAACAAAGGAAAGAAGAGACTCAAGTTGAAATTCTGGAAAACTTGAAAAGGTTTGTGCAGTCATCTTACAGAGATACTCCACATTAAGTGATGGAATTTTTTTGGTGCATAACCAATTTACAGATCCATAAAAGATGAAAATATGTGAATTAGGATGAATCGAAGCTGTTACGCTTCTTTAAAGGAAGACCTCCAATTGGTGACAGAACCTGAATTCATTAGTCACAGATAAAAACTAAACACAGCAGGAAATATGGGATCATTATACCAAGTAGTACTGAATCATCATTTTCCACTTGGCAATAGTGTAAAAGAGTAGAAATATTAGTTTGACAACCTTATCACACAAAATAGAGATGCTAAACTAAAAGACAAAAAAACATGCTTGAAGCGTAACTCAAAAGGACCTATTGCCAAGATCTACAAAAAAAAAGAGCATTATGTTATATTTTTAAAGTTGTAATTTATATGTTTGGTAGAGGGAGCTACAGATTGTATTGACGACTTAAAATTCAGTCTAGAAAGTTCTAAAGATCTCGTGTCAAGTTTTTTACATGTAAATTTATGGGATAGATTGTAAGTATGAGGTTCAACAAAACATAAAGAAGGTAGTGAGTTGCTTCTTGCCATTGGAGATGATCAGTCAATGGGTTTTTGTTTTCAGTGTAGTATTTGGATCTATTCACTATCATGCGTACTAAGTTACTTTGTACAAGTTATTGATTCACTACGCTGCTGGTTAATGAAGAAATTAACTAATTTGTTAAATTTACGTGGACTGGACGTCTAATTATTTTGATCATCAATTTAATTTTTGTTTGTTTTAGAGCAAGGCCACATTGAGGTATCTGCTGTGTCCACCGCAGTAACTTAAGTTCAGATTTTAGCAGTCTGAGCCTATTAATTTATTACTACCATCAGAAAAACGGATCATTTAAAGATCACCCGGACAAAAGTACATCGTTACAACAACTACTTTATTAATAGCTATTAGTAAAATACTTTTATAATTTTGGATTTAGAAAACACAGTTCGAGGTATTTCGTCTCCTGAAAGAGAAGTCTTTTTTTTTTTACCTATAGTTTTTTTTTTAACTTAAAATTAGTATTCGCATGGGGCCTGGCATGGCCTAGCGCGTAAGGCGTGCGACTCGTAATCCGAGGGTCGCGGGTTCGCGCTCGCGTCGCGCCAAACATGCTCGCCCTCCCAGCCGTGGGGGCCTTATAATGTGACGGTCAATCCCACTATTCGTTGGTAAAAGAGTAGCCCAAGAGTTGGCGGTGGGTGGTGATGACTAGCTGCCTTCCCTCTAGTCTTACACTGCTAAATTAGGGACGACTAGCACAGATAGCCCTCGAGTAGCTTTGTGCGAAATTCCAAAACAAACAAATATTCGCATATTTTGAAATGAAAATATTATTTAATTGGGATAACTCCATAATAAGATTTTCGTCATACATTGTTGTTTGTTCCTAAACGTAATTGATCATAATTTACACTCAAGTCATATTAAAAATTTGGAACAAAAATAAAATCACTGATATATTAATAACATCAGGATTCCACTAGATGAGACCCCCGCTACGGATTTACAACTCTAAAAGCAGCAGTTCGATTCCACTCCGTGCGCCACGCAGATAACCTGATGTAGCTTTGCTGTAAGAAAACACACATTCTCCACTGGATGATTAGGGTTAAAGTCGCGGTACGATTTAAATATAAATAAAATCTGCCTATACTGATAGAAAAAAAAAAGTGCTTTCTTTGTTTTGAAGAACACTTACTACAATAATTTTTAACACGGAAATGTTACTCAAAAAAAAATAAATAGGAAAAGCATGGTGATTAACTTCAACTGAGTCATCAACATGTGAACTCTAACCTCTAAAATTCAGATTTATAGTCGTGTATCATCATCACCATGTCATGCGCAGAAAAGTTAATCTAGGGTGTAGAGACTGAAAGCGGTAGCCTTACTTGAGAGCTGAGGCCGTTGTATAGAAGTTGTACTGTCGGTTAACTTGAAAATTGAATGCAGTAGTGT
Source organism: Tachypleus tridentatus (assembly GCF_004210375.1). NCBI lineage: Eukaryota > Metazoa > Arthropoda > Merostomata > Xiphosura > Limulidae > Tachypleus > Tachypleus tridentatus. Next base: position 47,785,891 of record NC_134835.1, read on the forward strand.
AGTGGTCGTAGGTATAGTTGTTTAATTTCAAATAATTAAGAAGCGTAAACGTCCAATATTTTATGTTTTCCTCAATATTTATTCCATTTGTACTTAAGCTAAAAGTAAATTATAATTGAACTGTAGTAATACTGAAACTAAAAGCTGTTCATTTTTATTAAAAAAACTTTTAACGCACAGTCCAACCATCTAACTAACTACGTTGTTCATATTAAACATTTATTCGGTAATATTTGACGGCAACTACTTATCGAAAGTTGACTTTGCACTAGGCGAAATGGCGGATACCGTCTCTTTGGATTTTCATAAAGACCCAGAATTGAAGTATCTAGTTGTGGACAGGAATGTTGGAATAAATGATCCATCTGTCCAAGCAGAGTGGACTTCTAAAAAGTTGATTTGGGTTCCCCATGAAAATCATGGTTTTGTGTCAGCTAGTGTTAAGATCGACCGTGGTGATGAGCTGGAAGTAGAGATTGTAGAAACTGGGAAAAGGTGCTTAGTTAATAAAGATGATGCTCAGAAAATGAACCCCCCAAAATTTAACAAAGTAGAAGATATGGCAGAATTGACGTGCTTAAATGAAGCATCTGTTTTATACAACTTGAAAGATCGATATTATTCAGGTTTGATTTATGTAAGTACTTATACATTGTAATATAATCCTTTCATATTTATTTCAAACTTTTAACTGTATTCAAATTATTGTTCTGAAGATACTACAAGTAGCATGAACAGCAAGACAGACCAGAATTTGGTGCTGAAAAGTAACATTTATAGTATCAAAAGAGTATTAATGACAACAACTAAGGGAGTTTTTTTTTATTTTAAATGCATATTGAAGCATATGATGTTATTAGTGGAATGATTAATCAATACAACATTTTACAATAAATTTCTAAGATTTCTATAAAGCTGTAGCTTCTTAAGTATACAATACTTTGAATGGCTTATTTGAAAGTTCTTTATTAGTTTGAACAAAATGTTTCAAGCAGGTTGTAAGAAATAATTTTAGAATAATTTGTTTGTGTTTTGAATAACATAAACTGCTTACATTTGTGGAATTGATAAGAGATGCATGCACATGATGAAGTACATGTAAGCAAGTTGGTAGATAGTGTGTTTGGGAAAGCTCTAAATCAATAAATTACTTTGTTAGATTGTTGTGAAAGAACTTTACCTTTCACGAATTGTGTTATGAATTGTAATAGATATTAAGTGAATGAATTGGTTGGTAATACTAACCAGAATGTTACAAATGATCTTGGTTTATTTTACACTACTATGTGAAAAACTTTATAATAAATTGCCTGAATTAGAATCTTTGAAAGTTCACATCTTGGATGCCATTGGTACTATTGAATTTTATTAAATGAAGGTTATGAAGTTGTTATTTTAGAAGTTTTAAAGGTCTTTAAAGAGCATGTTAATGAATGAAGGATTGTGAATGAAAAAAAACCTGAATAACTTTAAAAGCCCTCTTCATAACAATTTGGTTCTGTGTAATCCTGATCAATGTGATTTAAAATTAGTCTTCTATAATTACTGCATCAGTATTCCTATAAGTAACAACTCTGATTTCATTATGTTGTTTCTCATGCCAACTTTGATTATCTGAGCTATACAATTTATGAAGAAAAATACCTTCTACTTTTCCAACTCCAGATTGTAACCCATATGAATTCAACTTCTTGATTACCTTTTCTTTTCTGTTGTGTGTATGTGTGTATTTAGACCTAGTAGGTTGATTTTCATCTCTTATACAAAGATAAAGCCTACCTCCTTTTCTGAAGTCTGTCATTGTTAAATAACTTCTAAACTGGAATTTGGATAACTACTATTATTAATGTTTTCATAATTCCAATTATATTATCTTTCATTTAAACTTGAGTCCAGGAGTCCAGAAAATTTTATTGTACTCCTTGGCATGGCCAGGTGGTTAAGGCACTTAACTCGTAATCCTGGGAATCACAGGTTTGAATCCCTGTCACACCAAATATGCTTGCCCTTTCAGCCATGGTGCATTATAATGTGACAGTTAATTCCACTATTCATTGATAAAAGAGTAGCCCAAAAGTGATGGATGTTGATGATTTGTAGCCTTTCCTCTAGTCTTGCACTGCTAAATTAGGAATGGCTAATGCAGATATCCCTTGTGTAACTTCACACTAAATTCAAACCCAACAAATTAAAAATAAATATATGTTAAAGAATATTGTAATAATCCTTCTGAAGAACCAAAATGGTTCCAATAGAAAAGCTTTGTGTAAAATTAAAAAACAAACCTTTTATTCCTAACATTAGAGTAATATAAGCTTATTCTTAAGTGATGAATCTACAATACTTTTACCTTTAAATCTGACAAACAAATTTTTAAAATTAATTAAATTATGCTGTAAATTACCTAATTACAAACTCTTCATTGCTTATGCCATTCTGTTGATTTGTTTATTTCCAATTTCCCTCACCCCTATGGAAGTTTAGTTTACTATTTAAATATTAATATGCTTACAGCTACTCATCTAGTTCAAGGGATTAACATTAATAAATCAATTACCATATTAAATTTTCAATGAGTTAAATTTAGTTGCAGCTTGTTACAGACAACTTCATGTTCCCATATGATCAACATATTGCAAAAATATTATCTCTAAGAAATTAGAAGGCAGCATGTTATTGTCATAGAGAAGTAAAATAAAGCTAAGAGAATTATGTGGTAGTAGACCAGGGATTATTTTAAGAGTAGCAGGTGACAGTAACTTAGAATGCTCATTGAATGAGTGGGAAATTTCTTACAGCAGTAAAAAACAAAATAAAAGTGAATTTAGTACATGGTGAGTTAAGATTTTACTTCATACAGAATACTTATTCTAGAATTAAAGTGAGCATCATTTTTATGATATTAAAATTTACAAAATGAATTTAAGTAGTTAAAGCACTCCTTTTATTTTTCCTCTTGAAATATGTGCCATGTTTTGAAACAGTTAAAAAAATTAATTCCATTACTCCAATTTTTCTTTTTAAGTAATTAATATAAATCTAAGTAGCTAGTAACACTATGGTTTATTCTCTTTATTTCCTTCTTTATGAATTATAAAAATAATAATTTTTGTTTTCAAAACCAACATAGCCACTAAATTAACCTGAAGTAAATACAGTAGATCAATTATTTGGACCAAGGGTGATTAAGATAATAACAAAAATCTAGGTAATTCAACATTTAAAAAATATCTTGTATATATTGTATAATATTCCTCTGTTGGCATTTTACCAAATTCATTGTTTTGTGACCACTGATTTCTTTGTCACCACCTAAGAATCACTCTTATGTTTGGAAGACATTTTTCATCCTGACAGAGAGCAACTTTAAAAAATTAAAATGTTTTTCTAAAGTTTGAGTAAAAACAAAGTACTTCTATTCTTAACAAAATTAATGTTGTAACTGATGGTTGGATCTACAGCAAGATCTACCCTTTACTGTAAAGTGATTCAAGCTTGTTAGGACACTTAACATTTGTTTGTTTTTTACAAAAAAAATATCTGTATATACATTTTTAGTTTTCAAAATTTGATACAGAAAATCAACACTTTACTGCATATATGTTTTTCAGTACATTCTGAAGTTACCTCAACTGGCTTTAATATTTTAGAAGCTCTGACGTTCTATAAATCAAACTTAGCTGATATTGAGATATTTTCATCGATTTTGTAAAATTATTTACAGAAACATATTGTAATAATAAAATTTTTTGAGGGTCTATGGCTTCAAGCTTTTGATTGTGAGTGCATCATAAGATTGGTCAAATCTCACTACTTGATTAGAGTACCACAAGAATTGGTGATGGTTGCTCTTAACTAGCTGATTCCACTCTGCCATTTGAAAACTAGGAATGGCGAGTGCACGTAGCCCTTGTTTGGTTTTGGACAAGTATCTGAATCAAAGAAACTTTCTCAAAAGTATTAATCTATTCTCTGTAAGGACAACTGTGGCATATAATTATGTATATGTAACTTCATTTACAAGAAAATTTGCTGTCAGTAATCTCAATAATATATAGACATATTGATATAATACATTGTCAGTTATGGAAACATGTTGCAATATTTTTAATTCATGATTTTTATTGTAAAAAGTTAGAAAATGAGTGATACTGCAGTCTATAGAATCCCAAGTCAAAGTTCATGTTTTTTTTAAACCTCTTGTTCTGAGAAAGTTCTGTTTCTTATGAGATTATATTCTTTCATCATTCATTTGATATGTCCATTTAAGCCTAGTCTCAACAGTATGGGTTAGTACTAAGTTTTGTGTCTTGTTACTTTTCAGAAGTATGTTGCCTGTTTTCTTTTGATAGGTATTATTTATTTCCTCATTTGGCCAGCAGTTTTTATACCTTGTTTTTTTTATTTTTTCTTTCTAACAAACAATATTTCAGTATTCTTTATATTCATTTCTGGAGTGAATCAACAATTGATGGACCAGTTTTTGTTTTGTAAGTTAGTGCTGACCAGATGCAACATTTTATTTTTACATTGGATATATAAATATTTGTTTCAGTTTATTGGATATTAATCTAGCTGTTTATGTACATTTATAGTTTTGTTATTACATCTACCATCTGCTCTAGTGATTTGTACCACATAGGTGAAAGAAGATACCTGATCCAAGTTAAATTTGTAGTTAATGTTTAACTACAAGTAGGCTATCTCTTCTTTGTTGATACAATCAACTTTTTCATTTTTTTTTTCATATTACAATGCATTGTAAGCTGTTCACGGGTGTTGATACTATAATTAATAGCATGTTTTGCAAGGTTACCTCTCTGCCAACAACACTGTAATATCTGCATATCTTAAGTAATTCATGGATCTTATGACAGTAAGTTAGATATTCATTCTAAGTTTCTCACTACTTTATTTCTCTCAAGATTACTTCTGAATATAGAGTTAAGAGGTTTGTTTGTTTTGAATTTCGTGCAAAGCTAGTCAAGGGCTATCTTTGCTATCCATCCCTAATTTAGCAGTGTAAGACCAGAGGGAAGGCAGCTAGTCATCACCACTCACTGCCAGCTCTTGGGCTATTCTTTTACTAACAAATTGTGGGATTGACTGTCACATTATAATGCCCACAACTGAAAGAACGAGCATGCTTGGTGTTACAGGAATTTGAACCCGCGACCCTTGGATTACGAGTTGAATGCCTTAAACCACCTGGCCATGCCGGGCCTCATTTTGCAGAGTAAGGCTAGAGGGAAGGCAGCTAGTCATCACCCCACTGCCAACTCTTGGGCTATTTTACCAACGAATAGTGTAATTGACCATCATATTATAATGCCCCCATGGCTAAAAGGGCGAGCATGTTTAGTGTGACAGAGATTCAAACCCACGACCCTCAGATTACGAGTGGAACGCTTTAATCCACCTGGCTGTGCCAGGACTAAAGTTAAGAGGTTAGGGGAAAACATACATGGCTACTTTCCTTACATCACATTTGGTATCTGCATATTCATGTGTTGTTTTCTATTCTTTCTGCTAATGCTTGATCCTGATATGTTTGTGATTCCTATGCTTTGTAAGGTTTTGAAGTACATATGATCAATCCTATCAAAGACCTTTTCTCAGTTAAAACACAAGTACATGTTTTTTCTAGTTCTTTTTCTTGTATCATTCTTAACCTACACAGTTTCTTTGCTACCTCTTCTTGATGAGAAATCATACTGAACTTTACTAAGATTTGTAATATTCTGGAAGTGTTTATTAGGGCGTATAAATAAATAATAATCATAAAAACTAGTCGCGACCTGCAAATATTCTTGCATGTCATTTAACATTTTACCCTTTGTTTGCAGGCGTTTTGTGTTAGATTGATAAATCCTAGCCTGTTGTTTCTTATTTTAAATGTGGTGAAACAGATTAATGTAGACAGTTTTATTTAATAAAACTACAAGTTAAACAATGAATTAGCGATATTTATAATACCATACAGAATGTGAAATAGATATAAGTGTTCATTGTATGACACAGTTTTAAGAGTTGGAACAAAAATGTATCAAAATGAAGAGATAAAACCGTACTAAAGGGAAAAATGTGGCTAAAAGGTGTTTAGAGCAGCCTATGAAATCAACCGAAGCTAAATTATTGCAAAGTAAAGAAACATAAGATTGTAATGAAGGCAAACTTGGTTGGACATGCAAAAACGACGGAATGCGTGTTCACAATGTGACAAGCATATGGTTTTGAACAAACTACGCAAGCGAAATTTCGACCCAAATAAGTCGAGAAACTCCATAGAAATAGTATTTGGTACATTTAGTTTTTTTTTAATCATAGCTGCCCATAGAATTGCTCATAGTTTTTTCAAGTACAAACTTTCATCTCATATCTCGGGGTAATGATGGGCCCAGTATAGAATGGTGGGTAGAACGCTCGACTCGCGATCTGAGGGTTGCGGGTTCGGATCCCTGTCACACCAAACATGCTCGCCCCTTTCAACTGACCAGCTACCTTCCCTCTAATCTTACACTGCTAGTCCTTGTGTAGTTTTGCGCGAAATTAAAAAAAAATCATTTGACTGATTTGAGATCTCATTACAGTTTTAGACTCGGCTTTTAGATTGATGTATGTTATCCCACCAAAGTCACATACGTTTATTTACTTTATTCCTGCCTAAAATAATTTCATTTTGAGGGTGGGTTGGTAGAGGTCTCGATGAGTAATAAAATAGAATCGGGTATACGCGCAATCTTCCTGCTCTTCAATTGGTACTGCTAGCGCTCACAATATAAAGCTAATAAAAAACAAAAAAGGATAATAAATTAATTTACTCTAATCATGCCTAACATAATTCCAAATGTCACGGTTATTAGAGATTCCTTCTTGTTAGGAATTACACGCGTGTTAAGTGTTTTGTGAAATACTTTACAAATAATAATAAAACAACTAAAAATGGAAGCCAGTCGTCCCGTGATGATAGCGACATTGTACAATTCTGTACAGTGGTCGTTGCACTAAAAAGTTTGACTAAGCGTTACAGGCATGATGCATTTGAATCGAATTAGAGCCAATATGCAGTCCGAGCTCATCGGACATAGGCCTATCTTTTGATCGAGAAAACTTTCAGGCAGACAAACGCAAGCGTATTACTTATGCCTTTTGCTTAAAAGTTTTGAAGAAATAAGTTACACGCTTTGTAAAGAATACCATATTTTAAAAGTTAAAATAATTTTTTTATTGCTGTATTCAAGAAGTATTGAACTGAGTTGGGAAATCTGAGCTTAGACATATTTTCTCAGTTTTGTGTGTGCTGTTTAAGCATACAACTCACTGCTTTTGTAATATTTCTGTAAAAGTAATTAGAACAGTAACGTTAAAATATTGATGATAATAAAAAATATGGAAACTTTTACCATGTTTAAAAGAAATGTCAAATTGTGTGCTGTACTACTAAATAAGAGTTCAGATCTACTATCAAGATGTCGCTCTTTGTAATAAAACAAAAGAGTTTGAACAATGATGCAGTTTTACATGTTTTTATTTTATTTTTATTCTGTTCCATGATTTTAAATCTATCAAAATCTGTATTACTTAAATTACTACTTATAACGTAATTATTCAGGAAGAGATTGAAAGTGACTCTTAACGTATTTGTATTTAAAATAATTAAAATTCTCAATAACAATTTGATGCATTTTTCAACTGTTTTGTGGTTCCCTGGGCCAACCCCCTGTAACCCATATTGGGATTACAAGTACAGCAACGCAAGTGATATGTACATACGGAATAACATTTTTGGTAGGTTCTCCATACAGATATTACATTAAGAACTGAACTTTTTTCACTTGTAACATAAATTTCTGTTCTAATGTTACTACATTTGATTTGTATTAGTAATTTCACACAAAAATAAAGAGGTTCAATTATCTTTTTTTTTTAAAAAAAGTTAATTTGTTCTCTGATTAACCTGAATTAAACATTTGACTAAGTTCGTTGAACAAGTTTTAAATATTCACGTATCTTTACTTTCAGTGTTTTAAAAGTTACAAAGAGATAAGCCTAGTGAATAAACAAGTAAGGGGATTTTATGAAAGATTATAAGACGGATTCGTAGATTTGAGCTTGAGCGTTCTAAATAAACGTAATATGAAAATAAGTAGCGGAACTATCTTTATATCGTGAGTGAGTGAGTGAGGTTCGTGTAAATCGGTGCACTTGGTAATAAGCCAATGTTCTTTCCTCGCGTGCGTAGGTGTATTTGATGCGACCTGAATTCTACGCTATTTGTAATTTGTATTGAAATATTCATTAAACTTGAAATAAACGTCTTTACTGGCTGAATGTGCTATGTATATGTTTATGGTGGGTGATTTACCACATTTTATCTGGCAAACTAATTATGTAATATTTTTGTACCTTTAAGAAATAACGTTTAGGGACAGTTTTTCTAACACCTTCCAGAAATGGTGGTGCACAGAAATCTATATTTTGACTACATTTCACAGTAATTTATCGAATTGTAAACATTGCAAAACATATTTATGTATTAAATATATTTTGGCATAAATTTTGAAACTGTTGAATAATTTTACGAGGTTTATAGCCACGATATTTATGCTGCAAAAAATAAATAATTATGTATCTTAAAACTGTTTATTGTACATAAAGAATTAGGCATTTATTTTTACTGCAAAACTTAATTTTATCGCTTTTGCCCAAACTAGAAACAGTTTAATACAATAGCATTTAATAAAATGTGAGATATGGTGCAATACCATTATTAAGAGCAGTTTAACGCTAATGTTTTTGTATAACAACAAAGGTATCTTTACAAATTGTCTGCACAGCAGGCGCCACTTGTCAATCAACAAGAAACATTAAGTCATAACCCAATATAAAGTTAAATCTAGTAGCAGTGACCTAAACTTGACTTTACTAAGTCTAGAAATTCAGACTGATTATGCGGTCATATGTAAATTGTTAAATAAAAAATAAAAAAAGGAGGCGTAGCGGCGTGATTGTATAAAATTCACAGTTCTGGTAGTAGTAAAATTAGACATGTATGTTAGTACTAAGAACTTTACTATAACTCCTGCACATCAGGGCTGTTAACTATGAAAGGACTAATGTTAATTTTTACGCCACTTGATTTGGTTCTGTTTATAGCTGATGCGAAATAATAAGTGACAATGTTTCTTTTTTAGGTTTAGAATAGATGATTTTCCATTTGTTCTTCTAACCTCATCATAGTTGCTGGTAATGTATCTCCCAAACTAATCATCATTACTATGAGATTATTCCCAACTGACAGTTTCATTCGAGGTCTGCTGTCTCTGCTCTGTACACTGTCCAATCTTGTCACACTTATTTTTTCAGTCAGCCCTTGATTCCTTTGAAGAAAGATCTTTATCTAGCTGGTCCATGAACCTAGTGTTTTCTTTTCATCTGAGTAAGAAGAATGTCCTTGTCTTCTGGGATCTCGATCAAGGTCAAAGCATCCCATGATAGTTGTCAGAAAAGTCAGCTAGATTATTGACACATTGTTTGAGAATGTGCTAGAATATTTCACAATAATATGCTAAAACTTTTCAGAATATTCTATAATCTTCGAAGGTTATTTAAAATATTAAGAAACATTTTGAATGTGTACAATATTCAGAAAGAATGCGAACTACAAGGTAAAATTTCAACTACTTTGAGCAACTGTGTTATTCATTATGGAATATGAATAGAATTTGATGAGAATTACTAAGTGAGGGGTTGACAATTGCTGTAAATCAAAACTTCAAAAGTAGAGAGCATCCTAATACGTGTATGTAGTTTGTGTTCTTGAAGGTTAAACATCGCGTTTAAACAGTTGTATCATATAATTATTTAAACCTAAATGTTGTAATTTGTCATACGATTGTTATCTGCCCCATCTTTTAAGCCTCGGGACCCATAGAAATGTGTAGATAGTGATTCGTATTTTGTTTATATGTTTAGGTGTAGCGTTCTGTAACTGCATGTAGGACAATTGAATTATGGAAACGAATGTAAGATATAAGCAGTTTATCGCGCTCAGTTGACATGTATGAAATATTGAAACTTTGCTCAGACTTCAGTGGTAACGACTTCATTAAGTTACTGTTTCGGTTTGAATATTTTTCTCGGATCTTGCATAAATCAACTAGAACATTTTTTATAAAACAAACCTTACGCGTCACTGAATCGTACCCACGTTTCGATAATAACCTTTAGAAATATTTCCTCTCACTGGTTTATTTTTATAAAGCTGAAAGCTTCAGGATGTGGTCTAGAGTGAGTGATATATCCTGTGAAACAGTTGGTGAGGATTACCATATATGGAAAACTGTTCAGTTCTTCATAAGGTGTAGAAGATGTATCGATGAACAGGAACACGTCTTAACGTATATATTTACGGACATGGGTGTCTCATCATCAGTAAAATGGAACAGCTCTTTCAACATTGCTAGTATGTGGGTTTTTAAATCGTACGCACATAAAAATAAGTATATATTTTTTAAATGCAGTTAATGAGTTCATTGGTTACAGGTCACTAGAACGCCATAACAGTTTCGCCTTGTACTTCTTGATTTCAGGTTAATTCACTAAAGTTAAGCGGTGGGTTTCGAATGTAGAAAATACTACTTCTTGAGTTAAACAGTTGGAAAGTCATTGCCACTTGTGTAACCAACGAATACGAAGCTCAAAAGAATGTTTTTATTATAAATCTGTCCTTCAATCAGATTAGCATTGGTAGTAGTCTTGAAGGTAAATAACCCAGTAAATCGGAATCGATTTTTGCGACTGACACAGTGCGATTCGGCCAGTGTACTTTTGCACGAAACAAGTATATAGTATGTTTATATATTTTTGATTTTACCTGAAGAGTTTGATTTTTTGTTACATTATTTAACATTGAATATTATTTAGGCCTTGACTGTGAAGGTATTAGAATAGCTTCGAGTCTCATTTGGTATAGTCAGTACAGTGCATCTTAGTTGTTCCATTTTGTTATGCTTAATTAAGACAACTGTATGAATTAGTTTTTTTTCAGTTCGATAGTTAGTTCTCGTACAGAAACTTGCTTGTGTATCTTCGTTCTCTACTTTCAGTTAACCAAGCGTGTTAAGGCGTTCGGCTCGTAATCCGAGGGTCGCGGGTTCGAATCCCGGCCGCACAAAACATGCTCGCCATTTCAGCCGTGGGGGCGTTATAATGTGACGGTCAATTCTACTATTCGTTGGTGAAAGAGTACTCCAAGAGTTGGCGGTGGGTGGTGATGACTAGCTGCCTTCTTTCTTGTCTTACACAAAATAAACAAACAAACTTTCAGTTAAATTAAAAAAGCATGATTTTTGTGTTTCTTTGGAATAAGTTACTTTATAAAATGAATACAACAGTAAACTAATATTAAAATACACTTTAAAATGTGTCGGACAGTGTTGATTTTTAAACATTCTTTGAGCTAGAACATAATAAATATGCACGTTGTTTATAAGTGGGAAGGTGAAGAAAGGCTTTCTTTTATTTCGTATATTAATTAATCATATGCATTGATAGTCTACGAATTGACCAAACCTCTCTTCAAAAAACGTACGTATCTAAACTTCAAAAATATGGTTAATAAAGTAAAAGGCCAGTGCAAAGAAGTGGTCAGTATTACACTCGTAGAGTTTAGGTTTCAATAAAGGTTGTTCAATTCATACTTTATCTTTGTTTTTTCGGTTTACATATTATAGCAAGGTAATCACCCAGAGTACAAACCTCGCCCATGTGCAGACAACCTTGTTGACCTTGAAATTCTGCATACAGCCTATATCGTGTTTCAGGTTGCCATACCTAATCTTTGAAAGTCAACTTTTTGTTACATAGCACGTTATATTAACATGAATCATTTTATGCCTAAACATTGACCCTAACGGAGAGTTTGACCCTATATATATATCACAGCAAAAAATAACAAAAAAAAAGAATTTATTTCAATGTGAATTCTTATAACACATTAATTATATACATATCTGCTTTTATAATCAGATGACAAGTGAATAGTTATAAAATAATCGTAATCGAACTGAGCTGGAGTTGGTCCAGTGGTCAGTGCGCACGTATTCGGGAATTTCCACAATTGTCCCATTACCGCGAAAATGCGCTCCGCATTTTGGGATTTTAATGCATTTTAAGTGTTATTCAAATCCTACTATTCTGTTAGGCAAGAGTAACCTAAGAAGTGGCGGCTATTTTTTTGAATAGCTACCATCACTCTGTCTAGTCATATTTACGAACAGCTATGTGTAGGAGTCTCTCTCCGTATGCGCTTTGCGAAAAAATTTATAAAAATAAAAAAGGTGAATTAAACTTCAGGTTTCACATATTGTTTCGCTTTTATTCAATATGGTGTTATAACATCCACGTCTTGTTAATCATGATATTGACCAGTGGAAGTAATGTAACATAGGAATAGGATGGGAGAAAAAAAAACAGGTACAAATATATCGCTTTTTGTGTAGAAATAATGTAGAGTCTATTGATGATAAACGTATAAATGTTCTATAGGTACATAATGAGATACTGTTTATCACCCATCGCAAGTGACTGACTGTTAGTCAGCCTGTTGTCACATTTTTTACGTGTTACTTCAGGGCAGTCAAGTCTGCACTGAGCTTGATTTTAGATAACAGGCTTTTCAAGGCGAAGGCCAGAGAAACATGGAGGTAACTGAGGTTATTGGCATCCATTTTCTATTGACGTAGACGAGTTTATCATTGAAGCGAATAAGCTCTCTAGCGAAACTTTTTTTCACTGCTGCTTTATGTTTAAATTTCTTTTTACAATCATACAATATCCAGTATCAAGTAACAAAGTCCAGCTTCCCCACCCTATAATCGGTTGTGTATTTGTATTTATTCTGGTATATTAAAGAGTGTACATGTATGCTACTTAGTAAAGTTGGGCTAATGAGTGTAGTATTATGCACATATTTTATCTCCTTAGATTGTACAGTGTCTGTAAAATTCGAAAACAGTCTTCTTGAAGAATGGTTACTTGCTCTCACAATAATACATTGAATTAACAAATCTCTCTTACTGTGCTTTACCAAGACCACTTACTAGGCCATTAATTTCATATAAAGGAAACATCGGAACAGATATTCACGATTTCTCATCAGTAAGCTGTATATTGAAGGTTGAAGAGTAATTACGTAAGTCTATCACATGATTAACAGTGGTACTTGCATGAAGGCACACAACAGTTTAAGAACCAAAACATTATTATAAACGGTCATCCACTAAGTTTCTGACGAATTATTTAACGTCAGCATGATATAATCAAATAGGATATGTAAACAATTCCAGCAGAAAAAAAAAAAAATATACAGAAATAGACGTTGAGTTCCAAATAACAGCTTCTTGTATTTTGTACGTCAAAGTAAATTCACCGAAAGCCATGGAATCAGATTATTAATTAAGACAATTAAGAAATGTTTAATAATCGTCAAAAGCAGCACTTCAGTTAACCATCAAATCTATCACGTTCACTGTTCATAGATAGCTAATTACTTCACACGTTCGCTATCAGTGATCACACATTCCTAACTCACCTACCACTTTAACCTCTGTTAGATACCAAGGTTTAAGTTACTTAATAGCCTAATGTGATAGTGTATCTTTACACTCGGACACAGTAAATTCACAGGAAAATAAAAATAACCCTAAATAAAGGTAATCAGCAATAATGTCATTATTATTGCTTTACGATAACTAATTTTATTCGGATAGTGTTTACCATTTACTTTAAATACCTCTGCTGTAGATATCTCTATTGTAAATTGGCATACATTTCATTAAATAATCAATACTTGTTATTCCCTAAGAAATGATCCACGATGGCTTTGTGCGTAATTTTGATGCAGTATAAGTTAAGAATATATAAGAATTTTTCATGTAAAAAGAGGTCCTGTTGTTCCGTGTTATGGTGTTGAGTTATTCAAAAGTAACCTCTGTTTTTCACGTTTATGAAGAAAAAGTGTAAAGTAATAGCAACAAAGCACGAGTTGGTAATTTTATTGTGTACTATACACAGTGACATTGGAGTTGGAGGTCTCTATTAAAGTGTTAGAGCGGTTTCACTGTAGTACATGCGAGATGAATCTCGAACCTTAACACAGCAGCCGTACTTCGCATAAAAACGAGTTGTATTCAGTGCTTAAAATCGTAGACGTTACATTTAAATATAAGACTAAGTTACGCATATAAATTGGCTATCACATTTTATAACTAGGCGGGAATTTTTTTTCCGATAGGAGTGATGTTTGTACGTGACTTGGGTGTCGTTTTCACAAGTCGTGAAATATTACCAAACATTTCTATAATTCTGATACAAACCAACTTGTATAGAGCAGGCCTCTCGTACATTTTTTCTGGTGGCATTTGAAAGTTGTGACGTTATTTTCTTAATCTGTCTAATATATTTTGAAGTGTCACTTCCTTCTTAAAGTAGTTCGCTAAAGATTAGTTTAATATGCCTGTGTCCATATAATCACATTGTAGCTGAAAAAACAAGTGTTGTGTATTTCGTTATTAATATTATTTCAGATTAACTTGTCTTTCTGTTTCGTGCGTGTGTGTGGATCTATATATTAGTATGATTTACGTATTTTATCTCCAAAGAAGAGTATATGCACAATCTATACAAACCGAAAACAAAAGTTTTTAAATAAAGACTGATTGGTAAATTACTCTTACAACAACACGTTAAATTAACAAATCTTTTATTCTGAATTACAGGTGAAGTGTTGACTGGAGTAGTTTATTTAACTACTAATTATACTGATATAGAGTAATTTACCTAATTAGTATATAACGTAAGAAGACAGTAATTTTATAATAGTAATTTTCCTGAATACTTGTTCTCATTTAAAAGTAATCTCGTTTCTAGAGGTTAAAAAGGTTTGACGAGTTTGTTAATTTTCAACGTGTCAGGTTGTATGTAATACTGGACGTAGTTTCAAAGTGTCTGTCCCTCAAAGTATTCTGTTTCAAGTGTAAACGAAACCAAAATTAAGATTAACATGTATTTTTATTTCTTGCTTTTGAAGTTTTAATGACTTATGTTGTAGCCCACAGAGTGCATAATTCTTCTAGTGGCTCGTGAGAACTAACGTCACAACAGTATAAATTGCAACATTAAGTGTCTTTTATTTAACATTAAGTATTAAACACGGTACTTGTTACAGCCCATTGTTATTGACACAATCTCTGAAAAATTAAAGCATCTTGAGTGTTTGATTCCATATATTATGTTTGTTTTTATCACAATACCTGAACGAAACTTAAATTGTATTGGAAACTTTCATACAAATATATTGAGTGTTTTCCTCATGTAAATTCTTATTATTTTTCCATGTTAATGAATTGTTCAACATTGTTTTGTATTTGTTTCTCGAAATGAACTGACGAAATTTAAATTTCTTAAAATACTTACCCGAAGGAATTGCCTGATAAAGCGTCACACCCGCAATCTAAACCTACCCGTCCTATATGATTGCGGACTGAATGTGAACATTTGGTTTGCTCAATTAACGATGGACTCGGCAGATAGCTCGATGTGACATTTCTATAAGGAAACACGCACATACGATTAGCGACCAACCCCAAACAAGTTGGGATTAAGGACTTGGAGTAAAAAAATGTAATGGAGGGTTAATAATAGGCATATACTTTTAATGTTAATTTTAAATAAATGTTAGTGTCATATATATATATATATATAATTTCGTCTTATTTTTTATGTATATTTTGAATGCAGTTGGGTGAATAAATACACTGCAGTCAACATAATGATTGCTGTTAATCAAAAACCTTACTTTAGTTTAAAAAAATCTGTGACAACTCCCGTCTGTCCATAGCCTAGCCTGAGGCTTTCTTCTTTCCGTTAAGTGTTGAATTCTCAGATTCAACACTCCTTCCCGCATTCTACGGAAGTCCGGTTTTAACCTGACCTTTGAAACACATGCCAATGCCATTTTGTTTTTTTCTTCTTGAAATTAGTTACTGTTATGGAACGCCTGTTAACTTTCGTGAGTCAAGGTCACGTCTTGTCTATCTGCGCGAAGCGGGCAGAGACAGCCGAGGAACGTGTTATGTCAGTGTCTGATTTTTTTTTTTTTATTTTTTTTATTTTACTGGATGACTGAGGCTTCTGTAATCTGTAAGCGGGACATCTGTGCGCCGAACCTGAGCATGTCCAATACCAAAGCCGTTGTCGCGGTTTTCGATCACGTAATATCCAGTTTTTGTGTGTCAAAGACCTAAGGCATTCAAGTAATTCTGATAACACTGCCGTTTCTCGTAAGGAAAGCGTGTATAGAATACTTCAGGCATTACAGTGCAACACTCCTTTTCAGCAGCATTCACATACCCGTTTCTTTTACGTAAAGTTAATACAATATAGAAAGGATATTAAATTAATTGCAGTGACTATTTACTGTTGCTGTGTGCGTTTTGAAATAGTAATTTTCTTGAATCTTTGTACTCAAAACTAGTATAGTTTCTGGTTGAAACGTTTTGACGGTTTTGCAACGTATCAGGTTATATATAATACCATGCATTTAACGATAATATCCATTTAAACTGATTTCGTGCGTTCCCTTCAAATAATTTTCGATTATCATAGGTTTACACGGATATAGATTCTGTAATTATAAATGTTTGTGTAATGAAATTTTATTTCCAATTATCGTATCAGAAAAATAAATCCATTGAACGTTTTTCATCGTTTACACTGAAACGTTTTAGCATATCGATCAACTTTGTAAGTAGGTGAATGAAGGTATTTCATCTGTGAATGAGATGTGTGTAGTCTTATGGATAGCATGCTCTTTATTTTGTGATGTGGGTGTACCATAACAGTGACAAATAAATCCTATTGTTTAGTTACGTAAGTGTAGCCCAAGAATTGGCAACAGGTGTTGCTTTATTAGCTTCTTTCCCTCTTGTCTGCCAGTTCAAAAGTAGGAAAATTTTGAAAAAAACAAACGTTAGCTCTGCTTTCCCACTTCCAAAATTAACTTCAGTTAGATAAGTACAATTATTTCTACAATCCTAAGTTTCGTTACGAACATTAGAACAGTGAGCACTGCTTTCCCACTGCACAAATTAACTTCAGTTAGATAAGTACAATTATTTGTACAATCCTAAATTTCGTTACGAACATTAGAACAGTGAGCACTACTTTCCCACTGCACAAATTAACTTCAGTTAGATAATAAGTACAACTATTTGTATAACCCTAAATATGGTTACCAATATTAGAACAGTGATATCTCCATACATGGAAATATTTTAATGACAGCTATCTTGAT
Organism: Tachypleus tridentatus; assembly: GCF_004210375.1. Lineage (NCBI taxonomy): Eukaryota > Metazoa > Arthropoda > Merostomata > Xiphosura > Limulidae > Tachypleus > Tachypleus tridentatus. The sequence goes on from NC_134835.1 coordinate 47,803,247, forward strand.
GATTTCTGGTATTGGGTGCAAGGCCTTCGGAGTACTTTTTATAGCTAATATAGTGTATGGTTAATGTATTATTACATATTCTTCTTTACTTTTACTGATAAGTACTTTGAAAATTAATATACTATTCATAATGAATCACGGTTGGTAAAAGTTAGGGTTTTAAATATAAACAGAACAGCCAGTCAGGAAAGTTGATGTTAACATTGATTGCTTCTTACTATATTATATTATTTATATTTTGAAAGCTCTTGAAATATTTGAGGAATGCGAGATGGTATGGCAAAAGAAAATGCCAACGAGAGAGGGGAGGGGCAGTAGAAGAATTTGGCTTATTGGATAGAAACTTCTGGAAGGAGGGAGAGTCAAGAGGAAGTTGTATCTAACTTGTAAAAAGCTGGAGGGCATTGGCACAAATACTACTGAAGTTGTAAAAAGCGGACATTATGTTATTAGATGAAAAAAATAATTTCTTCCCCTAAACATCTACGTAAGATAATTTTCAGCATGCATTTCCTGAACCATAATATAATTTTTTTTCATGTTTTCTTTGGTATTCACTAGACAATTTGAAGTTAGTATTGTAATTAGTCACAAATAATGAGGTGACAACTTGGAACTGCAGAGATGTGACTAATTGTAAATTTAATAGATTTTGTACGTATTATTTGTGGAAAAGTATAAACTATTCACTTTGTAACTTTTAAAAAATATTTTGCACTGGGTTTTGTACTTTTATTTGGATTGTCTAACAGGCTCATTGAGCAACATTTTCTTAATTTGCTGGTGGTAAACAATTAAACTGTAACAACTGAGAGCAACTTTTAAACAACTGGTTGTTCACTTCATATAATTTAAACAATTTAACTCTAATTACAATTTCCATTAAGCTTTTACTTCCCTCTTAATCTGTAATTTGTTCAAAGAGCTGAATGTGTTATTAAAATGATTTTGAATATGCATATCAATAGCCATACCAAATATAAAGTTGCAGCAGAACAGAATATACCAGCACTACATTGCATCACATTCTGACATTTATGTAGGTGGTGAAATGGTATAAAAACATTTTTTTGGAAGGATATGTAACAGCCCTTTACAATGTAGAAAATTCATACACTAGTGTATTCGTGCAGATGTTTAGATTAATAATTTAGAATTTCCAAGATGCAAATATTTAAAATATATATATATATATAATATTATTGGGAAGCAAAGGAATTTGAATTAATTGAGGTATCAGGACTATCCCAAAAGATAATAGAAGCAAGGTGTATCCCAGCTTTGGTAAACAGATGAGAATTCACAGTTTCAAATGTTACTGGTAAAAGCCATCCATGTAGTATGAAAAACATTAAGATTTCTATCTGGAAAGGTGACACAAGCCATTTGTAAACAAGTTGCTACCATGTTATCTATTCAACTATAACATACATGAAGCAACTTTAGAGAGACATCTACCATCACAGACTGGTAACAGTAGCATCAGAGGAAATGTCTGCTGTAATGGAAACTATGGTAATCAAACATTAATGATTGACAGAGGGAAAAACAAGTGCAGTAGACTTCAGGCTGTGGCTTAAATTGATCAATTCCTTCAACAGTGGGCAGAATTAGACTATTTTTAACATTTAAAGGGTATTACAAAAACTTATTTTAGTTGATAACCAATTTGAAAACTGCTTTTCTCTGGTGCAACCAGGAAAGTAAGGCTAAGCCTAATAGTGCTCATAAGGCAAACAATGTAAATGATAAATGAACAAAAGCATGTGATATGTTGTAATGAGTGAATTTGATACTGTTCTGTATTGATGCTAAAGCAAATGTATGGCTGCTGATATCATATGAGGTATTCTATCCCAGTTGTATTGATTAGAGAGTGCATTCTGCTAGAGATAATGCATTACAGTGTAAATATTCTGGTGGCAGTGATTCAGTCCTTTGATTCTTTGTTGCTGATTGTGCTCACTTTTTAATTTTGCTTTTCACTCCTGTTAGAGGCCTTTCCAACATAGTAATATAGCAATGCCTACACAAGTCATTTTACCAGTATTTTGACATTTAGCATTTTGTAGGCATTTTAATGTTGCTAAATATTGATTGCTTGGAGAAGGGTTCAACACCCACTTAATGGCATTGAGAAACAAAGAAATGTTGGTCAACTCATGACACCAAGGCTAATGCTATCCAAAAAGAGATTTGCATCATGTTGTACCAAAGCCATGATAAGTAAAGTGTAGTATCTTGTAACAGATGAGAATTCATTAACACACAGATTAGTGACTAAAGCCATCTATGTGCTTCAGGCTGTAGTACACAATATAATGAAGAAGGATTTTCATCTCAAAAAATGAGTAAGTAATTTGTATACAAGTAGTTTTCATGACACATTCATCCAAAAGTCAAGCTGCTGGACAATGAAATGAGTTTTCACACTATTTCATGTGAAGACATGCTAGGTAAGTTTTTCAATTTTTGTGAAACTGGATGAAACAAGGACTTAATCCATCAACCTTATGCATTAAAATGGTTAGGGAAGGAAGGCATGTAAGGAGTGACACGCTTTGAATATGACAGCCATATGATAGTGGCATTTGCAATGGAAACCATGTCTCAGGGCTTTTGTCAAAAATCATGGTAATCAAATAGAGTATGACTGGAGAAGGTATCATAGATTTTAACAATGTGGTTAGAATCCAAAACCATCCATAATAATAATATTAAAAGGACATGTCTGTGTATATATGTGACCTTCATAGCTCCAAGAAGAAAAAATCTTGTGTAATTAGATTAACAACTTCCAATATTAGGAAAGCCAGTGCACTCTGGTATCAATGTATTTCAACAATGGCTTTTGTTGTCACTTAGAAACAAAATTATAACTTAATATTTTTGTTAGTATATGTATTTTTGTATAAAATAAAATTTATAAACAATAAAATGGGAAGTCATTTGTTAATTTTTAAATTTTTATTCTCCATTGATTAAAGAGGTTAATTTTTATTAAAGACATTGATGATATTGCAGAAAATAACTAAATTTCAGTAGTTTCTGAATTAAACTGAATTAATATTTTACTTTTATAGTAACTTTTATGCACTTGGCTCTAGGCTAGGTTATCTCATTGTTTTTACTTCAAGGTTATTTATTAATTTTTTTAAATCATAACAATATTCACTGCACTTACAAGGTTTCACAGCCCCCTTGCATATCATTCACTAAAATTGTAATGAGGAAGTCATAATGTATGCCAAAATTGAAACAAAGGCTGTTTTATAGAATATTCTAAATATTAGTAGGTCATAAGAACTTTTTTTGAAATTTTATTATCAGTTTTGGAAAAGAAATCATTGTAATATTTTATTTTTGTAATTTAGAGCAGTCTTATGAGACAGCAAGAAATTAGACTACTGGCTAATTACAAATCACTAGATTTGGCCAAATAAAATTTGTATGTGTTTTTGTTTCTTAGAAGTATGTCAAATTAAAATACTTGCTGTTTATTTTTAGTAATATTACTTCAAAATGTAGAACAGCAGAATGTAGAATGTGTTGTAGATGGCATTAATTAATTATATAACCAAACCTTATAAGTGTTATTTGTGGAAAAAAATAAAATCTATAAAGTGTAGACTGACTGCAGTAAACATTAGTGTGTCAGTTCTTATAGTCAAAAAATCTTGTGTATGAGATACCCATGGATAAGTTTACATGGGTTCAGCTTTGATTGTTATTTTTAATTTGAATTAATTTAGACAGTTTTAGTCTTTGAAGTGATTGTTAAGCTAAGCCTATTTTCATGGAATGTTTATAACATTTAAAGTATGAGGGATATGTGAAGTGCTTTTGGAGACAAAATAAAAAAAATCTGATTGGTAAAGTTTTACTTTTTAATACCATTTTAAAGCAAAATTTAAAGGTGAAAAGTGTGAGAATCTGCTTTTTTTTTTTTTTTTTTTTAAGATTAAACATGCTTGAAGTACACATCTCATAAGTTACATTATTGAGATAAGTATAATGTTTTCGTTACTGGGAATGTCTGTTGTATTAGCCATTGTTACCTTAAAAAACACAAGTTTTTGTGTAGTTACATTGTTATTGAAAATTATGTAAATTGACTTCTTTTAGAACACCTTTTATTGTTATATTAATATTGGATTCTGTCTGACTCAAACAGTTTTTTCACTCTGTGAACCAGTAAAATATTCACAAACAGATTACAGACTATTAGATATATATTGGTCTGTAGTCTTTATTCTGAATATAAATTCAATAAACTTTGAAGTAAGTTTTTATAAAGCTTGCTTAATTATCTTGCATTGAACTGAGAATGGGGGGGGGAAGACAACAACTTTTCTGTGTATTCTGATATGTGTAGGAATTATAGATTAAAATTTCACAGAAATGTAATACCTAGTAACTTTTTTTTTCTCTCCTTTTTTTCACAATGTTTTGGTGGACCATTGATTGGGAACCACTGGTATAGATAACATAAATGTTGAGCTTTACCCATCAGCAAACATTAATTCTGTTGTGATAAACCAACTGTAACACCATCTTTATAAAAGCTAAGTTTTTTTTTTTTGTTTTAGATCAAGATTTACCTTTATTTGTACTGAGAAAAGTAATTTATTCTGTATATTGTGATTGAGGGCATGCAAAGATTCACTTAACTGTCCTTGCTTCTGTTGAAAATTTTTTGTATTGGTAGGGAAAATATAGTTTGGGTTAAATCCTTTTTTCACTTTGTTCATATTTGGACCTGGAATGACATTGAGTTCCATACAAGTACTTTTTCATCATGTCCAAACTGCTTGTGCACAAATCATTTGTATGTGCTTTGGTAGAGTGTAAGTTCTTTGGGTTACAATGCTGTTTTGTGAAGGCTGGTATAATTGGTGAGAAACATTTTATGGTGGCCAAAACATGCCAACTTTGCTCAAGCAAACCCTTCACTTGAAGGTCAGTCAACTGCTGTTCGTGTGGTGTGGTTCATACAGCTGTTCACTGCTACTTAACTTACCAGTGTACCTAATGAAACTCCCTATGGAGCAAGTTATTTGATAAAAAGGTAATCAGCAGTTCATAGGTTTATGTTTTGATGCCTGCATTACATTAAGTTATTTGGTTCATAGCATGAGTATAATTAAATTTTATACCAGTTTTTCATCACAATAGTCATTGTATGGTGTAACATCAGTACACTATACTGTTGGTAGGCATTAATATCTCTTGCACATATTTTGCAGACTTTTTGAATTGTTTTTCTTTCCAGTAATTTCTGAATATATAATCCATAAAATTACAATATAATGATTGAGTACCTTTTGATCCCATCAAGATTCCAGGCTAATTTTTGGTATTAACTTTGAGGTTTGTGTGAACTTCAGTATCCAATGTTGATTTTGGTCTTCTGTGTTGAGATGTGACAGTCCAATAGATATCAAAGGTCAAAATTCTCAATGTTAGAAGTAATAGCATATTTGACTAGAGCACGGAGAGGTTTCTAGCGGTAGTTTACTTTTATTGGAACATTTAACATAGAAAAGTTGATTGTACTTTAATGTCATTGGTTTTATATAGATTCCACTATTTGGTGAACCTTCATATATATACACATTAAAAAATTGTTTTAAAAGATTTAGAACAGGGATGAATTTCATAACTTTAACACTGATATACCTGCAAACTGCTATTGCATATGGAAGAGGTAAAGTCAGAAACCTTCTTGAAGCAATTGATTTAACAAGGACTTGCAATGTTCTTGTTGGCACAGCATAGACTTTGAAGAAATTCATAATAAATTAGTTGTATAAAAGTAACTTTTTTATTATTTTCTTTCATCCAAATACTTTAACATATGTAGCTTCTGTTATTTTGAAAACTTGGACATATTTATCTATTTCATTTGATAAGTGATAAAGAAGAAACTGTTTTTAAATAAAAAAAAGTTTTCCTTCTTCAACCTGTCTTCACAAATGCAAGCACTTGTAACTTCTGTCTAATGTGGGCTAATGTTTTTGATCTTTAGCTTGAGATCAAACTTAAGAACATCGTATGTTAAACTGTTTATAAAACTAAATAACTGGTGCTACCATTATGCTTTTTATCCAGTACATGTACGCACTTTTACCTTTGGTGTCCATTTACTAGCGAAAATTATCTCCAAGATAGTGATAATTATAATTATAAATGCTTCAGTTTTTTTGGTTTTTTTTAGCCTTTATAGTAGAACTGATTATTACTCTTCCATGAACATCACTATCAGCAAAATATTGATCCACTAATCAAACTACTGTGATAGTATTTAAAATACCACCGTTTAGTTTCACTCTGCTTCTTATCTTGATTGTTTTAGTTAATTGTAAAAGTTAAAGTATTAGAAATGGTAGTAAGTTTTTTTGTATTGATATACATTTATATATTGTAGACTATGTACCAATACATCAAGGAAACAATACCTAAATTTTCCCTACTTTCAACCCTCCAGTGTAACCAGGGAATTTTCTGTAATACGTGTTGAAATTGGGAGAGGGAAGTTATTAAGTGAATATCTTTTATGAAAGTTGTTTCTTATTTTGTGTTGTGTTTGGTCATAAATATTTTGGGGTTATTATTTTATAAATAATTAAAAAAATTAAAATGTTTCACTGTCTTGTTGTGTGAACCACCCTGATACCTCTGGTTGCCCACTGTTGTTCACCCATATTTTGGGAACCAGTGTCTTGTATGGCATTAACTATGGCTGGTTTTTAATGAACATTACAAAGTTATGTATCACCAAGGCTTTTAATCAGATTTCATTAGTTTGACACATTTTCTTGCCATCAGTTTATACTGAATGTAAATTCTTTTTACATTATTTGTGTTCACAGTAGATTTATGTCAAACTTAACATGTACTGTAGCAACTGGCAGTGTGTTGTTTTAATGAAGTATTTTGATGTGGGTTTATGAAATACATTATCATCTCAAGTGTTTGCTGGGCTTTTACTTAAATTTTGATTATTTTATCAACCTGACATTTAGATAAAAGTGGTGGTGCCAGTATCTTTTTTTATCAACTGTACTGACACAAGTTAAATAACGTACAGCATCTATCTTGATGTTATGACAGTTAATGTAGAGGTCTTTTAAAGCTTCCACATATGAATAACAAATTCTAATTAAGAATGAGAGAAAAAAACAACAGAAACAAAGTAATTTATTTGTAAAGCTTTTGTCATATGAATATGTATCACTTGTTTTAAAAGAATAAGAATAGTAAAACTGTGAAGTAATTTATATGGCAAACTTGGGTAAATAATGTTAAATTTCCATTTAATATTAATGTGAGAATTGTTTAATTGGCTGCTTCACTGTTCCAAATGCACCTTATTCAGCATATACCAGTCCACTTAATGATAGGTTAGATACAGACCTGCTTAATATATTGCACTACAGTGGTACATGGTTTGCTAAAGTATATACATGTATTGCACTGTTATCCAGATGTGCAGAATTTATGCCCCCTCTCTAACTCGTATGCACACACGCACGCATAACACTAAAAAAGGATGGCATAAATATATGATCTATTCTTAGAATTTCATATATTTATAGCCTTTTATCAGTCATGAGGAACTGTTTTTTGTTTGTAGTTTGTAAATTAACTGTTTTGTTTTTGTAATATATGCTCCTTTTTTAAATATTTTGTACCATGATGTGAAATAAGTGTTATCTTTCTGAATTTAGACATACTCTGGTCTTTTCTGTGTTGTGGTCAATCCATACAAGAAGCTACCAATCTACACAGAGAAAGTAATAGAGTTGTATAAAGGCAAGAAAAGACATGAAGTTCCTCCTCACATTTATGCTGTAACAGATGGAGCTTATAGAAGCATGCTACAAGGTATGATTTTATGATTTGGAATTTAGTTTATTAGAGTGTATTCCAGTTGTTCTTCAGCTTGCATAAAACTGAGAACCTTGTAATTTAGATGAATCTGTAAAAGGTATCTGCACAAGGAATTTATTTCATAAAAAATCATTTATCAGATTAAAATAATGAAGGTATCAAAATAAAAAAACACATTCCACAAATTGTGTTTCTTACTTGTCACAAGTAGACTGATGGTATAAGTTCTTATAGGATAATCGTAATGTGCTCATCTCTGTTGGAAAACCTGAGAAAGATGTGGAAATTGTTAAATGTTTAATATGTGATAGATAATGAAAAAGTATAATTTTGTTTAAGTAATGTTACTTTCTTGTATATAAATATAAAATAGGGTAGACGTATGTTCTTGAAATTTTGCAAAGTCATGCAAAAGGGGTTCTAGAAATTTCTGTACCACAAGTAATGGAAAAATTCCTGTTTTTAAGTCAATTCTGGAAAATTTCTGAAACATCTATTGGTAAATTTTCCACATGAAATAATTTAGCTTCATTAAAAATATTGAAGAATTTTTTTTTTTTCAAAATTGAATACAATTATTTAATTTTGGTTCTTGTGAATTTTATATGTTGCACAACTTAATTGTTGTAATTTACAATGGTGAATATGTTTTATGAAGGAAAAAGTGTTTAATATGGTGTGGCAGGATTAGTGAGCCTGAAAATCTGAGTATGGGTCCTGGAAACTCCTAGAATTTTCTATTATGGAGTAATATGAATCTTGATAAAACTGGAAGATATATTTAAACACACATGATATGATTAATGACAGTTGATTTACAGCAGCAAAACTATAGGGTAAAGCACATGCAGATACTTAAGTATCAATTAGGCCAAGCAAATTGGATTAGTAGTTTATAGCTCAAGTCTTTCAAAAAATTATACAGTTGAACAGTTATTATTGATTAATAATTACAAACTTTTCAGTAAAAGTTTGGAAAATTTTATAAAATTCTCTTAATTAAGGAGCATTTGGTGTCATGTAATATTAGCTCAAGCAGTTTGGGTGCATGCAGGTGATAATCAGAAACAATTAGTCTAATTTTCTTGGTGTTACTATAAAGAAAGTTAACACCGTTTTAGAGGGATAAAACTACCACCATATATTTTAAAGAATCTAGTTTATTTTGTAAAGTGTAGGTCTTTTCTGAATAATAGGGTTGCAATCCTAAAGCTAATGTTGGTTATTATGGAATGTTACTTTTGTAGTTACTGTGGTTTGTTGGTATTGACAAAAAGTCGTATTTAAATCTAATCAAAAACACCTTAGGTGTGGAGTAAAATGTGGCCAAAAAGAAAAGAATTGAGCTGTGACTTAAAGGAATGAAATCAAAATTGATGATGAAAGTGATAGCTGCACTTGAAGTGTTAAAAAGAATATGACAGCAAATATTAATTTGTGATGTTAAAAAAACACTTAAATTAGACGTCTTGATAGCCTGCTGAAGAAGAAAGGTCTGCCTTTCAAAAGTGCTCAGGTTATAGGGTTTTTATTCATTATAGCACAAATTTATTCATTATTTATCTAAGATGATTATGTTGTTTTACCCACGGTTACGTGCGAAGTTCAAAAACAAGTTTGTTTGCAGTTAAGCTCAAAGCTACACAGTGGACTGACTATCTGTGCTCTTTCTACCATGGGTATTAAAACTCAAATTCAAGCATTGCAACTCCTCAGAAATACTGTTGTATCACTGCGTGAAGAGATATATATTCAAATTTTAGTAAGCACTTAAAATGAAGTGCGTAATGTTTATTATAATCTTTTTACAAAAATAGCAGTGATGATTTAGAAAGCGTTAAGATATTGTAACATTAAAATTTCTTTCACAAGTCCCCCTTGGTGTGTATTCCTGTACGTGGTGAGGGGATCTTACAGGGAAGGTTCTGTTCTTTCAGTTTACCTCCTCTGGGATCTAAACATCCACCCATGTGTTTCCTGTGTGTGGCAACTCATGGAGTGGAGGAGAGGATCCTGGTAGTTGATGAGTCCAACCCTAACACACCACTTTGACCTTGAATTCTTTGGGTCAATTTGCTGGTCCACTCGGAGTAGGGTCAACCAAGTACAAGTGTTGGATGTCTTCAACATGTGTTGTGGACATTGTATCTGATGCTGGTGTTTGGATATAGTGTTCACGAAACCCTGGCATTGCTGCAGTCTCCTTGTTTGACATTGTACTGCATCCCCTCATAGGATTCCATGGTGGGTGGGGTCAGTGGGCACTGAAATTTTAGTTTTTTTATTATGGATACTCCAGTTAAAAATCTTAATAAAATAGTGAAAAAACAGCTTATAGGTAAACGACCACGTTTTGAAGATTCTGAGCAGCAATCCTCACCATCCGTACCACCTGTTGTACCTCATTTTCTTATACTACATTCTCTTTCAAACAAACCTTTAGGGAAAATGTCTCCCTTTTTAATTCAAAAGGGACTATAGGGACGTGCTGGCTCTCCAAAGTCAGTAAAGAAGCTTCGATCTGGGAAAATATTGGTGGAAACATTCACGTCTCAACACAGTGAACTCCTCTTGCACTCAAAGACGATTGGGGATTCACCTATTGAGGTTACATCTTATGCTACTTTGAATTCATCAGGAGGAGGTATTGTCGAGAGGGATTTGGAGAACATCCCAGAGTTGGAATTTCTCGCTGGTTTCTTCACCCAAGGAGTTTCTGGAATGTATCTCCACTTCCAAAGTTGGAAATATGGTACCGACCAATGCCCTCATTTTCACATTAACGTCACCACATCCATCTGCCACCATCAAGGCAGTTTATCTTAATTGCAGAGTATGGCCATACATTCCAAACCCTCTCCAACGTTTTCAGTATCAATGGTTTGGTTACTTGAAGACGTCATGTCGTGTGTTCGTTGCAGTGGCAAGGACCATGCTGCCTACGAGTGCAAATTGGATTCTCATTGCATCAATTGCAATGGCTCTCACCCATCCAACTTTCGTTCTTGCCCTAAATGGTTGGGTTGGAAGAAAAAAGAGGTACAGCATTTGAAAACGATTCATAACATTACTTATCGTGAGGCTCGAAAATTGCTGCCCACCACCTCATCTCGGATGTATGCTGCTGCACTTCATTCCACAACTACAGTGGGAGTGCAGACATATCTCTCTGTGCCTCCAAAAGAATCGTTCTCCGAGCAAATGAAAAGTCTTTTGACCTCCATGGTTAAAAAAGTTGATGAATCAGCTTCAATACCTATCTCTGTTCCTTACATACATTCCACTAAACCCCAAGATCTACGCCCTTTGGTTCCAGGTACAGGCATTTGCTCGAATACATATTCTTCTCCTATCTCAAGATGCAAAACGATCATTCCTTTATGTCCTCAGTCTCTGGAATCTCCTTCCAACAGCAAAGACCTGCCCAATCCACCCATGGAGGTTGATAGACGTCCCTAAAATAAGGACAGTAAAGAAAAAAGACATGGTCGTAACAGAAGGGTTCTCCACCCAATTTGTCAACACGTAAATAAAAATGGCCACACTGATACAATGGAACTGTCGAGGTTTACGTTCTAATCTGGATGACATCAAAACACTTGATTGCTTCCTACCATCCTCTTTGTCTTTCCTTACAGGAAACATTTCTGAAACCTGCCGATACAGTTTTCTTTATACAGAAAGGACAGGTTGTGTGATGGACGAGTGCATTGACGGATGGCACTGTTGGTTGTTCAGCATGTGCCCACCCTGTCTTTGCCACTCGACACACTCCTTGGAGGACGTAGCCATTCGTGTTTCCTTGGGTCATACCATCACTGTTTGTTCTCTCTACCTGTCGCCTGGAGAGACATATGGTCAATCAGACCTTAATGCTCTCATTGAACAGTTTCCATCTACCTTTTTCATCCTGGGGGACTTTAATGGACATCATCCCCTCAGTGCTGATGTTGATAGAATGGGTCACTCCATAGAGCATATGCTTTCTGACCACAGCTTTTCTCTTTTCAATAGCAGTTCTTCTACTTATTTTCATGCACCTAGTCAGTTCTTCACTGCTATTGATCTCTCAATTTGCTCTTTCATTATTTTCCCATTTTTTTTATGGAAGGTTGACAATAATAATCCATGAGGCAGTGATCATTTTCCTATAATCTTGAGAGAGACTGGCCGTTGTTGATGCTGCCCAACCCGCATACCCCGGTGGAAATTGGATCAGGCAAACTGGCCCTCTTTCACTGCTCTTGCAGAACTTGATCCTGCCATTGTCTGTAAGCCATCAATAGATGACTGTGTGGCAGCAGTAACTGACTGTATTATACAAGTAGCTGCTCAGTGTATTCCTAAAACCTCAGCACGTCTTCAAGATGTCCTCGTCCGTGGTGGAATCCTGCCTGCTACATGGCACGGAAGGCTCAAAAACGAGCCTGAGATACTTTTCATAGGTATCCCGCACTGCATCTCTTTCCAGCAGGTCTGTGCACATGCTGGGTGGGTAAGACGCCAAAGCCAGAAGGAATCTTGGATTAAGTTTACAACCAGTATATCTTCTACCACCAGTTCCAAAATAATATGGGACAAGATTCGAAAGGTCAGTGGGCAATATAATTCTCTCCCCTTTCGATCTTGCTCTCTGATGGCCAGGACGTAGCTGATACCTGGAGTATCACTGATACTCGAGGTGAAAGCTTTTTGCCGGGTATCTAGAATATCTGCTTCTTCTTCCACATTCTTAGCCATCAAGACTCGTGCAAAGCAATCACTTTTTTTCCTTTTGAACTGATTATCTCTATGATTATAATCGTCCCTTTACACTGGGGAAACTCAAACTGGCAGTAAATCTGTTGAACCTGACTATGACATGCTGCGCCATCTATCTCCTGCTTATCTTGCTATTCTTCTGATTGTTTTTAACCGGATCTGGAAGGAGAATGTTTTTCCCGATGCCTGGTGCCAGACTATTGTCATAACTTTCTCCAAGCATTGGAAAGATCCCAAGAATCCTTCAAACTACCGTTCAATTGTTTTGACGAGCTGTCTCTGTAAGACCTTAGAGAGGATGGTTAATACTCGTCTTGTGTGGTTCCTCGAATCAAACAACCTCCTCTTGCCCACCTAGTGTGGGTTCCGACAACAGCGCTCCACCATGGACCACCTGATTCGACTTGAAACGTCAATCAGAGAAGTCTTTCTCAAATGACAACATCTTGTATCAATATTTTTTGACATTGAGAAGGCCTATGATGCAACATGGAGGTATGGCATCTTGCGAGATCTCCATATATGTGGGTTACGTGGCCATTTGCCCATTTTTATTAAAAATTTTTTAATGGACAGGATATTCCGAGTTCGTGTGGGTTCGAAACTTTCCCTTTCTTTTCTACAGGAAACTAGTCCCTCAGGGCTGTGTTCTGAGTGTCACACTTTTCAGTATAAAAAATCAATGCCATCACTGAACAACTACCTCTCACTGTTGCAAACGGCCTTTATGTCGACGATTTTCACATCTCGTGTCAGTCGTTGAACACGAGGTATATTGAACAGCAGCTTCAGACCGCCCTCAATCATTTACTGAAGTGGACCACAGCAAACAGCTTTAACGTCTCTCTCTCTAAAATCGTGTGCATGCATTTTTGCCGCCAATGGGGTATTCACCCTGATAATGAACTCTGTATCGGTGAAGTTGTGCTGCCTGTGGTCCCTGAGACAAAGTTCTTGGGGCTTATCTTTGACCGTAAGCTGACCTTTATACCACACATAAAGTAGCTACGGGTCAAGTATACAAGAGCACTGAACATCCTCTGTGTCCTCTCTTTTACCACTTGGGGAGCAGATCGACGTTTTGTGCTGAAGATATATCGTGCACTTATTCGATCAAAACTCTACTATGGATCACTGGGCTATGGCTCTGCCAGACCTTTGGCCTCAAAGATGCTAGACTACATTCATCATCAAGGACTTCGGCTCTGCACTGGGGCTTTCCGTACTTCCCCAGTTTAGAGCTTATACATAGTCTCATGAACCTTCTTTGCACCTCCACTATTTGCAACTGTCTTTACTATATGCTTCAAAACTTCATTCCTTACCAAAGCATCCCACCTGGGGTTGTTTTCCTTCCTCGGTTGGCCATGCCTTTTCAGAACAGAAGGTCTGCCATTGCTTTTTTGTACCTTCGTATCCAGGCACAGTTGGATGAATTAGGTCTGTCTTTGAATAACATTGCTGTATCCACTGGTCAGCCCATCCCACCATGGCTTCTTACAGTCCCCAATTGTGACCTATCTTTAAGTCATCTGAGAAAAGCAGATACTCCTGATTGAAATACTGTCTGCTATTTGCTGAACATCTTTCGAACCATCCTTCCATTCCTCTTTATAAAGATGGTTCGAAATCAGGTGACTGTGTGGGCTCTGTCATGGTTTGTTGTGGTTCGGTGGTTGGGTACAGAATCCCCTCTACAGCTTCTGTGTTCACTGCTGAACTGTATGCCATTTCTCTTGCCCTGGATCACATAGAAGCTAAGCAGTACTCAAACTGCACTATTTATACTGACTCGCTTAGTTCTCTACTGGCCCTGGAATCTCTTCACGTTGGTTCACAACCTGTTCTCACCGAGATTCAAAATCGACTGGCCTATTTCTCTTTAACATCCACTTCTATCAAGTTTTTCTGGATACCGGTCCACGTTGGTATTCGCGAGAACAAGCTCGCCGACACTGCAGCTAAGTCTATCTTCTCTGGCACTGTCACCGCTGTGCCTGTCCCATACATGGACTATGGTCCTGTATGCCAGCTGGTAGTCGACTTGGAGTGAGCAACGCGAAAACAAGCTTTTCCAAATAAAACCCTATATTGAACTTTGGCCGTCTTGCTTCCATAAGGATCGGAAAGAATTAGTTGTTTTAACTGGACTACGCATTGGTCACCGTTTTTTAGCTCGTCGTTTTCTTTTATCTGGAACTGATGCACCAGTGTGTAGTTTGTGTAACACTCAGATCGTAATAAGCCACATTTTACTTTCTTGTTATCGTTATGACTGTCAACGACGGCACTATTTTAAACATGTTCTTTCCCAAAGTTTGTCAATAACGTTAGACAGTGCTATTGGTGATGGTGACACTGTCCACCTTAGTATTGTTTTTAGTTTTTAAAGGCCATTAATCTTTTTAATGCCATTTACATTTTTTAATTTATACATAACACCTTTTTAATGTGGCTCCCTTTTAAAAATCTCAGTTCATCTAGTTCAATTTGAAACTAGAAACTGGACGTAACACCAACCAACTCGAAACCAGGATTGGAAAGGCCAACTTCAGGTGACTAACGCAGCTGTTTGAAATACCCGTTAGTCATACTGGCGAGTTATTATAATTTTGCTACACATCTTTTAAAACCTTTCTATTACTTTCCTTTTTGAAAATGGCCATAACGTCAAATAACTCGGAACCAGGACTAGAAAGGCCAACTTCAGGTGACTGACGGTGGTTTTTGTACTTACCTGTTAGTCTTCCTGGTGAGTTATGATAATTACAATTATGCTACAGAAAGTTTTTTAGAACTTGTGTTACTGTATTTTTTCTCTTGACGTTGTAGACTAGATGTATACATTGGTTTTATGCTATTTGTGTTTTTTAACTTTGTTTTGTTTTGCCTTAATTTCCTTTTATGAATTTTACTAAATTTATTTTTACCTTTTTACCGGATGTTTGGCGCAGATAGTCTAGCTGCATTGTGCCATAAAACACTAAACCAGTCAATCAATCTTACACAAGTATACAGACAAATATTTGTTACGAGAAAGAGAAAATTATTATTTGATTAACAAAGTGCAGTCCCGATATTCTTGAAACTTTCTATGCGTTACTTTCATACGTTCAGAAAAGTTTTAAAATTTCATCATGATATATATTAATTACTGAGCATAGAAAAGCAAATTAAACCTTCATAACAGACTTTCACAGAACTCCCACAGTTCCACCACTCTGAACTATTCAATCTTATCAGTATAGTTACATTGGAATGTATTTAAATGTACTTTAAGTTATGGTTTAGGTTATATATATTGCTACCTCCTACTGACTTTATACTGAAGTCACGATTAAATACAGTACATTTCATCCCAATTTCTTCAGTCAACTTTAAAATCCACTTGTGGAGATAAACATCACGAGATCATAAATTATCAATGTACTACGGACCTGTTTTACTGACCAAACTAGCAGCCCACTCTTTAAGTTCACGTCGTGGGTTATAACACAATCTTAACATCATGCAGATAGTATTAATTGCCACAAAAATAAAATAATGAGCCTCGAAAAGATAAATAGCATTTCATGTTATGAAACATCCAAGTTTGCTGCAGTTTCTGAATTAATGTAATAAAATAGCAAAGTTCGAATTAGTATCTGGTGCACGGTGCATTAGTACGAGCGAGCTAACCTCCGCCGGTACAGCGGTAAGTCTACGGATTTACAATGCTAAAATAAGAGCACAGATAACCTAGCTGCTTTGTGCCATAAAACACTAAATCAACTAAATCTAAAATAAGGGGTGCGATTCCTCTCGGTGGACTCATCAAATAGCCTAACGTGCCTTTGCTATAAGAAAAACAAACACACCTAGATGCAGACTTCACTTTATATATAAACAAAAAAGTTTTTCAGTTTCGATATAAGTTTGAAAGGAACCTACGTTAAAATTATCAAAATACTGACAAATTTTACACGCTCATAAATAAATGTTTGAGTAAATTCAGAGTTACTCGATAATTTAAAATAATTACTGTTTGATCCGTATCATCCCTTTCAACAACGAACTTTGAGAATCATTGTTTCTTTACCATATTAATATTGCGGTAGAATGCCTTAACAAAGTACCTCGTATTCTTAATTACCTTCAATGCGTTTGAAGTAAGATCATGGAATGAGGTGAAGTCCGGATAGGTGTTTTGGGTGGTGTCTATCACCGGTCAGGCGAGTCCGACCTCTTTCAAGGTCTGTATTGGTATTGCTTAACTTGGAGGTCAGAAGACGAATTGTTTAAAAGCTGTAAGATATTTACTGTTGAACATTTATTTTGACGTCTAGTCTTATTTCTGTATGTTTTATTTTTCCCATGTGACGCGTATTCTTCACTGTGAATTGCGCAAGTCCTGCCTGTTCTCGAAACTAGTAGTGAATTCTTGAAAGTGAGAAGAAACAATATTTGTTTACGAAAACGAGGTAGATCATTGTTGCCAAGTGAACTTTAGTGAAAACTAATAAATGGAGAGTCCTGGAATGGCCGAGTCAAAACCCAGATCTTAATCCCATTGAGATGCTGTGGGGTGACTTGAAACGGGCTATACATACAAGAAACCCCTCAAACATCTCACAGCTGAAAGAATTTGCATTGAGGAGTGGGGCAAACTTTCTTCAGACCGATGTCAGAGACAGGTAGATGGCTACAAGAAGCGTCTCACTGCAGTTATTTCAGCCAAAGGGGGTAACACTAGCTATTTAGGGGTAGGATGTCCTAACTTTTTCCTCAGTTAGAATATGCATTTTTGTAGAATTACATTTACAGAAGATCTTAGTCTTTTCTTTAGTTTTAATTGTTTAGTTATATTCCTATAATCTCTCAGTATTGTTGAAATTGAAAATTTTATAGATATATCCAAAAATGTTGCAAAGATGCACAGGCTTTCATAGGGTGTTCTAACTTTTTCACATGTCGGTACGTCTGCGGACCCACACTGCTAGAAACCAAGTTTCGATACCGATGGTGGGTAGAGCACAGATAGCCCATTGTGTAATTTTTGCTTAATTCGAAACAATCAAACAAAGAAAAGATATGGTAGAAAACAACGTCACAGCCGTGGTGGGCTTACACTGATTTGGTATAGTTATATCTTCTGATTAGAGTATGAGACGAAAGATAATACTGGAGTAGAAAGCAAAGCATGTAATTCAAATACAAAAGCATATCTCAAGACGGCTGGTATGGGTATTTAAACTTTTATTAAAATAAAGTAAACCTGAAGATGGATGGCCTAAGAAAGTCGAAACGTTGCCCTTTACTTTATTTTGAAAGCTTTAATACTTATACCAGCCATCTTGAGATGCATTTTTCCTTCAAGTGGGTTTCTTTTCATCACGAAAAGCATAATATGTAGCTGAACTTTTTAAACGTAGTTAAAGATTCTGTACAGAATACCTGGTGTTATATAATGCAGAAACTCACTTTATATTTCATTTTGATAATTCAACTGTGTTACAAGAAACATTTCTCAAAACTGCTGATACTGTCTCCATTCGGCAGTTTTCTCTGTACAGAAATGACAGGTTGTGTGATGGTCGAGTACATGGAGGGGTGGCACTGTTGGTTGATCAACACGTGCCCACCCTGTCTTTGTCACTCAACACACCCTTGGAGGCTGTAGCCATCCGTGTTTCCTTGGGTCATACCATCACCGTTTGTTCTCTGTACCTGTCCCCTGGAAAGACATATGATCAATCAGATCTTGATGCTCTGGTTGAACAATTGCCATCGCCATTTCTAATCCTAGGGATTTTAATGGACATGATCCCCTCTGGGAAGTGCTATTATTGATGGGAGGGGCCGATCTGTAGAGCGGATGCTCTCTGATCACAATCTTTCTCTTTCAATACTGGTTCTTCCACTTACTTTCATGCACCTAGTCAGTCCTTCACCGCTATTGATCTCTCAGTTTGCTCCCCTTCATTATTCTCCCATTTTTCATGGAGGGTTGACAGTAATCCACTAGGCAGTGATCATTTTCCGATCCTTTTGAGAGAGACTGGCCGTGGTCGATGCCACCCTACCCGCGTGTCCCGGTGGAAGCTGGATCAGGCAGACTGGTCCACTTTCACTGCTCTCGCAGAACTTGATCCTGCCATCGTAAATCAGCCATCAATAGACGACTGTGTAGCAGCGGTAACTGACTGTATTACACATGCAGCTGCTCAGTGTATTCCTAAAACCTCGACACGTTTTCCACGATATCCTCGTCCGTGGTGGAATCCTGCTTGCCACTTAGCACGGAAGGCTCAAAAGCGGGCCTGGGATACTTTTCGTAGATATTCCACACTTTCAAACCGGGTTGCTTTCCAACGGGCCCGTGCACATGCTAGGTGGGTAAGACGTCACAGCCAGAAGGAATCTTGGATTAAGTTCACAACCAGCATATCTTCTACCACCAGTTCCAAGATCATATGGGACAGGATTCGAAAGGTTAATGGACACTACAATTCTATCCCCCTCTCGATCTTACTCTTTGATGGTCAGGAGGTGACTGATGTTCGGAACATCGCTAACACTCTAGGTGAAAGCTTTTGCCGGGTATCTAGCACTTCTGCTTGTTCCTCCACCTTCCTGGCCATCAAGACTCGGGCAGAGCGATCACCTCTTTCCTTTCGAACTGACTGTTTCTTTGACTATAATTGTCCATTTACCCTGGTGGAACTAAAAATGGCCCTTCATCGGTCTGCCAGTACGTCTGTTGGACCTGATGATATTCATTATGACATGCTGCACTATCTGTCTCCTGCTTCTCTTGATGTCCTTCTGATTGTTTTCAACCGGATCTGGCAGGAGAATGTTTTTCCTGATGCCTGGCGCCAGGCTATTATTTTACCTTTCTCTAAGCCAGGGAAAAATCCCAAGATTCCTTCAAACTACCGTCTAATTGCTTTGACGAGCTGTCTCTGTAAGACATTAGAAAGGATGGTTAATGCTCGTTTTGTTTGGTTCCTTGAATCAAACAATCTCCTCTCGCCCACCCAGTGTGGGTTCCGTCGACAGCACTCCACCACAGACCACCTAATTCGTCTTGAAACATCTATCAGAGAAGCCTTTCTCAACCGCCAACATCTTGTATCAATATTCTTTGACATAGAGAAGGCTTACGACACAACATGGAGGTATGGCGTTTTGCGAGACCTCCATACATATGGGTTACGTGGCCATCTACCCATGTTTATTAAAAAAATTTTTAATGGACAGGAGATTCCAAGTTCGTGTGGGTTCGACACTTTCTCGTTCTTTTGTACAGGAACTTGGAGTCCCTCAAGGCTGTGTATTGAGCGTTACACTCTTCAGTATAAAGATAAATGCCATCACTGAACAACTCCCTCTCACTGTTGCGAATGCGCTGTATGTCGACGACTTTCACATCTCATGTCAGTCATCAAACATGAGATATATTGAGCGGCAACTACAAACCGCCCTCAATTGTGTACGGAAGTGGACTCTGGCGAACGGCTTTAATTTCTCTCTCTCCAAAACTGTATGCATGCACTTTTGCCGTCGACGGGGTATTCACCCTGATCCTGAACTTCATATCGGTGAAGTTTTGCTGCCAGTGGTCCCGGAGATTAAGTTTTTGGGGCTTATCTTTGATCGTAAACTGACCTTTATACCACACTTAAAGCAGCTTCGGGTCAAATGCACAAGAGCACTGAACATCCTCCGTGTTCTCTCTTCTACCAGTTGGGGGGCAGATCGCTGTTCAGTGTTAAAGGTATATCGTGGTCTTATTAGATCGAAACTCGATTATGGATCAATGATCTATGGCTCTGCCAGACCCTCGGCCTTAACGATGCTGGACCCCATTCATCACCAAGGACTTCGACTCTGCACTGGGGCTTTCCGTACCTCTCCAGTTCAAAGTATATACATTGAATCTCATGAACCTTCTCTACACCTTCGCCGTTTGCAACTATCTTTACAATATACTTCGAAACTTCATTCCTTACCAAAGCATCCCACCTGGAAATGTGTTTTCCTTCCTCGGTGGGCAGTATTTTTTCAGAACATACGATCTGTCATTGCTCCGTTTGGCCTTTGCATCCGGGCGCAATTGGATGAATTGGGTCTGTCCTTGGATAACATTGCAGATTCCATAGGTCGGCCCATCCCACCGTGGCTTATTACAGCCCCAAATGTGACCTTTCTTTCAGTCACCTAAAAAAGGCAGATACTCCAGATTGGAAGTACCGTCTTTTATTCAATGAATATCTTTCAAACAATCATTCAGTTTCCATTTATACAGATGGTTCCAAATCAGGTAATTCAGTGGGCTCTGCTATGGTTTGCTATGGGTCAGTAGTTGCGCGCAGAATCCCTTCTACAGCTTCTGTGTTCACTGCTGAACTGTATGCCATATCTCTTGCCCTGGATCATATTGCTTCTGAGCAGTACTCCAACTGCACTATTTATACTGATTCGCTTAGTTCTATACTTGCCTTGGAATCGCTACACGTTAGCTCACATCCTATTCTCGCTGATATTCGAAACCGACTGGCCCATTTTTCATTAGCAGCTACTTCAATCCAGTTTTTCTGGATACCAGGCCATGTTGGTATTCGCGGGAACGAGCTTGCAGACATGGCAGCTAAATATGTCTGTTTCAGCACCATCACTCCTATGCCTATTCCGTACATGGACCATGGTGTTGTCTTCAAGGCTCGGCTCCGTGCCAGCTGGCAGTCCACTTGGAATGAGCAACGTGACAACAAACTTTTTCAAATCAAACCCAAAATTGGACTTTGGCCATCTAGCTTCCGTAAAGTTCGGAAGGAGGAAGTTGTTCTCACTAGGCTACGCATTGGTCACAGTTTTAACTCATCATTTTCTTTTATCTGGAACTGATGCACCAATGTGTAGTTTGTGTAACACTCAAATCACTATCAGCCACGTTTTACTTTCTTACCATCGTTACAATTCTCAACGACGGCAATATTTTAAACATATTTTTTCCCAGGGTCAATCTGTAACATTGGACAGAGTTATTGGTGATGGTGACTCTGTCCACCTTGATAATGTTTTTAATTTTTTAAAGGCCATTAATCTTTTTAATCTCATTTAAGTGTTGCATATTTATTCATTACACCTTTTTAATTGTGGTTCCTTTTTTACAGTTTTAATCTCTCTCCTTCAATTTGACATTGGACAATGGCCAGAACATTAAATAACTCGACACCAGGACTGGAAAGGCCAACTTCAGGTGACTAACGCTACTGTTTGAACTATCCGTTTGAACTACTCGTTAGTCGTTCTGGCGAGTTGTTATTAAACTTTTGCTGCATATCATTTCACACTTTTACTACTTAACTTTTTAGTACTGGCCATATTGACTCATAACCCGGAACCAGGACTGGAAAGACCAACTTCAGGTGAATGACGGTGGTTTTTATACTTACCTGTTAGTCTTCCTGGCGGGTTGCGATCATTACCATTCTGCTACAGGTAGTTCTTTACAACTTTGTTGACTGGATGTCAACATTGGTTTTTACGCCATTTTCTGTTTTAATTGCCGTTTTACTTTTATCTTCAATTACTTTTACAAATTTT
Organism: Tachypleus tridentatus; assembly: GCF_004210375.1. NCBI lineage: Eukaryota > Metazoa > Arthropoda > Merostomata > Xiphosura > Limulidae > Tachypleus > Tachypleus tridentatus. The sequence continues at coordinate 47,825,492 of NC_134835.1, forward strand.
ACTCCATTTACTTGACTTTTATCTTTTTACTGGACATTTGGCTACTCATTATTACGATTTTGCGGAGTGTCTTTTAAAACTTTTATTCTTTTACATTTTGATAATAGCTGCTATGACACATAACCCGGAACCAGGACTGGAAAGGCCAACTTCAGGTGATTTACGGTGGTTCTTGAACTTACCTGTTAGTCTTCCTGGCGGGTTATGATCATTACCATTTTGCTAGAGTAAATATTTTACAACTTTGAAGACTGGATGTCACCATTGGTTTGTACACCATTTTCTGTTTTAATTGCTGTTTTGTTTTTACCTTCATTTACTTTTACAAATTTTACTCCATTTACTTGACTTTATCTTTTTACTGGACATTTGGCTACTCATTATTACGATTTTGCGAAGTGTATTTTAAAACTTTTATTCTCTTACATTTTGATAATAGCTGCTATGACACATAACCCGGAACCAGGACTGGAAAGGCCAACTTCAGGTGATTGACGGTGGTTCTTGAACTTGCCTGTTAATCTTTCTGGCGGGTTATGATCATTACTTTTTGCTAGAGTAAATACCTTACAACTTCTTATACTCTGCCTTCTATCTTGACATTGTAGACTAGGTGTCAACATTGGTTTTATACTTTTTTGTTTTACCTTCATTTCCATTTATGTCTATTACTACATTTATTTATTTATTTTATTTTTTTTTACATTTTTACTGAATGTCTGGCGCAGATAGCCTCGCTGCTTTGTGCCATAAAACACTAAATCAACCAATCAATCAATAATTCAACTGTGAAGTATTTACGCTTTTGCTTATTTCTAACTGCCCTTTTTTACTGGCCCGGCATGGGCAGGTGGTGAAGGCACTCGACTTATAGTCTGAGGGTCGTGGGTTCGAATTCCTGTCACACAAACATGCTCGCTCTTTCAGCCATGGAAGGGGGGCGTTATAACGTTACGGTTAATCCCACTATTCTTTGGTAAAAAAAAATAGCCCAAGAGTTGGCGGTGGGTGGTGATGACTAGCTGCCTTCCCTCTAGTCTTACACTACTAAATTAGGGACAGCTAGCGCAGTTAGCCCTCGTGTAGCTTTGCGCAAAATTCAAGCCAAACCCTTTTCACGTTTATTTTAGTATTTAAATGATGGATTCTTTAATAAGTTTTTTAAATGGTCGGAGGTCTGCTTTCGATTTCGAAGGACATTTTGAATGTCAATAATTTTACTGTGTGGTCTGAGGAGGAGGAGCCTACAATTTTCTAAAAATAATCTTGTAACATTGTAACAGATCGAGTGAGATAAGGTAGTCAATAAATTTAATGTCTACAGAGAAAATGGAATTTTAGGTCTCTTTGTCGGTTTGTGGATCGTTATTATCCTTACTGAGGAAGTTTAAAGCATACTTAATAGGAATTCGGAGTTTGTAAATAAGAACAGAATCATCTTATCATTATTACTATCTTAGGACAGGACATTAAAAATGTCAGAGACCCTTTAATATTGCATTTAATTTTGTTTCAGAAAACTTTTGTATTTACATCAAAATGTTGATCCATTGTTATTGCACCTGACGAAGGGTTTCTTGTTCTTAATCGTTTCGTAGAGTTCCTCTTTTAATGTTAGTGCCCTTTGTGTTAACATAACACTTTCGTTCACTTTTAACGTTATCAGTTATATAATGTAGAACAACCTTATGTCGTGAGTAGTGATGAGGTATGATGTCCGGAAGCGTTGTTTAAATAGTATGTGAAACCAAAGTTAACAGTAAAAAAATTACTTTTAACTTTTCAAGTTCACATGCCTTCGGTCCCCATTCGTAAAAATATTATTTTAGGCAGCAATGATAAAGTAGTCAGGTTAACGTTAACCAGTTACAATAAATATAAATAATTTCAGAGTTATGTTGTAACAAATATGAATAACTACAGACTTTTTGGCACTTACAAACGGAACACAGATGTTTAGTGAAATTTTATAGTTGTCTCGGCTAGTTTTCTTATAAACTAATTATTTACAGGATTTCCCAGAGTAGATTGATAAGAAAAGCGTTTAAAAACCAGTAGACGAGTGACTACTGTTGAGGTGTTGTCAAACGTTAAAGGTATTTAGGTTATCGTAAACCCTGTTAAAGGTTACTAAATAACACAAAATAATGTGCATACACATTTACACAAGCGTGCAACTTGTATACACTCCAAGCATAAGCATATCTCGAGGATTTTAAAATTACTTTTATGAAGGAAATTCCTCAAACAGATGAATCATCATTGGAAGAGGTGACATCTTTTTACAAGTATATCGAAAGGAAACAAAAAACCTAAGGCAAGGTCTGTCTATATAAATGATGTTAGCATTGATACCGTTCAATCTTTTTGAATTTAAAGTTTCATTGTAGCAGTCCTAGCGATATTTGTGCGTGCCTTTGTGTGTTTGGTTTCTAACACTATCATTACTAAAATGTTATGGACAAGTATTTGTGGAAGGTCATCGAAATTTTAAGATTTGGAGATTGTTATTGTTGGTTTGTTAATTTATGTTCTGTGGTTTGATTGGTTATACAGGTATTAAACTTCTTTTTTTGATCAAAGAATGTAAACCATTCATTTAAATGTAAAAACCAACCTCTATACATAAATTACTGCCAGTACTGTCTAATCAAGGACTTAAGATCCAGTCCACGTGTACAAAAGTTAAAAGATTAATAACTGGTTTCTAGAAAATCTGTTGTTCGAGCTTAAGTTATATAGTAAATTATTCGTGAAAGCGATTAAAAGTCCGACGTATTTCCGGAATTGGAATCATATCTAACTTTTCATTCATCCGAACCTGCTAATAAATTCGTGTTTTATTTCTGCACCATGTTGTTTTAAGAATTACATTACGACGTATTATTTTATAATAAAATAATTGTAACGTAATATCCGATGAGCTCATAACTATAAGTGAGCACATCTTGAAAACAAAAACAAATTCGTGTAAGAGCTTCAAAATATACTGTTAACTTGTATTTATCAAGTCAGAAGTTGGTCGTATATTTACGCTCTCGACGAGCTGACAGATGTCTGTTTACACTGATACAGTTATCAATGCCAAGAGAGACTTTTCTCACAAGCTAGTTATTTTAGAAGTGTAACACTAGGAGGTGTTGACCTTGAAAGTCAACTCCAAGTTTGGTCACAAAGCCTGATGTTTTCTTATTTTTCTTATACTGAAAGTAAAAAACAAGTCGTTTGTGAGAAGCAACATGACCCATTAACTGTGTCCATAGTTAGTCAACGTTACTGAACTTTGCAAAGAATACCGTATTCCGATCAAATAACTGCCCATAATGTGTTATTAAAGTTAGTTTTAACTATTTAATATTTATTTTTAAATTGACTTCCGGAACAAATATTATTTTTCTGGTTTATAATTTGACTACATATGTTGTGGTACGCTATACCCGAATATGATGTCACGTAAGTGTAACTTGGACGTTTTTCGTCACCTGACCCTAGTCTATCAATTTAAATTATCTCATTGACTTAAAAAAGGTTAATTGTATTGCACTCGTGGTTTCACTCAGATCTAAAGCTGAGCTATTTATACCGCCCACCGCGAAAAGTAATTGTTGAGTATTTCAACCATGCTATGAGCTACTCAGCAGTAACATATGGTAAATCTACATTTTTAATTTGTCATATTTTGAAATCTGAATGTTGTGATTAATTCCTAATAATTTAGTGTAGAATATTCTGTTTGCAAATTGAATTTGGCATCAATATTATTAATGCCTGTTTTCCCGCTATTTCAAAAGTGAATATCGAGCTTTGCCCGTGTGCACAGATTTTCAAATGATGCAACAGAAATCGGCCACCGTAAACGAGAGACAAGAACATTCGGACAAACGCCACGGTTTGCAAAAACCACTAAATTCATAGCTAAAAAAAAGAAGTGAACTCGTTAATTAACTACTTGAACAGAAACATATTGATACTTACGAATTTAATTTTACACATGATTTAAAATGATGATTAAAAGTATTTAATAAAACTCGACAACGTTATACATTTCCTATATTTTATAAGATCCTGACTACCGAGAATACTGTAGTAAAATCTGCAATTACAGCGCTGATGTGCTTTTCTCAACTATATAACGATACATTTCTCAGTTTTATATTAAATTAGCTGGTGTACCCATCTGTTGGGCAGGGGATGTAAAGAAAACACTTTTGGTATAAGAGATAGGAATTTTTTTTTTTTCTTAGTATAATAAACAGTAAAAGTGCAAGAAAAATGCATGAAGGTACCAGTATTATAAAGAAAGACTTGCTGTATCAGTCAATTTCGGTGCAGATTGACCAAGAAATGTGTAAACGTGAAAAGAATGGATGGTTGAAAGGTGCAAACAAATTGACAGAAACTCAGTTTTATATATATTAACCTGAAATTTCACAAAAATGTATTTTTTATTTGTTGTAATACAAATACATTTTCGAAGGACCAACAAACTTGTCCCATTATTTATATCGAATCAAAAATACCTTAGGTATGAAAAAAATATGTGGCCAAATAGAAAAGGATTGAACGTACGACTTAAAATCGAAATTGTTAGCCAAAGTGGTAGCTACACTTAGCACTGATACGAATTTTTACATGAAATATTCATTCATTACTTAGCCAGGCCGCGTTTGTTTTTGAACTTGACACACAGTCGTGGGGCTAAGAAGAAAGGTCCACATTTCGAAATCCCTCGGGTGAAAAGGTTTTATTCATTTTTATTGAGGCTTCTTTAACCCGTGTTTCTCTAACATAATGAAAGAATATTGGCAATGTTCTTACCAATGCTACAAGCTCAGCTGTCACTTTCATTGCCAATTTTGATTTCTTTCCTTTAAGTTGCACACTCGATTCTTTTTCTTTTTTGACCACACCTTTTTTTCACACTTAAGGTGTTTTTGATTAGCTATGACTTTTTTTGTCAATACACATCAACAAACAACAGCAAATGATGTGGCACTCCGTACTAACCAACATTAGCTTTAGGACCTTAAACCTGTTATTCCGAACAGACCTGTACTTTATAGAACCAACTACATCCAGTGACTACTTTATTAGGTACATCTGCTTTTTAACGCAAATAGCCGAACAGCGAATCATGTAGCAGCAACTCAATATATAAAGCATGAAGAGGTGGTCAGGAGGTTCAGTTGTTCGACCAAACATTAGAATGGGGAAAATGCATGATCTAAGCGACTCTGACCATGGAATGATTGTTGGTGCCAGACGTGGCGGATTCACCATCGGAAACTGCCGACCTCTTGGGGATCTTCATGTACTAAATTCTCTAGAGTTTACAGAGGATGGTGTGAAAAAGAAAAAAAGAAACATCCAGTGAGCGACATTTCTATGGATAATAACACCTTGTTAATGAGAGGTCAGAGGAGAATTGCCAGACTCGTTCAAGCTGACTGGAAGGCCACAAATGTTCTAATAACCACTCTTTACACAGTGGTGTGCAGATAAGCATCTTTGAACGCACAACGAGTCGAATCTTAAATTGGATGGATTACAGCAGCAAAAGAACACGTCGGGTTCCATTCCTGTCAGCAATGAACAGGAAGATGAGGCTACAGTGCGCACGGGATCACCAAAACTGGACAATAGAAGATTTGGAAAAACGTCTGCTCTGACGAATTTGGCGTAAGTAGCATGAATCCATGGATCCATCCTGCCTTGTGTCAATGGTACGGGCTGGTGGTGTAAGGGTGTGTGTATGTTTTCTTAGCACACGTTAGGCCCCTTGATACCAAATGAGCATCCCTTTGTGGTTGCAGTCCACCCCTTTTCCAGTGGCTACTTCCAGCAGAATAATGGCCCCATGTCACAAAGCACCCATCATCCCAAGCTGGTTCTACGAACATGACGATGGTTTTAGTGTGCTCCAATGGCCAGCACAGTCCCCAGATCTCATTCCAAGAGAGCATCTTTGGGATAAGGTGGAACGGGAGGTTCACAGCATGAATCTGTGGTAGATAAATCTGCGGGCATTGTATGATGCTGTCGAGTCAGCACGGACCAAAACCCTAAGGAATGTTTCTAGTACCTTGTTGAATCTGTGCCGTGAAGATTTCAGGTTGTTCTGGAGGCAGAAGGGATGCTACCCGGTACTAGATAGGTGAACCCAATAAAATGGTCACTGAATTTAGACTGTTTAAAATGTATGGTGGTAGTTTTATCTATCTAAAACAATGTTAATTTTCTTTATTGTAACGTCATGGAAATTAGATTAACCAGTAACAAGCGTCATTACTTACACTAATTGCGTGAGGTAATATTTCGTGATGCTAAACACTTTAATTAAGACCATTTAATAAAATTTAGCAAATTTATGTGGAAAGGTTGGTGATGAATAATCAATGATAACCGTTCATATATATGATTCGTTTGGAAACTTGAGCTAGAAATTGCTTGGCCTAATCAATTCTTAGGTATTTGCATGTGCTTTCACCCAATAGTTTTGCTGCTGTGAGTCATTCGTCTTAATCAGAATGACGAAAAATAAAACAGTTTATTTTCACTCTGAGGTGAAGCTACAGTAAAAATGTCAGACCGATAGTTCACACGATTTTGTGTGTGTGTTGGCATGAGCCAAAGCTTTCGTCGAATTTAGCGGTTTTTGTTGAATAACTTTGCAAATTTCTCTTATTTATCCCACATTTTATACTTTTTCATAGGCTGTAAAGATCTGTGTAAAAATTAGAAGAAATAAGTAAATAAAGTTGTGTTTTTCTATCAAGTTTTCCATATTTTTGATGCGAAGAAAACATATTCAAAATTGGATATTTTATGTCTCGTGTATTTCTTATAGGATTGCCTTGAAATCTACTATATATCTACTATAAATCGTAGAGTAAATCCATAGAAAATAGTTTATAGTTTGCAGTACCACATTTCGAACTACTGAAAGTGGAAAATACTGAACTTTCACTCCTGTTAATAACATATGGTATGTCCTGCATGGGCTCGGCATGGCCAGGTGGGTTAAGGCGTGCGACTCGTAATCTAAGGGTCGCGGGTTCGAATCCCGGTCGCACCAAACGTGCTAGTCTTTTCAGCAGTTGGGGCGTTATAATGTGACTGTCAATCCCACTATTCGTTGGTAAAAGAGTAGCCCAAGAGTTGGCGGTGGTGGTGATGGCTAGCTGCCTTCCCTCTAGTCTTACACTGCAAAATTAAGGACGGCTAGCGCAGATAGCCCTCGAGTAGCTTTGCGCGGATTAAAAAAAAACAAAAAACATGTCCTGCATGTTGTGTATTCCCACGACACATTAGTGTGTCTTGATTATGCTGTTGTTTTCTTGTATCAGGCTGCTGACAGAGAAAAGAGGGTGACAAATTTCGTAATTTTGACAGAAATCCTGCGACTGACGACACTCTCCTCAACTTTGCTAAATCATTGACTAACTAAACAGCAGAATAGAAAGGATAACACCCATTTCTTGCACTGAATAATTTTTCTTACAGTGAACTTAATTACTCGTTGATTAGTCAGAAAATCATTATCTTCTCTTCGATTCTTGTATTTTATGACCCCTTGCTCTTACATACTGCTTAAAATGCCTAGTTTATGTCGTTGCACTAGCGAGCTCCTCTAACATAGTCTAAAACGTTCAAAATATAGTCTACAACACTGTGATTGTATACAACAGTTATATAACTTATTTGACTTGTTCGAAAACAATCGAAGAAATACATTACTATATAATTAAAACAATGCATTTGTGAATTGAAAAATTTAGACTACATTATTTGATGGACGAATTACGAGATTTCTCCTTATTTCTAACGTCCAGAAGAATTCGATAAAACGGCAGTAAAACTTGTACGATCCACGACTTATTAAAACTTGCATAGAAGGAAAACAACCACCTGAAATGGTTTATTTACTAAAATCCTGCACTTAACGCGACTTTTATCACATTTTCCAAATGTAGTAATTCCTTATGTGTCAGCTTTCGGTGTTTGAACCGTGCCTTTGGGAGGTGGGAAACGTAGTTCGTGTATTTTAACACTCATTGTGCAAAGTTAATGAGTTTTGAAAATAAAATTATGTGGATTAAGAATCTTATTGCTCACCTATAAAAAAAAAAAAAAAAATCACTACTAACCATGTACATCTTATCAGTGTGTCTCTTTTTTTTTTTGGCAGTGCTAAACATAACTTTGATTTTTGCGTATTTGTTTATTGAAGTTCACACAGTTATTCCAAGGTTATCTGCACAACCCATTTCCAATTTGCAGCTAGATATTAAAGAGAAGGCAACTAACTAGTCGACACGACCTACCATTATACCTTTGACATCTCTTCAGCAATGAACAGCGGAGTTGGTTGGAATAGGTCGACGACCCCGCGACTGAAAAAACGAAACTAAATGTTCGGTGATGAGTTTCAGTTTGCGTAAGAATAACGAATTTATTTATTTATTCTATAACTCTCGCAACGCCCTACGTTCATTTTAACAAATTGTAAACCTATGTTCTCAAATAACGTTTGGACAGAAATTAAACTGTCCTTCACGTGATACGTGTTTAACTTGCAAAAACTGAAATACTATATATGTCACTGAATACTCAATGGAAAATCTTCAGACACATTACTCATATCTATAAGTATGTACTCTTGTCTCTCTGTATCGCTAGAAATTACTAGATTGGCGTCATCGTAATAAGAGCTTCTTCTAGCAATTTAAATGAATTCTCAGATTCAAAAGTATAGCGTACAACATTCCCCATTCCTCAAACAGTTTTAATACAAAAATAAAACAACGCATTAAACTATCCATTCAATGTTGTTGTTTTTTCTGAAATCCTTAGTAGGAAGATGAGACGATTTATGATAATAAATATCACAGGCTGTCCTGTCATTGGAGGGAATTCTTGGGTGAGTGGTCAAGCGAATCTAATTTTGAATTTGCACTCGAATATTTTCTCTGGGGTCACCTGCTAGGCCGTTCTCTCATCAGCTTACTTCAAAAGAGCATCATAACAAATGATCTTTGACTTTGAATCCCCCCCCGCCATTCTTGATTCTTTAAATTACATCATTGATTCCTTTCAGTACATTTGTGGCCTTTCTAGACTTCTACTTAACTATGAAGGTTGTCCTATCTTACGACTAGAATTGCCCAGCAGACATCTCGACGAAACCCAGTTTTTATCAGTATTAACATGATGGTAACTTTTTGATCACAAGGTTATGCAAGTCTTTTCCAGGTAAAGTCAGGTATGGTTTTATGAGAGATTTTCCAACCATTATTCTCTAAGAACATTCTGGAGTTTTGGTTCCATTATATCCCAGTCAGAAGGTGTAGATTCATTGCTAAAATTCAGGTTATAAGTCCTTGTTGTCATTATAAGTTTAAGTTTTGGTGTAGTAACTGTCATGTAGTGCACAAGGACTTCCTAGTTGTAAACTGTGAAGGGAATCTCACCTTACAACCATGTCGTACCATGAAATCAATCTGCAATACACATTCTTCGATGTTAATAATCCAAACATCATAACGAAAAGAAGAGCTTCCTACAGAAGGGATAGCTTCTCACTTCCCTCTTATTTTAACTTATTACCACCCCCCCCCCCCACCCCGAACCTGTGTCGATCAACATATTGCAGTGCCTTTCAATAGTAAACACTGTGGACTGGTGGACTATTTGTTGTTGCTGTTTTTATTGATGAACTTATTTCTGGGGCAGATGGAGTATTTGCAGTTGAATTTTGACCCATAAATCCAGCTAACCCTTGATAAGTGGTTAGCTTTTTGTTTCAGTTTAGTCATTTTTCCGGAGTATTGTTTCCTTGGCTTAATAACAGATGTTTATTCGTTACAGCCTCTGCTGTAATGGCTAGTTTTTATACATCTATAACAATTCCCTCTTTGGAAGTTCGTATTCCATTCAGTCTTTTGTTTCTAGTTTCTGACAGTATGTCCTCGCACTTGAAACACTCCTCAGTGGCTCAGCGGTATGTCTGCGGACTTACAACGCTAAAAACCGGGTTTTGATACCCGTGGTGGGCAGAACACAGATAGCCAATTGAGTAGCTTTGCGCTTAACTCAAAACAACAACAACAACAACAACACACTTGAAACACCTATTTTCTCTCGGTTTATCTCGTCCCTTCTGTGTAAGTAGTTTACATTTTAGGTATTTGAGAATTATTTATGAAGTTTCGAAAGACGTTTACGTCCTTGAACGATCTCGGTGATGTTGTCACACAGTAGACTCGCAAAACTTCATTCCATACCATACAACTTTTTTCTCTTTTTCTCTACATTTTGAATTACTACTCTATTTACGGTTTTTTGAACCAACTGTTTTTGTAAGTATACCGGGGAGAAAATTGGTTATTTTGGGGTTGAAGGTAAAGCTTTAGGAGGTCAAGTATTAAAGGCTAGCAACTAACGAAAAGGGTTCATAAAGTACTGAACCTTCTGAATGTTTTATACGTTTGTTTCCGACAGTTACAGTACTTGTATTGTAGTTTCCAAATTTTTAAGTAACTTGGAGATAAGTTGGTTACTGCTGTATTTTCGCCTCGATACACGCATAGATTAGGCAACACTAGTTTTTTAATGCAGAGAACGGTCTGCTTGGTTAGCCAAACAGCATTAATTCATATCCTCCAGCTGAAGATGTTGTTCTTTTGTCAATTACATACTTTTTATTTGTTTTATTTCTTTCACACTTTCGTTGATTTAGACTTTGTATATCCATTTACTTGTTATCTTTGACATTTCGCATGAAGCCAGTACTACGTGTGAACTTGCTTTCAATTTAAGATACTATTAGTTTTACGTCAGGTTTCGTGGTCCACGTCTGCATCATTTCATTTGAGACATACTACTTGTTTACATATAGTGAACATTGGAGTGGAACTTGCATCAGGGAACAAGTTTAACTTGAAAGTGAATTATAGCAATTAAGGATATCTGGCGCTGTCTCTAATTCTGAGCTTGTTATCAGAAGAAAAAACATGCTTAATGATTGACTGTCACTGTCGTTGAAAGTACGGACAGTATTTTGTGGTGTGACAAAGTTTTAAATCTGGTTCTCTAGCTCAGAAATCCAGAGTTCTACCATAAGATGAACGCACGATCTTCTAAACTATTAGCAACGTATTGTTTCAGTGAGGAAATATAAAGAAACATATAATTTAATTAATTCACGTGTGGTTTGGAGAACGCACAAGGTTGTACATCATAAAATAGGGTTTTTAGTCACATGAACAAGACATAACTAGTCTTGTACCATGTATTGCGTTAATCAACCACAATGGGATAATTAGTTGAAGCAATAAGCGCAGCGAAACAGTATCAACTGAACTGGGGGGAAAACGAAGCTACGTTTCAAATATTTTTACTTTTATCTTTTGACCAAATCTGTTACTTTTTTCTAGTTACTTAAGTTAATTTTCTAATTAATTAACAGTCAGATGTACTTGTGTAAGTGTTTATACATTTCGGCGAAAGAATGTTTATGAAAATGTCTTCAGTTTAACACGACCTAGGAAGATCAAAACGTTGTTCTTTCCTTATCAGTAAAGTGTTAATACCCATACCAGCCGTTCTGAAATACAAATCACTTACAAAGTAAGTTTAGAATCTCAAAATATACTGCCTTTCTGAAAGCAAAACCATAGGCAAGTAAATCCTAATGACTCCATATGTTTCATTTGTATGTTTTGAATTGTTGCTTATAAACTAATAACTCGTGAAAAATGAAGTATTTAGGAAGAAAAAAAGCCTAAATAATAAATTACTGAAACTCATTACATTGATATCAATTAACCCGAACATTCTGGTTACCAAAAGCTTGTCGTTATAAAATACACACACATTTATTTAATGTTACCAATTATGACGTACTATATTATACCAAACTATATATTACGTACTTTTTTTTTACTTTCAGTGACATAGATTTACAAACTGTCATTTGATTTCAAAGTAAAATGGCATAGAAGTTTATTCCACGTTTAAAACACTTTATACAATAATAAACGGATATGTAACTGCAGTTGTCTTCACGTATGTTTCGACATCATTTAATAATGCTAAAAATATTTCAAATTTTAAAATCGTTTTGTTATTCCTTTTTATGACAGTTTTAAGGTTCAGTTTCTATTTTTACAAGTGGGTAATGAACTGATTATGATTTATTAGGTTAACATCAAACTCAGAGACAATATTTTAATAAGTTGAAATGTCTTATTTTGTATGAATATATATTTTAATCCTTTGCGCTTTGTAGACAATATCATTCTCCTGTTTCTATTACAAGTTTCACATCCTACTTCCCTATAAAGCTAGCACATTTGTATTATAAAGGTACAGTAGGCCTATCCCGAATCCTGCATTATTGTTCCTAAAATTGTGAAATGAACGACGTCGCGGTAATTCAATGTAATTATGTATTATCTTTCGTAAAGCAGGGTAGAGCAGTTAGTATCATGAGGCCATTAGGGATTTAATAACAGAAGAATCAAGAAAGAACGTAATTGGACATTGTTTTATATACAGTTTTCACTTCCTTAACTAGTATCCGGAATGGACAGGTTGTTAGACGCTCGACTCGCAGCGTGATGATTGCGAGTTCGAACCCCGTCACACGAAACATGCCCGTGGGGGCGTTATAATATAACGGCCAATCCCACTTTTCGTTGGTAAAAGATATGCCCAAGAGTTGGCGGTGGGTGGTGATGGCTAGCTGTCTTCCCTTTAATTTTACACTGTAAAATTAGGGATAGCTAGCGCAGATAGCCCTGGTGTAACTTCGTGCAAAATTTTAAAAACAAACAAACAAATTGACGGATTTTCTTCAACCAATTGTTATAATACGTCAACCATACTATATCGTCAATATGTTAAAACCAACGAGGCCTTTTGCCCAATACCAGAGATAAGATAAGCAAAATAAGGTGGTTTAGATGCTATTCTTATCGTCACTTGCATGAGTAACAACTGTCATAGTTGAGAATTTAAGTAAAATGTAATTATTAAATTTACGTCACTTACAGATCAAAATTATAGTAAGAATTCAAAGCATAATATCATTTTTACTTGAATTATATTTACTATCATTCAAATGAACTGGCGAAACAACAAGCTGAACTTCTTGTTTCTGAAATATGCCAAGCAGTCACAGTGCCAAAGGGAGAAAACTGCATTAGACATTTCCAAGAACCTGACTTCTGTCCTATTTTTCCAATTTTGCACCATACTCAAACACAATCAGTGAGATATCACCACTGTCTTTACCCTTCAGAATTAAAAGTAAATTGGCCAACTTTCACTTTGTGTTGTCCGGCATGGCCAAGTGGTTAAGGCACTCGACTTGTAATCTGAGGGTCGCTGGTTCTGAATCCTGATCACACCAAACATGCTCTTCCTTTCAGCCGTGAGGTCGTTATAATGTAACAGTCAACCCCACTCTTCGTTGGTAAAAGAGTAGCTTAAGAGTTGGCGGTGGGTAGCAATTACTAGCTGTCCTCTCAATAGTCTTACACTGCTAAATTAGAGACGGCCAGCACAGATAATCCTCGTGTAGCTTTGTCCTTTGAAAGATAATCCTTTCAAAAAAAACAAACAAAACAAAAAACTTGTGTACGTTTGAATGTTATTCAAGCAATCTTATGCCTGTCGTTTTGTGATCCTTTGAACAATATGGCTTTACATGGTAGTAGTAGTGTTTACATACCATGCTTTGTAATATAGTTTGACTGAAAAATGACATTTTATTC